>NC_053394.1:387554307-388170130 GCF_905171765.1 Bufo bufo | reverse complement strand
CCCTTGTTCATGCGAAAGAGCGATCAGTTCTTCCATTCTCAGTAAATGTCTAAGTTCTTTCGCCCATTCATGCAGCGAGGGTACTCTGACAGATTTCCAATGTCTCGGGATAGTCATGCGGGCTGCCGTGAGGAAGAACCTTAGCGCATTCTTTTTCACTTGCGCCAAAGAACCGGGCACCAGCGAAAGAAAGGTACCTTGTCCCAGAAGATTTTGATCATAGGGCAAGCCCACCAGATATGTAACAAAGTACCTTCATCTGCCTTGCATCTCCAACATAAATTGGAAGTAGAAGGAAACATTTTATGAAGGGTCGATAAACAGTAATACCATCTAGAGAGTATCTTGAAGTTTTTTTCCTGGGCTGAAGTTGCTATGGACAATCCATGGGAGAACGCACACATTTTGTCAACCTCCTTGGGTAAGAAGGACACTCGGAGATCCGTTTCCCATTTTTGGAAATAGATCATCATTGCATTGTTTCAGTAAGATTTTGTATAGCTGTGAGAGCAGTTTTTCGTGTGTGTCGGGTTTGAGAAAGAGGGGATCGAAGTCCGACATTGCCGGATATGAGGAGAGTGCAAATAATCGGTCAACAGATGCTTTCAGCTGGGCATATTTGAGCCAACAACTCCCTTGTCTCACATCCGAAGGCACCAAGGCATCCAAACGAGTCAATTTAGAATCCGTCATGGCATCCCTAACTATCGGGCATGCAGGTTGGGGCCATTTCAGAAATCTATTCACTTGACACCCCGGGGAAAAGGCGGGATTGCCCATAAGAGGAGTCATTGGACCTGGTCTATGAGATAATTGAGAGTTTAGGAGCTATCTATCCCACTGAGTGAGGGTATGTCGCACTAAAAGGGCCATTCTTCCATCTGAGGTCTATCTGCAACCTTTAACCAGGGCGCTATTTTTAGATCCAAGGGAGAGAGATCAAACTCCAATTGAACCCAAAGCTTCGCACCTGGTCCAGTAGACCAATTTAGGATCCGCATGAGTAATGCCGATGCATGATAGAGTTTCAGGTCCAGCATGCCCATACCTCCTCTGTGTTTGGCTTTAGTCAATGTCCGATTGCTCAGTCTAGACTTGCTGGAACCCCATATGAAGCGTGTCTTAGTTTTGGTCAGGGTAACAAAAAATTTCCCGGGTACGCAAATGGGAATGGTTTGGAAAAGGTAAAGGAATCTTGGAAGTATATCCATTTTAATCACATTTATTCTACCAAACCACGATAGTCTTAAGAGAATACCTCCCTAGATCAGTTACCGTTCTATTTTGAAGAGGCAGATAGTTAAGTGGATAGAGGAGATGGAGTTGTGCCGGGATTTGTAGCCCTAGGTATGTAATGCTTGTGGTCTGTCATTTGAAAGAGAAGTTGGACTGAATAAGTGAGGCCTCTCGTTCTGATAACGTGATATTCAGCATTTCACTTTTATTGAAAGTTACTAAGGCGCCCACATTTTTGAAATTCTTTTAATATGGATGGGAGGGAGACATGCGGGTTCGAAGTGTACAAGAGTAGATCATCTGCGTATAACGCTAATTTGTGCTGGTGTCCATTTGTTTCTATCCCTAAAACATCCTGGTTGTTTCTCAGAGCGTTGGCCAAATGTTCCATAACCAGGACATAAAGCAATGGCGATAAAGGGCAGCCCTGATGGGTGCTGTTCCAGATCTCAAAGGCCGGAGCAAGAATACCATTGGTCCGAACCCTAGCTGAGGGATGTGAGTAAAGGGCACCGATCCAATTAACTAGGGTGGGGCTTAAACCGACTTGTCGCAGGGAAGCTATCATAAAGCCCCAATGTACCCTAACGAAAGCTTTTTCCGCGTCAACCGATAAGAGACATTAGGGGATCTTTCGACTTCTTGCTGTTGCTATCAGATTTATGGTGTTATCTCTAGCCTCCCTCCCTGGTATAAAACCCACCTGGTCTCTATGAATGATCTCCGGGATCACTGTATTTAGGCGTGTAGCAATTAATTTGGAGTACAGTTTGATGTCACAATTAATTAATGAAATAGGGCGATAATTACTGCAGGCCGATGTATCTTTGTTGGGTTTCGGAATCAAGACAATATGGGCTTTCTTTAGCCTGTTTTAGGGAAGGGGCATGTGGGAGAGATACTATTGAACACTCTCCTCAAAAAGGGGTACAAGAAGGTCTTTTAATGACGTAAAAAAGGGTACAGTGAAGCCATCCGGCCCAGGGCTTTTCCCCCCTTCTAATTTGGATAGGGCCTCCCCAATTTCAGTTTCTGAAAATTCTTCATCTAGTTTACTGGCTGTTGTTTGAGATATCGCCGGGAGAGCTGTATCTTGTATATATTGATTAATCTGATTTTTGACTGTTGTCATCGGCATATATGCTAATTGTCCTTGGATATTATAGAGTGATTCAAAGTAAGTTTTGAAAGCCTCAGTGATCTGAATGGGATGGTGGATCAGGGAAGCTGACATATCTTTGGTGTTTTGGTATGTAGTTCGTTTGTAACCATGGGTGAAGTAACCTCGCCAAAGCCCTACCAGATTTGCCCGAATTTTTGAATAGGTAGCTACGGAATTCTTCCCGATTCCTGTTTAAAGCTTTTTTCAGTAATGTCTGGAGCTGTTCCCTGAGCGCATTAAGTTCAATGAGAGTTTGAGGATCTAAGAACCGTTTGTTAGACTGTTCTAGAGTAGCTACTTGTGACCATAAACGAGAGATTTTAGCCACTTTTTCCTTTTTAAGTCTGGACCCGTGTTTGATCAGGATACCCCTTATTACACATTTTAAAGCTTCCCAGTGTACAAGGAGGGTTGTGACATCTGAAGTTTGGATCTCTAGGAAGTCCCTTATACTAGCTTCAATGTCCGCCTTACAAACACTATCTCTAAGCAACGTCTCATTTAATCTCCATGTCCATTCCTTAGCTATTAAACCCGGAGTTCTAATGAAAGGAACATCGGATAATGGTCTGACCATGTACGGAGTCCAATGTGCGC
This sequence comes from Bufo bufo, assembly GCF_905171765.1. NCBI lineage: Eukaryota > Metazoa > Chordata > Amphibia > Anura > Bufonidae > Bufo > Bufo bufo. The sequence continues at coordinate 388,167,135 of NC_053394.1, read as the reverse complement.
CATTAGTTGGAATGTAAGCGCGAATTGGGATATAAGAAACATATCAATTCTGCTATAAGACAGATGTGAGGGGGAGAAGAAAGTGTAGTACCGATCCTTTGGGTGTAAAATGCGCCATACATCTACCAATCGTCTTAGGGTAAAAGACTGCTTTACACTCAAGATTTTGGAACCGTCGTTTTACCCGCGGAGGAGTCAAGCAAGAGTTCCAGAACCATGTTAAAATCACCTCCCAGGAGGACAGTTCTCTCCGCGAACTCATCTAGCCTGGATAGGATAGTCCGAAGTGTCTTATTTTGTCTTACATTTGGTAAATAAAGATTCCCGACAGTATACATTCTCTCATGGATCTTCAACTTCAAGAGCACGAATCCGCTGCGCTGGTCCGTCAGAAGATCTAGAAATGAATAAGGGAGAGATTTATGCAATGCAATGGAAACCCCTTTTGATTTTGCTTCTGGGTTGGTACTATGGGCCCAGCAAGTGAAATGCCTGGAGGAAATCCCTGGCCTGTTTTAAAATGTGTCTCCTGCAAAAGGAGAATCTGAACCCTCTCTCTATGCATATCGTACAGGATCCTAGAGCTTTTCTTAGGGACATTGAATCCTCTGACATTCAATGAGGCAAGTTTGACAGTAGGTGGCGTCATCGCTCCAACACCCAACCGTCCTGAAGTTACAGAAAGAGACAGGAACCTAGAGGAAAAGAGATATTAAGCAAGCCCAAGACTGCTGTAGCTGGTCAATGTATTCCAGGAGATTATAGACTCAGGAAGGTAAGGCTTTGGGGAAGCCTGCTGATACCTGACCTAACTAAGGTAACCTAGGAAAACCCGACCTTAATATGCTGAAAGTAAGCAATAAGAATCTCTGCACAGGTTAGGCAGTCTGAAAGAAAGGGGAGGGGAAAAGGAAAAAACACAAGGGGAACAGAAACAAGGAAAAAATAAGTTAGGAACAATGAAGGATACTATGACCCTAGAGAAGCAAAAATGTACTTTAACAAGTTAAACAAAGGCTTTTTATTAGTAGGGATCAATGTGTCCCAACAGAGCGGGGGAGGGTGCCCCCGCAGGGCCAAGAGGCCACGCAGCCTCTCTTTAATTTGTGATCGATGGGACCACTCAGACCTGTAATAACATCAATTAGATGAGCCCATTGAAGAATACATTAAGCATGGCTAAAATGGAACAAACATGTTAAACATCATAAACAGGAAAGGGAACAACCCCTATTTCCCCACTTGGGGGTGAGGTCGAACCGTGAAGTGGAAACCCAACAGGGATAAACCACCACTAGGAGAAGATCTAAGCAACGACCCAAGAAGAGCTCAGCTTCTCAAGACATGTAGGAGCAGATGCTTGAGCGTCCATCTCAAGTGGGTGGAGTTTCCTCGTAGCTCCTCCAGGAGCCATTTCTGTTCCTTCTGAATGGAGGCCAAGCTGGAATAGGGGGAATGCTGTGCCAATCCCGAAGTTGCATAGGAGGGAGATCTAAAGCCCTAAGGAAAGCGTCCAGATCTTCCGGCTCTCGTAATTCAAGGCGGCGGCCATCTTTACACACAATCAGTTGGAAGTTAGAACCCCCAGGAGTAAGGGATACTATTAGCTCTCAGCCAATCCAGTAGAGGATTAAGAGCTCTCCTTGAGCGAGCGTAGCGCGTGAGAGATCCTGTAAGATTATCAGAGAAGCACCATCAAAGTCAATGGAGGTGAGATTACGGGCTTTCCGCATGATCTTGTCTTTTACAGAATAGTAATGAAGGCGACAAATAACGTCTCTCGGTCTAGCTGGGTCAGGGTTAATAGGCGCCAGAGTTCTATGAGCTCTATCTATTTCTATGCTATCGGAGACAGGCCTTTCCAAAATAGATCTGAATACCCCTTGCAAAGTAGTGATCAGGTCTTTTGTTTTAGTAGATTCTGGCAACCCTCTTATCCTAATATTGTTCCTCCTGTTTCGGATCTCAATGTCGTCGTGTAGGCGATATAATTGACAAATATGGCGATCTCTAATGGCGCCTTGCATCACCAAATCTTCTACTTTACTCGCTGTATGGTCTTGTATAGAGGCAACTTCTTCAACTCTTTCCTCTACGGCCTGTATGGTCGCTTTGACTGTAGATATTTCTTGTTTGTAAGAGCCCTCCAACCTTTCAATGAACTTCTCCATCTCCTGTCTTATGGGCACAAGTTTCATGTGCTCTTTCCAATCCCACTGCTCATTTGTGAGATACCTTTTTGTAGGACTTAGCCGGTCTGAAGACGAGGTAGCACCAGAATGAGGCAACACGTCCTGGGATGTTAAGGATGAAGACTTAGCACTCTGGCGTTGAGATCTGGGTCCCGTCTGAGCCATCTTAGCAGGTTGGGAATCTGCGGTACTGGTATCTTGCTGTATAGATGTCTGTGCTAGAGCAGATGTGTTCCCTTTCACAGAGGATGAGGTGGCACGCTTTTGGGATAGGGGTATATATGGAGACGCCTCAGCGTTGAAGGTTGGGGTATCCACTTGCCGGTCACTGGTGGTGAAGTACCGACGCAGGTTTCCCTGTGTGGACGGTGTCACAGCTGCAGGGATATTGGCAGTGGAGTTTCTGCTTGTCCTCACCATAAGGCCCTTGCTGCGTCAGACCGCCTTGCAGCCTCTGTTCCCCGGGACGGATGCCGCAGCGTTTAAGCTGCCTTGTCAAGAGGATGGGGGGTGACTTAAATGCCAAGCAACTTAGGTCCTGGCTACCGCTGTATAGCGCAATCCGCCCCAACTCTGCTTAAGAATCCACCGGATCCGGCAGCGGAGTCACGTGATGCACTGAAGTCTGAGGTCTCCACAGAGAATGAGGCCTCACGGTACATGGGAGTTTAACGGGTGAGTCCACACAGTGTCAGTGACCACAGTCACTTAAGTGCAATGAGGTCGGCTCCTAGGCGGTACAGGCCTTGCTGTAGATCGCGGATGCCGCTGGCGGGACAAGCCCGATCCGAAACCATCGTTCCGGACCACTCACAAACTCCGAAGATGAACCAGAATGCTCTCTGCAGCGCCCCAAGGTAGTATAGGGCAGTCTGGAAGATCTGCAGCCTCAGTAACAGGGCAGATGACACTGGATACTGGCAAGTCTTTGCAGAGCCGAGCGCTCAGGTGTCCTCATTCTCGAACTTCCGGTCACGCCCCCCCCCCCCCCCCCCCCCTGATTTCAAAGATAAGGGGGTATTTTTTGTACTGGCGCACTCTGTGTGGTACCAGTATTTTCAGGGGAACTGTTTCTGCAGCATAGTATTGGGGAGGAAAGCGGAAACGTTATTAGAGGTGGCAGGACGGGGTGTTGAGAAGGTGGGAGGATGATGGAAAAGTAGGAAAATAAGATGTCTGTTTGTCAAACTCTGCAGAGAGAGAAGACATGGCTGAAAGAAGTCACCATGGTGGTCTAGGGTTCGGCAATATCAAAATTAACGACAATAAGAAATTTATTGCGATAAATATCCATTTAGAAGAAAAAAAACACTTGGGGCCACAGGGAGACGTTATACTGTATGGGGGCAGCCACAGGGAGACGTTATACTGTATGGGGGCAGCCACAAGGAGACGTTATACTGTATGGGGGCAGCCACAAGGAGACATTATACTGTATGGGGGCAGCCACAAGGAGACGTTATACTGTATGGGGGCAGCCACAAGGAGACATTATACTGTATGGGGGCAGCCACAAGGAGACGTTATACTGTATGGGGGCAGCCACAAGGAGACGTTATACCGTATGGGGGCAGCCACATGGAGACGTTATACCGTATGGGGGCAGCCACAAGGAGACGTTATACCATATGGGGGCAGCCACATGGAGACGTTATACCGTATGGGGGCAGCCACAAGGAGACGTTATACCGTATGGGGGCAGCCACAAGACCCCCCCCCCCCCTTCCCTTTCATATAGCATACATGGTCAGAGACAGACATACCACCTTTTTATTTAAGACAGTCTGGTCTCTAAGGCTCCTGTTATTCCTCTGTGTGGGTCGGAGTGAGACTTTACCTGCCTCATTGCTCCTCCTCGCCAAGATGTGGAAAGAGAACATCTACATCAGAGGAGACATCACTGGATGTAAGAGGTATGTGGTGCTGTATTTAATGTTTTCCTAGTATGTCTTTAAAGGGGTGTCCGCTTTTTTTTTTTTCTACAAGCGCTGCCTTCTCTGCTCTGTTTACCTGCTCACCACTGCAAATGCTGCGGTGATCATGTGAACATATGAGCGCTGCCTTCTCTTCGCACAGCTGATCGGCGGGGTGCCAACTGTCGGACCCCCGCCGATCTGGAGGGAAGGGGTTAGGTTAAAAATTTGGCATTTGGGTGACGTTATAATTTTTACCTCAGGCAGCAGAAAGTCTAGGTGCTCCCCCCTCCTCACCAGCAGTCAAGAGCATCCAGTGTAAATACCTGTGGTAAAGACAGGCATTGGTTCTGCTCTCCTCTCACTTCAGACGCCATCACTCTGAATAAGGATGTGTCTGCTTTGCGGTCGCATGATTTCAGTATGTCAAGTGCCTCCTTGACGTCAGAAGGTCCTTCCCGTTCATGGGATTTAGCCTTTACCCATATATAAGGCTCCACAGCCACAAAGATACACAGCTCCATCCGCCCTTAAGGCCAAGTTCACATTTCAGTTATTTGGTCAGTTATTTCCTTCAGTTATTGAGCCCAAACCAGTAATAAAGCCTACTCAGAGATCAGGTGTAATGGGAAGATCTGCACTTGTTCTGTGTTTTTCACCCACACCAGGTTTTGGCTCACAATAACTGATGGAAATAACTGATCAAATAACTGAGACGTGGACTGGAGCAGGGGGCGTTTTTTGTATATTTTATATATATTGGATTTTATGACATCATGAAACTGCCTTGACCTCACACATGTTTCGATCCATATAAAAAGAGAGAACACAACATCTACACTTTATTATCTCCTCCGATGTCTCCTCTTATCTCCAGTTATTGTATTTTACATGGGATTTTGTAGGATTTTCCGTCTCATTTTCTTTCCATTCAGGTTCCTACAATATAGTATCCGCTCAGTGGATATCTTCTATATAAGATCCTTCTCCTGATTGACCTCGCAAGGATGGACAGGGACAAGATGGCGGAGAGTATAATAAATCTCACCTTAGAGATCCTCTTCCGGCTTACTGGAGAGGTGAGAGATTCTGATGATGTCACATTACATCATCTTATCTATGTTACTAACAGATGGACATGACTGGAGAGGTGAGGGACTCTGGAGATGTATGTAGTGATATTTATTACTGTGTCTCTCCATAACCAGGACTACACAGTAGTGAAGAAGACCTCTAGTGAGCGCTGTCAGGACCCTGTGTCTGAAGGACGGGGAAGAACCCTGAGCCCAATCATGGGGCCTCCACCTCACCCCCTGATACATGAGGAAATCAATAGAGAGATGATCCTAGAACTCACCAACAAGATGATTGAGCTGCTGACTGGAGAGGTGACACTGTTGGGAATGCTGGGACATTATACAGGAATGCTATGAAGGGATCTGGGTGATGACTGTATCATTGTGTTGTCAGGTTCCTATAAGGTGTCAGGATGTCACCGTCTATTTCTCCATGGAGGAGTGGGAGTATTTAGAAGGACACAAAGATCTGTACAAGGACGTCATGATGGAGGATCACCGACCCCTCACATCACCAGGTAATAGACATGACTAAATACACACGTCCTCTCATTATCTGTATGTAAGGAATGAATTCAGTCACTGGATGTGTTTCCTACTTTTGGAAATTGGCCACAACAACACAAAATTTCTTGAAGCAACTTCGTCTTCAGAAGATTCTTTTGTTTAAGCCTCATTCACACATCAGTGTTTTGTCAGTGATTTCCATCAGTGATTGTGAGCCAGAACCAGGATTTGAGCCTCCACAGACATAAGGTATAGGGGAAACTCTGTACCTGTTCTGTGTTTAGAGTTTCACCATGTTTTGGCTTAAAATGTCTGATGGAAATCTGAAGAGCAGCAAGACCTCATTGAAGTCAATGTAAAATGTAGGCAGATTATGGCATAAGAGGTAAATGGAAGTGAATTACAGCCGTGGTAAAAGGCAGCGCTCTGTTATAAGTCCTGGACACCGTCCTTTATACCTCAGAGAACAAAGGAATAATTAATATTTTAATTCCAGTTTTCCGCAGTGTGTCGCTGTACGTAGACTTCAGTGTTTTACACACAGATTCCATCATTCCATCATTCTCATACGTAACCATAGATCTACACAAGTTACACCGACAACAACTTCTAATTGGATAAAAGTTCCTTATCACGATCTCTTGATGCATAAATAATTTGTTCCCGGGGCCTTCCATTAAAGGGAATCTGTCACCGGGATTTTGTGTATAGAGCTGAGGACATGGGTGGCTAGATGGCCGCTAGCACATCCGCAATACCCAGTCCCCATAGCTCTGTGTGCTTTTATTGTGTAAAAAAAAACGATTTGATACATATGCAAATTAACCTGAGATGAGTCAGGGACAGGACTCATCTCAGGTTAATTTGCATATGTATCAAATCGTTTTTTTTTTACACAATAAAAGCACACAGAGCAATGGGGACTGGGTATTGCGGATGTGCTAGCGGCCATCTAGCAACCCATGTCCTCAGCTCTATACACAAAATCCCAGTGACAGGTTCCCTTTAATCCTCTCCAATTCAAGTTCCAATCTCCATTTTTCTTTCCAAAGAGCCCCATGGTCCATAAAGCCAAGATCGGCTCTTTCGTTTATCACCGATCCAACAACGAGGATTGATCCTGATCATAAACATGTAAATGGTTTGTTTTAATAGACTAATACATTTATCTTGGCCAAGGCTTCCACTTCTAGTGCAAATATTATCTACTTTCTAAAGGTCACCATTCCATCATAACACCTTTGCCTCTATTTTCTCAGCAAAAGTAGTTAGTACTAAAAGTACATCAGTATTCACTTCAAAATGGTGATTAACTCTTTAGCTAAGCTCCTTTTTGAGGTGTAAACACAAGGGGGTCCTTTACTATTCTGAAATAAGCCTAAATTAGACATATTATAGGCGGAGAGGTCGGTGCAATGGGGGGCGGCAGGTCTACAATTGTCGTCATGGAGCGGGCAGGGAAGGGAACGGGCCGGCAGGCCTGTCTCATTTACCATTTTCTACAAATGTTTCAGGTGTAGAAAAGGGTCTAAATGTAAGATAACTTGGAAGATGTCTTACATTTAGAACTGGTGCTGGAAGCCCTGAAGTTATGGAGAGGCCTGCGCCTCTTCATAACTTCGGTGGAACCAACGCCAGCTTAGGGCTTGATTAAGACCTGCGCCTAAAACACTGATCTTAATAAATGTGCCCCAAGATGTATACCTAAGACAACATGGCTGACCATCCGATATAATCCTGATTCTGCAACACCTACAGTTAAGGAAGAGAGAACAACACCCGAGAGATGTCCCAGTCCTCTTCTTCCACAGGATAATTCAGAAGAACATCACTATGTCCCACAGGATGGTCAGGTAGATGGATATAAGGTCATCATGATGGAGGATCACTGGCCTCTCATATCAACAGGTAATAGACATGACTAAATACACATGTCCTCTCATTATCTGTATGTAAGGAATGAATTCAGTCACTGGATGTGTTTCCTACAGTAAAGGAAGAGATAAGAACACCAGAGAGATGTCCCAGTCCTCTTCTTCTACAGGATGGTTCAGAAGAACATCACAATATCCCACAGGATGATCAGGTAGATGGTGATAAGGTCTCATGAAATGTCCCCTATGATCTGTAGAAGACTGTGAAGATCTTGTGTTCAGTCTTGTTTTATCCACCAGTATTATATGATTATCCTTGTATAATTAGTAAAATGGAGATGGCAGGATTACAGCTGACCATAGACGTTACATGTTACATGGATCTTCTCACTATTTTCTGCCTGTATAGACTTTTTAGATGGCCTTCTCTGTCAACTGCTGCAGATCTTTTGTGGCTGCACAAGAGTGGCACAACAGATTTCTGAGAGGTCTTAGGCCAGGACCATACAGCAATACAAATGGTCAACCAAAGTTGTGTTTGGATTGTCAGCTTGAACATGAACATCAGGAGATAAATGCATCATTATCTTCAAAGGTTTTGTAGTCTAGGGTGCAGTCTCCTGGTGTCTCCTTACGGTCAGAATGGCAGTACCAAGATCATACCACGGATTCTATTCTAGCACATGTAGATGCAAGTCATCCTCCTTACTTGCATAGAGTATAATATAATATTCAGGGGTGTAGCTAAAGGCTCATGTGCCCTGGTGCAAGAGTTCAGCTTGGTCCCCCTTCCCTCAGTGCTTTGTGGCCAGGGGCAGGGAAGCACATAGCCTTTGTGCTGCCTGAGGCGAAAATTGAAACTGCATCCCCTGCCCCAAGCCAAATTCTTGACCTTACCCCGTCCCTCCAGCCAGAGATGTAACGTGACCTTCATGAACTTTGTATAGTACCGGTGTCTTCTTATGTGACACAAGGGTCTTTGGGCACCCTCAGCCCCCTAGGCCCAGTAGTGACTGCACCCCTAACAGCAGGGGTGGGGAACCTTTTTGCTGCCGAGGGCCATTTGGATATTTGTGACATCTTTCGGGGGCCATACAAAATTCTCAGCTTAAAACTTTGACTGCTATATTTGGTCAAAGGTATAACTAACTTAGGGGTAAGTTACAGAAATTGAGCTTCGATAAAAAAAAAAAATCTAGAGCGCTATATTTTTGCAGCACAAAATGGCGCCTGCGCTATATATTACAAATAGTACACGCGCCATTTTGACCACATATAGCAGTCTAATTTTTAAGTTGAGAATTTTATATATTTAGTTCTTTATTTGGTATTAATGGCAGCCAAGCTAAACCCAGAGGGGTCCAAAGAGGGTTCACCCAGCTTTCACTCTCCCTGCCACTGTCCCTGCCTCTTTCTTCGCAAATGTCCCTGCCTTTGTCCCTTTCTCAGCCTCAGATCTGCCCCCACCTCCATCAACTTCAAATCACCCTCCTGTCAGACCCCCCCAGCCTATATCAGCCTCAGAGCAGACCCTCCCCAGCCTCAGATCAGACCCCCATCAGACTTCAGATCAAACTTGCCTCTCCAGCTCCGGATGGCGCTGCCACTTGGTAGATTTACTTACCCTCCCTGGTCTTCTTCTTGCTACGGTGTACTGTGACCAGACAGCGCACAGCTGTTGCCGGAAGAAGACCAGGGAAGGTGAGTACAGGTAGCAATGCGATGTTCTCACCTTCCTGTGCCTCCTGCATGCTAATGACGGCTTCTATAATGGAAGTGGTCATTAGCATTTTCACAATATGTTCTGGCAGGGGGCCGGGGGCCACATGAAATAGTCCTGTGAGCCAGAGGTTCTTTACCCCTGCCTTACAGCTACGCCCCTGATAATATTGGAAGTTGATTATTGGAAAAGATATATAGGATTATTTTCATCAGCACATATCATTCTAACTCGCCAACAATTTTCTAAATGCTCAGATGCATCCATCCATTTTGAACCTTTGATTATGGATACCTGGTCATGTGACCTCTAGTCTGACCTCCAGTCTGAGGCTTGCTGTCTCTCTCCTGTGTGGCTGACATCCTGTGAACTACAAGATTACAGCATCATTTATCAGATCCCTCTGGAGAGCTCCCTCCCCACCAGCTACTCCTCCTTGTCTTCTGTATGTCCCTAAACATATCATGCTGCTGAAGATATCATCTCTACATTATCCATTACACTAGAAGAACAACGGTTTAGAGTCTAAACCTTTGTAGAAGTGGAGAGACATTTAACCCCTTAGGGACGCATGACGTACCGGTGCGGCATGTTTCCAGAGTCCTTAAGGACCCATGACGTACTGGTACGTCATGGGTTTAAACTGCGATTTCGGGCCGGCGGGGGTTAATTGTGACAGGATGCCCGCTGAAATCATTCAGCGGGCATCCTGTCACAACGCCGGGGGGGGGGCCCCGTATCGGCGATCGCCGCAAACCGCAGGTCAATTCAGACCTGCGGTTTGCGGCTTTTACCTGCGGTGGTCGGCGGTGCCATCGGGTCCCCATGCGGCTGTGGGGGGGACCCGATGGCATGGAAGGCGGCGCGATGTCTAAGGAAGGCATCACGCTGCCTTCCGGTGACGAGCCTGTGAGATCCAGCCCCCTGGATCTCACAGGCAGGAAGCTGTATGAGTAATACACACAGTATTACTCATACAGCCAATGCATTCCAATACAGAAGTATTTGAATGCATTGTAAAGGAATATACCCCCCAAAGTTCAAGTCCCAAAGTGGGACAAAAAATGAAGTGAAAAAAAAAAGTTTTAAAAAAAAAGTTTTCCCCCCAAAAAATTAAAGTTTCAAGTAAAAATAAACAAAAACGTAATTTTCCGCAAATAAAGTTTAAAAAAATTGGTAAAAAATAGGGGGGGGAGCATACATATTAGATATCGCCGCGTCCGTATCGACCGGCTCTATAAACATATCACATGACCTAACCGCTCAGATGAACACCGTAAAAAAATAAAAATAAAAACTGTGCTAAATAAACAATTTTTTTTGTCACCTTACATCACAAATAGAACAACAGCAAGCGATCAAAAAGGCGTTTGCCCACCAAAATAGTACCAATCTAGCCGTCACCTCATCCCGCAAAAAATGAGCCCCTACGTGAAACAATCGCTCAAAAAATTAAAAGAAACTATGGCTCAGAATATGAAGACACTAAAACATCATTTTTTTTGTTTGAAAAAAGCTGTTATAGTGTAAAACTTACATAAATAAAAAAAAAAAGTATACATATTTGGTATCGCCACGTTCGTATCGACCGGCTCTATAAAAATATCACATGATCTAACCTCTCAGATGAACACCGTAAAAAATAAAAACTGTGCTAAATGAACCATTTTTTGTCACCTTACATCACAAAAAGTGTAATAGCAAGCGATCAAAAAGTCACACACACCCCAAAATAGTTCCAATAAAACCGTCATCTCAAAAATCATACCCTACCCAAGGTAATCGCCCAAAAACTGAAAAAATGATGGCTCTCAGACTATGGAAACACTAAAACATGATTTTTTTTGCTTCAAAAATGAAATCATTGTGTAAAACTTACATAAATAAATAAAAAAGTATACATATTAGGTATCGCCGCATCCGTGACAACATGGGCTATAAAAAATATCACATGATCTAACCTGTCAAATGAATGTTGTAAATAACAAAAAATAAAAACGGTGCCAAAACAGCTATTTTCTGTTATCTTGCCTCACAAAAAGTGTAATATAGAGCAACCAAAAATCATATGTACCCTAAACTAGTACCAACAAAACTGCCACCCTATCCCGTAATTTCTAAAATGGGGCCACTTTTTTGGAGTTTCTACTCTAGGGGTATTTTCCATTAATTCTTGTGGAACACCTAAAGGGTTAACGACGTTTGTAAAATCAGTTTTGAATACCTTGAGGGGTGTAGTTTCTTAGATGGGGTCACTTTTATGGAGTTTCTACTCTAGAGGTGCATCAGGGGGGCTTCAAATGGGACATGGTGTAAAAACAGTCCAGCAAAACCTGCCTTCTAAAAACCGTATGGCATTCCTTTCCTTCTGCGCCCTGCTGTGTGCCCGTACAGTGGTTTACGACCACATATAGGGTGTTTCTGTAAACTACAAAATCAGGGCCATAAATATTGAGATTTGTTTGGCTGTTAACCCTTGCTTTGTAACTGGAAAAAAAATTATTAAAATGGGAAAATCTGCCAAAAAAGTGAAATTTTGAAATTGTATCTCTATTTTCCATTAATTCTTGTGGAACACCTAAAGGGTTAACAAAGTTTGTAAAAATCAGTTTTAAATACCTTGAGGGGTGTAGTTTATAGAATGGGGTCATTTTTGGGTGGTTTCTATCATGTAAGCCTCGCAAAGTGACTTCAGACCTGAACTGGTCCCTAAAAATTGAGCCTTGTAACATCCCCAAAAAATAAAATTACATTCCCCATATGTCTACTTCATGTTTGGATCATTTTGGGAATGATAAGTAATAACTATTTTTGGAGGTATTACTATGTATTATAGAAGTAGAGAAATTGAAACTTGGAAATTTGCAACTTTTTACAATTTATTTTGTAAATTTGGTATTTTTTTATAAATAAAAATGATTTTTTTTAACCTTATTTTACCAGTGTCATGAAGTAATATGTGACGAAAAAACAATCTCAGAATGGCCTGGATAAGTCAAAGCGTTTTAAAGTTATCAGCACTTACTTAAAGTGACACTGGTCAGATTTGCATAAAATGGCCAAGTCCTTAAGGTGAACTAGGGCTGAGTCCTTAAGGGGTTAATTGTGCCACTGTCTTTAAATTGCAAAAAACACACTTGCCATTTTGCTTGTCCTGTTAAAAAATCTGTCTGTACCAAACCCCTGACTTTTCATTTATAGGCCTCATAATAAAATGTCTGAGAAATGGAAGAGTGCAAAACGAAAGACCCATGCCTCGCCCTCCCAGAGTCAGAATGTATGTAGTACCAGCAGTATCAGTACCTGCCAGGAGTAGTAGTACTTGGCCACAGTTCTTCCTGGCTCCTAATATTATTGAGGACACAGAGGATGGAATTGTGGACTGGATGGCTCAGCGTTTAGTCTACCATGAGGAGGAGATTCGGGGGAGGAGGGGCACCTCATGCATAGCTGTGTTTGTGGTGGTATGAGTAGTGGCAGCTGTAGCTGCACTGGTGGTGGTAGGGGCAGTGGTAGCAGCAGTGGAACTCAAGGCAAGTATAAAGCAGGTAATCTGGAGGATGCTAGGAAGCCCATGATGACATATCGCAGTTTTCAGGGCGGGGAGGTTGAGGACTATTACAATGATTGTGTGTTGGACAAGATCTGGGAGCTAGATCTGGGTGCTGAGAAGAAGGTAACATACAGTTAGAACCTCCCAAAACCTGCCAGGGCCAGATCTGCTTCTAGTATTGTCAGCTTGGGAACTGGTGATGCTGATGATACTGTGGTCGCAGGCTCAAAACGTGCCAGACCTCAAACAAGCTCGGCTGCAGCTCGCTCTGTGTAAAGTGTGCAAGTATCTCCTGTCTAGCAGTTTTTCTCCACGGTGCTGGAAAACAAAAGCAATGCCCTGTGCAAGATCTGCCAGATTACAATAAGCCATGGGAGTGACAGAGGTGTCTGCCAACTACCACAACAAGAGATTCCTCCTTCTCCCAGTCTCCTTTGTGGCAGCCAGGCGGCATTTATGTGCAGTACTGTGTCCCAGTCATCATCAGTTACTGCTTCTCCTTCTCAGACTATGCCTCCTCCTTATCTGTACCACATCAGCCATCAATAATGGAATGTGTGGCCAAGAAACAACTCTGCTTGCACAAGTTGCTGGTGGTGCAGTCTCTGTGGTACCACTTTGTGGATTATGTTGCCTTTAGAGGGCTAATGGCATGTTCTCAGCCTCACTAGAAGTTATCTAGCTGGCATTTTTTTTTTTAAAGCCATCCCTGCTTTGTACTCTCAAGTGGCGGTGAATGTAGGCCACTCCTTGCAATTCTAGCTGTGCAGCAAGGTGCACACAATGGACACCTGGAGCAACGGTTACGGACTGGAACAGTTCATGCCTTTCACAGCCCATTAGATCAATGTTTTTTTCAGCGAGGCAGCACTGCAGCAAGAAGGCCAGGTCCTATTGACACCTCCACGTTTGTGCCGACACCAGGCACTTATCGGCCTCCTCCATGGATATCCTCCTGTCCCAAACAGAAGCAGGGCAGAACATCACTCCCACTCCCCCTTCTTCCTATCATGTGAAGCGTTGCCATGCCGTTTTAGAGCTGATCTCCATGGGTGATAGTAGCCACATAGCCAAATACTTTCTAAAGTGCATCAAGCAGCAAACACCCGCGCTGGCTGTCTCCTCACCTAACTCCAACTGGGCAAGGTGGTCAGAGACAATTGCAGGAACATTGTGGCTGCTTTGTGTTTGGGAGAAATAACACCTGCTCCCTGAATAATGTATGCGATAAATCTAGTCGAGCAGCGTTTGTTAAAAAAAAGTACAGTGGGTTTTGGAAGGTGCTAATAATAGTAATAATAATCATATAATATAATCGTAATCAGTTCTCACTTCTCCTGTCCTTATACTATATACAGTGATAATCAGGGGATGATCTAGTGATGATAATAAGTTCTCACCAGAGTGTTCTAGTGGTGATAGATAATCAGTTCTCACCTCTTCTGTCCTTATATATTATAGAGGGATAATCAGGATGATCTAGTGATGATAATCAGTTCTCACCTCTCCTGTGTTCTCCGCTGTGCTTTTGGTATAAACACTGATAAGCAGGGAGTTGTAGTGATTAGTGTTAAGCTAATTGAAGCAAAACTAATTGACTTTGATCCAAATTTTAGGAAAATGCAATTTGCCACGAATCCAGATTTTCTCTCGCTTCGTGGCAACAAATCGTTTTTTTCCTCTAAAATTGCGGCTACACATGTTATAAAGTAAAAGAAGCCCAGGAACGCAATATGACCCGTAATGCTGTGCTGCCCTATAAAAGCCTCATCCTGCCCTGTCTCCACCATTTTATTGTGAACTGAGCATAGGGAGAGACGTGACAAGTAGAGATGTCCCGAACAGTTCCCGGCGAACACCGCTTGTTCGCGTTCGCCGCGGCGGGCGAACATATGCAATGTTCGGTTCGCCCCCTATACGTCATCATTGAGAAAACTTTGACCCTATACCTCACAGTCAGCAGACACATTCCAGCCAATCAGCATACCCTCCCTCCCAGACCCTCCCACCTCATATCAAAAAGCAAGGACAGCATCCATCTTAGATTCATTCTGAAGCTGCAGTGTTAGTTAGAGCAGGGAGAGTGCTGCTGCTGCTGAATTAATAGGGAAATCGTTAGCTAGGCCAGTGTTCTGTGTCCACTCCAGTCCTCAAATTCTCATCTGCTGTAAGGACAGCGTCCCAAAAAGCCCTTTTTAGGGCTGGTACATCAGTCTGCTTTTTTTTTATATATATATATATATATATATATATATATATATATATATATTGTAGTTGCCTGCCCGTGTGTGAGAGGCCACAGGCCCACAGACTGTACTGTGTGCACACCACTCATATTGTGTGGCACAGTACCTTGCAGATAAAAAAAGTCATTTAATTTTTTCTCTGTAATATAATTGCAGTTGCCTGCCAGTGAGTGTCAGGCCCACAGACTGTACTGTGCCCACTGCCCACCACTCATATCGGGTGGCACAGTACCTTGCACGCATAGTACCACTAATCTAAAAAAAAATGACAGGCAGAGGCAGGCCACCCTGCAGGGGCCGTCGTGGTCGTGGTGCTGTGATTTCCTTTGGCCCTAGAATAATGCCCAGTGTTCAGAGGCTACGTACCCTGAACTCGAAAAGTTCTGAGGACATAGTTGACTCGCTTACACAGGACACCCAATCTTCTACAGCTTACGCTCAGAACCTTGACGCACCATCCTCCTCGAGCTCAGCTTCGGGCACCTCTCAAGTTACCACTCGCCCGCCTGCTGCCACCACAACCAACACTAGCACCACAGCCGCTTCACTTGATCTGTCAGAGGAGTTATTTACACATCAGTTGGAAGAAATGAGTGATGCGCAACCATTATTGCCAGAGGATGTAGATAACAGGGATATGTCTCAGTCAGGCAGCATTACACACATGGACGTACGGTGTGATGATGATGTTGTACCCGCTGCTGCTTCCTTTGCTGAGTTGTCAGATACAAGTGAAGCGGTTGATGATGACGATGTGTCCGTGGATGTCACGTGGGTGCCCGCTCGAAGAGAAGAAGAACAGGGGGAAAGTTCAGATTGGGAGACAGAGAGGAGGAGGAGACGAGTTGGAAGCAGGGGGAAGGTCGTCGCAAGGAGCTAGTGGCACAGTCAGACAGCATGTATCGGCACCCGGGGTCAGCCAGACAGCACGCCAATCAACGCATGCTGTTGCCACCACCAGAATGCCGTCATTGCAAAGCTCAGCAGTGTGGCATTTTTTTTGTGTGTCTGCCTCTGTTAACAGCGATGCCATTTGCAACCTGTGCCAAAAGAAACTGAGTCGTGGGAAGTCCAACACCCACCTAGGTACAACTGCTTTGCGAAGGCACATGATCTCACATCACAAACGCCTATGGGATCAACACATGAGTACAAGCAGCACACAAACTCAAAGCCGCCATCCTCCTCCTGGTCCAGCATCTTCAGCCACGTCAACCACTGCTGTCCTCCTTGCCCCCTCTCAACCATCCGTCACTCCGTCTCTCGCCTTGAGCAGTTCCTGCTCATCTGCCCACAGTCAGGTGTCTGTCAAGGAAATGTTTGAGCGTAAGAAGCCAATGTCACAGAGTCACCCCCTTGCCCGGCGTCTGACAGCTGGCTTGTCGGAACTCTTAGCCCGCCAGCTTTTACCATACAAGCTGGTGGAGTCTGAGGCCTTCAAAAAATTTGTGGCTATTGGGACACCGCAGTGGAAGGTACCCGGCCGTATTTTGTTTTCACAAAAGGCAATCCCCAACTGTACTCTATTGTGGAAAAGGGCAAGGGTCCATCTGACCACTGATACCTGGTCTGCAAAGCATGGTCAGGGCAGGTATATCACGTACACTGCGCATTGGGTAAACCTGCTGACGGCTGCCAAGCATGGAATGCGTGGCTCTGCAGAGGAGTTGGTGACACCGCCACGACTTGCAGGCAGGCCTGCTGCCACCTCCTCTACTCCTCCTACTCCATCCTCTTCGCTAACCTCCTCGGCTGAGTCCTCTTCTGCTGCTGCGTCTTGCTCCACATCAACTGCACCCCCCCCCCCCCAGCTCTCCAGGGACTATTCCACATCCCGGATATGACAGTGTCACGCCGTCTTGGGGTTGACTTACCTGAAAGCAGAGAGTCACACCGGACCAGCACTCCTGTCCGCCCTGAACGCACAGGTGGATCAGTGGCTGACCCCGCACCAACTGGAGATCGGCAAAGTGGTTTGTTACAACGGAAGGCGGCATTAAATTTGGGCAAGTTGACACATGTGCCGTGCATGGCACATGTGTTGAATCTGATCGTACACCGCTTTGTGCATAAGTACCCAGGCTTACAGGACGTCCTCAAGCAGGCCAGGAAGGTGTGTGGCCATTTCAGGCGTTCCTACACGGCCATGGCGCACTTTTCCGATATTCAGCGGCGAAACAACATGCCAGTGAGGCGCTTGATTTGCGACAGCCCGACACGTTGGAATTCAACACTCCTAATGTTCGACCGCCTGCTCCAACAAGAAAAAGCCGTCAACGAGTATTTGTATGACCGGGGTGCTAGGACAGCCTCTGCAGAGCTGGGTATTTTTTTGCCACGTTACTGGACGCTCATGCGCAATGCCTGTAGGCTCATGCGTCCTTTTGAGGAGATGACAAACCTAGTCAGTCGCACCGAAGGCACCATCAGCGACATCATCCCATTTGTTTTCTTCCTGGAGCATGCCCTGCGAAGAGTGCTGGATCAGGCCGTAGATGAGCAGGAAGAGGAAGAGTTGTGGTCACCATCACCACCAGAAACAGCCTTATCATAATCGCTTGATGGAACTGCGGCAACGCTGGAAGAGGAGGCAGAGGAAGAGGAGTCAGAGGAGGAATGTGACTTTGAGGAGGAGGAAGAACAACCACAGCAGGCATCCCAGGGTGTTCGTTGTCACCTATCTGGTACCTGTGGTGTTGTACGTGGCTGGGGGGAAGAACAGACCTTCAATGAGATCAGTGAGGATGAGGAACGGGACATGAGTAGCTCGGCATCCAACCTTATGCAAATGGGGTCTTTCATGCTGTCATGCCTGTTGAGGGACCCTCTTATAAAAAGGCTGAAGGAGAACGACAAAAAAGAAGGTCAAAACAGGATAGGCAGTCGGGCCCACCTGAAACACTGCTCCAAAAAATATGAAACAATTATTGTGAGGGGGCAGTAAACTAGAGTAAAACGTCACTTTTAATTTCACAGGAGATAAAAAAGCCCCTACAAACAAACATGTAAGACATACACACCCTCAGCCTGGTGCCTGAAAGCACACCGTTTAAGGCTGAGATATCAACGTTGGTGCTAGTGGTGGGCTAGGCGGGAATAAAAAATGTAAAGTAGGATGACATAGGGTATTGGTGTAGTGTGTGCACTGACCCTAATGACTCCCTACTTGTCCTAGTCCACCCTATTAATGTATCCAAAGGACGGGATCTAAAAAGCCCCGCAAGGGGTGGCCCAGGCAGGAGCTCTGGTCTTACGCTGGAAGCCCTGATAAGGCCCTAGGCAGCGATGAAAAAACCATATACCCGATAGATGATACAAATGGTTACAACAGATTGATTAGGGCTGTTGGAAAGGAGAACGACCTGTACTGGGTGGCCACGCTACTAGACCCCCGGTATAAGCAGAAAGTGGCTGAAATGTTACTGAATTACCGGAAGTCGGAAAGGATGCAGCAGTTCCAAAACAAGTTCAAAAGTATTCTTTACACAGCGTATAAGGGTGATGTCACAGCACAACGGGAATCTAACAGGGGAAGAGGTGAAAGTAATCCTCCTCCTACCACGCCGGCAAGGACAGGACGCTTTACAGACGTGTTGTTGATGGAGGACATGCAGAGCTTTTTAAGTCCTACGCATCGCCACAGCCCTTCGGGGTCCACCCTCCGAGAACGACTCGACCGACAGGTAGCAGACTACCTCGCCTTAACTGCAGATATCGACACTCTGAGGAGCGATGAACCCCTTGACTACTGGGTGTGCAGGCTTGACCTGTGGCCTGAGCTATCCGAATTTGCGATAGAACTTCTGGCCTGCCCGACTTCAAGTGTCCTGTCAGAAAGGACCTTCAGCGCAGCAGGAGGTATTGTCACTGAGAAGAGAAGTCGCCTAGGTCAAAAAAGTCTAGATTACCTCACCTTTATTAAGATGAATGAGGCATGGATCCCGAAGGGACTGACAGTGGGGGATGCATTTGACTAAAAAAGGCCTGATGAGATGCCTTGGGCTAAAAATGGTCCACACGCTGCTGTATTTAATCTCTGCAAGCCGGATGACTTGCATGACTTCTCCTCCACCAACTAGGGTTCAAGCCGCAATGTTTTAGTGCACTTTCTGCCTGGCAGTGGCTGCAACAATACCTAATTTTTCAGGCATGTGTACATGCATGTGGCGAAACCAACCTCGCCACTGGGTTTTGGAGAGGCCTGTTTACCAGCCTCTTGCCTCAGGATTATGGCCCATACTAACTTTAAAGGAGAAGACAGACCTGCCGCACAGCTTAAATCTGTCTTTGGAATTGTATTTTATGTTATGTGAGGGTACCCAGATAGCTAATTGTATTGTATTTGTGTATTCTGAGTGCCATTCACCTAATGATATGCACTCAGACTTGAGCTATCTGGGAATATATTAAATGTCTGTGTTTACTGTAAGGGTTGTGACATTGTGTGTTTGGGTGGTGATTTCTGTCCTGTTGTCTCCACGTGTGTATTGGCGATTTCCCTTTGTCCTGAGAGATAATTGAATTGCTCCTCGGGTGTCTCCAGGGCAGAGAGGAGGAAACCATGATGCACTGTGGGGATGTGTTGTGTCTGTGTATCCTGAGTTGCTACGTATCTGTCCTGTGTCACAGTCTTCCTTCTGGTCCCCTAGGGGCATGTCCACCAGATGGGGACCTGCATAAATACGGGCGGGTAGCCCTCAATAAAGTGTGCCTGTTTTATCCTTCATCATGTTGAGGCTGGTGTTTGGGTAACTGATCAACACTGGGGATTGCTATACGCTGGGAGATTTGCTATACTCCCCTGGCTATAACTACTAGCTCTTTTAAGAGCTGTTCCTGCTCTCTGGTTTTAGGAGCCTGGAGCCTTGTCGTAGGTCCAGGGTGGGTAGGAGACAGCGAGACCTTGTAGAATAACGTCCTGCATTACTCTATTTTTCAAGAAATGCTTTAGAAGGAGCCCAACAAAATGTGCAAAGTTCGTGATGAAAGATAAAATTAGAAGGATTTAATTCTCATAAAAAGAAAGTTACAAAGTTTAGAAAGAGAAAAATATAGCACAGCAATAAGTCTTGAAAGGTTACAAGCAAGCAATAAAACAATTAAAATAAGTGAAAAAGCTTATCTCCCCAAAATAACGTGTATGTGTGAATCTGTGTGTGTGTGTGTGAGAGCAACAGGTGTCCGTACAAGAATGCTCTGCCTATGTCATGAAACAAAGCCATTTTATAGGTTGACTCTACATAGAGTTACATTGTATCCTAAATTTAACATTCTAACAGACATATATGGTTAACAAGTAAATTCCCTTACATCATGGTCTTCTATGTATACCTTATTTGTAAAGCTAATAATAATATGCTGAAGTAGGAGAATTCCTAACCTTCCCAAATGCTATTGTCGTCTCAACCTGTCAAAATTGACACTTCAACACAAGTGCTGCCCTTGCATGGTCCTTGAAATAACCCTATCCTACTAAAAAAGTGTTAGTTTTATTATTTTACATTTCCCCCTGATTATGATTTGAAATATAAATCTTCAATCATAACCTCCTAATCTAACGCAATTACTCATCATTCGTATCTCATTCGTATCACATTCACTCATTGACCATGTTATAGCACTTGGTTGTTTGATCCATTTTTGATTCAGTATTCCATATAGAATTGGTATACTGAGTTCTTTTTAACATTTCTTTCAAAATGTTATCTCCTTTGTTAATTTCTTTCTTTATATTACTATATGTTTTCTTGATCCTATACATAACAAAAACTTGATAGATAATACACAAAAATATAATAATAAATATAATAATAATAGGATGGGATAACGTATTCTCAACTGCTGTTTGTGTAGAAGATTTTGACCACATATTTACAGATTTCTTCAATTTTCCCCACCAAGATGTTCCAGACATGATATTCCATTCATGTTCTATTTCTGATAATTGTCCTTGTTTATGATTAAATGCAATTTCTGCTTCTTTTATTTGTTCACTTAATATTTTTAAAAGACCTTTATCTTTTTTAATTTCTTTTGTCCACTCATCCCACGGAAATTTGTCAATTTGAGTGAGATTAAATTTCATTGGAAGGATTTTCAATTGGGTTGTATTTATGGAAGAAATATTGAGTCTTCCTAAATTCATAGAGATTGCTCTCCAGTCTCCTTCCAAACAATATAAACCCTTGGTTAAATTCTCGTGATGTACACAAGAAGAAAATAATGCTACAACCTTTTCTTTCTCAGACATCACTTGTACACAAACTTTGTTTGGACCAACTTGAGTTACCAAATCATGAATTGAGTTTACATTCTCAATTCGTGCATGGCAAGAAGTTTGATTATGGAAACAAGAATGATAAATCTCCTTATCTTGTTCCGGTAAACAGATTATTTTAGAAACAAAGTGTAAACATGAAGAAAGATCTAATTGTTCTATATGAGTACCATCATATGCAAATTCCGTATATTGCAATTGATAAAAAATCAACTGTGTTTCACTCACGGGAATTCCTAAAACAGTTACTGGAACTACCATTTGTTCTCTTCCAGCTACTGGAATCAATGAGGTAGCTATACATGTGTTCTTATTACATCCTAACCACTTATTTACCCATAAATCTATGTGTCTCATACTATAATTATATTCCATAGGTAAATTTTCCAATAAACCAAGTGGAGTAATTCCACTTTGTAAAGCCTGAGCCATTATTTTTAAATTCGTAGAATATTCTATTTGGATTTCCATACATGCCCTGGCTACTTCTGACTCTTGTTCACTTTGGATCAAACCTAAAGTAACATCTTGAAGATGTGAAACAGAAGATCCTAAAACAACTACAGAATTAACTATCATTTTCTCTAAAAGTTGGTTTAGACTTTTCTGTACTTTAATTCCTTTCTTTTCCAGATAACCTATGGTTTTTAAATCTGATTGTAATGAATTTACATTCATTGTATTTACCAAGCTTCCAAAGGTACCTATTCCTCCTAAAATACCTTCTACTATACCTCTTTTAGTTCTGGTTTGCTTGGAAACACTCTTTTTAAACCATCTTTCTAAACCTTCCTCCATATTAGCAAGATGCTTTCCACATTTAGGATATTTTGATGATATTTTCCAGTCTGATATATTAAATGTCCACATTATGGTGACATATTTACCATTCCTCAAAAGAGGCTTGGACTGGAAATGGTTAATCTGGAAAGGACTAGATGATTCAAATTTAACTTTGGTACAAATATTTTCTGTAGGTGACCATACAGTAACATTTACAGTTTCACATTGTTTATGGTTGTTTATAGTTAATATGCAACACTGATAAATTCCTGAATCTTTAGGAGATGGATGATCTTGATAAAATATAAACTTTTTATCAAACCATTTCACATTCCCAGATTGACCTTTATGAATCATGTTAGTTGGACCATTAGAGAAACTACCTAAAAATACCTCTCCTTTTGTCCAAGTTACCACAGATTCGGATGGAATCTCCAATCTTGTGCTGCATTTTAAATATAATGGATTAGTTTCTTCTTGAATATCTACCAATGTTGGAGAAACTTGAAGTTCGGGATTAATAACATTTGTTCCTATGAAGTTAATGGTTATGTTAACTACAACAGGTTCCCTAATTATTTGGAATCTCCAATTTTTCACCCAATCTTCATCAACCTTTCCTGTTATGGGAAGAATTGATGGATCCATTATTTTTACATAGTTCTGGGTTTGAAACCAAATTTCCTCTCGAGATTTTCCCACTTTTCCTAATGCTATCTTATCATTTGTGAGATCTCCGGACCATGTAGCTGGCTCATTTCCTTTTATCACAATACTCCAGTATAATACATCTATTGATGTACATTCCCATGAACCAGTTCTATTGTTATGTATGAATGTTCCTTGTAATTGTGTGAACTTTGGTTTGGGTCCTGCTGTTACATGTAATTCAATGTGTGTATTATGTCTGAAGTGTATTTCAATACAACAGCTAGCACCAAAACCCATACAAAGACTTCCGGAAATGTCTCTGGAATTGTCCTGAATTTGTTCTTCCAGAAAATCCTCAAGACGAAATCCTCTTCTTCTTCGTGCAAGGATTGAAGTCTCTTTGTCATGATTACTCTTTTTATCATCAAGGAATTCTGCGAACGTAGCAGTTGTAAATATCATCATCAACAATGACATTCCCATCATGAAACAGCTTTTCCGAAGACATCCTTGTTTGTTGTGGATTGTGTATAACGTGAAGATTTTCATTCCCTGTGAAGAAAAGCAGTATCATTATTTTGGTACATACAATTTACACTGATCAACATGTACCCACAGTTTTTGTTGTCTGCGAGTATTCTTTGAAGCATTTGGTGTTCTTTGAACCAAAATCATTACTTGTCCCTTAGTGTCAATTATTTCGAAGGGACCTTCCCAATTGCTTTCCCAAGGTCCACTCTTCCTGAAGGTCTTAATCATTACAAAAGCACCTTTTACAAATTTAGAAGAGTGAGGTGGTATCATGCGTTGCATTTTAGATGCAGCATATGGAAGAATTGTACTTAAATTCTCCTGCAATAACTGTAACCACCTGGACCTTGCTATTGCATCTTTTTGAGGTGTAGACAAGAATGGTTCGTTTGGGAATATTAATGGCATTGTTCTTCCCGTCATTAATTCAAATGGAGTATACTGTGTTGTAGAGGAAACGGTTCCTCTTATACTCATAAGAACAAAGGGTACTGCATCAACCCATGTATTTCCTTTATCTAATAACATTTTTGCAATTCTTGTCTTAATTGTTCGGTTCATTCTTTCCACAATACCTGCAGATTGTGGGTGATACGCTACATGGAACTGTTGTTGTACTCCTAGAATAGTACAAACAGTTTGCATGATTTTTCCTGTAAAATGACTTCCTCTGTCAGAGGTAATCATTCTTGGGATCCCCCAAGTACAAAACACATGATTTACCAATGCCCTTGCTGTAGACAGAGCATCATCTTTCCTGACAGGTAAGATCTCTACCCATTTTGAAAATACATCCACCACCACTAATGCATACCTGAGTCCATGTTTACCTGAAGGTAGAGGACCAATGTAGTCTATCTGTAATGTAGACCAAGGACCATCAGCAGGTGCAATTCGTAAAAGTGGAGGTTTTTGTCCTTTAGGTCGTGGGTTGACTTGAGCACAAATGAGACATGACTGAACTACATCTTGGACAGTCTTCTCCATTTTGTCCCAATAAAATTTCTCTTTGAGAACTCCTAACAATTTTTCCTGACCCAAATGACCTAAACTCTCATGATTGTATTTGGTGAATTCCATTTGTAAATGTTTTGGGACAACAGGACGCAATTCCCCCTGACAGTCATGACACAAAACCCCGTTTTCACAAACAAAGGGAGGTTTTGGATCAACCTGAGAAGCAGCAAGGGACGAATCCTTCGCTTGTTCTTCTGCAAAAGAAGGAAAATGCGTGTCTGTTTTCCTCACTGGTAAAGCTTTCAAAGATTCAATTTCTTCCTTCAATTCTCCTGTCATAGCTGCTTCCTTAGCCAATGTGTCTACAGTGTTGTTTCCAATAACTAACTCATGTTTGCCTTTCTTATGTGCTGGGACTTTGACTATAGCATAGCTATTAGGATGTTTTGAAGCTATTTTGAATATGTCCTTGAGTGTATCACTATGCACCAGGACCTTGTTAGAGGAATCTACAAATCCTCTCCTTTCCCACACTGGTAAATAGTCTGTCAGTGATCTTACGACATATGAGCTGTCACTATAAATGACCAATGGATTCTTGTTTTCTTTCTCATCAATTGTCAGTACAGTCTTGACTGCTTCTAACTCTGCTCTCTGAGCTGAATAGTGTCCTGGCAGTCTATGCTGAACTGCATATCCTCTTTCAGGATACAAGATAGCATAACCTGTATAATACTTTCCCCCTGAACAAAATCTTGAACCATCAACAAATACTGATTCATCACTGTTCTCTGCATCTCTCCTAAACAAGCTAGGATATGATTCATAAAATGTTTCTGAACATTCATGAGTTTTCCCTTCATACTGCATTAATTGAGGAAGTACATACTTGGCCTTGTGATCAATCTCAATTTGTTTTGATGATAAGGACAACAACCAATGTGCAAATCTTTGATTTGACACACCTGGGAGGTTTTTCTCAAGGAGAAGTTTTAGTGTGGAGTGAGGAGTCTGCAGAATGATTTTGTTAAATCCAACAATGTGTTCTGTTGCCTTAACAGCAAAATAAACACCCACCAAATGTTTTGCACAAATTTCAAACCCTTTTTCCACAGGTGTGAGAAGCTTAGAGAAATAGCCCAAAATCCGCCATTCTCCCCCCTGCAACTGCAAGAGTACAGCTGACACAGCCGTGTCTGAGGTGTGAACCTGCAAAGCAAAAGGTGCCTGAGTCATAGCTGTTGACAATGCTGGAGACTTTTGCATATCTCTCTTTAGAAGTTCAAATGCCTTCTGTTGTTCCTCTTCCCATGGTCCAAAAGAGTCATCATCATTATTTTTCAAGAGATCATAAAGAGGTTTAGCTTTTTCTGCAAAGCCTTCTATGAATTCTCTGGAAAAGTTTACCAGACCCAAGAAATGTCTCAGAGCCTTGTGTGATGTTGGAATGGGAAGAGAAGCAATAGCCTCAATCCTATCTTGAAGTGGCTGTCTCTTTCCATGACTGATTAACACTCCAAGATATCTCACTTCAGTCTGCAAAAGTTTGACTTTCTTCGTGTTCAATTTCAAACCTGCTTCATGCATCAACGAAAATAATTCTGCTAAGAGAGATAAATGCAACTCTCTATCCTCAGTGGCTAAAAGAATATCATCAACATATTGCAACAGACAATCTGGTCTTGAAAATTTGGACAATACTTTTGCAACTGCCTGATGAAATATGCTAGGTGATAAATGTGCTCCTTGAGGTAATCTGCAAAATACATATTGTTCATCCATGAAACAAAATGCAAATTTGTATTGACAGCTCTTTGCAAGAGATATGCTGAAAAAACCATTACTGATGTCTAAAACAGAGAAAAACTTTGCCTTAGCATTCAGTCGTGCCATTATGTCATGAGTATCTGCAACAATGGGTGCCACATTTGGGGTATACTTATTCAGCAATCTTAGGTCCAATAACATTCGGTATGAACCATCAGGCTTCACAGTACACCACAAAGGATTGTTTGTTACTGAATTAGCTTTTCTAATGACACCTTGATCAAGCAGTTCCTGTATGATTTTAGACATGGGACCAATTGATTCAGGTGGCAATTTGTACTGCTTTTGGGGAGGAGGGTCTCTCCCTTCCACATTGACTAATACATCTTTCATTGTGCCCACATCATTTCTGAATTGTGCCCACAAAGAAGGATTACATTGTACAATTTCTTTTAGAACTTCATCATCACCAGTTTCTGGCCACAAATGTTCAGAAGAAACAACTTCGGTTAGGCAAACAGTACCAACATGACTGTATTCAGTGGGATCAATGACTACAGGTTTAGATCCATCAACATCTTTCCAGATCACCTTATTTCCTAAGTCAATGACCCAACCCCATTTTTTCATTAAGTCAGTTCCTATGATGTTTTCAGAATTAGTACTATGCCAAATGTCTATTTTAGTTTTCAGATAGCCTGGTATTTCTAAATTAACATTCTGTGCTAAAATTGCCTTAGTTCCGCTTTTCCTATTAAAACCAACAATTGTACAAACAGGTGCATTTGGAGTTAGAGGCAAATCCTGATTAGTCACACTTAATTGAGCTCCTGTGTCAATGAGAAATGTCACCTCTTGGCCCTGTAAGTATCCCCTTACAAATGGTCTTCCACAGTCATCTAATGAAACTGGAGCTACTAATTCCAAAGGACGAGAGGTCATAGTTCGTCCTAGTCATGGGGAAGGTAACAAACCAGCTGTCTCCTCAATTTTATTACCATAAGATTTCCCCTTGTACGAATTATTCAATGTTAATTCTCTAATTTGTCTTATTAAAGGTGCATATGGTGATTGTGACTGATCCTGCTCTGGAGAAGGAGCAGTTGGCACAAAACCATTTTCTTTCCCTGCATTCTGTGACTCGTTTAGGAATTTCCTACATTGCCATTTTAAATGTCCTATTTTACCACAATAATAACAAGTAACTTGTCCTCTTTGAAATGACACCTTTCCTTTCTGTTTATATTGGTCTCTTTTCATGGGAGGGTTTGATTTAGGACTATTTGAATTTGTTACCTGATTTTCATCCTTTTTTTGGACTGCAGCAACTTTGACCCTTATACTACTTTGTTTTATGGATCTCCTTATTTGATCAATAAATGTTGCCGCTTCCTGTAACGTAGGCTTTCCTAGTGCTAACTCCCTGGAGACTGGATCAAGATATTTGAACCGTTTTACAAATGACTTTATCATTGCAGTGGGTTCAGAATCATCCTCAATTTCCATGACCATTCTATACGCCTGTTCAAATTTTATCAAGAATGCAAATGGATCATCCTGTAAAGTGGGCTTTAACATGTCAAGGATTTCAAATGTAGGAGTAGATTCTCCAGTAGTAAATAAAAGTAGTTGCCTCAATCGATCTGCTGGGGAACTATGTATTATTTCACGTTCATCATTTACTCTTGGTGTCGTCTCTAATCTCCTTGCCATATATGAGGGAAGCCATAATTTAAATACTTTGTTTTTCTGTTCATTATTTAGATTGAACTTATCAGCATTAGATTCAAAGATATCAGCATTGTGAAATGCATCCATCTTATCCGTATAAGCTGGGATATCTTTACAAATTTTTATCAACTGATCATGTATTTTTAAATTTAACTTGGCTGCCCTGTCATGTAATTTCCTCCTTTTGATTTCCTCAGTCTCTATGTTTTCATTTACATCAGCTGGACTAGTGTCTGGAATGTAGGACGCACCCGTATCTATGCCACTTTTTGTAATAATAGAAACTTTTTTCGTACGATGGCATAATTTTGATATGAGCTGTGTCCTAATTTCCATCTGATCCTCCAAATCTTCTATGTGTTGTGCCAAAATTTGACACTTTGGACAATCTTTAAAATCATCCTCTTCTATGTGTTCCTGTGTGTCTGTATCATGTGTGTCCTTATTATTCACACATATACTATGTGTCTGAGTCTGTGGCTGCCTGTCTTCAAGAACTAATGTATTGAATATTTTCACCATATGTAATACATTCCTGAGCTTCTTCTGCAATTTATCCATACACAACAACTTTTTGTCAATTCTTATGTTTTCTTCTTCACATTGACTATATAAACTTGCCCATAATTGTGCATTAGTATGACTACTTACAACTTTAAACTCCAATTTACTTTTATCTGAATAAGAATTAAGAAATTCCATTACTTACTCAGGTACCGTATCCTTGATGTCTCCTTCTTACGTCTTCTTCCCACAGTCAATGGAAGGATCTCTGTGTAGTTTCTTCACAAGCCTTCGTCTGTAATATGTCTGGGAAGTGACACTTGCAACAGATGTATGGCTCAACTTCTTCTTTCTTTAGATTCGTTGTTGTTGTTTTCCTGAAGCTTGTAATAATAGTAATTACTCTCTTGGGCCCACCTCTTTACAAACTGAAGGAATTCAACAAAAATCCTTTGGCTCGCCAATGTAGAATAACGTCCTGCATTACTCTATTTTTCAAGAAATGCTTTAGAAGGAGCCCAACAAAATGTGCAAAGTTCGTGATGAAAGATAAAATTAGAAGGATTTAATTCTCATAAAAAGAAAGTTACAAAGTTTAGAAAGAGAAAAATATAGCACAGCAATAAGTCTTGAAAGGTTACAAGCAAGCAATAAAACAATTAAAATAAGTGAAAAAGCTTATCTCCCCAAAATAACGTGTATGTGTGAATCTGTGTGTGTGTGTGTGAGAGCAACAGGTGTCCGTACAAGAATGCTCTGCCTATGTCATGAAACAAAGCCATTTTATAGGTTGACTCTACATAGAGTTACATTGTATCCTAAATTTAACATTCTAACAGACATATATGGTTAACAAGTAAATTCCCTTACATCATGGTCTTCTATGTATACCTTATTTGTAAAGCTAATAATAATATGCTGAAGTAGGAGAATTCCTAACCTTCCCAAATGCTATTGTCGTCTCAACCTGTCAAAATTGACACTTCAACACAAGTGCTGCCCTTGCATGGTCCTTGAAATAACCCTATCCTACTAAAAAAGTGTTAGTTTTATTATTTTACAGACCTCAACCAAGCTTCGGCGGTTCGTGGGGTCTGCAGTGCGTACGGTGTCAAGTGGAGTGCTTGGAGTCCTCGGAAAGCACTAGGAGCAACTATCAGCGGAGGTACCCGGTCGGGGTGCTAGGCTTTCCGTTACAATGCCTAATTTTTCTGGCCTCTGGTGCTGCACTGTGGCTGCAAAAACAAAACAAAAAAAAAAGGCACATACATGTGTCAATTCCCCTTTGTGATCGTTACCTTGTTGTGGTGAAGGGGCTTGTGTATCACAATGAAGCGATCACCTCTATGAGTGTGTTGGTAATGTTGGCACACCCCAGATGATAAGATCGTTGCTTCATTGTGAACAGACCAAAAGCGATCGGCTGGATCATTTTGCATAGAAAAAACATTAATTTTCTTTGTGATCATCTAAGGTGATCATTAAAGCCTACTAGGCCAACAATGGGCCCACACTGCAGAATCATTGTTTTCTGGGTCACTTAACTGTCACTGAACTACCTCAGCACGACCATAGACTTTGAAAAACCGCCATCGCCTGCAATCTCCCAAACGTGCGCACGAGCACAGTCATCACTACACCAAGATTGACGCATAGAGGAATAAAATTTGTCATGAGTGTGTCAACTATTGACAACTGTTTGCGGTTGTCAAAAATCTATTCGATACACGTCCCCTGATAGGGGGATTAAACTGATAAGAATAGTACTACTTAACACACCACTCATATAGGGTGGCACAGTACATTGCATGCGCAGTGCCCCAAATTGGAAGTAAGAAGACCGACCAACCATCTTTTTCCATCTCCCGGTTCCTAAAATCTATTCCATACACCATCCCATGATAGGGGATGTAACAGGGATTAAACTGATAGGAATAGTACTACTTAACACACCACTCATATAGGGTGCACAGTACATTGCACGGCGCACGCGCAGTGCCCCAAATTGGGAGTAAGAGGACCGACCAACCATCTTTTTCCATCTCCCGGTTCCTAAAATCTATTCCATACACCGGCCCCTGATAGGGGACGTAACAGGGATTAAACTGGTAAGAACAGATTTTTTTAATAAAAAAAAAAAAGAGGACAGCCTCTGCGGAGCTGGGTATTTTTTGGCCGCGTTACTGAACGCTCATGCACAATGGCTGTAGGCTCATGCGTCCTTTTGCGGAGGTGACAAACCTGATCAGTCAAACCCAAGGCAACATCATCGACCTAATCCCATATGCGTTTTTTTCGAAGAGTGCTGGATCAGGCCGTAGATGAGCATGAAGAGGAAGAGTTGTAGTCACCATCACCATCAGAAGCAGCCTTATCGTCGTCAATTGCTGGACCTGCGGCAACGCAGAGAAAGGAGTCTGAAGAAGAGGAGTCAGAGGAGGAAGGTGGCTTTGAGGAGGTGGAAGACCAACCACAGCAGGCGTCCCAGGGGGCTTGTTGTCACCTTTCGGGGACCCTTGGTGTTGTACGTGGCTGGGTGGAGAAAGAGACCTTCAATGACGTCAGTGAGGACAAGGAACGGGACATGGCTAGCTTGGTATCCAACCTTGTGCAAATGGGGAGTTTGCGGTTGTGCAAATGGACTGTTTGCGGTGCTTTAAACGGGGAGTTTGGTCTGTCACTGTAAAGCGGGCGTAACCCTTAGACTACCTGATCGATACAACATCATACCTGATCGTATACACACACTAGATGTTTTAAAGCACGTTATTCCAAACAATTTAGAAATGTTATGTGATTTATGCCCTTTATGGATTAAAACCCGACTCTGCGTCAACTACGTAATTTTCCATGGGAGTTTTGCCATGGATCCCCCTCCGGCATGCCAAGGCCAGGGAACCATTGGAAAAGCAGTTTAGAAATATTTTCATCAGCACAATTGATGTCAACTATCCAGCAATTTTCTAAATGCTCAGAAGCATCCATACATTTTAGACCCTTTGATTATGGACACCTGGCCATGTAATCTCCAGTCTAACCACCAGTCCGAGGCTTGCTGTCTCTCTCCTGTGTGGCTGACATCCTGTGAACTACAAGATTACAGCATCATTTATCAGATCCCTCTGGAGAGCTCCCTCCCCACCAGCTACTCCTTCTTGTTTGCTGTATGTCCCTAAACATAGCATGCTGCTGAAGATGTCATCTCTACATTATCCAATAAACTGGGAAAGCACATATTTAAACGATAAGTCCCTGAAATGATTACTAATCAGATTCAGTAAGAATTTTGCAAAAATTCGTCTGCTTAGGGGTGTAGGAAAAGAGCAAGGGGAGACCCCAGCAGTGGAGGAGATCTCTCTCCACACCTAGGTTCTGTTGTGGAAATTTTATTATGCAGACATTTTATTTTAGGATGTGTGTATGTTTTTATAGATTCTTATCTGTCTCCCTGTGTCGGATTTAGCCAAAGAGCACTCTAGCAGAGGGTACTTGGGTTGAATCGGGACCAGTGGCAAAACAGTCAGTATGAAAACCTTCTTATGGGCTTGGAGACGTGTTCTCAGTGTGTAGGGGGGCGTTTGCCGGTTTGGGAGCACTAAGCGCAATGCACTGGGCTTCTTCTCTTTAAATGTCTATACACATTAGAGAAGTGAAGTCTGCATAACGAGAGATACATATTATACCTCTGCTGCGGCTTCGCTATCCCTTTCTGGATACATATCTGCTTTTAAGACATGCATATCTGCCTTATCGGTATACTCGTACTGTATACTGACAATAGCCGTAGCAATGTCTCGCAGATAATCTCAAACCTATAAGAACCAGTAGAATGATCTTCATTAGATACTGGTCACTTTTGAGCATTATTGAATGAGGTCCATTCTGACAGTGATGGGGGGTGGCCGGCCACCTGGCTGGTCAGACAATGGACATGACTCATCCTTCCTTATACAGGGATGGGGTGTGTGCATTGTCTATCCGGCCACATTGATTGCCCCTCCCTGTCCTTTTAAATGTCATCACTTCCTGTATGTCATCACTTCCTGTATCCTCTTCTTGGGCCAGCCCCTTGTACACCTTTTGTGAGAAAATAAAAGGTACAGGCTGGGCAGGGAGGAGGAGGAGTTGCTCAGCAAGAATTCAATATGGTAAAACCTGGGTCTGGCTCTGACTGCGGCTGAGGGAAGAGAGATTCACCTATTTCTTTACACAAAGTTTGATGCGAGCAGATTACAACTATTAATATTTCTACAACAGTTCTGATAGGAGTGTGTATGTGTGATCTGAACGTACCTACTTCCCCTCTCTCCTTCCCCCGCTT
The DNA here is from genome assembly GCF_905171765.1 of Bufo bufo. Taxonomy (NCBI): domain Eukaryota; kingdom Metazoa; phylum Chordata; class Amphibia; order Anura; family Bufonidae; genus Bufo; species Bufo bufo. The sequence continues at coordinate 388,134,532 of NC_053394.1, read as the reverse complement.
AGGGGTGTGAGAAAGGAGTAAGGGGAGACCTCAGGAGTGGACACTCTCCACACCTACAGTACAGACCAAAAGTTTGGACACACCTTCTCATTCAAAGAGTTTTCTTTATTTTCATGACTATGGAAATTGTAGATTCACACTGAAGGCATCAAAATTATGAATTAACACATTATATACATAACAAACAAGTGTGAAACAACTGAAAATATGTCATATTCTAGGTTCTTCAAAGTAGCCACCTTTTGCTTTGATTACTGCTTTGCACACTCTTGGCATTCTCTTGATGAGCTTCAAGAGGTAGTCCCCTGAAATGGTTTTCACTTCACAGGTGTGCCCTGTCAGGTTTAATAAGTGGGATTTCTTGCCTTATAAATGGGGTTGGGACCATCAGTGGCATTGAGGAGAAGTCAGGTGGATACACAGCTGATAGTGCTACTGAATAGACTGTTAGAATTTGTATTATGGCAAGAAAAAAGCAGCTAAGTAAAGAAAAACGAGTGGCCATCATTACTTTAAGAAATAAAGGTCAGTCAGTCAGCCGAAAAATTAGGAAAACTTTGAAAGTAAGGGCTATTTGACCATGAAGGAGTCTGATGGGGTGCTGCGCCAGATGACCTGGCCTCCACAGTCACTGGACCTGAACCCAATCGAGATGGTTTGGGGTGAGCTGGACCGCAGAGTGAAGGCAAAAGGGCCAACAAGTGCTAAGCATCTCTGGGAACTCCTTCAAGACTGTTGGAAGATCATTTCAGGTGACTACCTCTTGAAGCTTATCAAGAGAATGCCAAGAGTGTGCAAAGTAGTAATCAAAGCAAAAGGTGGCTACTTTGAAGAACCTAGAATATGACATATTTTCAGTTGTTTCACACTTGTTTGTTATGTATATAATTCCACATGTGTTAATTCATAGTTTTGATGCCTTCATAGTCATGAAAATAAAGAAAACTCTTTGAATGAGAAGGTGTGTCCAAACTTTTGGTCTGTACTGTATGTATGACTGCTCACTAAAGCGAGTTTTCAGAAAATCGAGTGCTCCTCTGCTATTTTGGAAGAATCCAGTAGGTAACCTGCAGCCAGACCACATAGAGACCACTAACCTGGGACATATTGGGTAATCTAGATGCCTATAGATTCACCCTAAAATACTTGTGGATCAACCCCCCACCAGAATTTCATGTGCACTTTGAGCCAACACCTCACTCCAATATCCTATCAGGTGATAGATGTGATCTGTACACCATAACATAATAGTGACAGCGGGACTCCCATAGATTTAATGGATCACACTTGTATTTGCTTTTAGCATAAATAGTAAAAGTTATGTTTTATCTCAATAAGGGTGACCCTGTACAGGGACTATTTTGGGGGTTATCAATCCTCTCATTCAGTTTTTGTCAAGATCCCCTCTACCGTGGAGCACTCGTCCCCGCTACAGTCACGTGGTATACCTGGGTATCTATACCATGTGACTGCATGGAACTGGAAACATGTGACCATAGCGGGGACGAGCGCTCCACGGTAGAGCCACCAACACTAGTTTAAAAATCGTCTACTGAGTCCTTGGCGATGGAGACTAAATGTTTTTGGTCACGTGGAAGTGGATGACAAGTTTAGGGACTGGACCACATAATCTTTGTGTAGAATTTACGCAGAGAAGAGAACGGAACCGGTGAATGAAGTATATTAGTAAGTTAACATGAATATAGGACCCTTCCTATAATGTGCAATTGCTCAGCATAGCAGCAGAATGCTCTTTGGGGTGCTGTGCTGGCAATAAGCCTATGTAGCAACTTGAGATTTTGAAAAAGAAAAGTTGTAAAAAAGAAAAGTTATAACTATGCCCTTACACAGTCCATCTGAGTGAAAAAAGTTTAATTACTCTATAATTGTGCCTCTGTCTTTAAATTACAGAAAACACACTTGCAATTTTGCTAGTACCGTTTAATAATCTGTCTGTACTAAACCGCTGACTATTCAGTTATATGTCTCATAATAAAATGTCTGGAAAATGGGAGAGTACAAAACGAAAGACCCATGCCTCATCCTCCCAGAGTTAGAATGTGGGTGGTAGTAGCGGTATCAGTACCGGCCAGGAGTAGTAGTAGTTGGCCACAGTTCTCCCCTGGCTCATGAAAAAAGTGCTAAATTATTATTGAGGACAAAGAGGATGGGATTGTGGACTGGGGGAAGTATGGGGGGGCATTACTATTACTGAAGGCACTGTCAGAGGTATTATTAATACTGGTAACACAACCAGGGCATTATTATTGCTGGGTCCACTATAAGGGGACATTTAACTACTAGGACACCATAGGGGGCCTTACAGGGACTTTATAGCTATAGGGGTTTAGATGCTGTGAGTTTGTGTAGTGATCAGCGGCAGTGTACTACAACCTATTCAAACTTATTATGGGGAGGGGGAACCCTATCCACAGTTTGCCCTGGGGCCCTTAGAGCTCTAGTTAAGCCACTCTGTCCTTATACTATAGACAGTGATAAGCAGGCATGGTCACCTGCTTCCAGTTATTGGCTGCAGCAGAGCAGATGATTATGCCCATTCCTAGGAAGTAAACAAGGCACAGATCGAAAGAACTTTGGCTTACCGGCTTCACAGCCCTGGGGCGGCCAGCAAGGGCAACAGGTGCACAAACAATGTAATGTTATATACACACAATGTAATGTTAGGGATGGAATATAAGGGCTACTCTCCCTGCATTGCAAACTGGTTGGAATAATGAAGCAATCAGATTGGATTTATACAGGAGACCTGCAGATATTTGGGTCAGATAACTCCTGCTGTCCGGTCGTTTTTGGTCGTCTTTTCAGGTCCTATAAAACCTTCCACACGACTTCTCCAACCGTCTGATGACTTCTACAATATTTCTTTCACAGCTTGTGAATCCGGGTGAAGATCTGAACAATATTAATCCTACAGAGACATATGTGAGGGGTGATGAGCAGAGTACAGAGGACATTCCTGCAGATAACCGCCCAGGTGAGTAGTGACCACTAAGTAAAGCAGAGAAGACTCACAGATTCTACTCCTTCACTGGATGATACAATTTTATGTTAGATTTTTAGGTTCTCTCTTCTGTCAGTTTTTTTGCGTTTATATTCACCTATTCAGCTAAAATTCAAATTAAATATGGATGGAAATGTGACAGCGTTATAGGTGATATACAGTATGTATATGATACATATAGTCCATCCTCAGGAGATGTCATTAATATCAGATCGGCGGCAGATTCAACTCCCGGCAGCCTTGTCGGTCAGATGTATGGAGAGGACACTGTGCTCTGCGTGCTCTTAGGCCTCTTCCTGGCCATGCAATGTGACATTCATTGGTCATATGGCCTAGGCACAGATTAGTCCCATTCCAGTGAATGGGTCTGAGCTGCAATGCCAAGCATAGCTACTATTCAACAGACAGTGCTGTGCCCGGTAAGCTGTGAGGAGGCTTTGTATTCACTGGAGCTCCGGTGAGCACTGAGGCTTCCTCAGACAGCTGATTGGTGGGGGTGCAGGGACCGGACCCCCGCTGATATTGATGACCTATGCTGAGGAAAATCTTGGAGAACCCCTTTAATCATCTGCAAATGCTAAAAAATGGAAACAAAATACGCAAAACATCTCGCTTTATTCAGTATTGAGTATCTGAGCCACGTGCATAAATATATTCACTTACACGCCTTGGCATCCTACCAATGAGGTTACTAATGATTGTCTGAGGAATGTTCTGCCATGCTGAATGCATTTGGGCAAGCAAATCATCAAGATCTGTTGCTGGTGCCTACAGTATCTCACAAAAGTCAGTCCACCCCTCACATTTTTGTAAATATTTTATTCTATCTTTTCATGGGACAACCCTGAAGATCTGACACTTTGATACAATGTAAAGTAGTCAGTGTACAGATTGTATAACGGTGTATACAGTTGTTGTGCCCTCAAAATAACTCAACACACAACCACTAATGTGTAAACCACTGGCAACAAACGTGAGTACACCCCTAAGTGAGAATGGCCAAATTGTGCCCAAAGTGTCAACATTTTGTGTGACCACCATTATTTTCCAGCACTGCCTTAACTCTCTTTGGGCATGGATTTCACTAGAGCTTCACAGGTTGCCACTTGAATCCTCTTCCACTCCTCCATGAAGACATACGTCTATTTTAAAAAGACAACCTCTGGATAAAGAGACGAACATTGAGAAACCTCTGTATCGATGCTGAGTATTAACATACTGAGCGGAAAAACTGCAGGGGGGCACAGCGGGGCGTAGGAGCAATATTTGAAAAAAACAGACAGGGTGGCGGCATCAGCGGGGGGTACCCCGCAAGGAAAGATATTTATCTAAACAAAAAAAAACACGAAAGGTCCTCTTTAAAGCTGATGAGCTTGGGCGAGAGAAGCTACATAGATCAGTTGGTAATCTGCATCAAGCAGCAAGTTTCCTTCTGGATTTCTCTCCTCCATCTACAGCTGGACAACGTGGTTGGTGACAATGGCAGGAACATTGTGGCTGCACTTCATTTGGGGGAAATAACACATGTTCCACCATGGCACACATCATACATTTTTAGTGGTGCATCAATTTGTGAAAAAGTAACGTGGCTTGCAGATGGTGTTGGTCATGTCCAGGGGACTGTCCAGCCATTCCTATGTGGCTAAAAAGACCCTTATGAATGTGAAGTGACAAAATGGTCTGCCTTTGTACCGTTTGAGTTCCACCTTACATATGCTGAAGCGTTGTTATGAGCAGTGTAAAGAGATTAATGATTTACATGATGCATGAGACCACCACAGCAGAGCATATGTTATTTTGAGCGCAGGCAGTGGCAGCTCATCAGGGCCATATGTCACATACTTAACCCCTTCGAAGAGGCCACCAGAGTAGGGACAAGCATTAACATGGCATCACCCTGATATTTATATTTGTACTAATGCTCAAGCTGATACAACAAGGACTAGAGGAAGAACAACAACCTCCACAGCTTTCTGGGGATCCTGTAGCTCAGTGGTCCCCAACCTTTTTTGCACCAAGGACCGGTTTCATGCAAGACAATTTTCCCAGGGACCGGGTGGGGGGGGGGGGGGGGGTTTGGGGGGGGGGGCTTAGGGGGGGGGCGGGGCTGACTGATTCACGCGCATAACAAAACACAAGGTGCATATTAAAATATATAACACTATATAATAACTATATAAACTGACTATGGTCTCTGCTGCACTGGTCTCTGCTGCACTGTACCGTATTTTTCGCCCTATAAGATGCAGCTAGGTTTTAGAGGAGAACAATAAGAAAAATATATTTTTCATTACACCTCAGGTCAGACCAGCAATCAGACCCCCAATGTTAATCAGACCTCAGATTAGACCCCCAATGGCTCAGATCAACCCCCAAACCTTTAGCCATCTATCAGCCCCCAATGTCAGCCATAAACGCCCCCCCCCCATTGTCAGCCATAACCCCCCCCAATGTCAGCCATAAATCCCCCCCCAAATGTCAGCCATAAACCCCCCATTAGCCCCTCCTGTCAGCCATAAGCCCCCCATTAGCCCCTCATGTCAGCCATAAGCCCCCCATTAGCCCCTCATGTCAGCCATATGCCCCCATTAGCCCCTCATGTCAGCCATAAGCCCCCCATTAGCCCTTCATGTCAGCCATAAGCCCCTCATGTCAGTCATAAGCCCCCCATTAGCCCCTCATGTCAGCCATTAGCCCCTCATGTCAGCCATAAGCCCCCCATTAGCCCCTCATGTCAGCCATTAGCCCCTCATGTCAGCCATAAGCCCCCCATTAGCCCCTCATGTCAGCCATAAGCCCCCATTAGCCCTTCATGTCAGCCATAAGCCCCCATTAGCCCCTCATGTCAGCCATAAGCCCCCCCATTAGCCCCTCATGTCAGCCCCATGTCCCCCAGGTCAGCCATCAGCCCCCAGTGCAAATAAAATAAAATAAAAAAAACACTTACCTCTCCTGCTCCTGGTCACCATCGCGATCCTCATTATTCTTCATTCTGCTGTCGGCTGGCCGTGTATAGCGGCGCACAGCGTGAGGCCACAGAGAGACCTCACGCTGTGCACAGCCATGCAAAGCCGATAGCCGAGGACCAGAAAGTGGTGAGTACAGATCCTTCACCGCACCCTGGTCCTTCTGTACTATTGAAGCGCTTCCATAATGGACGCGCTTCATTACTACAGAGTTAAAGACTGCCCTGATCGCCACGGCCCGGCAAACAATGTTCCACGGCCCGGTCCTGGGCCGCGGCCCGGCGGTTGGGGACCGCTGCTGTAGCTGATAGGAACCTGGACGGACGAAGTCTCATAAAGGAGGAAGTGAAGGAGGAGAAGTTTGTGGTACAGGGAGTTTTCCTAGGCACAGCTAGGGTATGAGGTTGGCGCTCGTTATGATAGATATGCTGATGATGACATTGGCCATGACCAACCGTTGCAGTGGAGTCTTAAAGAACTGGGTCCACAGGCATGTTGGTGAGCATGACAAACTGCATGCTTGGTTGCCTACATGCTGGCAAGCATGTGGTTAGCATCAAGCAAAGTGATGACTACTGGAAAGCCATACTTTTAGATCATTGCAATCAAAGCAAAAAGGGGAGAATGTTTTACCGATACCGGTCACCTGTATTTCTGTCCAGGAGTCCCATCTCCAACCTGGCTGAGTCAGAGACCTCCAGCCCTCTCTGGTGGTGCTTTCCCTACAATAAGTCTCAGAAGGCACAGCAGCAGCAGCCAATTTAGTTTTCTTAATGTGATGGAAGTTTTTTTAAGTGCTGTGCCAACCTGACACATATCCGCAAAAGGATAAGCATTGCCTGAACAACCGGGTTCAGTCGTACCTGGACTGTGCCCTTTCTTCTGCACATAGCCTGTCCCCTGACTCCATAGACTTCTGGGAGGGAGATTGGATCAGTGGCTGGAACTGGCCCAGTTTGATATGTCTGGCCCTGACTCCTATCCATATGGGCACCCCTTGAAGGTCGAAGTACCCATACACTGGAACCTGGAAGCCCTGGAGACCCTGAAGAGCCCTAAAGATATTGGCAGGGCTGAGACAACCCGTTCCATTCCAGATAAAGGAACAAGCATCTCCCTGAGGCCTAGTAACAACCAACAAAGAGAGAGAAGACAAAACACAAACAAGTGACACACTAACTTCTGTAGTAGATGGATGAACAGGAACTCAGATGACCACACACCAGCTCTTCCAACAACCAAATGAAGCTATCTACCGCATAGTCTGAAGGGTGGGGGTCAGACTATATAGGGTAGAAGTGATGACCACAAGCTACACCTTAAACAAGGGATGTAGTCATTAACAAAATCAACACAGACTCAGGAGTAATCAGAGGCAGTTAGATTCCTCCACGCTCAGCCAATCTTCCTGATCTCCTGACATCTGTCACATGAGGGACTGTGACAGCGAGTGACTAGTGGTTGTGAAAAATAGGACATGTCCTATTTGTAGCCGTTTTCACTGCCAGATGGACTCCCAAATCAATGGGAGTATTTTTAATGGCCATTTAGACAGGAGTGCATCCATGTAGTGGCCATTTCAAATGGGTACTCTAGTGCAAAATGGCCTTTTAGGGGTTAAAATAAAAATAAATTGCCTTTATCCGCTTGCACACACAAGGCAGTCTCTCTTAGTGCTGATGGACCTGTGGTACCAACGTGATGACATCACCATGCTCTCCCAGTATTATTGCTTAGGAGCGCATAGTGACATCATCCCACTGAGAGTGTAGGTCCGTTAGCACCAAATGAAGAGCGACTTTTCTCTACACATGCAAGTGGATGAGAGGAGTCATTTTTAGTTTTTTTCCCCCCATAAAAACAAAACCCTGCAGGATCCATGATGTAGCTGTACGTCATGGGTCCGATCCCTAAACATGGCGCCTGCTCCCGCATGTAGTAGGCGCCTTGGCCGCGGGGTTTCTTTTATTTTAAATGGCAGTGCCCCGCGGCACATGTATGCGATCAGCCATAAGGCTGTGTGACCATGGCATCTGCGCAGATCGGAAAACAGAAGTCGCGCGCTTCCGGTCCGGTAACGGCGTTCCCCGGCTGAGATCGGGGGTCCTGTTACCTCGATCTAATTGACCGAAGCCTCAAGCCGGCTTCAGAGTCAATTAGATGTATATATCAATACAGGCCACTATGTGGCAGCCTTGTATTGATATAGTGCAAATGAAGTCTTCAATGATGGCTATTTGGCCATCACTGAATACTATGGGCAATCGAACGATTGCCAGTTATTGTCGCTTCAACTACCCAATAATTTTTTTATAAAAAGTGATCAAAAAGTCGCACACACTTAAAATTGGTATCACTGAATAGAACAGATCGTCCTGCAAAAAATGAGCCCTCACACAGCACCGCACACATAGCTACAAATAAGTTATAAGGGTCAGAATATGGTTATGAAAAAAAAAAGAATTTTCTCAAAGGTTTTAATTTTTTTTTCAGTATTAGGCCACTTGCACACGACCGTATGGCTTTTTCAGTATTTTGCGGTCCGCAAAAAACTTATCCGCAAAAAATACGGATGACATCCGTGTGCATTCCGTTTTTTTGCGGAACGGAACATCTGACCCCTAATAGAACAGTACTATCCTTGTCCGTTATGCGGACAATAATAGGACATGTTCTATATTTGAACGGAATGGAAAAACAGAAATACGGAAACGGAATGCATACGGAGTACAGTCCGTTTTTTTTTTTTTTTTGCGAACCCATTGAAATGAATGGTTCCATATACGGAAAGCAAAAAAACGGAACGTAAACGGAAAAATAAAACATTCGTGTGCATGAGACCTTAAAACGCAAAAAAAAATGATACAAGTGTGGTAACGTTGGAAGCATACTGACCTGGAGAATGAAGATAACAGGTCAATTTTACCGCATAGTTGTTGTACAGTGTTTAAAAAAAAAAAAAAAAAAAAACTTTAACAGAATTGCATTTTCTCTCAATTGTACCCCATTTGGAATTATTTTTTCCCACTCCCTACTACATTGTATGCAACCATAAATGGTGCCATTAGAAAGTACAACTTGTCCCGCAAAAAATAAGCCCTCATAAGGCTGAGTTCACACGGGCGAGTATTCCGCGTGGGTGCAATGCGGGAGGTGAACGCATTGCACCCGCACTGAATCTGGACCCATTCATTTCTATGGGGCTGTGCACATGAGCTGTGATTTTCACGCATCACTTATGCGTTGCGTGAAAATCGCAGCATGCTCTATATTGTGCGTTTTCCACACAACGCAGGCCCCATAGAAGTGAATAGGGCTGCGTGAAAATCGCAAGCAAGTGCGGATGCGGTGCGATTTTCACGCACGGTTGCTAGGTGACGATCGGGATGGAGACCCAATCATTATTATTTTCCCTTATAACATGGTTATAAGGGAAAATAATAGCATTCTGAATACAGAATGCATAGTACAATAGCGCTGGAGGGGTTAATTTTTTTAAAACTCACCTTAATCCACTTGCTCGCGCAGCCCCGCATCTCTTCTGTCTTCATCTTAGCTGTGTGCAGGAAAAGGACCTGTGGTGACGTCACTCCGGTCATCACATGATCCATCGCCATGGTAAAAGATCATGTGACGGACCATGTGATGACCGGACTGATGTCACCACAGGTCCTTTTCCTGCACACAGCTAAGATGAAGACAGAAGAGATGCCGGGCTGCGCGATCAAGTGGATTAAGGTGAGTTAAATCTTTTTTCTTTTTTTTAACCCCTCCAGCGCTATTGTACTATGCATTCTGTATTCAGAATGTATTATTTCCCCTTATAACATGGTTATAAGGGAAAATAATAGCAATCTACAGAACACCGATCCCAAACATGCTGATTTTTCTCACGTGCGTTCAAAACGCATTACAATGTTTTGCACTCGCGTGGAAAAATCGCGCATGTTCCCGCAACGCACCCGCACCTTTTCCCACAACGCCCGTGTGAACTCAGCCTAAGGCTATGTGAATAGAAAAATAAAAAAGTTAGGACTATGGGAAGGCAGGGAGTGAAAAACGAAAATGCAAAAATGGAAAATTCCAGTTTCTTTAAGGCCTCATGCACACGACCGTTGTTGTGCTCCGTATCCGTTGTTCCGTTTTCAGTGATTTTCTGCGGACCCACAGGCAGCATCACTGAGGGGGGGGATCTGTGGATGACACTGAGGGGGGGATCTGTGGATGACACTGAGGGGGGGGATCTGTGGATGACACTAAGGGGGGGGATCTGTGGATGACACTGAGGGGGGGATCTGTGGATGACACTGAGGGGGGGGGATCTGTGGATGACACTGAGGGGGGGGGATCTGTGGATGACACTGAGGGGGGGGATCTGTGGATGACACTGAGGGGGGGGATCTGTGGATGACACTAAGGGGGGGATCTGTGGATGACACTGAGGGGGGATCTGTGGATGACACTGAGGGGGGGGATCTGTGGATGACACTGAGGGGGGGGATCTGTGGATGACACTGAGGGGGGGATCTGTGGATGACACTGAGGGGGGATCTGTGGATGACACTGAGGGGGGGATCTGTGGATGACACTGAGGGCTATCTAATGAGGGGTTTGGGGATGTTGGGGTGGGAGGTCCTGGAGGGGTGTTTGGGTGGGAGCTCTGGAAGGGGTGGGAGGTCTGATAGGTATGTGGGGGTGGGAGATCCGGGAGGGGGGGCCATAATTTTTTTGCTATGGGGTCGAGTCATTTCTAGCTTCGCCCCTGATTGGTAAGATTGGGCGGGCACTGGAGCAATAGAGCGCCCTGCTGTAGGAGAAGCCGGCGGGAGATGAAAGGAGGAGGGGCCAGCTCCTGGTGGTGTCGGGCACAGGGCGTAAGATATGTGCCCTCTTCACAGACATAATGCTCACACATGCCCCCTCACAGTAGTTATTCCCAGATATGTGCCCCCTCACAGTAGTTATTCCCAGATATGTGCCCCCTCACAGTAGTTATTCCCAGATATGTGCCCTCTTCACAGTAGTTATCCCCAGATATGTGACCCCTCACAGTAGATATGCCCAGATATGTGCCCTCTTCACAGTAGTAATGCTCACTCATGACCCCTCACAGTAGTTATGCCCAGATATGTGCCCCCTCACAGTAATAATGCCAAGATATGTGCCCTCTTCACAGACGTAATGCTCACTCGTGACCCCTCACAGTAGTTATGCCCTGATATGTGCCCTCTTCACAGTAGTAATGCTCACTCGTGACCCCTCACAGTAGTTATGCCCAGATATGTGCCCCCTCACAGTAATAATGCCAAGATATGTGCCCTCTTCACAGACGTAATGCTCACTCGTGACCCCTCACAGTAGTTATGCCCTGATATGTGCCCTCTTCACAGTAGTTATGACCGGATATGTGCCTTCCGCACAGTAGTTATACCCTGATATGTGCCCCCTCACAGTAGTTATGACAGATATGTGTCCTCTTCACAGTAGTAATGCTCACTCGTGCCCCCTCACAGTAGTTATGCCCTGATATGTGCCCTCTTCACAGTAGTTATGCCGATATGTGCCCTCCTCACAGTAGTTATACCCAGATATGTGCCCCCTCACAGTAGTTATGCCTGATATGTGCCCTATTCACAGTAGTAATGCTCACTCGTGACCCCTCACAGTAGTTATGCCCAGATATGTGCCCCCTCACAGTAATGGCCCTTAAAAATGAATGCAAAACGTCCGGATGACCAAGAAAAGGATGCGAAAAATGGTCATGAAAAACTGAGTGTCCGTTTTTTATGGCTTTTTTTCACATGTGAATGTAGCCTTAAGAGGTCATACAAAAAAGTCTCACCACTGAACACCAGATATTTGCCTGCTGCTGAGAAGAGCATGATGTACTCGGTATTACTTTTTTAACTTTATTCACAGTACAGGATCTTCACTGATGTAAAGGGGGTACTAAGGGACAGCACTACTGCAGGAGGCGCACAAAGGGGGCATAACTACTGTGTGGACACATCAAGGGGACATTCTACGGAGTGGGGGCACTTAGGGAGCATCAGTACTGTGAAGAGGGCACTAAGGGGGAATTCCACTGTGAAAGGGACACTGAGGGGAGATAACTATTGTGTGGGGCACTAAGAGGGGATTTGTCGCCTCTTGTCCAGCGCTAGTAAATGTTTTATTTACGGTATATATCTTTTAAATAACTGATTGGGTGGGGGTTGCAGGGAAGTAACTCAAGGTGGGAGCCAGCATTTTCTAGTTATGCCACTCGGTCCACTATTAGATTGTGGTCTGTTTGGCCACCACTGTTTTAGTCAATTGATACTTGAATTTTGTGCCATGTCTTATACTTTCTGTGGATTTTTTATTTATTGGAAAAGTTATACAATTTTAATGTTATTCATCAATAATAAAATGTATTTTATTCTTGGCAGATGACTTTACCAGGAACTTAGAGAAACATCTGGTATCTTCAGATTTTGAAGTAGAGGATTGTGGTATCACACGAGATACATTTGAAGAGCATGCCAATATGCGAGATATACCCTCATCCAATCACAGCAACAATGCATCATTTGATTCTTTTAAACAGGTCCGATCTTCTGATTCATCACAGACTGTAACACAGAATAAAGGTCACAGAAGAGGTGCTAAACATCAAACCGCTCACATAAGAGGGAAGCCATGTTTATGTTCAGAATGGGTTAAATGTTTTAAGCATAAATCAGTTCTTGTTATAAATCAGAGAAATCATTCAAGAGAGAAGCCATTTTCATGTTCAGAATGTGAGAAATGTTTTCACAATAAATCAGACCTTGTTATACATCAGAGAAATCACACAGGAGAGAAGCCATTTTCATGTTCAGAATGTGGGAAAAGTTTTCACAATAAATCAGTTCTTGTTAAACATCAGAGAGTTCACACAGGGGAGAAGCCATTTTCATGTTCAGAATGTGGGAAATGTTTTAACCGTAAATCAAATCTTAATACACATCAGAGAATTCACACAGGGGAGAAGCCATTTTCATGTTCAGAATGTGGGACATTGTTTAAGCATAAAGCAGCTCTTGTTAGACATCAGAGAAATCACACAGGAGAGAAGCCATTTTCATGTTCAGAATGTGGGAAATGTTTTAACCGTAAATTAGGTCTTGTTATGCATCAGAGAAATCACACAGGAGAGAAGCCATTTGCATGTTCAGAATGTGGGAAATGTTTTAACCGTAAATCAGATCTTTATACACATCAGAAATTTCACACAGGGGAGAAGCCATTTTCATGTTCAGAATGTGGGAAATGTTTTCACAATAAATCAGATATTGTTAGACATCAGAGAATTCACACAGGGGAGAAGCCATTTTCATGTTCAGAATGTGGGAAATGTTTTAATCAGAAATCGGCTCTTGTTGTACATCAGAGAAATCACACAGGAGAGAAGCCATTTTCATGTTCAGAATGTGAAAAATGTTTTAAGATGAAATCAGAACTTGTTATACATCAGAGAAATCATACAGGAGAGAAGCCATTTTCATGTTCAGAATGTGGGAAATGTTTTCACAATAAATCAGTTCTTGTTAAACATCAGAGAATTCACACAGGGGAGAAGCCATTTTCATGTTCAGAATGTGGGAAATGTTTTAACCGTAAATCAAATCTTGATACACATCAGAGAATTCACACAGGGGAGAAGCCATTTTCATGTTCAGAATGTGGGAAATGTTTTCACAATAAATCAGTTCTTATTACACATCAGAGAAATCACACAGGGGAGAAGCAATTTTCATGTTCAGAATGTGAGAAATGTTTCAACCATAAATCATCTCTTTTTAAACATAAAAAAAAACACATATAAGAGAAGCCATCTTCATGCTTAGCCCGTTAGTGACCTCCCTTATGTGTTTTTATGGTGTTCACTAACTAGCTTTATTTCTTCAGATACTCTTTTTTTTTACAGGGAGATAAAACAGTGCCAAAGGTAGCTGAGTGCTTGGAGTGATGATTGGGACCATTGTGAGAGCTCCCCAAACAAACATAGTCTCCTGTATTGAATGAATATTGGTAATCAAAGGACAGCTCCAGTTACAAGTGAAACTAAGTTATTTTTTTTTTTTATACATCTCCTCGAAACACAAATGTTTAGTCAGAGAAAAAAATATAAACTGTTTCCCACCCTGCCTGTGATTGGTATGGGGACCCTCCATTCCTGCAAATACAGGGGCCTATATGTGAAAGTCCAAAAAATAGAGCTGGATTCCCACAAGAGCTGGTGTCCAGACATGTGGAAAAAGGGGTGTCATTCACACTTGTAAATGGCCAGTTATTTGCAGTCAAGTGGAATGACAGATGGGATGTAACATAGTTTATAAGGCTGAAAAAAGACATCTGTCCAACCAGTTAGGCCTGTTATCCTGCAAGTTGATCAAGAGGAAGGCAAAAAAAAAACTGAGGTAGAAGCCAATTTTCCCCACTTAAGGGGGAAAAAATTTGTTCCCGACTCCAATCAGGCAATCAGAATAAGTCCCTGAATAAACGACCCCTCTCTAGTAGCTATAGCCTGTAATATTATTACACTCCAGAAATACATCCAGGCCCCTTTTGAACTCTTTTAGTGAACTCACCATCACCACCTCCTCAGGCAGACAGTTCCATAGTCTCACTGCTCTTACTGTAAAGAATCCTATTCTATGTTTGTGTACAAACCTTCTTTCCTCCAGATGCAGTGGATGTCCCCTCATCACAGTCACAGTCCTGGGGATAAATAGATGATGGGAGAGATCTCTGTACTGACCCCTGATATATTTATACATAGTAATTAGATCTCCCCTCAGTCGTCTTTTTTTCTAAAGTGAATAACCCTAATTTTGATAATCTTTCAGGGTACTGTAGTCCACCCATTCCAGTTATTACTTTAGTTGCCCTCCTCTGAAACCTCTTTAGCTCTGCTATGTCTGCCTTGTTCACAGGAGCCCAGAACTGTACACAGTACTCCATGTGTGGTCTGACTAGTGACTTGTAAAGTGTCAGGTCTATGTTCTCGTATATGCAGAGATCTGGCAGCACTACTGGACCCAACAAGCAATTGGGAAAATCATACAAAATACCTTAAAAGTTGGTGGTGGTAGTGCACACAGATGGGGGTCTTGGCTGATGATCCCAATCGCATTGCGCGTCTGCCCTTCAATGCGGCGATTACCTAGCACACCTGTGTGTTAACTTTCATCACACCTGTTTGCGCCATATGGAGGACACCCAGTTGGGAGGAGTTTCCTCTGGGACCCTTCACTATTGGCTACTTTGGTGGGAGTTTTAGAGAAGTTGAGAGATTACAGGGGTATTTATACCTGGCCTGTGATCAGGAGAAACTATACGCCCCCTGAAGAAGCGAGGCAAAACGCGCGTCGGGCCAGGAGCCATCACCTCATCCTCGTCTGGTTAGTATAGGCTGCTCCACTGTTTATTGTATTTTGTATTGCTTGTTGCAGGCAGGTCAGCCATTTGGCCTTGCTCACATTGTCTTTCTGACCTCCCTGCAATAGTATTGCGACCCATGTGTACTTTTTTGTGACGTGGTGGCACAATTGAGACTACGTGTCTTCTGTGTGATTATTATAGGTTATTATTACCATGTATCACAGCAGTATGGACAACACTGTGTCTCATTTAACCCTATGCATTATTTGACTTACCAGTCTAGGACCATTGGTGGCTCCGTGCACTTGTCACTTTATCCTCCTGCATTTTTTACCACTAATTGTACCGCTGTATGTGTATTATCCATTATTTGTGTCTTTCTATTAATAAAGATTTACTAATTATATATGTGTGAGACTTTCCAGGTTTTCTATTTATCTACACACATATTCTCTTATATGCTAGCCTAACATCTTTGGTTGTGTATACAAATTTTTCCTGTATTTTCTACAGAAGGCTGTTCCTTTAAAGGGATTATGAATTTCCATTCACAAGATAGCTCCTGGTCTTCCCAGGTGGATGCAGTATTTGCAGGGGGCACTGTGGCGGTGGGGGACCCAGGTCAGAGGAGCACTGCTGAGCTCAGGGCTCAACTCAAACATATGTTGCACAGAAGGATGAAGGTGTGGTGGAATAAAGCCACCCTTGAAAAATATATCTCTAGAGGATTGATACCGAGAGGCTTAAGGGTCCAGACCTTTCCTTCATACGGTAGAGATGATGAGGACTTTTGTAAAAAATGCGAGTCTATCTGTGGCCTGTGTTCTGGCTCTCTCATGCGTTTGATTGTGGAGCTTAATACAAAAACCCTAACGACACTGGAATTAGAGATTGGCACAGTGGAAGACCAGATATCTCAAAAATTATCCACAGAGGAGCTCGAGGCCTTTAAAAAGGAGATTGATTGAGGCCTTCATTGCATGGGAGCAGCAAATCAAGGCCGCAAAGAAAAAAAAATTCCAACGGGATCGCTGGAGAAACATGGTACAGCAAACACAGACACGATCCATGTCTGTCTCATGTAACACCCTTCATGAGTGACGACGGAAATCCCCCGACAACCAAGGGCCAGAGGTACCCTAAACGGTTCCCCAAACGGAGAGGGGTCACGAGCCAGTATACTGGCCAAGCTGGTAACCACCTTTTTTCTGTAGTGAAGAACCTTCACCTTTTCGCAAGAAAACTGTTTTTTAATTTTATTATTTAGTGGTAGAAGTGATCCGAATTTCCCGACAAGATCTGAACAAGAGGCCTTAACGACACTCAATGCACTTTTGGAGGAGCAAGACGTCACACCAACCGTGGGTAAGTTCCCCAAACATCTCCTCCCTAAATCCCAAAAATTTCCTCTCCTATCTATGTACCCCAATGTGGACATATTTGTTAAGCTGGTTGAGGCGGAACTACGCATGATCCCCATTGGGGGAGGAAGGGATAATTGCACCAGGGGGGAGAGTGCAGCCCTTCGTGAGATTGGGGGTTGGAGGGATGTCGTGGTTAAGCCGGCGGATAAGGGTGGGAACATTGTACTGTGGCCAGCCATCCTGTATGAGAGGGAGGCACACAAACAGCTGAGTAAGGGTGACTGTTATAGAAAACTCACCTTCAACCCGTCTATCAAATTCAGGGCTGAATTGGAGCTCCTGCTGAGGACGGGGGTGGACACTGGAGTTCTGTCTGAACAGAAGTGCTCCCACCTTTTGCCTATCCACCCTGTGATTCCAACACTTTACTTTCTCCCCAAGGTACACAAGGCCCTGTCGAACCCACCCGGGAGACCTATCGTCTCTGGAACCAATGGCATGATTTACACCATTTGTAGATACGTTGAACATTTTCTACATCCTTTGGTGGAGGAACTCCCTTCATATTTGAAAGACACGATGGATGTTTTGAAGAAAGTTGAGAGCATTCAGTTGGAATCTGACATGTTGATAGCCACCTGTGATGTCGAATCGCTCTACACCTCGATCCGACACCAGGATGGATTAGAAGCAACACAATTCTTTCTACAGACAACCAACTGGGGTAAGGATAAGTGTAGTTTCATACTGTCTTTGCTTGAGTTCGCGTTGACCCATAACTTTTTTACGTTTGGGGGTTTTCTCTACCTACAGCTCCAGGGAACAGCGATAGGGGCGTCCTGTGCGCCCTCGTATGCAAATCTGTTCCTGGGGCTGTGGGAGAGGGAGATCCTCCAGACGGATCCCCTGCCAATGATGAGCAAGGTCCTTTATTGGGGACGTTACATCGATGATGTGCTCATCATTTGGCAAGGGACTAGAGAGGAATTTGGGCTCCTCATTCGTGAGCTCAACAACAACAATAAAAACATTAAACTCACTTTTAAGGTGGGTCGGACCAACATGGAGTTCCTGGACGTGGTCTTTCGGGTGGATTCGCAGGGCCTCTTGGGGACGGATTTGTATAGAAAGGAGACGTCTGTCAACTCTCTTCTCAGCGCACAATCGGCACACCCCAATAATCTCATCAGAAGTATACCAGTGGGCCAAGTCCTTCGGGCAAGGAGGGTCTGTTCCATGGATTCCTCCTTTGAATTACAAGCAGAGGACCTACGACATCGTTTCCAGCAACGTGGCTACGGTAAGCAATGTATAGATTGAGCGTATTTGAGAAGTAAATCGGAGAAGAGGTCTGATCTTCTGTTCAAGAAAAGGAAACAGGACTCTGGCGATGAGATCCGATTGATCACGAATTTCCATAAACAATGGAGAGAATTACGTGCGGTCCTAACCAAATACTGGGGTGTGTTGCACTTGGATCCTCAATTACAAACTTGGGTTCCCCAGTATCCACGTATCACCTATCGTTGAGCCAAAAACATCAGGGACCATTTAGTTCGGAGCCACTATACGCAGCAGGCTCCAGGTCTCTTTGGCACAAAAGGTGCACCTTGGGGTAGCAGAGAGTGTGGCAAGTGTGTGGGATGTGCCAATATGGACAGGGCCACACACTTTTGGGATTCTGGCCACACTAGGGAGTTCAAGATCACACACCCCATAACATGCACCACTATAGGTGTTATTTATTGGGCCATTTGCCCCTGTGACCTCATATACACTCACCTAAAGAATTATTAGGAACACCATACTAATACGGTGTTGGACCTCCTTTTGCCTTCAGAACTGCCTTAATTCTACGTGGCATTGATTCAACAAGGTGCTGATAGCATTCTTTAGAAATGTTGGCCCATATTGATAGGATAGCATTTTACAGTTGATGGAGATTTGAGGGATGCACATCCAGCGCATGAAGCTCCCGTTCCACCACATCCCAAAGATGCTCTATTGGGTTGAGATCTGGTGACTGTGGGGGCCATTTTAGTACAGTGAACTCATTGTCATATTCAAGAAACCAATTTGAAATGATTCGAGCTTTGTGCCATGGTGCATTATCCTGCTGGAAGTAGCCATCAGAGGATGGATACATGTTCTCATTCTGTTTACGCCAAATTCGGACTCTACCATTTGAATGTCTCAACAGAAATCGAGACTCATCAGACCAGGCAACATTTTTCCAGTCTTCAACAGTCCAATTTTGGTGAGCTCGTGCAAATTGTAGCTTCTTTTTCCTATTTGTAGTGGAGATGAGTGCTACCCGGTGGGGTCTTCTGCTGTTGTAGCCCATCCGCCTCAAGGTTGTGCGTGTTGTGGCTTCACAAATGCTTTGCTGAATACCTCAGTTGTAACGAGTGGTTATCTCAGTCAACGTTGCTCTTTTATCAGCTTGAATCAGTCGGCCCATTCTCCTCTGACCTCTAGCATCCACAAGGCATTTTTGCCCACAGGACTGCCGCATACTGGATGTTTTTCCCTTTTCACACCATTCTTTGTAAACCCTAGAAATGGTTGTGCGTGAAAATCCCAGTAACTGAGCAGATTGTGAAATACTCAGACCGGCCCGCCTGGCACCAACAACCATGCCACGCTCAAAATTGCTTAAATCACCTTTCTTTCCCATTCTGACATTCAGTTTGGAGTTCAGGAGACTGTCTTGACCAGGACCACACTCCTAAATGCATTGAAGCAACTGCCATGTGATTAGTTGACTAGATAATTGCATTAATGAGAAATAGAACAGGTGTTCCTAATAATTCTTTAGATGAGTGTATATTGGCCTAACATCCAGAGAACTTAAGCGGAGAGTCAGGGAACACATTCTCTCCATTGAGGCTGCCAAAAAAGAAGAGGACATATTGCAGCTTAAGACACTGGCCAGGCATTTTAAGGAGCGGCACAACTGTGATGGATCCCTCCTTAGGTTTAGGGGGATTGATCGAGTCATTGTGTCCCCAAGGGGTGGCGATTGGAAAAAGATACTCGGCCACAAAGAGACAAGGTGGATCTACACCTTGAATACCAACGCCCCCCTGGGTCTCAATGAGGGTAACAGCTTTATACCTTTCCTGTGAAGTATCCAGCAACACTTGTCCCTTAACTTCATCCTCTCTACCTTCTGTGTTCAACATATTTTATCCTAGCCCTGTTATTTATATATATGCTCTGCGGTGCTCCCTCTGACCTGCTGTCCCATAATACCGACTGTTTTTATCAGTTACTTATGTTTTAATTTAACCCTCATGTTTTTAACGGTCTTTTGAATCATTAATTGCACGGTTCTCCTGTTCACTTCATTTATGTGAATTATGTTTTTCTAGAATTTGCCAGGACTAGGCGATGTCCATCAGATATGTCACGGGTGCCCTGTATTGTTGGAATTGAATACATCGTCTTATGCAACCTGCCCATTCAGGCTCCCCTTCTCCTGCCTCATCGCTCCATCTGTTCTTGGAGACAGTTTATATCCCATTGGGCCGTCTAGGTCAAGGAGGATTCCAGACTTGGACGGATTCGGACTGAGCTTCATGATCTATGACCCATGTTGTTCCTACTGAGAACAACAATTCTGCATATATAGCCACTGGGTGGCCGGTACTATTGGGCCACTCTGCATGGTCCTGGGTTTTTTGGTATATACTTACACACTGTTGTATACAATAATATATATATATTCTAGTATATTATTTTTCATTCACACGTCACTCTTTGCACTTCTTTTTCACTTGCACTGCTTTCTTCCTTTCTTTTTGGGCACTGCCTTATTATCTTGTTTTAGCATATAGTCATGCTGTCCCTTCAGGGACCACTTCCTTTCTCGCTGTGACTTGTACTACAGCCTTTCGGTGATTGCTAGACTGCACTACTTTGTATAGTATTTGCTGGTGTGGGTTGCCGGATGGTTTTGGGTCCATCGGCACCTCACCTCTAAACACATCCTTATGAATATATCAGCCCAGAATTTTCTATATGTATTATTGTTTTATATGCATTGCTTTCATTTTATACTTATAAACGTCTGCAGGCGCATATTGGGTCGGTCCATGACCCTCTTGTCACTTTTATGGGTATAGTTTAATGTATATATATGGATTTTAGACATAGATTCTCCAAGATCGTTTTGTTTCAGCCTTATGTATGTGTAGTGACACTTACTGCCATGGCTTTATATGGCGCTGGTGTCCTCACATGGGCGGATCATATGACTTGTCGGCTGGTGTGGGCGGTCCGGGACTGTGTTCCGGCCCACCACCTTAGCCGCGCTCCTGTAGTCATGTGATTACTCCCATATCCTTAGGGTCATTGTGGTTCTCCTCTGTTTCGCAGGGTGCGCATGCGTCATCACCGGGTTTACAATGCATACAACCATGGTAGTTCGTCTTCACGCCGGCACTATCGCGGGATCTCTATCTTGTGCGGAATGACGTTCCATTGTTACGTCCCTGGTTGGTGGACTATGCGCATGCGCTGAACTAGGTTTACACCGAGCGTATCTTTCCATTTCTGCCTGCAGCTACTCATTAATGCGCAACTTCCAGGTGTGCGTTGCGCGTCTGCCCCTCAATGCGGCGATTACCTAGAACACCTGTGTGTTAACTTTCATCACACCTGTTTGCGCCATATGGATGACGCCCAGTTGGGAGGAGTTTCTTCTGGGACCCTTCACTATTGGCTACTTTGGTGGGAGTTTTAGAGAAGTTGAGAGATTACAGGGGTATTTATACCTGGCCTGTGATCAGGAGAAACTATACGCCCCCTGAAGAAGCGAGGCGAAACGCGTGTCGGGCCAGGAGCCATCACCTCATCCTCGTCTGGTTAGTATAGGCTGCTCCACTGTTTATTGTATTTTGTATTGCTTGTTGCAGGCAGGTCAGCCATTTGGCCTTGCTCACATTGTCTTTCTGACCTCCCTGCAATAGTATTGCGACCAATGTGTACTTTTTTGTGACATGTGGTGGCACAATTGAGACTACGTGTCTTCTGTGTGATTATTATAGGTTATTATTACCATGTATCACAGCAGTATGGACAACACTGTGTCTCATTTAACCGTATGCATTATTTGACTTGCCAGTCTAGGACCATTGGTGGCTCCGTGCACTTGTCACTTTATCCTCCTGAATTTTTTACCACTAATTGTACCGCTGTATGTGTATTATCCATTAATTGTGTCTTTCTATTAATAAAGATTTACGAATTATATATGTGTGAGACTTTCTAGGTTTTCTATTTATCTACACACATATTCTCTTATATGCTACCCAAACACATTTGGTTGTGTATAGTATATCTATAGGGTTGAAGAGCTTATGGGTTTTTGTATCAAACCACACCTTAATTATAGCATGAAGTGTAGAAGATAGAAAAGGAGCTTTTAAGTAGTGGTATAAAGTTGAGAAGTGCATGTAACAGATGCGAAATGTCACAATTTTTGAGCAACCCAAGTTCAATTCGTACCCAACTCTTATAGGTATCTTTTATCCATAGTTATTTCAGTTGAGACAATATCACCGATTTATAATATAAGGAAAGAGAGGGGTAGTTTACTCCTCCTCTGGATAGGTGTGAAAACAAAATACTAGATTTGACCCTGACTCTCTTTCCATTCCATATACATTTTGTGTTAATGGTTTGGGGGTTTCTAATGAAGGAGCGTGGGATGTATATTGGTACGTTTCTGAAGGTGTAGAGGATTTTTGGTAGGATCATCATCTTGGAAATCGCTATTCTACCTAGCCAGGAGATGCCGAATGTCTTGTAGAAGGACAATACTAAGTCCAGTATGGCCGTCCCTCTAGTCGGGTCCAGAACAAGTTGGGAAAGGTAATTGTCTTTGGTTATTGCCAAGAACATGTTTCCTTTATGAGATGTACAGGTTTCAGTTTTCCAGTCTATATCTGGGTAGTTAAAGTCATCTATTTTGTTTAGTAGTAGATTTTCTGTGGACTCTGGTATATTAGGTGGTTTATAATAAACTCCTATTAGTATTTTATTTTTATTTTTTTTCTCCATGTATTTCTACTCACAGTGATTCCACCTGTTCATGTCCCTCACTTATATCTTCTCGGACTGTGGGCTTTAGACAGGACTTTACATACAGGCAGACCCCTCCCCCTCCCCGGTTTTGACGATCCTTTGTAAACAGACTGTAACCCTGTACATTAACCGCCCAGTCATAGTTATCCTCCAGCCATGTCTCAGTTATTCCCACTATGTCATAGTCCTCCTCACACATCACTAATTCCAGTTCACCAGTTTTATTAGTCAGGCTTCTGGCATTAGTATACATACAATTAAGAGGTTTATGTATATTTGTTACCCTACACCTTTCCGTCTGAACTGTTCTACTCCCTCCTTCCATTCCTCCCCCAGTTCTATTACCTTGCCCCACTATCTTCCCCTCCTATAACGTAATTACCCACCCAGTCCCTAGTTTAAACACTCCTCCAACTTTCTAGTCATCTTCGTCCCCAAAACAGCTTCCCCTTGCCTACTGAGGTGCAGCCCATTCCTACGATAGAGTCTGTAGCCGACAGAGAAGTTGGCCCAGTTCTCTAGGAACCCAAACCCCTCCTTCCTACACCAGTTCCTGAGCCACTTGTTAACCTCCCTAATCTCCCACTGCCTTTCTTGTGTGGCTCGTGGTACAGGTAGTATTTTGGAAAACACCACGTTTGAGGTCCTTGCCCTAAGCTTGTGACCTAAATCCCTAAGATCATTTTTAAGGACTCTCCACCTACCTCTGAGCATGGGACAGCACAGGGGTAGTAATAGAGAGAGGGGCTACCACTGATAAGAGTAAGCTTGTCTGCGTGACACATCGTAAATCTATGGGAGTAGTGTATCTTTCAGCCATACCTGGTGAAGCACAAAACCAGGGCCTGATATAAAAGGATAACAATCTGCCTATTCTAGCCCCGGTCTGTTCTACCCCTATAAGTATTTGTAACATTAAAAAAATGTCAGCTGTGGACTTACTGGACACCTGTCATCAGTAATGTGCAAGTTCTCCCAAAAAGCGACCCCGGCTAGGATTGCCTCATTACATAGAGGCCATTACTCGTCTTCCTAGAGAAATATCTTCTTAATCTGCACACCCTGACCAAAATGTACCTGTAGATAAATCCAACAAGTGGGGTCCCCGCCACCCCTGTATTTGTAGAAGTCATGTGGTTCACTCATCTCACATGGATTTACCACTGGGAATCCTTGATTTTTTTTTTTATTTCTTATGTCCCACCAGCGATGGATTCTTTAGTTTTATAATTAAAGATGACATGATATAAAATATATTCATTGGATATGTTACATTTGTGACCATTTTCAGTTAATAAATTTGAGTTAAGAGTTTGTGTGTTAACCCTTGCTACATCTGTACTTCTAGAAGTAATGACGATAGCTCGGAGGGGGGGGGGGGTAGTCATTCTTTACTGTTCTTATGGATGGTTTTGGACGCTGCCCCATAATATATTCTGTCGGTGATTGCTTGTTTTGTGCACATAGTGGTTTCTACCTTGCCAGGCAGGGTCGTTATGCCGCACAAGCATCACTTGCCACATTTGGATGCCCCAGTTATAAAGAAAATTGCTAAATAAAAAAAATAAGTGTAAATGTCCCACCTGCCAAAATGTATGGTATTTTAAAAGTATCAAAATCTATCATAAAATACAAGTGAGAAAAAAATAGAAAAACAGTCCACACCTGCCGAAACCGTCAGCATAGTCGGCCTTTTCACATGAAACAAAAAAAACTATTAAAATGACCAAAACCGAGAACCAATTTTAACAATTTATTTTGGTGTCAATTTGCATATTTAAAGAATAAGCAAAGATTTAAAAAAAATCTCCAGAAACATAATAATAAAGGACCCCTTTGTGACATGTAAAAACAATAGCAAAAATTTGGTGGGCTGCACAAGAAGTAAAAATGATGCTTGGACCATTAAACCGCCCCATGCTCTAAATGACTATAATGAGTATGTCATTAAAGGGGTTTTCCAGTAATGTGATCTCGATGGCCTGTTGTCAGGATAGGCCATAAGTATCAGATTGGTGGGGGGGTCTGACACCTTGTACCCCCACCAATCAGCTGGTCTACAGTAGCTCTGGCACCAGAACTCCACAGATCCATCATATCCACAGATATGTCTTAGACCGAGGTGGGGACCAATCACTTCAGTTGAAGCTGCTCCGACATAACCGGATTGATCCACTACATGTTGGAAAAGTTTTTGAAATTCATATAATTTTAAGGGTTAACAAAGTGATTTTTGTAAAGACTGTTGACTTGGGTAATAAAGCACAACTGCAGAGAACATCTGGGTCAACAGTTTATAGAACATCCTGCCTCATCATCCTGTCATATTCTATAGAAACATCCTGTTATATGTGCTATGCAAAGTATCGACTAACCTGCCTAGTTTATAGAGATTATTATTGTAACGCATCCGCTTCCGTTAATGGACGCTTCCTAGCTTGCGCCGAGGACCACAAGCACCGCACTGGACACCACAAGCACCGCAGACTCCACAACCGCCGTAGCTTAACTGGAGCCGCGCCGTCTTCCTTCCACCCTGAATGAACCTCCAGCATTCAGGACCGTGTGGGAAAGATCTCTCCTCCAGGGAATATGCAGAGCATAGCAATCCCCAGCGTGATGCAGCAATTCCCTCCAATAACGAGACGAGGCTGCGTTTTGAAGGGTTAGAAAAACATGAACTGAACTGAACTCTTTATTGAGGGCTACCCGCCCGTATTTATGCAGGTCCCCACAATGCATCATGGTTTCCTCCTCTCTGCCCTGGAGACACCCGAAGAGCAATTCAATTATCTCCCAGGACAAAGGGACATCACCAATACACATGTGAGAACAACAGGAGAGGAATCACCACCCAAATACACAAAATCCTCCCTTCTGTCTGGGATATAATTATGGATTAACATAACTATCACAGACAGTAAAAATACAGTTTTTAAACATACACTGTAACTTTAAAACCATACATTCCATCTCCATAAAAATTACATATTTAAACTCAGCTTACATCAAACATAAACACTTCCAAAAATCACACAAATCCCTCCAGCGGATCAAAAGTTTAGTGAAAGTCCTTTATGACCGACCGCAAGCACAATTTCCTGCCCAAAACAGTTCCATAGATTTGGGCTGTGCAGTCGGTCAATTTCATGCAGAAAAACGACTAAGTCCCATCTTCGAATGGGACTTAGTCTTTGGAGCTGAAAGTTCAGTATGGAAGAAGGTAAGGGTCAGCGGCGTTCGTGTATCCGCGCATCCGATTCCAGCTCCACAGAATCCCCAGCATACACCGCTGACCGCGTTCAGTCCCACCAACAGTCCAGACATGCGGCACAGTTCTGTCACACTGTTCCTGAAGGGCAACATGTCCCGGGGCCATAGTCGTAGGGCAGGAGGCTAGCCATAAGTCCTCTACAATGCCCAGTGGCAAATGGCAGTTTGTCACAATTATTATATAGCTTATTTCTTTATTGCTTACATAAAGAACCGTATATATAATGCCTGGACTCCTAGTATAATCAGACAGCTGCTTAGCAGAGCTTGACAACATTGTATTGTGTATTATTTGGTTGTCTCACTGTCGGCAGGAAATAAAGATTGCCTCCCTTCTGATTCAGATGACTTCGTTTCTCAATTGATAGATATTTAAAATAAAACTAAGCAGATGGAAATATATTTCTGATAAAGATTTTGAATATATATATATAGAATATGTGGAGTTAGGATTTAATGCCTGCCCATTTGCTCAGGTGAAGGGAATTGGCAGAGGAAACAGGCTCCAAAGGTGGTCCTGCTTCAAAGCAGACCCTGTGGTTACATGTCACACTCGGCTCAGACAAGCTGGCAGCTCGGCTCCACTGATGGGGGGGGGCTGAGTTGTTCAACAACTATAAAGAAACTCCCCAGACATCATGGAACCGGGAGTTCATAAGGAATTATGAACTGCCCATACATCTCATAAATACACAGTTGACGTCTTTGAGACCCTGGGACCGAGACAGACGTTCTCCCGGTCTTTGTTTGCCTGTGGGACATAGGGAAGGGGAGATACGGAGAACTACTTCCGATGAGGAGCTAGGATCCATAATGGGTTTTTGGATCTCTGGCTGCCAAGCCAAAAGGAGGGAGAGTGGGATCTTCCTGGGGGGAAGGACCACCTAAAGTTTAAGTGCTCGTGCAGGGTCATGGAGTGTCATGTTTGGAGGGACCTAGAAACTCTCTGTCCTCACTGCCTCCCTTGTGACTACAGCTAAGGATTATATCATCCAAGAATTCTACAAGATTACAACTTTGTAATCATATGTATCTGGTAACTGACTTTTATCTGTAAACTCTCACTGTACCATCACCTGTATTTACATAGCTGACCATTGTATATATTCTGTGTATATAGTGTTATGTGCAGTGCGCCCTTAAAGGAGTTGTCTCACTTCAGAAATGACATTTATCATGTAGAGAAAGTTATTACAAGGCACTTACTAATGTACTGTATTATTATTATCATCCGTATTGCTTCCTAGACTAATTTTTCCATCACATTATACATGTCTTATTTCCATGGTTATGACCACCCTTCAATCCAGTTCCACACTATAGGGAAAAGTGCTGGCCTATGTTCGTTCCTATGGTCCCGGCCACCAGAGAAGCCAGTTCTTTTTTCTTTAGTGTGCAAGCACGGCCACCAATGCTGGATTACAGGGTGGTCGTAACCATGGAAACGCGACATGTATAATGTGATAGAAGAATGAGTCTAGCCACCAAAGGAAGCAATATGGACAATAACAATATATTAGTAAATGCTTTGTATTAACTTTCTCTACATGATAAATGTTATTTGCGGAAGTGAGACAACCCCCAAGGCAATTAAATATATAATATATTCTTGCGCTGTTCTGTTGTCTCGATCCACGAATCCACATGTCTGTGTCTCTGTATTATGTTACATGCTACCTTGGTTGGTTTATGACCTGATATAACCCTGTTAATGGACCGGGATTATATCTAACGAGGAACTGGTGGCAGTCTACTGGGCTAGCAGGGCTCTGTCTCACTGGGGCAGTGAAAGGGCTCTCTTAGCCTGTCAGGGTTGTGAGAGAGTGTTGTGCCATGATGGAGGTAGCGTGGGCCACCCTCTCTCACTGTCTCTGCCCGTGTGGACAGGGGGTGTCTGTGTAAAACTGTGCCAAGCTGACCTTATGTACTCCCAAGGATGGCGTAACATCAAGTCTTGGTAACCAGTGCCGAAACCACACCGCGTGATCCCGACGTACAGTGACGTCAGGCGGGTCTGCGAGGTACGGTACGTCACTATATGTATAAGCAAGATATATATATATATATATAATTTTTAATAAAGTTTAGCAATTTGTTTCAGTATAATTAAGTACAATATCTGACTAAAACATTGTCAGAATTACTTGGATGAGCAAAACTATTACAGTTTAATTATTCTCTACTGAAGTGACAAATGACAGATTTCCAAACCGGCCACGAAGTGGTTAGAATGTAAGAAATCAGATGTTAGACGTCACAACAAGGGTTGTCATCTGTGGCATAACTAGTGTTATGGGCCCCAGAGCAAACTTTGGATCGGGGCCCCCCCCCCTTTGCCCCCATCTCATTTTTACAAAGAGGCGGCAAATTTTCTTTACACTAAGGGCTCTTTCACATGAGCGGATGCCATGCGGGTAATCACCTGTGTGAAAGACAGCCAAGCCCCGCTCCAGACGGCAGAGACACGGAGCATTAACATGATTAATAATGGTCTGTGATCAGTGAGATAAAGTTGTCACCGTGATTTTGTAGTAAAAAGATCACAGAGAGGCACGGAGAATTATCAATCATGTTAATGGTCCGTGTCTCTGCTATCTGGAACAGGGCTTGGCTCTCTTTCACGCAGCGGATACCATGCACTAGATCCAGTGTGTCGC
This sequence comes from Bufo bufo, assembly GCF_905171765.1. Classification (NCBI taxonomy): domain Eukaryota; kingdom Metazoa; phylum Chordata; class Amphibia; order Anura; family Bufonidae; genus Bufo; species Bufo bufo. Next base: position 388,105,752 of record NC_053394.1, on the reverse strand, counting down.
TAGCATCGGCATGATGTCCACTGAAAAAATAAAGAATAATCACATAAGGAAGGGATGATGACTGCCCCTGTGAAATCACCAGCAGGGGGCGCTGTGCTGGCCTGTAAGACTGAGCCATGCCAATGTATAGCAGGGTAATCTAGGACATTTCCCCTAAGTGCTACCACACGGTAATGAAGCCCACCTTGTGGCCCCTCACAGCAATGAAGCCCACCTTGTGGCCCCTCACAGCAGTTATGCCCACCTTTGTTCCTGTCACAGTAGTTATGCCCACTTTTGTGCCCCTCACTGTAGTTATGCCCAGATATGTGCCCCTCTCACAGTAGATATGCCCAGATATGTGCCCCCTCACAGTAGTAATGCCCAGATATGTACCCCTCACAGTAGTTATGGGCAAATATGTGCCACCTCACAGTGGTTATGGCCAGATATGTGCCCCCTCACCGTGGTTATGGCCAGATGTGTACCCCCTCACAGTAGTTATGCCCAGTTATGTGCCCCCTCATAGTAGTTATGCCAGATTAGGTGCCCCCTCAGTAAAAAAAATGCCCACTTTTGTGCCCCCTCACTCTTGTTATGGCCCCCATTTTGCGTCCAGTCTGCATGAAAAAAAACACATACCTTCTTCCCTGATGACTTGCTCCCACACTCTCATCGTGCTGCTGGCTGTGCTGCAGTGCCATGTGCGACCTGCAGGGGGAGCACCAGAGCTCAGAAGAAAAGTGAAGCAGGGAGCTGAGAGAGCTCCCTGCTTCACTCTGGAGACGACAGCCTGGCAGTGACAAGAACTGCCGGGCCCAGGGCGCATAATGTACATGTTTAAAGAGCGCTCTGACGGGACCCGAGATTGTCACTGTACTTCATGCTGGGCCCCGTCATAGCGCTCCCATTACATGTGAGCACAGTGAGCCCCCCTGCCGGGCCCAGTCGCAGTCGCACCCTCTGCGACCGCGATCGTTACGCATCTGGTTGTCACGATACCCAAATTTTGATTCAGTTTCGATACCATAAAAAAGTATTGCGATACTCGATACCATTTGATACCACGCGAAAAAAATAAAACGCCAAAAAAAGCAGCGTGCATTTCGCATTTTATGGAACGTCCGGCCCATGATCGAACAGTCCTATTCTATTTATGGGAGGACCAAGGGGGTAGTTTTTTTCTGTTAAGGTGTTTACCGCCTAGATTTTTTTAAAATATTTTGATAGTTTGGACTTTTCAGACGTGGCGATATGTGATATATTTATTTATTGTTTATATATAAAATTGTGAAAGGGGTGATTTATACTTAATATTTTTTTTTTTTACTTTTTTATTTAATAACTATTCCCCCCTTAGAGGCCAGAACCTGGGATCTTTTAATCCCTTGTCCCATTCACCCTAATAGAGCTCTATTAGAGTGAATAGGATCTCACACACTCCCTACTGCCCTGTGCATAGTACACACAGCAGCAGCGAGATTACCATGGAGGGCTTTAGTAGCGTCCTGGCTGCCATGGTAACCGATCGGAGCCCCAGGATTACACTGCTGGGGCTCCGATCACATTGGCCACTGCACCACCAATGGGAGAGGGGACCCTGTGGCCACTGTCACCAATGATTTTAATATGGGGGGGAGGGGAAGGGCGCACTGCGCCTCAAATTATTTTAATACTGGGGTGGGGGGGGCGCACTGCGGCACCAATGATAATTACTGTTTATTACAGGAGGCTGCAGAATCACATAGGGAGCTGCGATCAGCGGCAGTTAACCCCTCAGGTGCAATTTATGGTTTTTAGATTTACCTATGGAGCCTCAGGCTCTGATCTTTCACTACATACGTCTTGAGAAGGGGGGGGGGGCAGTCTGGCTGTCCAACTCAGATCCCGATAATCTTACATTCTATACTACTGATAGCCAAAAGAGTTTTGCTTCAACGTTGGCTTATGGTTACCATGCCAGATATTTCTGTTGTGATCTCTGAATTGAAGGTACTGTTGGGTTTTGAAAGAATAGAGGCAGTAAGACACAAGGAGTGTTCGGCTTCGAAATTTTTAGCAAATGGCGAACATTCATTACTACACACTTTAGTCCCGAAGATATAAAGGAGTTGGTCAAACCCTTCCAGTACACCTCCTGGTACCTTAAATCATCTTTATGTGATACCCTGGGTCCCCTGGAAGTGTAGCCCTGCCTTTTCTTTTCCCCTCAACCCTCCCTCCTCCTCCCCACTATTTTCTTTCCCTCCCTGGTTTTTTGATCACTGTTTTATTTATCTTAATTTAATTTGAAAAAAGCAGTCAGATTTGCATGTGTAAGGCTTATGTTCCTTTAAATGCTGTACCGACCCCTCTGTTCTTGTCTTGGGAACATGGGGGATATATTGCTGTATGATTTGTGTGTACATGACCCTTGTTCTTGTCATTCTGCAAATCTGCTTCAAATAAACAGAATAATATATTTTTTTTAAAACAGTGTAAAAAAAGCAATTTTAATAACCTGCTCTATAAAAATATCACATGACCTAATCCCTCAGATGAACACCGTAAAAAAATAAAAATAAAAATTGTGTAAAAAAAGCCATTTTTTGTCATCTTACATCACAAAAAGTGTAATAGCAAGTGATCAAAAAGTCATATGCACCCCAAAATAGTGCCAATCGAACCGTCATCTCATCCTGCAAAAAATGAGACCCTACCTAAGATAATCACCCAAAAACTGAAAAAACTATTGGCTCTCAGACTATGGAGACACTAAAACATGATTTTTTTTTTTGTTTCAAAAATGAAATCATTGTGTAAAACTTACATAAATAAAAAAATTGTATACATATTAGGTATCGCCGCGTCCGTGACAACCTGCTCTATGAAAATACTACATGATCTAACCTGTCAGATGAATGTTGTAAATAACAAAAAACGGTGCCAAAACAGCTATTTCTTGTTACCTTGCCTCACAAAAAGTGTAATATAGAGCAACCAAAAATCATATGTACCCTAAACTAGTACCAACAAAACTTCCACCCTATCCCGTAGTTTCTAAAATGGGATCACTTTTTTGGAGTTTCTACTCTAGGGGTGCATCAGGGGGGCTTCAAATGGGACATGGTGTCAAAAAACCAGTCCAGCAAAATCTGCCTTCCAAAAACCGTATGGCATTCCTTTCCTTCTGCGCCCCTGCCGTGTGCCTGTACAGCAGTTTACGACCACATATGGGGTGTTTCTGTAAACTACAGAATCAGGGCCATAAATATACAGTAGAGTTTTGTTTGGCTGTTTTAACCCTTGCTTTGTAACTGGAAAAAAAATTATAAAAATAGAAAATCTGCCAAAAAAGTGAAATTTTGAAATGGTATCTCTATTTTCCATTAATTCTTGTGGAACACCTAAAGGGTTAACAAAGTTTGTAAAAATCAGTTTTTAATACCTTGAGGGGTGTAGTTTCTTATATGGGGTCACTTTTATGGAGTTCCTACTCTAGGGGTGCATCAGGGGGGCTTCAAATGGGACATGGTGTCAAAAAACCAGTCCAGCAAAATCTGCCTTCCAAAAACCGTATGGCATTCCTTTCTTTCTGCGCCCTGCCGTGTGCCCGTACAGCGGTTTACGACCACATATGGGGTGTTTCTGTAAACTACAGAATCAGGGCCATAAATATAGAGTTTTGTTTGGCTGTTAACCCTTGCTTTGTAACTGGAAAAAAAAAATTAAATGGAAAATCTGCCAAAAAAGTGACATTTTGAAATTGTATCTCTATTTGCCATTATTTCTTGTGGAACACCTAAAGGGTTAATGACGTTTGTAAAATCAGTTTTTAATTCCTTGAGGGGTGTAGTTTCTAGAATGGGGTCATTTTTGGGTGGTTTCTATTATGTAAGCCTCACAAAGTGACTTCAGACCTGAACTGGTCCCTAAAAATTGGGTTTTTGAAAATTTCTGAAAAATTTCAAGATTTGCTTCTAAACTTCTAAGCCTTGTAACGTCCCCCAAATGAAATGTCATTCCCAAAATGATCCTAACATGAAGTAGACATATGGGGAATGCAAAGTTCTAACTACTTTTGTAGGTATTACTATGTATTATAGAAGTAGAGAGATTGAAACTTGGAATTTTGCTAATTTTTCCAAATTTTTGGCAAATTTGGTATTTTTTATAAATAAAAATGACATTTTTTGACTCCATTTTACCAGTGTCATTAAGTACAATATGTTACGAAATGGCCTGGATAAGTCAAAGCGTTTTAAAGTTATCACCACTTAAAGGTCCTTAAGGTGAAATAAGGCTGTGTCCTTAAAGGGTATTCCCAGCTTGCAAATTCTTCCTCACCTGCAGTCACTCTGCTGTTCACTTCCTGGTTTTCTGCTGCTAAGGCTGGGCGGGTTTAGGCAGCTAGAGTGAAGGCCGGCCACACCTCCTTATGACATCACACTGAGAACTCAGTCCCTGCGTGCTAGTTCATGTGAAGAGTATGACTCATCAGTTTGGCAGCCTGCAGTGTCTGTGAGGCCATGTGAAGTGAGCTAAGTGTACAGTAACACGTGGCTGTTCTGCAGAGTTTTACGGTCCATTCACACGTCCGTCGTGTGTTCCGAACCCCCAAATTGCGGATCCGCAACACACCCGGCCGGCACCCCCTATAAAAATGCCCATTCTTGTCTGCAGCTGCGGACAAGAATAGGACATGTTCTATCTTTTGTGGTGCTGTGGACTGGAAGATCGGGGCCGCGCTCCGCAAATGCGGATGCGGACAGCACACTGTGTGCTGTCCGCATCCATTCCGTCCCCATAGAGAATGAATGGGTCCGCACCCGTTCCGCAAAAAATCGGAACGGATGCAGACCCATTTGCGGACGTGTGAATGGACCCTTACACACAAAATCTCTGTCTGATCTCTTACAAACCCATTTTGTTTATCAAAAAATATAATTCCATATTATACATTAGCTCAAACGCTTGTCAGCTAGTAAACGTATAATCTGTGCTTTTGTCTCCCATAAAACATGACCATCCCCCACCCACCAGCACTGATGCAGATTTGTTTCCATTACAGCTGTACTCCAGTTGTGTATAAACCTTACACTATGTATCTGTATAGATGCATATACAGCTCACCTACATGTGTCTGTTTATCTCTTCAACCAGCACTGTGGCTGAATAGTCTCATATACAGCTCTGCTACATCTGTTTCTCTCTTCCATCATCATTGATGCTGACCCACCACATATACAGCTCTTCTACATCTGTCTATTCCCTTCCCCATTAGTACTGTGGCTTAACAGCAGCTTATTCAGCTCTGCTACATCTGATTCTCTTTTCCACCAGCATTGATGCTGACCCTCCACAAATATATATCTCTGTTACATCTGTCTATTCCCTTCCCCATTAGTACTGTGGCTGAACAGAAGCTTATTTAGCTCTGCTACATCTGATTCTCTCTTCCACCAGCATTGATTCTAAACCGCCAAATATACAGCTCTGCTACATCTGTCTATTCCCTTTCCCATTAAAAATGTGTCTGAACAGCAGCGTATTCAGCACTGCTACATCAGTTTCTCTATTCCACCAGCATTAATACTGAGCCGCCACATATACAGCCCTGCTACATCAGTTTCTCTCTTCCACCAGCATTGATGCTGACCCGCCACATATACAGCTCTGCTACATCTGTCTATTCCCTTCCCCACTAGAACTATGACTGAACAGCAGCATATTCAGCCCCCCATATGCCTCCATAAGTCCCCATATGCCTCCATAGCCCCCAATATGCCTCAAACAACCCCCATAGCACCTCCATCTGGGGAGGGGGAGGGGGAACTGCCCACTAATGATTTCGCCCCAAGAATTTTATTTTTCAATCAATACGGCCATCCTGAAATTGAAGGGGGGGGGGGATGTCTGGCCGGCACAGTTATACACAGCGGCGCAGCCCCGATCTCCTCACTATTCACTGAGGAGATCCGGGCTGCGCTGCTGAACGTTGAAAGCCTGGGAAACATCTGCGCAAGCGCGGCCAATGGATGCGGCAGGCAAGCGGTGGCCGTATCCATGGGCAGCAAATATAAACAATGGAGTAGGAGAATAGAATTTTAGAGAGAACAGTAGGGATTTTTTTTATGCAATATATTTAGTCAAATGTTCACTGGGGGGTATATAATCAAATACATTATGATCATGAAGATTGGAATACCCCTTTAAGGAGTTAAATGGTTAAAAAAACAAAAAACATTTATTAAATATAAAAATTCCATAAAAAGAATGACACTTTTTTTCATTGAAATACGCTTTTCAATTAAAAACATCGCTATAAAAAATCTCCCCCATATGTTTGGTACTGCCACGTCAGCAACGGCCCAGACTATATACATATCACATAAATTATCCCCTACGGTGAACGCATAAAAAAAAAAGACATAATTGCTAATTTATTCTTAGTTGCCACCGAAAAAACTTAATTACAAGCGATTTACTCCAAAATTATACCAATGAAAAATACAAGTTGTCCCGCAAAAATCAAGCCCCCACACAACTCCATAGAAATAAAAATAAAAAAGTTATGGGTTTGGGAAGCGGCAATGCAAAAACATTTTTTTCTTTAAAAAGAAAGGGGGGTTTTCTTGCAAAAAAGTAGTAAAGTGTAAAAAAACTATATGTATTTGGTATCACTGTAATCGTAGTGACCCAGAGAATAATGATATGTTATTTATACCAAAAAATGAATGCCGTAAAATTTATAACATAAAAACGCAGTGGCAGTATTGCTGTTTTTCCCCATCTCCCTCCCAGAAAGAGTTAATAAAAGTTAATCAGAAAGTTATGTGTACCCCAAAATAGCGCCATCAAAAACTACAACTTGTCCCACAAAAGACAAGACCTCATAAAGCTATATAGACGGAAAATTAAAAAAGTTATAGCTCTTGAAAAAAAAAAAAGTTTGGTCAGCAAGGCCCAAAACAGGCTGGTCACTTATAAAAAAAACAATTGACAAGAGTTCAGTTCTAACGCATAACACGTTTTGAGGACCGGCCGTCCCCTCCTTCAGGTGCAACAAAAGCCTGGACCAGAGGGCGTTATACATATCCAGGAGATCTCAGAGACGTGGACTGGAGCAGGGGGCGTTGTATATAAGATATATTCAGGAGATATCAAAGACGTGGACTGAAGGAGGGGGCGTTATATAGAAGACATATCCAGGAAATCTCAGAGACGTGGACTGGAGGAGGGGGCGTTATATAGAAGACATATCCAGGAAGTTCCGCACACAAAATACAAAATTTTATCCGGTTATGTCCCGTACAGATAGTATGGACACTTTCCAGGAGGTGCTGGAAAAAGAACTGAAAAACATTGAGATAGAGAGCAAAAATACAAGCTATCACAGCAATCTTAGCGCATCCCAAGCCCAGGCAATCCAGGAGTTACAACAGTGTGATTCCCTGTTTATGAAAATGGCGGACAAGGGGGGGGGGGGGGGGGGGGTCGTCATGGACAAAGAAATCTATGGCAACCAATTACGGGAGATGTTGGCTGACACATCCACATACAGTAAATTATTAAAAGACCCATTATGGGAATATATGGAAAAATACATGTCACTGTTACAGAAAGGAAAAGATTTGGGTATCTTCAGTGACAGAGAATATAAGTACCTGTGTGTGGATGCCCCAGTCATACCCATTATGCATGCCTTGCCTAAAGTCCACAAAGGCGTCCACCCCCCCCCCCCCCTCGCCCCATAGTTTCTGGCATGGGCTCCCTGACGGAGCGCTTGGGCAGTTGGCTGGACAATGTTCTCCAGCCACTGGTCAGGCGCACCCCAGGGTTCCTAAAGGATACAGCGGATGTACTACGGGCAATGTACAAATTTGTATGGGAAGAGAACTACTGTTGGATCACAGCAGATGTGGTCTCTCTCTACCCCTCTATTCCCCACGGGGTTGCTCTGTTGGCGATGGAATACCATCTTCACCGATATACCGGACTTAGTTCCGGACATGTGGATTTCATCTGTGAAATGACAGCATACCTGTTAACTCATAATTATTTCATGTTTGATGGTGTGTACTACCTACAGACCCGCGGTGTGTCAATGGGAGCCAAATTCTCACCATCACTGGCTAATTTGACAATGTCATACTGGGAGGAGAAATATATTTATAATGTGAACAATCCTTTTATGCCTGGTTTGGTCTGGTACGGCAGATACATCGATGACGTGCTCATGGTATGGGCCGGCGGTGTGTCTGCCGTCCCAGACCTCCAGGCATATCTAAATAACAACAACTATAATTTACAATTTGTATGTACAGCACATGCTTCCCATACAAACTTCCTTGATTTGACACTCCGCGGGAGTCCAGGAGAGGTAGTACACACCATCACCTACAGGAAAGAAGTGGCAGGCAATTCTATTTTGAATGCCAAAAGTCACCATCCTATCCACACCATCAGAGCAATAACCGTGGGTGAATTTACACGTACAGCTAGAAATTGTAGTGAAGTGGAAAAGTTGGAAGGAGAATTCAACAAAGTGGAAAAAAGACTGAGGGACAGAAATTATCCAGCTTGGATGATAAAAAGGGGGAGAGAGATAGCATCACAGAAAGAAAGAAAAGATATGTTATTTGGAAAACCAAAAAATAAGTTCGGTAAGAAGATTACTGCTGGCGTTGTCGGGGCTTCTGGAGACAGTGACCAGAACAGGGTTCCTACTTTATCTTTAATTTACAGTAGTGAATTTAATGCAATCAGTTCTGCAATAAAAAAATGTTTACCCATATTATACGATGACAACATCCTGTACCAAGCTCTCAAATCAGGGTGCAGAATTGTGTCTAGAAAGGCAACCACCCTGTCCTGCTCGCTGTCTCCGTCCCTGTACACCGCTGGCAGTAGACGAACAAATTTCAAGCAGAATTGGCTTATCTACAAAGGATTTACCAAATGTGGAGGCAACCCCTGTATAACTTGCGATTATGTGCTGCCTACAAAATTATTTGAAAATTCAGATCACACGTGCAAATTTCCCATCCGTAGTTACATTAATTGTAACATGGAAGGTGTTATTTACGTAATTAGATGCACGCATTGTGACCTAATGTATATAGGCAGCACATCTCGCAAATTTAAAAGCCGTATTCTTGAACATCTAAACTACATTAATAACCCGAATATTCTAAACATTTCAAATGTAGCAAGGCACTTCATACGAAAGCATGCACGTCAGGTGTCATTTTTCCAGGCTTTTGCCATTGAGCGAGTTCTGGCCCCTAAAAGGGGTGGGGATCATCGGAAAAAAATCCTTCTTAGAGAAGCCTACTGGATCTTTAGACTTGCTACAAGAACTCCAGCGGGTCTCAATTTGAAAAAAGAATTGACCTATGTTTATCAGTGAACTATTAAATAAACAGAGTAGCAAATATATATCACTGAGAGCATAGTAGGATAGTAAAATATATACTTACCAAACAAATTTTTCACAATACGAAAACTTTGGCTATAATCCGGGTGACCCGGTTTTTGCACACATCTCTGTTCATCTGTTCATCAGCTCACAGGACCGTGGTCAGACAGGGCGGTTTTTCCCCCTTGTAGTTTGGTTGTCTAGAATTGTCCAACTTAGCGCATACATGGTGCATTGCAAACTATGTACCTAGTTGGGCTATACACATGCAACGATTGCTGCCTGTCGTTTGCCAACTGCAGTGGGGAGCCTGGGATTATCTGCATATAGCAAAAACTAACAGCATTGATAATTAACTGCTTAATATAATCTGCTATAATGTAATGAGTCATAACCAGTTCGAGTACAGAAGGTCATTTTTGTTTTGTTTTATGTAGTCTGTCTGAATATGCATAATACATTTTTTAATCAATGATGGCATGTTCACACTGTGCGGTTTTTGCCGACGAATGAGTACTATGGTATGCCTAGGGTTAATATACTAAGAGCAATGTCCACACAGTGTGTTACCAATTATACCAGTAATTGATGCAGCAAACGAAAGGGTGTGTCAATGTGTGTGGCAACCTATGGAGTTGGAGACTCCTTCCCCGTTGCAGGGGGGGAGTGATCTCCAACCCCCTTCAAATAGAAAGGTCACACTTGGCATAGTGTTACGACTAAGGGTGCCAACCCGAAACGCGTCAACGTCATGCCATGTAGGAGGTGGTGATGTCTGTCAATTTTATGTGAATAATAAAGAAGAGCTGATAGAGGAACTCCATTTGTCTCCGGGACCTTCCTTCTTTCTTCATTTACCTATATCCAGGAGATCTCAGAGACGCGGACTGCAGGAGTGGGTGTTATATAGAAGACATATCCAGGAGATCTCATAGACGTGGACTGGAGGAGGGGGTGTTATATAGAAGACATATCCAGGAGATCTCAGAGACGTGGACTGGAGCACGTCTCCAGACGTGGACTGGAGGAGGGGGCGTTATATAGAAGACATATCCAGGAGATATAAAAGACGTGGACTGGAGGAGGGGGCGTTATATAGAAGACATATTCAGGAGATATAAAAGACGTGGACTGGAGGAGGGGGCGTTATATAGAAGACATATCCAGGAGATCTCAGAGACGTGGACTGGAGGAGGGGGCGTTATATAGAAGACATATCCAGGAGATCTCAGAGATGTGGACTGGAGGAGGGGGCGTTATATAGAAGACATATCCAGGAGATCTCAGAGACGTGGACTGGAGCACGTCTCCAGACGTGGACTGGAGGAGGGGGCGTTATATAGAAGACATATCCAGGAGATATAAAAGACGTGGACTGGAGGAGGGGGCGTTATATAGAAGACATATCCAGGAGATCTCAGAGACGTGGACCGGAGGAGGGGGCGTTATATAGAAGACATATCCAGGAGATCTCAGAGATGTGGACTGGAGGAGGGGGCGTTATATAGAAGACATATCCAGGAGATCTCAGAGACGTGGACTGGAGGAGGGGGCGTTATATAGAAGACATATCCAGGAGATCTGAGACGTGGACTGGAGCAGGGGGCGTTATATAGAAGACATATCCAGGAGATATAAAAGACGTGGACTAGAGGAGGGGGCGTTATATAGAAGACATATCCAGGAGATATAAAAGACGTGGACTGGAGGAGGGGGCGTTATATAGAAGACATATCCAGGAGATCTCAGAGACGTGGACTGGAGGAGGGGGCGTTATATAGAAGACATATCCAGGAGATCTCAGAGATGTGGACTGGAGGAGGGGGCGTTATATAGAAGACATATCCAGGAGATCTCAGAGACGTGGACTGGAGGAGGGGGCGTTATATAGAAGACATATCCAGGAGATCTGAGACGTGGACTGGAGGAGGGGGCGTTATATAGAAGATATATCCAGGAGATCTCAGAGACGTGGACTGGAGGAGGGGGCGTTATATAGAAGACATATCCAGGAGATCTCAGAGATGTGGACTGGAGGAGGGGGCGTTATATAGAAGACATATCCAGGAGCTCTGAGACATGGACTGGAGCAGGGGACTGGAACACTCAAAACATAAAAATTCATCCTTTTTTTAAAATCACTAGACTCATGACTGGATAAAAATGAGTGGCACTACAAGAAGAGGATCACACCCCCAAGGATATATAAATACAGGACACGAGGCTGAAGTTGGTTTCTTATTCAAAAGTTGCAGTGAGCGTTCCAAGGGGAAATCAGATGAAAGTGGCATTAAAATTCAGAAGATGGATTCAAAATGGGCATAAAAGTGTGATTTAAAGACTGAAATGGATTCTGGCACTGATCTCACACACTGATACCTCTGTATCATACAGAGGGTGGTGCCCGCACCATATACAGGGGAGTTCAGCCCAAACAGGTTCTGGGCACAAGAACTGGCAACAAAGTGGAAAGACGGACACTGTCACTGATTTCAATAAGTAACCTATGTTTTTAAAGGGCTAAATGAATATGTGCCGGGCTGAACTGAAATGTATACGATGTTGGGCATCACCCTGCCTGTGTGTTGGCAGTGTGAGATCAGTGGCCAAATTCATTTACCCTGTGGATGTCACTGTTATGGGGGCGCTATGGATGTCACTGTTATGGGGGTCTGTGTAGATGACACTGTTATGGGGCGGTGGTGTGAAGCCGGTAATTCTGCTTGTAGATGATAAATATGATATAACGGATCCAAAAAGATATTAATAAATAGAGAATTGCTAATAACGGAGAAGAAGTGCGCAGGTCTACAGTGTGAGACGCTAACGAGACAGAAATCATAGAACGGCGAAAGGAAATTCACAAGTAGAGTGACTGAAATAAACAATAGCAAAATCACCAACCCATATGACAGACATCCTGTAATGACCGGCGTCACGCAAAAGGGAGGGAAATGGGAAGGCCCTGTCCAAGGGAGAGGAAAGATGGTGACCCCTGACTCACCTTGCGGATGGCACCTGACTGCCCTGACGTCCCTAGAGGGGTTCCTCACCCGTACGCCGATCACCCTGGCTTTCCCTAAGATGAGCCCTATGTAGTGAACGGGGCGGTGGGATCACTAGTCCGCACCACTGACACTAAGAAGAAAACACCATGGAGAGGACAGACAATACAGACAAACATATAATCCCAGGTGGGCGACAACAGCAGACCACCAAGGCCCAACAGGGATCCGGAGGGTAACGTTCTGGAACAACAACCAGGGAACACAGCTACACAGCTCCAGTGGGTCAGCATAGAAGTCCAGGCAGGAAGCTCTATATCTGGCAACCAGAGAAGTGAGAGATGGGAATATAAGGAGGTTGGGATTGCTGGACAAGAAACAGCTGAGGAGGAGAAGCTACAGATTCCTGAGTGAGCCAAAAAGGATTGCAAGGCAAACCCAGAAAGCTACCATTAATAAACAGCACTGTCTTTAGACATAGAACGCGCAGCCACCCGCTGCGACTTCCTGACCCCGGGTATAACGGAGTCAGGCGTGGCTCTTGACACCCTCGTGACAGTACCCCCCTCTCTATGAGGGGCCTCAGGACTAGGTCTCTCAGGATGAGAGGCATGAAAAGCCCGAACTAACCTGTCGGCGTTTACCTCAGACGCTGGAACCCACATTCTTTCCTCGGGACCGTAACCCCTCCAATGCACCAGATATTGAAGAGAGCGGCGGACCCGACGAGAATCAACAATTTTGTATATTTGAAACTCTAGATTACCATCCACAACAACAGGAGGGGGTGGCAGCGGTGACAGTTCTAGAGGTGGAACATACTTCTTGAGTAACAACTTATGGAAGACGTTATGGATTTAAAAAGTCTGAGGTAGCTCCAGGCGAAAAGCCACGGGGTTAATGATGGCTACTATTTTGTAAGGGCCAATGAACCTAGGACCCAGTTTCCAAGAGGGAACCTTTAATTTAATATTCCTAGTAGACAACCACACATAGTCATTCACTCCTAGGTCCGGACCTGGCGACCGTCTCTTATCAGCCATGCATTTATATTTACCTCCCATATTTTTCAAATTAGCTTGCACTTTCTGCCATACAGAAAAATGAGATGACGAAAACCGTTCCTCTTCGGGAACCCCCCTCTTTGAAAGTACAGAATTTGCGATGAAAACCATATGCACCAAGAAATGGTGACTTGCCAGTAGATTCCTGACGGCGATTATTTATGGCAAACTCGGCTAACGGTAAATATGATGACCACACCTCTTGGTTTTCAGACACAAAACATCTTAGATATGTCTCAAGGTTTTGGTTGGTACGCTCAGTCTGTCCATTCGACTGAGGATGGAAAGCTGAGGAAAAGGACAAGTGTACCCCCAAACGGGAAAAAAAAGCTTTCCAAAATCTAGAAATAAACTGGGTTCCCCGATCCGAAACAACATCGGAAGGGACCCCGTGAAGCTTCACGATTTCACTGATGAATACCTGAGCAAGAGTCTTAGCATTAGGTAGTGCGGGTAACGCAATGAAGTGTACCATTTTGCTAAACCTGTCCACTACTACCAAGATAACTGTTTTACCCGCAGACAAAGGTAAGTCAGTGATAAAATCCATTGACAGATGTGTCCATGGCCTATTGGGAATGACAAGTGGCAATAAAGACCCTGCAGGACGTGTATGAGAGACTTTCGCGCGCGCACAAGTAGAACAGGAAAACACAAAATCCATTACATCCTGACGCAACCTTGGCCACCAAAAACGACGAGACAATAGCTCCAAGGTTGCTTTACTACCCGGGTGCCCAGCAAGTGCCGAATTATGGTGTTCCTTTAATAATTCGAGACGCAGGTTTAACGGTACAAACAATTTGAGGGGCAAGAGACCGGGGCGTCCCCCTGGGCCTCTAACACCTTCCCCTCTAGAACAGAGTGTACCGCAGAGACAACCACTCCTCTTTGTAGAATGGGTACCGGATCACTCACATTACCCCCTCCCGGGAAACAACGAGATAGTGCATCTGCCTTGGTATTTTTTGCCCCAGGACGATAGGTAATAACAAAGTTAAACCTGGTAAAAAATAGCGACCACCTAGCTTGTCTAGGGGTGAGACGCTTAGCTAATTCGAGGTACAGAAGGTTTTTGTGGTCCGTAATCACAGTGACGGGGTGGATTGCCCCCTCTAAAAAGTGACGCCATTCTTAAAACGCTAGTTTAATAGCTAATAGTTCCCTATTGACAATATCATAGTTCTTCTCTGCTGCAGATAGTTTTTTTTAGAAAAGAACGCACAAGGACGCCATTTGCCAGGAGACGGACCCTGAGACAGCACAGCCCCCACTCCCACCTCTGATGCATCGACTTCAACAATAAAAGGCTGGGAGACATCAGGTTGGATTAGTATAGGTGCCGAGGTAAACCTCTCTTTTAGAGAGGAAAAAGCAATTTTAGCGGCGTCAGACCATTTAGAAAAATCAGTCCCCTTCCTAGTCATGTCAGTAAGGGGTTTGACAATCACTGAATAATTTTTAATGAACTTTCTATAGAAATTTGCGAAGCCCAAGAACCGTTGCAGTGCTTTGAAGTTCTCAGGAAGATCCCAATCTAAAATTGCCTGGACCTTTCTAGGATCCATACGGAAACCTGAAGCAGATAATAAATAACCTAGGAACTGTATTTCCTGAACGGCGAAGATACATTTTTCAATTTTAGCATATAATTTATTCGTCCGTAGGACCTGCAGTACCTGTCTGACATGCACCTCATGTGTTTTCAGATCAGACGAATAAATTAAAATATCATCTAGGTATATCACCACAAACCTGCCGATAAGATGACTAAAAATGGCATTAACGAAATGTTGGAAGACAGCAGGAGCATTGGTTAGACCGAAAGGCATGACTAGATTTTCATAATGCCCCTCAGGGGTGTTAAAAGCTGTCTTCCACTCATCCCCTTCCTTGATACGAATCAGATTGTAGGCCCCCCTAAGATCAAATTTGGAGAACCACCTAGCACCCGCAATCTGATTAAACAGGTCAGGAATGAGAGGAAGAGGTTAACCGGGCAATCATAAGGACGGTGAGGTGGTAACTTCTGACAACCCTTTTCAGAAAAAACGTCCTCAAAGTCCGAAACAAATGTAGGTAGGGTAGCTATGGAGGCGACTAAGCAATTGCTATTTAAGCAATTTTCTCTGCACTGCTCACTCCACTCCAATATCTCCATGACCTGCCAATCCACCACTGGATTGTGCGCTACCAACCAGGGAAGACCCAACACCACCGGAGTGGGGAGCCCCCCCAGAACATGACATTAAAGCAACTCGTTATGGTGGTCCCCTACCCGAAGGTGTAAGTTATGGACAATGTGAGTGAGGTTTCTCTGAGACAGAGGAGCAGAATCAATAGCGAATATGGGAATAGGTCTCTGTAGCGTACAGAGAGACAAACCCATAGTGTGGGCAAAATGGGCATCTATCAAATTTACTCCTGCTCCACTGTCTAGGAAAAAAGAAATAGTCTCCGTCTTAACGCCAAAAACAACAACCGCTGGCAACACAAATTGCGATGTTCGTATGGAGGAAACGTATACCCCCCGGCTGACATCCTCCACACAGACTGGGGTTAGTAGTTTTCCGACAGTCTTTTGTTTTTGAGAAAGGAAGGACAGACATTAATAAAATGACCCCTCTCCCCACAGAAAAAACAGACCCCACGCCTACGGCGAGCCTCAGGAGGAAGGACCTGACGAGTAGTTCCTCCTAGCTGCATAGGCTCGTCTAAGTCCGTACAGACTAACTGCTGCTTGGGAGGGGTTACCAGTTGCTCCGGATTTTTCAATCTGTCCCTAAGACGTCTATCTATCCTGATAGAAAGGGACATAACCGCATCAAGGGAAAAGGGAGTCTCATACAGTGCAAGCGCATCCTTAATCCTTTCGGATAACCCAGAGCAGAACTGACTCCTGAGAGCCGGGTCGTTCCACTGGGTATCCATAGCCCACCTACATAAAGGGAATCAACATACATAAAGGGAATCAACAAGGTAAAAGAGGAGAGAATATTTAAAAGAAGAAAAACTGCTACAAGAGGACATAGTTTTAAATTAGAGGGGCAAAGGTTTAAAAGTAATATCAGGAAGTATTACTTTACTGAGAGAGTAGTGGATGCATGGAATAGCCTTCCTGCAGAAGTGGTAGCTGCAAATACAGTGGAGGAGTTTAAGCATGCATGGGATAGGCATAAGGCCATCCTTCATATAAGATAGGGCCAGGGGCTATCCATAGTATTTAGTATATTGGGCAGACTGGATGGGCCAAATGGTTCTTATCTGCCGACACATTCTATGTTTCTACCTACGGAACTCTGAGCAATACTCCTCTACTGGCCGCTCTCCCTGTAGGAGTCTCCGTAACTTTGATTCAGCCAGTGCGATTCGGTCAGGGTCATCATATATGAGACCCAAGGCCCCAAAAAATTCATCCACTGACCGGAGAGCCTGGGAATCAGTGGGTAAAGAGAACGCCCAGGATTGCGGGTCCCCCTGAAGCAGGGAAATAACAACCCCCACCCGCTGTTCTTCATTACCAGAGGAGTAAGGGCGCAGTTTAAAATATAATTTACAGGCCTCACGGAACGTCACAAATTTGTCCCTTCCCCCAGAAAATCTGTCAGGAAGAGCAACCTTGGGTTCCGCAACAACCTGGTTACCCTCTAGCAACCCTTGGGCTTGTGGTCTGTAGCAATTGCTGCTGTTTCTGGAGGACCGACGCCTTCAATCCTGCCACCTCCAAAGACAGGCCTTGAAGTTGCTTTGAGAAAGCAGCAATTGGATCCATACTGGATTCTAAGTAGGTAGAAAGAAAAAGTTTTTTTTTTTTTTTTTTACCTACACAAAATAAGGGCCAGATATAATGTAATGACCGGCGTCACGCAAAGGGGAGGGAAATGGGAAGGCCCTGTCCAAGGGAGAGGGAAAGATGGTGACCCCTGACTCACCTTGCGGCTGGCACCTGACTGCCCTGACGTCCCTAGACGGGTTCCTCACCCGTACGCCGATCACGTGCCTAAACCCTGGCTTTCCCTAAGATGAGCCCTATGTAGTGAACGGGGCGGTGGGATCACTAGTCCGCACCACTGACACTAAGAAGAAAACACCAAGGAGAGGACAGACAATACAGACAAACATATAATCCCAGGTGGGCGACAACAGCAGACCACCAAGGCCCAACAGGGATCCGGAGGGTAACTTTCTGGAACAACAACCAGGGAACACAGCTACACAGCTCCAGTGGTTCAGCATAGAAGTCCAGGCAGGAAGCTCTATATCTGGCAACCAGAGAAGTGAGAGATGGGAATATAAGGAGGTTGGGATTGCTGGACAAGAAACAGCTGAGGAGGAGAAGCTACGGATTCCTGAGTGAGCCAAAAAGGATTGCAAGGCAAACCCAGAAAGCTACCATTAATAAACAGCACTGTCTTTAGACATAGAACGCGCAGCCACCCGCTGCGACTTCCTGACCCCGGGTATAACGGAGTCAGGCTTGGCTCTTGACACCCTCGTGACACATCCGTAGGGGATGTATCCTCCCCGACGTGCGTTTCAGCTGCTGCCTTTATCTTGGGGTTGGCGCTGCTGTGTGTGAGAAGTCTTTTATATCAGTGTATAATATACAGTGCCTTGCAAAAGTATTCACTCCCTTGACTTTTTTTCGTGTTTTGTTACATTACAGCCTTAAGGTCAATGTTTTGTTAATCTCAATTTTATGAGATGGATCAGAACATAATAGTCTAAGTTGGTGAAGTGAAATGAGAAAAATATATAAATAAAACTATTGTTTAGAAATAGAAAACAGAAAATTGTCATGTGCGTATGTATGAAGTCCCCTTTGTTTGGAAGTCCATAAAAAGCTCTGGTGCAACCAATTACCTTCAGAAGTCACATAATTAGTGACATGATGTCCCCTGTGTGCAATCTAAGTGTCACATGATCTGTCATTACATATACACACCAGAGCCTGCAAAACCTAAGCAAGAGGCATCACTAATTAAACACTGCCATGAAGACCAAGGAACTCTCCAAACAAGTCAGGGACAATGTTGTTGAGAAGTACAAGTCAGGGTTAGGTTATAAAAAATATGCAAATCTTTGATGATCCCCAGGAGCACCATCAAATCTATCATAACCAAATGGAGAGAACATGGCATAACAGCAAACCTGCCAAGAGACGGCCGCCCACCAAAACTCAGAGTGGGCAAGGAGGGCATTAATCAGAGAGGCAGCACAGAGACCTGAGGTAACCCCGGAGGAGCTGCAGAGTTCCACAGCAGAGACTGGAGTATCTGTACATAGGACGACAATAAGCCGTACGCTCCATAGAGTTGGGCTTTATGGCAGAGTGGCCAGAAGAAAGCCATTACTTTCAGCTAAAACAAAAAGGCATGTGGGAGACTCCCAAAATGTATGGAGGAAGGTGCTCTGGTCTGATGAGACCATCAAAGAAAACGCTATGTCTGGCGCAAACCCAACACATCACATCACATCAGCCAAAGAACACCATCCCCACAGTGAGACCTGGTGGTGGCAGCATCATGCTGGGGGGACTGGGAAACTGGTCAGAGTGGAGGGAAAGATGGATGGTGCTAAATACAGGGATATTCTTGAGCAGAACCTGCACCATTCTGTGTGTGATTTGAGGCTAGGATGGAGGTTCACCTTCCAGCAGGACAATGACCCCAAACACACTGCTAAAG
Organism: Bufo bufo; assembly: GCF_905171765.1. Lineage (NCBI taxonomy): Eukaryota > Metazoa > Chordata > Amphibia > Anura > Bufonidae > Bufo > Bufo bufo. The sequence continues at coordinate 388,086,617 of NC_053394.1, read as the reverse complement.
CAACACTTGAGTGGTTTAAGGGGAAACATGTAAATGTGGTGGAATAGCCTAGTCACAGCCCAGATCTCAGTCCAATAGAAAATCTGTGGTCAGACTTAAAGATTGCTGTTCACAAGCGCAAACATCCAACGTGAAGGAGTTGGAGCAGTTTTGCAAGGAAGAATGGGCAAAAATCCCAGTGGTAAGATGTGACAAGCTCACAGAGACTTATCCAAAGAGACTTGGAGCTGTGATTACCGCAAAAGGTGTCTCTACAAAGTACTGACTTTAGGGGGGTGAATAGTTATGCACATTGACTTTTTCTGTTATTTTGTCCTACAGTATATGTTGTTCTGTAAATTACATGATTCAAATCCTCAAACAATCCATGTTAATTCCAGGTTGTGAGGCACCAAAACACTAAAAAAAAAAGTCAGGGGGGTGAATACTTTTGCAAGGCACTGTAATACTCTCCACTTATTTATGTGGAGCATGCGCGTGCACTCAGGAAGAAAACCCTGTCCCCGGCGACAAGAGGACACACAGGAAGCAAGGAGGCGAGTGGGACAGGAACCGGTGGTCTCGTGCTCACCACGCCATCACAGGGGAGGAGGAGCCAAGCAAAGTGCAGCGCATGCGCACATGAGGAGGAGTATTAATGCTCCATATTCATTCAATCCCTCCGGTGTCAGAGTCCGCATCCTGACCCTCCAGAAGTCTTCTCCATCGATCAGCCGTGCAGACCCATCTCTACACCACGTAGGTATCTGTGGGGGCAAAGACCCCTTACTCTTATTTATGCTGAGTTCCAAATCATCATTGCCCATAGATTTAGTAATGGGTACCCATTTAGAATTGATTGACCGACACTCAGTGATCAAACAAGTCTCTGTTTATTCAAACAAAATGCTTATCATATATTGTCTTGGCAAGGAAGTTGTCAAGGTATATCTTTTATATAAAATATAAATATTTTATATAAAAATATAAAAATTAATAAAATAATAAAAAATGGAAATCAGTCAGGAAATCCACTAGGCGGACATAAAACGCCTTTCTTTTATCTTGAGACTCTAAATTTAATTTATGCAATTAATGAAAATAAAGGGGCAATCAATTATGCAAAATATATGTAACAATTTATTTATAAATGAGTAAAATTCCAATATAAAACTGACATAAGATCAATGGATAGACAAATTGACGCAGTACCAATAAACCACCACTAGATGGTGGTATAATCCACTATCACTTTCTCACCAGCACAGAATTATTAAAAGTAACATATGATAAGAAATAAATGATAATTTCTTTATCAAACAGACCAATACTTAATACATCAAGACAAGCTCAGGATTTTCTGTTTACCAACAGGTTATAACATGACAAAATACAGATTAATACAAGAACAATAAATGTTGTCCCTTGACTCTGTCTCAGCCTATGACAATCAAAATATAAATGATATTAATATGATATTATATCCCACTCAGCAACCAGACTATGGAAATATAATTTCCCAGAGTTTTCCTCTACTCAGACAATGTCTAATCTCCCATTAGCAATATGCATCTTTGCTAAGAGGACAACTAGCATTAGGGAGGTGATTAACACTATACGTTCCCACAATATGGAAACACTTGACTATACGCTGAGAGGAATATCTTAATAATATCACAAGCAAAAATATATAACATACGTTACCAAGTCAAGGATGGACAGATTTCGGGTGTGATCAGTTCTTAAAACTCTTCCAGTGGACAAAAATTAATCCAAGTTTCTTTTTGTTGTTGAAGTGAATTGTTAGTTGCAGTTGTTTCAGTTGAAGAGTGTAGATAGATGGATAGATAGCTAGATAGATCCCTCCTAACCTCTTACATGCATAGTTTATACCCCATGTTATCTAAGAATTCCTCCCCTTCTAGATTAGGGATCTCCAATCAGACAAGATGGGTGTGTTCGTATGCAGATACCAATGATGTCATTTTAACCCTTGGAACACTGGTGAAAATGACATACTATTATCACTTTACCTCTAGATGGCACTGTTGTACCACATGACAATTTCAACATTAATTCTAAATACCTAATAATATATCCAGATGACCTTATTAACCTCCCCAACATGCATCAGTATTAAGGGTTTCTTCCTGACATTTTAATTACCCCTAATCTAGACATGTTGGAGTCACCATCTCCTACTGTCTTCTTAGGGACAATGGACAATGGTTCCTTTTACTTAACATCCGGATTCATTAACTTGCCTACATGGCTGGCTAATAATATTTAGCTCTCCTCATGAAAACCAATTAGTAGGAAGGCAACTTCAATACTTTTCTAAACCTTAAAAGTCTATATGGTCAGTAGGATATACACGGCATAAAATATATATTCTAAATGATATATATATATATATATATATATATATATACATCGACACACTGTTATACATAGATGACATATTATATAAGTCATTGGTTAAGATATGTTGCAAATGTAAATACACCACACAGGAATATATAGAATATAATTATGAAGACATGAATGGGACATTCATACACCCAATGCTTTCTACAAAGTAGACCTCCCTAATGATTTTGTAATGAAGTAAAATAATACATTGCTATTCAAATGGTTGTTTCTCACAGATACATGTCTGTAGGGCCCATTATAGTATTAACAGATACACTACATCTGCTCACAATAATTTTAAAAGACAATATACTCTATGTCTCCACAAACATGTTCCCAAACTGAACTCAGCATAACCTCATCTCGGCCTGTTTCAATCCTATAGAGAAATATCAGACTCTGGTTCAATCTGTGATTACACTTAAAGGCAATGGGCATTGATATTTAGACCATAATATCTTTAGATAAGATTGTACATTTATGAAAATGCACGACAAATCCCCCTTCATTCCAAAATATTCCACAAAGTGAGAATATATTTGGAATGTCAAAAACTTTTCATATGTCTTCTTCATGGCTCACGGCGCGTAGACTTTGTCTATGGTGTTTTAGCCATAGTTTACCTAAAGTCTTTTTGAATAATCTTATCCAACGCACTGTTTTGGATGGTCAGCAAATTCAACCATTCCATAGATCCTGCAAAACAGAATATAAGTTCAATGAATGTTTGTTTTGATTCTCTATCTCCGCATGTATACTTAATAAGTTACTTTTCAGTGAACCGATCTCCAGTTCCAATGTTTTAATGGAGATGGAATTGGCAACTGTTACACCTGTGGCAATGACAGCGCTCACTACGCTAAAGATTATAGCGGCAACAATGACAGAAATAAACCGTCTCGGTCTTTGACTCGTAGAAAGCTGCTCTCTGGTCAAGGTCTTTCTCGCTTGTTCCAGTATTTGCGTAATCCGTTCTTGGGAATATCCGATATGCGTTTGGTACCAGGTTTGGATCTCCGGTGACAGGATCTCAGACACGTTGAATTGTTTTTCGATGAAGACGCGTGGATCCAGGCTGATGTAAATCTTCTGGGACAAAATCCTCTTGTTCGTCAGAATGAATCCCGCGGTGTCCTGCAGCATGATTCCGGATGAAGGACCTGGCACAACAATCGGCTCGGCGTGGAATTCTTTCCCCAAGATTAGGATGACATAGATGACGGCAATGATCTTAGTCGGCATCTTGCGCCTAAAATATTGTATGACAAAATATGAGTATATACATCTTTCACTTTTTATCCTGTAAGAAAAGAGTTAATGCTATCATATATTTTTGATTGGCATAGGTTCTTTTCTTGAACAGGGCAAGTTCCTTGTTTTAGAGGTTAGTTAAGAGATGTTTAGTTATAGAGGAAACACATGTGAGAATGGGTTAGTATACACGTTTGTTCATACAATACCAATCCTAATTTCCGTCTTTAGCTGGAACTGTAAAATCTCCTCAGACTCCTTCTATCTCTCGAAGTCGTGAGCTAGGATGACAAACACGTAATTGATTAATATGCACCCATTTTTCCACAAATTCATCCCCCTTAGGGATTTTTGTCTTGTATACCACTGGTGACAACTTTTCAATAATGACATAAGGTCCTTTCCATGAAGGTAAGAATTTTCTCTCCTTCACTTGATCCCGAGCGAAGTTATAGAGATAAACCTGATCGGAAATTTGATACTCCTTCTGAGTAGTTTTCAGATCGTAGTACGTTTTAGCACTCACTGCGGCTTTCTCTATATTCTTCTGGGCAAACGCAAAAGCATGCTGAAGGTGCTTGCGTAAATTTTCCACATATTGATGCGATGTTGTAGCATTTATCAAATTATGATCTGTTGTCCTGTATAATAAATGCTGGGGTAACACCATCTTCCTTCCTGTGATCATCTCGAAGGGAGAAAGTTTGGTTGCTGCGCTTGGGGTGGCCCTGATGGCCATAAGAACCAAAGGCAGTTTGACATCCCAGTCCTTACCAGATTCATTGACAAATTTTTTTAGAACGTTCACGATGGATTGGTTGTAGCGCTCCACTCCACCACTAGAGGCTGGCCGATAAGCTATATGCAGCTTCCTTTTTACCCCCAGTATTTCCCACATCTTTGTCATCACTTCACTAGTAAAATGACTTCCACGATCGGACTCAATGCGTTGGGGAAGACCAAACCTGGAGAATATGTGGTTAATGAGCAGAGATGCACATACGCTTGAACTGCATGTTTTGCACGGCAAACATTCTACCCATTTTGTGAACAAACAAGTTACGGTTAACATGTATCTGTTGCCTTTTGATGATGTGATTACTGGTCCAATGAAATCAATTTGGATGTCTGACCATGGCATGGACATCCCCCTTTTCATCAGTGGTGCCCGATGAGTGGGTCCTTGTGGCTGGAATTGAGGGCATATTAGACATCCTTGACAATATGTTCGCACGTCTTGTAACATATGCGGCCAGTAAGCGTAGTCCCGTAATAACTCGTATGTTAGTTTCTCACCTCGATGTCCAGCTGTTGGGGCATCATGGGCATGTTGTAGCATCAGACCTCGATACGCTGCGGGTACTACCCATTGCGTGATACCGTTCTTTGAGGTCCTTATCAGCAATCCATCCTGTAATGAGAATTGGGACTTACCCTTCATCAAAATCCGTAACTCCTCCTTACCATCACAGTCTTCTGTATTTATGGGACAATTCTGTGGATCCAGAATGTGGTTATAAAAGAGACCAATAACTGGATCCCCCTTTTGGCCTGCAATGAGATCCTCACTAGGGGAATCTTGGCTCCATTGCAACACATTAGCTTCAGTTCCCTTTTGGGCCTGACTTCTTGTCGTTGCATCCACTTGCATAGTTCCCATGAGGTCATCAACGTCAAAGACTTCTCCGTCAATGGCTGCTTGTTTGGCGAGGGAATCTGCTAGGTCATTCCCTTCTTTATCCATACCTGGATACTTTGAATGACCCTTTACCTTTTTCCAGTAAATTGTAAGACCGTGGGTGGTAACCATCTCGTCAATCTTACAGAACATCTTACCATGCTTGACTGGCTTGTTGTTGCTTCTCATCATGTTGGATCTTTTCCATCCGGGGAAATATTCCACAAAGCTATTACGAATATAATCAGAATCTGTGACGATTACAAACTCCTTAACATCATATTTGATAGCCATTTGTACGGCTTTGTACACAGCAGTAAGCTCTGCAACCTGGCTGCTTTTGGAACCAATTTTGTATCCAACGGATATCTCTGGGAACATATTTTTCCACACGATTCCGACACCTGCAACCAGCGTGTGTTCGGATCCTACATCGGTATGGAAGGAACAGCCGTCTACATATACACATGGTAATGATTTGCAGTACTCCTCTTCATAAGATTTATATGGGGATGATGATTGTTCCTCCAGGAAGTCATTCTCCTGTGACTCACCTTGATGTTCCGCATTGGTACAATCATGGAGTTCAGCTAATCCTTGAGCAACTGGGTTCTTATTATTTTGTTTATACCTGATCTCCAACGGCCATCCCATTAAGGACATCGTCCAGGCGGTTATCCTGCTATTTGACAGATTTCCATCCCTTATCCGATCACTCTGCAAGTATTGCAGCGGTTGGTGTGCAGTCTCCACAATGATTCTTTCACCTTGGATAAAACTCCTGAAATATTGTAAAGCCCACACAGTTGACAGTAAGGCTTTCTCACAGCTATTGAATTTTACCTCTACTGGTGACAAGGATTTGCTGTCATAGGCAATGATTCTGTTCCAGTTTTCCTGTTTTTGGAAAAGGACTGCACTCATGCTTTTGTCAGTGAAACCTGTTTCCACGAAGAAAGGTTTTCCCCCTTCTGGATAGGCAAGGCATGGAGCCTGGATAAGTTTGGCCTTGAGTTCATTCACAGCTTGCTCATGACGCTCACTCCATTCACATTTTACTCCTTTCTTCAGTAACTGCAAAAGAGGTTTTGTAATTTCGGCATAATTATCTATAAACTTACGTGAATAGTTCATCATGCCCAAGAATGATCTCAACTCCTTGAGATTTGTAGGTGACTTGGTGTTGATCACTGCTTCCACCTTCTTCTTCTGTGGGTTGATTCCATCAGCAGTGATTTCGTGACCTAGGAAATTGACCTTGGCACGACACCATTGAGCCTTCTGAAAAGAAAGTTTCACACCAGCTTTCCTCAGCTGGGTTAGTACATGCCTCAGTTCTACAATGTGTTCCTCAAAAGTTGTGCTTTTGATTAGGATGTCATCCACATAGGATAAGGTACCTCGTTCAGTGGCATCAGGCATTGCCTTATGCATGAACACAGCAAATTCATGGCCCGCATTTATGTACCCGAAGGGCAGTCGGATCCATGCATATTGTTGCTTTCCAAATGTGAAGGCCAATTTGTACTGATCCCTCTCGTCAATTTTAATCGTCCAGTATCCTTGTGCACAGTCAAGGGCGGTGAAGATTTTTGATCCTTGAATTTGTGCCAAACATTGGTCAATATACGGCACGGGCCATCCGGACATGTAAACACGTTTGTTTAATTGTCTTAGGTCCGAGCAGAGACGAAATTGACCATTGGGTTTGAGGACCCCAAGTATCGGATGATTGAACGAGCTGTGTATTGGACGGATAATGCCCCTCCTCTCCAGGTTTTTAACGATTTCCGATAGTGACTCGTAAGCCGCCAGCGGAAGTCGGTATTGTTTGACAAAGACAGGGGGTGCATCTGGATCCGTCTGGATCCTTGCAACATGTATGTCTGTTTCTCCACAGTCATAAGAATCCTTGGCGAACATGTCCTGGAACTCTGTGAAGAGCTCCTTTAGCTGTTGACGCTCTGACTCATCGGAGCATGCATCAGCTATAGAGACTTGTTCCTCCACCCGCTCCTGAAATTCTGAAAAGATTTCCGGCTGACTTAACTCGTAAGCTTCTTCAAGCTCACTGGTTAAGTCATTTTGGGTGTAGTGTACCTTATCCTTTCCTTGTTGGCAGGATTCGTACTCCTTCTCATCGATCTCATGGTTGAAAACCAATGATGACTCTTCGATGTGGCATGTACCTTCTTCAGAGCTGAAAGGATAAACAGAGTGTATATTGAATAACCCCTCAGGGGTTGAGGAAAAACTTTGTTCTACTACCTGTTCTTCCGTCAGGTATTCATCAGGAATAAGTCCAATAACATCATTCTGGAATCCAAAAGTGTAGTATTCTGATTCCATAGCTAAACCAATTACGGTGTCCTTTTGCAAAGATATGCTATGGGGAATCATATTATGGACTACCATCTGTAATGGAACCTGATGGACGTTTATCATGGGAGTAGGCTTTAACTTTAGGCCGAGTTGTTGCATCCGGTTGGATAAACAGATCAAGGCATCTGCATTCTTCAGTTTCTGTCCCTTCTTCACTTGAATGGGGAGAAGAAACGGTTTGCATCCTTCAGGGATTTCAACCTCTTCAGCAACCTCAATACTTACGGCGTAGGGCATCTGTTGTCCCCCTCTCAAAGCTTGCTCTACATCCTGGAATCCCTCTGGGTCTCCTGGTAATCTGGACCATAAGGTTTTATTCACCAGATCAATCTGTACAGCAAATCTGTGTAGAAGGTCGTTACCTATATACATTTGGTATCGTGGTCCATTTATCACGATGAAAACGTGTTCCGTGGTCTTATTTCCTATGGAGATAGACAAAAGACATCTTGCAACCACATTATGACTCTGGGAATTTCCATCCAGATCATGAACCCATTGTTCCTGTGGAGAGAAACTTTTAATCATTTTAGGATTGGGGACCTGTTTTAAGAGTCCTAAACTTATGTAGCTGGCTTCGGATTTCAGATCCAGTTTGGCATATTTCACCCGGGTTATATTGTTCACTTGTATGGGAATCAATAAATTGTCATTGACCTTTTCAATCCGTACCATGGATTGAGTATGTTTGGTCAGGTCCGCGACTTTGTGATTTCCTCCTTCAAGAGAAATAGTTAATACATCATCATCCAAGGTTACCTTTTCGATTCTGTCCCTCTGGATGGTAATGATGTGAGCGGCACCGTTGACAGCTTCCTCGGGCTTACCATTGTTTAGGATCGTGACATCCGGCATTTGATTGTTCTTGAAATGAACTTCAATCGAGTTAGGCCTCTCTTCAATCACGTGACAACTGCGTTGTGTTTGTGCATTGCAAGAGAATTCATAGGCAATGGGTGTCTTCACCTGAGTCCAGACTGCTTCATTAATGAAGTCTATTATGGTACTCAACCTTTTCATAAGGTCAATTCCTATGATCAGCCGATCATATGGAAGATCCACAATCAATGTGGGGTGTCTAATGGTCTTTTTGCCAATTCTAAATGTCAACCATGATGTACCTTTTACCCGTAAAGCATCTCCACCTACACTTATCAAAGAGCCATCAAATGATCTTAATCTCGGCTTTTTTGTCGTCAGATCCATAATCTTTTGGAAATAACTATATGATAAGATGGTGGCTTGTGATCCGGTGTCGAGTAAACTTTTGATTGGTCCGATAAGTTCATTTTGGAGATATGATTCCACAAAATATCGGCCGTCAACCTGGAATAAATCACACAAGAAATTAGAATGTTTACTCATATGATTCCTCTGTAGGGTTTGACCTCTCTGCAGCTTCGTGACCTCTGCATTCCTGTGTCTCACAGGAGAAGTTGGAGGAGCAGCATCGGCCCCCACCCTTGGGGAAAACTGAATTATATCACAGTTTACAGCTGATTCATGACAAGAGGCTGGAATGATGGGATCACACTCTGGAATAGATGCATGGTCGCAGGGATCGACACGATTAGACTGTAAGACAAATAAAATATTAGACACCTCCTCCCTGGCCCCAATCTTAGGGTCAGGGGTACTGCAAGGAGAAATGGTATTAGTAATCACATCAGATTCTTTCACATCCATCTTAATGGCCTTGCAGTGGCCTGGGTTCGGACTCGGCCCAATCTGCTTTATGATGTTGAGCTGGGACCTGGAGTTGCCCCTAAAAAAGGTTCAGGCTGTTTTCCTGGGGATACCTGGGACAACTTTCTCACAATGTCATTCAACTGGGCCACTTGTTCTGCCAGCTGATCAAACCTGTTTGGTTTGCGCATATTTTGGTTTTGTGAGGCGCCCTGATTATTGGTGGGTGACCTACTCCTAGGTGAGTTTAAGGGTTCCTGCCTATCTTCCCTCTGTTGTCTGGGCCTGTTATTCCAGCGTCTGTAACCCTGGGAATCCCTATTGTAATAGGACCTATATTGGGGACCATTATTGTAATATGGACGGTAGTTAGACCTCCCAGCACCAGAATTATCCTCCTCTGACCCGTTGGGATTTTGGGGCTTGGTTTGCTTGGGTCTTACCTGTTGTTGCTGGGTTTGTTGGACAGGACCTGTAGACTGAGAATACTTACGTGGCTGTGTTTCAAATCTCAAGCTAGGGTTTACCTTAGCTTCAGCTATATTTTGCTCTGGGGATTTTTTAAATCTTCTCTCACCTGTTTCATGGCATTCACTGATATTATACAGCGTGGTGGCAGCCGTCACCAACCTATCCAAGGGAGCTTCAATATCCAGATCTCTGGCTAGGCTAAGTTTGATCTGGGTTGGCATAGCATCATAGAACAACTGCTTAAACTCTTCAGATTCCCAGTTTGGGGATCTATATGCTAACCCATAGGCATTTTTAAGGATAGAGAGGAATTCACGGGGACTTTGATTGGGCCTACATGTAAGCTTATATATGTCTCGTTTTGCAGCAGTAATGGTTCGGTAAGGTCCGAATTCCAGTTTAACTTCATGCAAAACACTTGGCCAATCTTGAATTCCTCTCTCCCTAAAAGAGGTAAAGTAATGACGATATTTATCATCAAATGCCCATGGAAGGAATCTGATTCTGTCAGCATCAGAGTATAATTTTAAAGAATCCATAGTGGATTCATACAGTTCTAAGTGATTCGCTATCTGAGAAGAACCTTTCTTAGAGAACTTGGACACAGTGGTATTTAAAAACTTAATTATGCTGGATGAATTTTGATCCTTTTCTGAATACTGGTAATTTTTCTTCCTAGAGACCACCTCAGCATATGATGGTCGCCTGGGACCCTGATCCTCTTTGTGGGTAAACACCTGTCTGCTTGGCAGGGAGTAAGATACATGCTTTCCCACATCACTATCAGACTCACATGCGCTTTCCCCACTCTCATGAGACACATATTGCACAGGTGATTTAACCCTAATATGTCTATCCAAGGGAATATGAGGAGAGACACTTCTAGGGGCTTCCATATTACTGGCACCTAGTAAGGTGGTTACAGTTTGCAATGCCTGGTTCAATTGGGTTAATGCCTCCTGTGTTATCACACCAACACTTTCAGGTTGCTGAGTGTCTTGGATGGGGCCTGCTTTAGGAGCATGTGATGACATGTCTGGATGTTGGGGAGTAAGACATGGAGGGTCAGGAGATCCCACAGCGTTAGATGGATCCCTTTCAGCATTGACTATATTATGGGCTGATCCATCTGTCTGCTTAGTTTTGGAATACTGACGATATAAATCCTCTAAATCATTTTTTGCCTTTTGGTATGCATCATGGCTGTGACTAAGGTTGTACTCTAAGTCTTTGATCATCGCTTCTGCGGATTTTAGTTCTGATTCCATCTTGGATACGTATCTTTTTGTACCCATTATAGACTCATACCTATCTTTAGAAAGAGTACTGACCTCAAACAATGCATACAAAACAGGTGGCAATGCAGATAAGAGGTGTTGGTCCCTCTTGGAATTATCATTTGCCAAATCCATATATGTCAGGTAACTATCAACCATGCCACCTAACTTCCATATATCCCCACGTTCTTCATGGGCTCTTGCCTGCAGCTCATTAGTCCATTCATCTATATTTTTATCTAATTTCAAACGGGAATAAACATATCCGATAACCTTAGATATTATCTTTCCTGGGTCAGATGGACTATCTGCTATAGCCTGGCTATTACCTGGGCCGCTGCCTGTTACACTCATTATTCTGATCAATAAGTAATAATCAATACAGATAATAATAACAAGCTAAGAAGAAGTGTAGAATTTTTCACTATTTGCATAAATAATTTATAGAAATATCTCAAGATCTCAGCAGTGCCTCCATATTTGTCAAGGTATATCTTTTATATAAAATATAAATATTTTATATAAAAATATAAAAATTAATAAAATAATAAAAAATGGAAATCAGTCAGGAAATCCACTAGGCGGACATAAAACGCCTTTCTTTTATCTTGAGACTCTAAATTTAATTTATGCAATTAATGAAAATAAAGGGGCAATCAATTATGCAAAATATATGTAACAATTTATTTATAAATGAGTAAAATTCCAATATAAAACTGACATAAGATCAATGGATAGACAAATTGACGCAGTACCAATAAACCACCACTAGATGGTGGTATAATCCACTATCACTTTCTCACCAGCACAGAATTATTAAAAGTAACATATGATAAGAAATAAATGCTATTTCTTTATCAAACAGACCAATACTTAATACATCAAGACAATCTCAGGATTTTCTGTTTACCAACAGGTTATAACATGACAAAATACAGATTAATACAAGAACAATAAATGTTGTCCCTTGACTCTGTCTCAGCCTATGACAATCAAAATATAAATGATATTAATATGATATTATATCCCACTCAGCAACCAGACTATGGAAATATAATTTCCCAGAGTTTTCCTCTACTCAGACAATGTCTAATCTCCCATTAGCAATATGCATCTTTGCTAAGAGGACAACTAGCATTAGGGAGGTGATTAACACTATACGTTCCCACAATATGGAAACACTTGACTATACGCTGAGAGGAATATCTTAATAATATCACAAGCAAAAATATATAACATACGTTACCAAGTCAAGGATGGACAGATTTCGGGTGTGATCAGTTCTTAAAACTCTTCCAGTGGACAAAAATTAATCCAAGTTTCTTTTTGTTGTTGAAGTGAATTGTTAGTTGCAGTTGTTTCAGTTGAAGAGTGTAGATAGATGGATAGATAGCTAGATAGATCCCTCCTAACCTCTTACATGCATAGTTTATACCCCATGTTATCTAAGAATTCCTCCCCTTCTAGATTAGGGATCTCCAATCAGACAAGATGGGTGTGTTCGTATGCAGATACCAATGATGTCATTTTAACCCTTGGAACACTGGTGAAAATGACATACTATTATCACTTTACCTCTAGATGGCACTGTTGTACCACATGACAATTTCAACATTAATTCTAAATACCTAATAATATATCCAGATGACCTTATTAACCTCCCCAACATGCATCAGTATTAAGGGTTTCTTCCTGACATTTTAATTACCCCTAATCTAGACATGTTGGAGTCACCATCTCCTACTGTCTTCTTAGGGACAATGGACAATGGTTCCTTTTACTTAACATCCGGATTCATTAACTTGCCTACATGGCTGGCTAATAATATTTAGCTCTCCTCATGAAAACCAATTAGTAGGAAGGCAACTTCAATACTTTTCTAAACCTTAAAAGTCTATATGGTCAGTAGGATATACACGGCATAAAATATATATTCTAAATGATATATATATATATATATATATATATATATATATCGACACACTGTTATACATAGATGACATATTATATAAGTCATTGGTTAAGATATGTTGCAAATGTAAATACACCACACAGGAATATATAGAATATAATTATGAAGACATGAATGGGACATTCATACACCCAATGCTTTCTACAAAGTAGACCTCCCTAATGATTTAGTAATGAAGTAAAATAATACATTGCTATTCAAATGGTTGTTTCTCACAGATACATGTCTGTAGGGCCCATTATAGTATTAACAGATACACTACATCTGCTCACAATAATTTTAAAAGACAATATACTCTATGTCTCCACAAACATGTTCCCAAACTGAACTCAGCATAACCTCATCTCGGCCTGTTTCAATCCTATAGAGAAATATCAGACTCTGGTTCAATCTGTGATTACACTTAAAGGCAATGGGCATTGATATTTAGACCATAATATCTTTAGATAAGATTGTACATTTATGAAAATGCACGACAAAGTGGGTGGAAATACCACACACACACATCTCATGAAGGTCATGACCATATTTGTTCATATACACTCACCTAAAGAATTATTAGGAACACCATACTAATACGGTGTTGGGCCCCCTTTTGCCTTCAGAACTGCCTTAATTCTACGTGGCATTGATTCAACAAGGTGCTGATAGCATTCTTTAGAAATGTTGGCCCATATTGATAGGATAGCATCTTGCAGTTGATGGAGATTTGAGGGATGCACATCCAGGGCACGAAGCTCCCGTTCCACCACATGCCAAAGATGCTCTATTGGGTTAAGATCTGGTGACTGTGGGGGCCATTTAGTACAGTGAACTCATTGTCATGTTCAAGAAACCAATTTGAAATGATTCGAGCTTTGTGACATGGTGCATTATCCTGCTGGAAGTAGCCATCAGAGGATGGATACATGTTCTCATTCTGTTTACGCCAAATTCGGACTCTACCATTTGAATGTCTCAACAGAAATCGAGACTCATCAGACCAGGCAACATTTTTCCAGTCTTCAAAAGTCCAATTTTGGTGAGCTTGTGTAAATTGTAGCCTCTTTTTCCTATTTGTAGTGGAGATGAGTGGTACCCGGTGTGGTCTTCTGCTGTTGTAGCCCATCCGCCTCAAGGTTGTGCGTGTTGTGGCTTCACAAATGCTTTGCTGCATACCTCGGTTGTAATGAGTGGTTATTTCAGTCAACGTTGCTCTTCTATCAGCTTGAATCAGTCGGCCAATTCTCCTCTGACCTCTAGCATCCACAAGGCATTTTTGCCCACAGGACTGCCGCATACTGGATGTTTTTCTCTTTTCACAACATTCTTTGTAAACCTTAGAAATGGTTGTGTGTGAAAATCCCAGTAACTGAGCAGATTGTGAAATACTCAGACTGGCCCGTCTGGCACCAACAACCATGCCACGCTCAAAGTTGCTTAAATCACCTTTCTTTCCCATTCTGACATTCAGTTTGGAGTTCAGGAGATTGTCTTGACCAGGACCACCCCCCTAAATGCATTGAAGCAACTGCCATGTGATTGGTTGACTAGATAATTGCATTAATTAGAAATAGAACAGGTGTTCCTAATAATTCTTTAGGTGAGTGTATGTGCTTATAGAAACAGAGAATATAAATGTCAGTTAACCGCAGACGTATACGATTCAGAATACAGGAAATAACCGTTAGAGCTAGCAATTTCAGTCTATCGAAAATAGCACAGGTAGGGGCTAAGTTACTTTCTGCAGAGACTTTGCATGTCAAACTTTCCGGATCTATTAACTTCAGAGAAGTCATACAATTTTAAATGGTTGCTGCAGACACCAAGATGGAGTCTCATCTCCCACAGTATCAAACCGCCATCTTTATTATGTGTGATGGTGAAATGACGGACAAACTGCGGTTAGATTTCCCTGCATTAACCCCTTCAGAAAAAATTTGGAAAAACAAGAATATATAGCAATACATCGAATATTCGAAAAAAACGAATATAGAGTGATTTAGCTAATATAGTGCTATAATCTTTTTTTTCAATAGTTGTAATTTTTTTCTCATCTGAAGTTCAGATTATAGCACTATATTAGCTAAATTCAGGCCTGGCCTACCGGGAAAATTCCCGTTAGGCCCGTAGCCTTGACTGTCGTACGGCCGGCTGAGGAGGCTTCTTGGCCGGTGTAGCGACTGCCACAAACACCACACACTGTAACGACATGCAGGACGGCGGCGGCCTTCTCTCACCTCCCGGTAGCACCCTACTGTGTCACAACTTGCACGCTTCTCATTTACAAGATTCAAATCCCACGAATCCCAGGCATAGTCATCTGTATTGCCGTCCTCAGGACAGCGATTCAGATGCCTTGTCTGTGCTGTAGCAGGAGAGGGAGAGATGTGTCTGCTGGGATTTAAATCCACGACCTTCTGTATCAGAGGCAAAGCACTTACCCACACAGCTATAAGAGCTGCATAGCCACTGACTGAAAAAATATGAGACTTCTACTGTAGACTCTGTTATAGCTGTTATAGCCAGTGTACATCTATACACATGACAGCTGCCCAACACACCCAGCACTGCTATATCTCTATATGACAGCTGCCCCAGCACATTCAGCTCTGCTATATCTCTATATATGACAGCTGCCCCAGCACACCCAGCTCTGCTACATCTATACACATGACAGCTGCCCCTGCAGACTCAGCTCTGCTATATCTATATATCTCTAAGTATTACTATACAGTAGATAGATATATAGAGATATAGCAGAGCTGAGTGTCCTGAGGCAGCTGTCATGTGCATAGATGTAGCAGAGCTGGGTGTGCTGGGGCAGCTGTCATGTGTATAAATGTAGCAGAGCCGGGTGTGCTGGGGCAGCTATCATATATAGAGATATAACAGAGCTAAGTGCGCTGGGGCAGCTGTCATGTGTATAGATGTAGCAGAGCTGAGTGCGCTGGGGCAGCTGTCATATGTATGGATATACACTAGCTATCAAAGCTATAAACGAGTCTACAGTAGAAGTCTCATATTTTTTCAGTCAGTGGCTATGCAGCTCTTATAGCTGTGTGGTTAAGTGCCTTACCTCTGATACTGGCACATGGAGGGGGGCTAGCACCTGATACTGGCGTATGGTGGGCGGCGGGGGGGGTTGGCACTATGATGCTGGCACATGGGGGGGTGGGTGGGAAGGAGAGAGGCACTTGATCTTGATACAGGCACATTGGGAGGGGGGATGGCACTATGATACTGGCACATGTGGGGGGGGGGGGGTGGGAAGGAGAGAGGCACTTAATACTGGCACATTGGGGGGGGGAAGATGGCACTATGATACTGGCACATGGGGGGAGATGGCACTATGATACTGGCACATGGGGGGAAAGGAGAGAGGCACTTGATACCGGCATTTTTTTTGGGGGGGAGGGGGTAGATGGCACTATGATACTGGGACATGGGGGGAGGAGAGAGGCACTTGATACTGGCACTTTTGGGGGGGGGGGGGGAGATGGCACTATGATACTGGGACATGGGGGGGAGGAGAGAGGCACTTGATACTGGCACATGAGGGGGTTTGGCACTTGATACTGGCACATGTGGGGCCGGTTTGGCACCTTGATACTGGCACATGGGGGGTGGGAAGTAGAGAGGCACTTGATACTGGCACATTGGGGGGGGGGGGAGATGGCACTATGATACTGGCACTTTAGGGGGGGTTGGCACTATGATACTGGGACATGTGGGGGGGGGGGAGAGAGGCACTTGATACTGGCAAATGATGGGGGGCATCTATGGGGACACTTACTGGAACATGATGGGGGGCATCTATGGGGACACTTACTGGCACATTATTGGGGGGCATTATGGGGGTCCCTTTTTACTGGCACATTATTGGGGGGGCACTATGGGGGCATCTGAGGCCACAAAGAAGGGGTATTTTTTTATGGGGGGGCTCTGTGTGGTACTAGTATTATCAGGGGGTTTATCTGTTTCTGCAGTATTGTATTGAGGGTGGTAGGATGATTTGTCCAAAAGATGCGAGAATGATGGAAAAGTAGTAAACTAAGATTTTTTTTTTGTCAAACTGCAGAGACGAAAAATGGCAGAAAACTGGTCTGATCTGAAGGTCTGAAAGGAGAAGATGAGGAAAGAGAACATCTACGTCAAAAAGACATCACTGGATGTAAGAGGTATGTGCGCTGTATTACCCTGTATTTTCAATTTTTTCCGAATCCGAATACTTTGTTAAAAAAGGACTCTTTATTTTTTCATATTAAAAGAATATTGAGCTTGGATCACTTTGTTTCTTACACCGTTCACACAATTCTTGTGAACAGGATTCGAGATTCGAAAGATTCAAGAGATTCGAGAACCTTTTCGGATTCTAATTCGGATTCGAAAAAAATTGGATTTGTCCCACCTCTACTTTAAAGTAAAGTTCTTTGATTATTCTTAGTTCTGACCCAATTGGATGGGATAATGGTCTACTGTAGTGTTTCCCTACCAGGATGCCTCCAGCTGTTGCAAAACTACATTTCCCAACATGCCCTGACAGCCAAACGCTGTGCGGGCAGGCTGAGAGTTGTAGTTTTTCAACAGCTAGAGGCATCCTGGTTGGGAAAAGCTGGTCTACGGTGATAATATGAACAATGGGGGTTCTGCAAAAGAGCTATTGTGGGGCAAAGTTCATATTCGTGTTTACACACGTGTTTTAAAATGAATGCTTTCCCCTTTTATAAACAAGTAAATAATGACGCAATGCTCGGGGGCTGGTATGCAACTTTTTCCAGGGCTGGTTTTTATCCCTAGTCCGGCCCTGGCTAAATTGCTCTATATTCGGGTTTTTTTCCGAATATTCGCTATATTGCTATATATTCTTGTTTTAGAATATTACGAATATCCAAAAAAACGAATATATTCGATATGGTGCTATATATTAGTTTTTTAGAATATTCATAATTTTTCCCATTTAAAGTCATGATTCCTCCCTGCTTCTTGCTTGTGGGCCAATGAGTCATTGGCCCACAAGCAAGAAGCAGGGAGAAATCATGTTTTTACTCTGCAATTGAAAAATTCTGGATAAAAATTTACATTACGAACATTCGTATTACAAAAATTCGCAATATAAAAAAATCTTGAATATTCGAAATTAACCACCTCAGCCCCCTGAAAGACCAGGCCACTTTTTACACTTCTGACCTACACTACTTTCACCGTTTATTGCTCGGTCATGCAACTTACCACCCAAATGAATTTTACCTCCTTTTCTTCTCACTAATAGAGCTTTCATTTGGTGGTATTTCATTGCTGCTGACATTTTTACTTTTTTTGTTATTAATCGAAATTTAACGATTTTTTTTGCAAAAAAATGACATTTTTCACTTTCAGTTGTAAAATTTTGCAAAAAAAACGAGATCCATATAGAAATTTTGCTCTAAATTTATAGTTCTACATGTCTTTGATAAAAAAAAAATGTTTGGGTAAAAAAAAAATGGTTTGGGTAAAAGTTATAGCGTTTACAAACTATGGTACAAAAATGTGAATTTCCGCTTTTTGAAGCAGCTCTGACTTTCTGAGCACCTGTCATGTTTCCTGAGGTTCTACAATGCCCAGACAGTACAAACACCCCACAAATGACCCCATTTCTGAAAGTAGACACCCTAAGGTATTCACTGATGGGCATAGTGAGTTCATAGAACTTTTTATTTTTTGTCACAAGTTAGCGGAAAATGATGATTTTTTATTTTTTTTTTTCTTACAAAGTCTCATATTCCACTAACTTGTGACAAAAAATAAAAAGTTCTATGAACTCACTATGCCCATCAGCGAATACCTTGGGGTCTCTTCTTTCCAAAATGGGGTCACTTGTGGGGTAGTTATACTGCCCTGGCATTCTAGGGGCCCAAATGTGTGGTAAGGAGTTTGAAATCAAATTCTGTAAAAAATGACCTGTGAAATCCGAAAGGTGCTCTTTGGAATATGGGCCCCTTTGCCCACCTAGGCTGCAAAAAAGTGTCACACATCTGGTATCTCCGTACTCAGGAGAAGGTGGGGAATGTGTTTTGGGGTGTCATTTTATATATACCCATGCTGGGTGAGAGAAATATCTTGGCAAAAGACAACTTTTCCCATTTTTTTATACAAAGTTGTCATTTGACCAATATATTTATCTCACCCAGCATGGGTATATGTAAAAAGACACCCCAAAACACATTCCTCAACTTCTCCTGAGTACGGGGATACCAGATGTGTGACACTTTTTTGCAGCCTAGGTGGGCAAAGGGGCCCATATTCCAAAGAGCACCTTTCGGATTTCACAGGTCATTTTTTACAGAATTTGATTTCAAACTCCTTACCACACATTTGGGCCCCTAGAATGCCAGGGCAGTATAACTACCCCACAAGTGACCCCATTTTGGAAAGAAGAGACCCCAAGGTATTCGCTGATGGGCATAGTGAGTTCATGGAAGTTTTTATTTTTTGTCACAAGTTTGTGGAATATGAGACTTTGTATGAAAAAAAAAAAAAAAAATCATCATTTTCCACTAACTTGTGACAAAAAATAAAAAATTCTAGGAACTCGCCATGCCCCTCACGGAATACCTTGGGGTGTCTTCTTTCCAAAATGGGGTCACTTGTGGGGTAGTTATACTGCCCTGGCATTCTAGGGGCCCAAATGTGTGGTAAGGAGTTTGAAATCAAATTCAGTAAAAAATGACCAGTGAAATCCGAAAGGTGCTCTTTGGAATATGGGCCCCTTTGCCCACCTAGGCTGCAAAAAAGTGTCACACATCTGGTATCCCCGTACTCAGGAGAAGTTGAGGAATGTGTTTTGGGGTGTCTTTTTACATATACCCATGCTGGGTGAGATAAATATCTTGGTCAAATGACAACTTTGTATAAAAAAATGGGAAAAGTTGTCTTTTGCCAAGATATTTCTCTCACCCAGCATGGGTATATATAAAATGACACCCCAAAATACATTCCCCACCTTCTCCTGAGTACGGAGATACCAGATGTGTGACACTTTTTTGCAGCCTAGGTGGGCAAAGGGGCCCATATTCCAAAGAGCACCTTTCGGATTTCACAGGTCATTTTTTACAGAATTTGATTTCAAACTCCTTACCACACATTTGGGCCCCTAGAATGCCAGGGCAGTATAACCACCCCACAAGTGACCCCATTTTGGAAAGAAGACACCCCAAGGTATTCCGTGAGGGGCATGGCGAGTTCCTAGAATTTTTTATTTTTTGTCACAAGTTAGTGGAAAATGATGATTTATTTATTTATTTTTTTTTTCATACAAAGTCTCATATTCCACAAACTTGTGACAAAAAATAAAAACTTCCATGAACTCACTATGCCCATCAGCGAATACCTTGGGGTCTCTTCTTTCCAAAATGGGGTCACTTGTGGGGTAGTTATACTGCCCTGGCATTCTAGGGGCCCAAATGTGTGGTAAGGAGTTTGAAATCAAATTCTGTAAAAAATGACCTGTGAAATCCGAAAGGTGCTCTTTGGAATATGGGCCCCTTTGCCCACCTAGGCTGCAAAAAAGTGTCACACATCTGGTATCCCCGTACTCAGGAGAAGTTGAGGAATGTGTTTTGGGGTGTCTTTTTACATATACCCATGCTGGGTGAGATAAATATATTGGTCAAATGACAACTTTGTATAAAAAAATGGGAAAAGTTGTCTTTTGCCAAGATATTTCTCTCACCCAGCATGGGTATATATAAAATGACACCCCAAAACACATTCCCCACCTTCTCCTGAGTACGGAGATACCAGATGTGTGACACTTTTTTGCAGCCTAGGTGGGCAAAGGGGCCCATATTCCAAAGAGCACCTTTCGGATTTCCCAGGTCATTTTTTACAGAATTTGATTTCAAACTCCTTACCACACATTTGGGCCCCTAGAATGCCAGGGCAGTATAACTACCCCACAAGTGACCCCATTTTGGAAAGAAGAGACCCCAAGGTATTCGCTGATGGGCATAGTGAGTTCATAGAACTTTTTATTTTTTGTCACAAGTTAGTGGAATATGAGACTTTGTAAGAAAAAAAAAAAAAAAAAGAAAATCATCATTTTCCACTAACTTGTGACAAAAAATAAAAAATTCTAGGAACTTGCCATGCCCCTCACGGAATACCTTGGGGTGTCTTCTTTCCAAAATGTGGTCACTTGTGGGGTAGTTATACTGCCCTGGCATTTTCCAGGGGCCCTAATGTGTGGTAAGTAGGTAAATGACCTGTGAAATCCGAAAGGTGCTCTTTGGAATGTGGGCCCCTTTGCCCACCTAGGCTGCAAAAAAGTGTCACACATCTGGTATCTCCGTACTCAGGAGAAGGTGGGGAATGTGTTTTGGGGTGTCATTTTACTTATACCCATGCTGGGTGAGAGAAATATCTTGGCAAAAGACAACTTTTCCCATTTTTTTTATACAAAGTTGGCATTTGACCAAGATATTTATCTCACCCAGCATGGGTATATGTAAAATGACACCCCAAAACATATTCCCCAACTTCTGCTGAATACGGAGATACCACATGTGTGACACTTTTTTGCAGCCTAGGTGGGCAAAGGTGCCCAAATTCCTTTTAGGAGGGCATTTTTAGACATTTGGATACCAGACTTCTTCTCACGCTTTGGGGCCCCTAAAATGCCAGGGCAGTATAAATACCCCACATGTGACCCCATTTTGGAAAGAAGACACCCCAAGGTATTCAATGAGGGGCATGGCGAGTTCATTGAAAAAAAAAAATTTTGGCACAAGTTAGCGGAAATTGATTTTTTTGATTTTGTTCTCACAAAGTCTCCCTTTCCGCTAACTTGGGACAAAAATTTCAATCTTTCATGGACTCAATATGCCCCTCAGCGAATACCTTGGGGTGTCTTCTTTCCAAAATGGTGTTATTTGTGGGGTGTTTGTACTGCCCTGGCATTTGAGGGTCTCCGCAATCATTACATGTATGCCCAGCATTAGGAGTTTCTGCTATTCTCCTTATATTGAGCATACGGGTAATGAGATTTTTTTTTTCCGTTCAGCCTCTGGGCTGAAAGAAAAAAATGAACGGCACAGATTTCTTCATTCGCATCGATCAATGTGGATGAAAAAATCTCTGCCAAAAAAAGAAAAAGGAGGGGAAAGGCGTCTGCCAGGACATAGGAGCTCCGCCCAACATCCATACCCACTTCAGCTCGTATGCCCTGGCAAACCCGATTTCTCCATTCACATCAATCGATGTGGATGAATAAATCATTGCCGGGATTTTTTTTTTTTATATATACAAAGTGTTTGCCAAAGTATATGAACACCGCCACCTCCTCAGCTCATATGCCTCGGCAAACATATCTTTTACTGCAGAGGAGAAATCTCGTCTTGCAGCGCCGCATACACCGACTTGCGTGTAATCTGACAGCAGCGCAATGCTTCTGTCCGAATGCACATCAGTGCTGCAGCTGGTCAATCGGTTGGTCCACCTGGAAGGTAAAAAAAACAAAACAAAAAAGAAAAAACCAGGCCGCAAAGCAATAACTTTATTAACTTTAGAACAGAACATATTAAATTTTTTAAACTTTTTTAACTTTTTTACTTACCGGTAATTTTTTTTTTGTTTAGTTTTTTTTACCTTTATAGAACAAACCTCTCCTTCCCCATGGGACAATGTGCAAAGCGCAAATCGCCCAAAGATGTGGCGAAGTACGTTATGCACTTTATCCCAGGTGAAAGGAGAGGTTTGCAGCAGCTGAGAGTAAAAGGGCCCTAATAGCCCTGTGTGCCTGTCCTGTGAGATGCAATCCCTATGCTAAGTGTACCTGTGTGTGGTACTTCCGGAAACACTCTCCATAGCATAGGGCAGGGTGGTCCGGACAGTCAGGACAGAAATAGCGGGTGTCACGCCTTATTCCACTACTGCTACAGACACGACATCTTTTTCGGGGTGACGGTTGGGTTGAGGTACCAGGAACAACACTGGGGAAATGTCGCTCGTGTAGACGGCTAACTAGACTGGGGGATGGGGCCACGGAACCTCCTGGGTAAAGGAGGTTCTCGATGATCTCTTCCTGGAATTTGAGGAAAGATCGTGTTCTCCCAGCCTTACTGTAGAGAACAAAACTATTGTAGAGCGCCAATTGAATTAAATATACAGACACCTTCTTATACCAGCGTCTGGTTCTGCGGGAAACTAAATACGGAGACAACATCTGGTCATTGAAGTCCACCCCTCCCATGAGCGCATTATAGTCGTGGACACAGAGGGGCTTTTCAATGACACGGGTTGCTCGCTCAATTTGGATTGTCGTGTCTGCGTGAATGGAGGAGAGCATGTAAACGTCACGCTTGTCTCTCCATTTCACCGCGAGCAGTTCTTCGTTACACAAGGCAGCCCTCTCCCCCCTTGCAAGACGGGTGGTTACAAGCCGTTGGGGGAAGCCCACAGGCGCAAATCTGTTCTAGAAACAAATGCCTAAAGAGGGCCACACTTGTGTAAAAATTGTCCACATAAAGATGGTACCCCTTGCCGAATAAGGGTGACACCAAGTCCCAGACTGTCTTCCCACTGCTCCCCAGGTAGTCAGGGCAACCGACCGGCTCCAGGGTCTGATCTTTTCCCTCATAGATCCGAAATTTGTGGGTATAGCCTGTGGCCCTTTCACAGAGCTTATACAATTTGACCCCATACCGGGCACGCTTGCTTGGGATGTACTGTTTGAAGCCAAGGCGCCCGGTAAAATGTATTAGGGACTCGTCTACGCAGATGTTTTGCTCGGGGGTATACAAATCTGCAAATTTCTGGTTGAAATGGTCTATGAGGGGCCGAATTTTGTGGAGCCGGTCAAAAGCTGGGTGGCCTCTGGGACGGGAGGTGGTGTTGTCGCTAAAATGCAGGAAACGGAGGATGGCCTCAAATCGTGCCCTGGACATAGCAGCAGAGAACATGGGCATGTGATGAATCGGGTGCGTTGACCAATATGACCGCAATTCATGCTTTTTTGTCAGGCCCATGTTGAGGAGAAGGCCCAAAAAAATTTTAATTTCGGAAACTTGGACTGGTTTCCACCGGAAAGGCTGGGCATAAAAGCTTCCCGGGTTGGCGGATATAAATTGTGTGGCATACTGGTTGGTCTCTGCCACGACTAAGTCCAAGAGCTCCGCAGTCAAGAACAGCTCAAAAAATCCCAGGGCCGAACCGATTTGAGCCGTCTCAACCCGAACTCCAGACTGGGCGGTGAAAGGGGGAACTACAGGTGCGGCTGAAGTTGGTGACTGCCAATCAGGGTTTGCCAGCACCTCAGGGATTCTAGGGGCTCTACGGGCCTGTCTGTGCGGTGGCTGCGACGGGGTAACTACTGCACGTGCCACCGTACCAGCTTCAACTGCCCTTCTGGTGCTCGCCACGTCACCATGTTGTACGGCAGTGCTGGTACTAGGTCCAGGGAGGGCTGCGCTGCTGGTGTATGCCTCACCACGTGATCCGGCAGCGACAGCCCCACTCTGCTGCTCTTGAAGCGGATCCTGCATAACCTGTGGTCTAGCGACACGGGGCCGGGTACGCCTGGTGCTGCCAGGGACCTCCACCTCCTCGTCCGAACTTTGGGTCAGAGAGCCACTGCTTTCCACAGGTTCATATTCTGACCCGCTAGATTCGTCAGATGAGGGTTCCCACTCCTCATCCGACTGGGTCAGAATCCTGTAGACCTCTTCAGAAGAATACCCCCTGTTTGACATTTTGGACTACTAAATTTAGGGGTATTCCCTGAGACTACCCAAGAAAAAAAGCAAACCTGTCTTACAAAGGGGAGGCTAGCGAAGTACCAGAGGCCGCTGCGGTTGATAAAAAATATCAAAACTGATTTTTTTATCGCCGCAGTGCGTGTAAAATGAATGTGCAGTGATCAAAAAATATATATTTTTTGTCACTGCGGTGGGGCGGGCGTGGGTGAACGCACGTGTGGGCGACCGATCAGGCCTGATCGGGCAAACACTGCGTTTTGGGTGGAAGGCGAACTAAAGTGACACTAATACTATTATAGATCTGACCGTGATCAGTTTTGATCACTTACAGATACTATAAAAGTACAAATGCTGATTAGCGATACGCTATTCAGCGAATAAAAGTGACTGCGGTGCGGTGGGGTGGGCGCTAACTGACGCTAACTACCTAACCAAGGGGCCTAAACTATCCCTAAAACCTAACAGCCAATACTAGTGGAAAAAAAAAAGTGACAGTTTACACTGATCACTTTTTTTCCTTTCACTGGTGATTGACAGGGGCGATCAAAGGGGTGATCAAAGGGTTAATTGGGGTGCAGGGGGGTGATCAGGGGCTACAGTGAAGTGTTTGGTGTACTCACAGTGATGTCTGCTTCTCTGCTGGATCCAACCGACGAAAAGGACCAGCAGAGGAGCAGAGAAGCCATATAACAGATCATATTTACTAATATGATCTGTTATATGGCTTGTGATTGGATTTTTTAAAAATCGCCAGCCTGCCAGCCAATGATCATTGCTGGCAGGCTGGTGACGAACTTGTTCTTTAACTTTTGCCGGCCCGCGATGCGCATGCGCGGGCCGGCTTGGAGCGAAATCTCGCGTCTCGCGAGATGACGCGTATATGCGTGACTGTGCGCAGCGCTGCCACCTCCGGAACGCGAATCTGCGTACAGCGGTCCGGAGGTGGCTAAGAATATATCACTATATTCGCGATAAAAATTTGCAATTCGAATATTCGTGATCAACACTAATCATCAGTTACTGCTTCTCCTGCTCAAACTATGCCTCCTCCTATTCTGTCCCACCATCAGCCATCAATAATGTAACATGTGGCCAAGAAACAACTCTGCTTGCACAAGTTGCTGGTGGTGCAGTCTCTGTGGTATCACTTTGTGGACTCTGTTGCCTTTAGGGCAGCCAGGGATCCTCAACTTCAGCAGAAAGAACCTGTTGTTCCTTCCCTTCGTCTATTGCGCCTCATCCAATGGCGCAGAAGTTTAATGGGCACCTGGCTAAGATGCTGGTACTACAATTCCATATGGGGGGCTCTGAACATTTTAAAGAACTGATGGCTTGTGCCCACCCAAGGTGGAGAGTCCCAAACTGTCATTACTTCTCTAAAAAAGCTGTACCAGTCCTGCACACGTATGTTGAGCAGAAGGTGGGCCAGTCCTTCAGCCTGTCAGTGTCTGGTACAGTTCACGTAAGTGCTGACGTTTGCAGTTGTAACTATGATCAATGACAATATACAGTTGTGTTCCAAATTATTCAACCCCCAATGCTGTAAAGGGTTTTAGGGAATTGAGTGTACATTTGTAATTGTGTTCAGAATGAAATCTTACAAGGACTTTGGAAAGAAGACACCCCAAGTTATTTCGTGATGGGCATAGTGAGTTCATGGAAGTTTTTATTTTTTGTCACAAGTTAGTGGAATATGAGACTTTGTAAGAAAAAAAATAAAATAAATAAAAATCATCATTTTCCGCTAACTTGTGACAAAAAAAAATAATTCTAGGAACTCGCCATGCCCCTCACGGAATACCTTGGGGTGTCTTCTTTCCAAAATAGGGTCACTTGTGGGGTAGTTATACTGCCCTGGCCTTTTAGGGGCCCTAATGTGTGAGAAGTAGTTTGAAATAAAAATCTGTAAAAAATGCCCTGTGAAATCCGAAAGGTGCTCTTTGGAGTGTGGGCCCCTTTGCCCACCTAGGCTGCAAAAAAGTGTCACACATCTGGTATCGCCGTACTCAGAAGAAGTAGGGCAATATGTTTTGGGGTGTCTTTTTACATATACCCATGCTGGGTGAGAGAAATATCTCTGCAAAAGACAACTTTTCCCATTTTTTTATACAAAGTTGGCATTTGACCAAGATATTTATCTCACCCAGCATGGGTATATGTAAAATGACACCCCAAAACACATTCCCCAACTTCTCCTGAGTACGGCGATACCACATGTGTGACACTTTTTTGCAGCCTAGATGCGCAAAGGGGCCCAAATTCCTTTTAGGAGGGCATTTTTAGACATTTGGATCCCAGACTTCTTCTCACGCTTTAAGGCCCCTAAAATGCCAGGGCAGTATAAATACCCCACATGTGACCCTATTTTAGAAAGAAGACACCCCAAGGTATTCAATGAGGGGCATGGCGAGTTCATAGAATTTTTTTTTTTTTTGCACAAGTTAGCGGAAATTGATTTTTTTTTGTTTTTCTCACAAAGTCTCCCTTTCCGCTAACTTGGGACAAAAATTTCAATCTTTCATGGACTCAATATGCCCCTCACGGAATACCTTGGGGTGTCTTCTTTCCGAAATGGGGTCACATGTGGGGTATTTATACTGCCCTGGCATTTTAGGGGCCCTAAAGCGTGGGAAGAAGTCTGGAATATAAATGTCTAAAAATCTTTACGCATTTGGATTCCGTGAGGGGTATGGTGAGTTCATGTGAGATTTTATTTTTTGACACAAGTTAGTGGAATATGAGACTTTGTAAGAAAAAATAAATAAATAAATTTCGGATCCGATCCATGTATCCGTGGATCCGTAAAAAACATACGGACGTCTGAATGGAGCCTTACAGGGGGGTGATCAATGACAGGGGGGTGATCAATGACAGGGGGGTGATCAGGGAGTCTATATGGGGTGATCACCCCCCTGTCATTGATCACCCCCTGTAAGGCTCCATTCAGACGTCCGTATGTGTTTTGCGGATCCGATCCATGTATCCGTGGATCCGTAAAAAACATACAGACGTCTGAATGGAGCCTTACAGGGGGGTGATCAATGACAGGGGGGTGATCAGGGAGTCTATATGGGATGATCACCCCCCTGTAAGGCTCCATTCAGACGTCCGTATGTGTTTTGCGGATCCGATCCATGTATCCGTAAAAAACATACGGACGTCTGAATGGAGCCTTACAGGGGGGTGATCAGGGAGTCTATATGGGATGATCACCCCCCTATCATTGATCACCCCCCTGTAAGGCTCCATTCAGACGTCCGTATGTGTTTTGCGGATCCGATCCATGTATCCGTGGATCCGTAAAAAAACATACGGACGTCTGAATGGAGCCTTACAGGGGGGTGATCAATGACAGGGGGGTGATCAGGGAGTCTATATGGGGTGATCAGGGGTTAATAAGTGACGGGGGGGGGGTGTAGTGTAGTGGTGTTTGGTGCTACTTATTACTGAGCTGCCTGTGTCCTCTGGTGGTCGATCCAAGCAAAAGGGACCACCAGAGGACCAGGTAGCAGGTATATTAGACGCTGTTATCAAAACAGCGTCTAATATACCTGTTAGGGGTTAAAAAAATCTGATCTACAGCTTGCCAGCGAACGATCGCCGCTGGCAGGCTGTAGATCCACTCGCTCACCTTCCGATCCTGTGAACGCGCGCGCCTACAGGAAATCTCGCGTCTCGCGAGATGACGCATAGATGCGTGACTCTGCCTGCAGCTGCCGCCTCCGGAACGCGATCCTGCGTTAGGCGGTCCGGAGGCGGTTAAAGAAAGCAGTTGCAGCGCGCAAGCCTAAGAATGTGACTGAACTAGAGGCTTTTGCCCATGAAGAATGGGCGAAGATACCCGTAGATCGCTGCAAGACACTTGTATCAAGCTATGCTTCACGTTTAAAAGCTGTTATAACTGGAAAAGGATGTTGTACTAAGTACTAAGATTGAATGTCACTTGGGGGTTGAATAAAACTGATAATGATGTGAGCACAGAAAAGACATTTGTGGTTATTTCATTATAAATGTTATGTTATATTTGTCTGACTTACAAGTGCCTCTTTGATTTAATTGTAAACAAGATGACTGAAATGATCAAAATCAATGTCAAACTGGCCAAAACACTCAATTTCAGTGGGGGTTGAATAATTTTGAAAACAACTGTATGTCGTTTACAGCCCACTGGGTAAATGTGGTTTCAGGTAACAGGTGATGACAATGCCGCCTCTGTGTTGTAATCGTGGGATTTCTACGCCAATTTCCTGCTTCTCATCCTCCACCTTGTCCTCAGCCTCCACTGTAGGCACAGTTCGTAGTGGTCCTCCAGCATACCACCACCCTACTTTTTTTGTGCAGTTCTGTAGTCACACTGGGGAGGAACTCAACCAAGTCTTCTCGCCAACTGGAGCTAGGAACCATGGTCACCGATAACGGGAAGAACATTCTGTCTGCACAGCGTCAGGGAGGACTGACCCATGCACCCTGCCCTGGCGCACATCTTCAATCTCATTGTCATTCAGTTCCTCATGTCTTCCACTGAACTGAAAGAGCTGTTACAAATGTCCAGAAACTGTGCATGCACTTCAGCCACTCTTACTGTGCAAAACATGCCCTCCTTGAGCTGCAAAGGCAGAATGTTATTCCCCTACATCGCCTCATATTCAACATTTCCACGTGTTGGAACTCCACCCTTTATATCTTGGTATGTTGGACTGACTGTATGAGCAGAGGAAACCCGTGACCGTTTTCTAAATGAGGCAGATGGACAAGACTACTCCGCGGTGTAACTTTGACCTTAGACAGTGGCAGCTCATGCGTGACACCTGCTTTTCTCAGGCCCTTGGAGGAGGCCACTTTATTTGTCAGTCGCCAGAACTAAGGGATCAATAAGGTCATTCCACTCCTTCACATCCTGGAGGGGATGCTGATAAATCTGACTGGCTAGGGGACATAATACGTGGCGTCTAACTCTCACAGCCACCTATGCCTTGTGGAGGCTGAACTGGCACAGGAGGAGGATGAGGAGGAGGACATAAACACCCAGGAATTCTATACAGAACTAGGTGGCTTATCTGTCCAAGAAACAGGAGAGGAGCAGAAGGAGCATGAGGAGCTAGAGGGCGACAACAAAGAGAATGTAGATGACTCCAACAGACCACGGCAGTATGCCGTAGAAATGGAGGCAGGGAGTCCCTTGCGCAAATGGGCAGGTGCATGCTGAGTTACTTGCATAGTGACAGCCGCATTATCACCATTTGGCATAGGGATGACTACTGGCTCTCCACAATGTTAGACCCTCATTACCAGTGCAGCACGCCAGACCTGCAGGGTATTGCGACAGTGAGGTCACGGTTATGGGCAATCGAGGGTTACTCACTTTTTGGAGGAGAACCCTGGGCAGGCATGCGGCAGTGAATGAGAGGTAGACACGAGTTCCTCTGGGGCACACTCTGTATGTAGAGACCTGGCCTGATGTTGGGTGAGGTGCCCTGGATGTTGCAGGTGTTTTGAGTGCCTGAGGCAAGGTCCCTTTAAGAATCGTGACGCCAGTGCCTGTAACGGTGGCACACCGATTTGCAGGAGGATTAATGGAGTACACAGGTGGTAAACCAAACGTTGCTTTACTTTAGGAAACAGTCCAACTTTATACAAACAGTTGCAGTAGGTGATAATGATGCAGTCCTTTATAGTACAAATGCACAGCAGGTTTACTTCACAGCACAGCAGATTTCAATCTTGCAAGATACTTGGAGGGTATACAGTTAATGCTTTGCAGTACAATGCTGCTCTATCCCCACAGCTATTCTAGCTGGCTGGATCCCAAGGCCCGGATGCCTAATTGCTGGCTTGAATCCTTGGTATATCAATTCCTTCCTCCAGTATTGGCACTTGCTTTAACTATTACAGTACCTTTGCTTATTAGCTGGATTCTCTGCTGGATTAGATAGGTGACTGCAGGTTTCTCCCAGGAGGTGCACTCCTACTACTGGGGTGTCTTCTGAGCTAACTGCGGCTCACTTTATCTACAGGCAGGCAGGAGTTCTTCACTAGCCTCCTGGTAGTGGCTAGCAGCCAGGACTATCAAGCTGCATGTCAGGAGGAGGCCCTCAGCATATCTCTGGCTGGTGCCTTCTCACTTCTGTCTCCACAGACTCCTGACTATGACCTAACTCCTCCCTGTCTGGGCCTGAACATTTAAACTAGGGGCTCTCTATCTCCCTCTAGTTTCTAGGATGCCTAACTACACCCTCATAGGCCTGCTATGCATGACACAGGGGAAACATTGCATACCAAAGCACATAGAAAATACATTAAAGTACATAGTTAAATATAATATTACTGTCCCTTGTGAGCAGAAGTAACACGTGAACCAATTGACCCTTGTGTAGTGCCCACGCCTACCTAGTGGGACACTACACCAGTCCAAAATGGGGGCCTTTTTTTTTTTACACCTTCTGAGAGGGATGAAAAACTCAACTGCTATCGAGACTTCCTTTGTAGTTGTTTGGTTGCTGCCTACGCGTGCCATCGCCCATCCTTGCGAAGGTCTGGGGGGACCGTCTGAGCTCAGGCTCCACTGCCATGACTCCTGGAGTGAAGTGGGGTGGCAGGAACAGCACCAGCTCCATCAGTAGCATCTTAAGTCTTGAGTCTCCAATGAGCACTTTTCTTCACCCACCTACTTAAGAAACCACCCAGCAGCAGCAGGACATGGAGCAGAACCTGAACCACAGGTGGGAGCATACCTGGAGTGCACCCTGTCACCCCAGATCAAGGATCCCCTGGACTACTGGGCAGCTAAAATTGAATTGTGGTCGCAACTAGCCCTGGGCAAACTTTACTGCCTATGCAGTAATATGGCGTCAGAGGGAGTGTTTGGTGCAATGGATGGCATAGTTACCCCAAAGAGAACTCGCCTTTCAACACAAAATGTAGAGAGATTAACCTTTATAAAGATGAATCAGGTGGATCGGTCTTAATAATTCCTTGCCCTGGTGGTGGATCTGCCGAAGTTATATAAAGGCACCGGCCTCTACATAACTTCAGCGCATCCACCATCAGTCTAAATTTAAGCCAACTTCCTAACACAGTCGTCAAAAATGATAAATTAGACTGACCTATCGGCTCGTCTCCACCCATGCCAAGCCTTCTTTTTTAGACTTGACATGAGCATGGAAAAGTCGCAGTTTGCAATCTGTGACCGATATACACCAGAAAAGTGGTGTATATCACTTTATAACCTAACCTTTTAAAGATGAATCAGGTCTGGATCAACCAGTATTTCCAGACACCGGTGCCTGATACAACAGACTAGATCATTCTGGCAGTAATGATCTGACTAGTGTGCTGCCAAACCAGAACATTGTGACAAATGGTCCGTTACTTCTGCCCAGGTGCTGCTGCCACTATTCTGATGCTGTCACCTTCCTGATGCCACACGCCTGCTGCTGTTACTTGTCCCCCCACCTCCCCACTCTTTGACTGGGCCGCTATGTTGACTCCACATGCTGTTGCCACCCTCCTCACTTAGTCCCGGGGTCACTATTGTGACTCTTCATGCTGTTGCCACCCTCACCACTTTGTGACACTAGTTACCATGTTTGACATCGCCGTTTATTTTTCCGTTCTTCTGATCCGCCAGAAGAACCGGAAAAAAAATATATAAAAAAATAACCTGTTCTGTTGTTTGAGTGTCCATAAGGCCTCTATCAGACAGTCAATATTTTGCATCAGGATTTGATTGTGATTTGGAATCCAAAAGCAGGAGTTGGTCCAAAACACAGAAGTCATGTAAATATCACGTTATCTCTGTTTTTGCCTTACAATTACTGTCCAAATACTGATTTAAATAAAACTAACCAAATACTGACCGCGTGATAGAGGCCATTAAAGTCCTACTGTTACGGCCTTTGCTGTGTGCGCCGTGACACTTTTGCCACGCTTGTTGTTGCCGGTGGCAACGTGTTGCTGTTATGGTATGTTGTGGCAGGTGCCACACATGCTGTTGTCTGTGGTAACGTGTTACTTGTTGGCTGGTGTGTGCACTTCCCCTTTTAGTGGTATCCTCCCTCTGTCTGGTGCTGGAAGGGTTAACTCCCTGGCTGGGTGTGGTCACTTGGGTTTTATTACCTGTGGCTCCCTGGGTGGAGTCAGTTGTTCTATCTGCCCAGTCCTTGAGGGCCACCTTGTAGGAAATCGATGTCATCTGCGATGTCATCCCTCTGTCTTCTCTTTGTCCTTTCCCTACCTTATCTGTTGTCTGTTTGGTGAGGGTTTGATTTGGGGATTTGTTATTATGTCTAGTTTGTTGATACATGTCTGGGATGTTGTTGGTGTTGTCCAGCATGTATGCTAGACATTACCTTGTCTACCTCCGGAAGGGGGCTGGTTTCCCGGAGGGGTGAACCATAAGCCTGTATGCAGCGCTGCCTGGGGCTGCCGTGCACTTTGCGGCATGGGGTCCAGGCAGTATCTGGTGTGCTGGATGCCTGTGTGTGGTGTTGTTTGTACGGTGTCCAAATTTGATGTGTGGGCTCCTGTACTTATGCACAGGTTCCAGTCGTGGTGGCTGCGGCAGGCAAGTGTGTTTCTGTGTGCTTACCTGCCGTTCTAGTTACTGTATACAGTCTCTTTCTTTTACCTGCATCTGGGCCATTTGAGACTCCTGTCCTTCCGTATCTTGGAAGAACAGGTTGTCTCTCCTCTGCTCCTATGAGAGGGATTATCAGGGCAACTCAGGGCCAAAGGTATCCTGGTATGAGCCGTCCTAAAACATCCAGGTCCGCTCATACGGTGAGAAGTTAGGATGAGGATTAGGGACGCTTTAGGAGGTGACTTGCTCCCTGATTCCGGCGTCCTGGCCTAGCTGCTTCCCCTTTATTCCTGACATTGTACGGTGGGGAATTTTCCCCACTCCCCGCCATAACACCTACATGCAGACTTCTTTTTCATCTAAAGAAAACCGATTTCAGAGGCAAATAGCCAAAACTCATGCAAATTGAGCATGAGGCCTCTATCACATGGTCAATATTTTGCATCAGGATTTGATCATGATTTGGAAGCCAAAAGCAGGGGTGGGTCCAAAACACAGAAGACATACATATGTTTCCAGCACATGTTCTCCGTTTTGGACCCATTCCTGTTTTTACCTTACAAATACTGATCAAATGCTGACCAAATACTGATTGAAATTGGATGCTCAAACTACATGATCCGCTTTTATGGCATTTCTTCTGATGGATCAGAAAAATAAACAGTGAACACAGCCTTACTGCTGACACCCTCTCCACTGTCATGGGGACACTACTTGAATATTGGGCCACTGCACGGTTAAGTCCACGCTGATAAATTAGACCTTTCGCTAACATTGACCCAGGGTCGGACTGGCTCACCGGGAAGCCGGTGAAATCGCTGGTGGGCCCCTTGCCTGTCTGCTTATACTACAGCCAGAGCCACCAGCAGGGGCAGGGCAGTTACTATACTTTCAGGCACCTGGCTGTTATCAGGTGCTGGACTGCAGCACTGGCACACATATCATTTTACTTTGGAGAAAGGAACAAGCCCTGCAAAGTATTGTGCTGTCCCTTTCACCAAAGTAAACCTCACCGACCGGACATGAGCAGACAGCCCCCCCCCCCTCCTCTCTGCAGTGTGATATTCCATCATGTGTGAGGAGGGGGCGGAGCCAGAGGAGCCGAGGCAGCAGCAGGAGATAATGGAGACACTGCTCTCTCTGAGTCACTGTGCCTCCAGTATAAAGTTCAGTCCTCTTCTCTCACTGGTCCCACTACTCCACACAGCAGAACTGGGGTAAGTTACTGTGGGAGGGAACTGGGAAGTTAGGAGAGTCCTGAAGCTGCTGCCCCTGCACATCCCCTGTGTCCCCCTGTTGTTCCTGCCCCTCACAGACCTTTGCCCACCAACTATCTCACCTATACTTTATACAGAGCAAGAAGTTATGTCTCCCAGTGTCCCCCTCATCAGTGGCATTTCACACTTTCCTAGCCCCTCACCCCCACATAATATGTAATATCTCTGGAGGTTATATCAGTACTGGAGCGTTATAAGAGGAGCGGCTGATATCAGTCACATAGGATGTAATGTCTCTGAAGGTTATATCAGCATTGGAGCGTTATACTAGTACAGGTGATCAGTCTGTCTAGTAGTTTTACTAAAATACAAAAAATGTAGAATGCACGTCAGAGTGGGCTTGTGTGTGCCCAACTAGGTATGACGTGGGTATCCGGATATCCAATAAAATGCACAGTAAAAGCAGATTAAGAGCAAATTGTGAGCAAATTGTATCAAGTAGTGTTACGGTCCCTTGTTGTGTCCAGATGGATGGAGACAGTCTGTTATATATTAAGGCTGGAACAGTCTTATCACATCGGAGATGAGCCCAGGTGGGTGATGTGTACTGGCGGTGGTCCGATCCTGGGGAGCGTTGGTGCACACGTCCGCTTGTTCACCTTCTCTATCCGTTGTGGTGTCTCCTACTTCCGGTATCTCTGGTTGCGTCCCACGTGGTGCAGAGGTTGGCGTCTCACGTGACTCGAGGCGTATCTCCGTCACTGCGGTCAGCTGATTGGATACGTCACCTATTGTAGCCCGCTCTATTTAGTGACTTTTACAGTCTCTCTTGATGGAAAAAAATATAGCTATGGAACCATATATGGGTCAAGCTACTGTCTGAATAAGGACCAAACGTGTTTCGGTGCACTCTTGCACCTTCATCAGTGGCAGACAGTATTCCTAATCACCATCCTATTTATAGGGGAGGGATCTGTAGGGTGTCTTGGATGTTGGTAAAGACCGGAGTGGATCCATTTGTTTATATATAGGATTCCCATGTGATCAGCTTGATGGCTATAGATGTTGAACAACTGGAATGGATCTTCTTTATTTGAATAGGATTCACATGTATTTAACTCTGATGGCTATATGTGTATATTCATTGTCATATGTGTGGCCGTAATAGGTTACATATGGCATAGTTGGGTTGAAGAGAGATAGTAATAAAAAAAAAAATAGTGATAAAACTGGAATCCACTGTGACAAAATGTGAATAGCAGTAAGCTATAATACCTGTGTGTAAAGCAGGTAGGTGGGGATGATAATCGCTAGGATATGTAGGAATGTACAGTACAGACCAAAAGTTTGGACACACCTTCTCATTCAAAGAGTTTTCTTTATTTTCATGACTATGAAGGCATCAAAACTATGAATTAACACATGTGGAATTATATACATAACAAACAAGTGTGAAACAACTGAAAATATGTCATATTCTAGGTTCTTCGAAGTAGACACCTTTTGCTTTGATTACTGCTTTGCACACTCTTGGCATTCTCTTGATGAGCTTCACGAGGTAGTCCCCTGAAATGGTCTTCCAACAGTCTTGAAGGAGTTCCCAGAGATGCTTAGCACTTGTTGGCCCTTTTGCCTTCACTCTGCGGTCCAGCTCACCCCAAACCATCTCGATTGGGTTCAGGTCCGGTGACTGTGGAGGCCAGCTCATCTGGCGCAGCACCCCATCACTCTCCTTCATGGTCAAATAGCCCTTACTTTCAAAGTTTTCCCAATTTTTCGGCTGACTGACCTTCATTTCTTAACCCCTTAAGGACGCAGGGCGGACCGGTACGCCCTATTTCCCGTATGTCCTAACATTAAATCGTTATTCCGGCGCCGCGGGGTTAATCGGAACGGGATGCCGGCTGAAATCATTCAGCCGGCATCCTGTCACAACGCCAGGGGGGGTCATGTGACCCCCCGTATAGGCGATCGCCGCAAACCGCAGGTCAATTCAGACCTGCGGTTTGCTGCGCTTTCTGCAGTTTCTGATCCCCGCGGTCCCTGACCGCGGGGATCAGAAAATTTAGTGTCCCTAAAATAAAGATTTTGCACCCCCCCTGCATGATTTTTTGCCGGCGGGTGGTGCAGGGGGGGGGAGTTGTGGGCTGTGCGGGAGGCGGGCAGTGCGGCAGGCGGGATCGCGATCCCCTGCCCGCCTCCTTTTGAAAATTCGTTGGTGTACAGTGGTTATACCAGAGTGTCAGCACATTGCTGACACTCTGGTATAAACGGCTGACATCTGTGCAGATGTCAGCTGTTTAACCCTTTCCATACCGCGGTCCGTTAACAGTAAGAGGGAGCTCCCTCCCTCTCCCATCGGGGGCTGCTGTGCCTTTGCAGCCCCCCGATGGAGAGGGAGAGAGCCCCCAGACAGCCCCTTCCTTACCCTTCCCCGTCTGCGACGTTCTGACCACTACTGAGCAGACGGGGAAGGTTCCCATGGCAACAGGCATCCCCTCTCAGGCATCCTGCTGTCCATGGTGCTGAACAGATCTGTGCTAAAGGCATAGATCTGTTCAGACAAAGTGTAAGTAAAATACAGTACAAAACACTATATGGTGTACTGTACTGTATTATACAGACATCAGACCCATTGGATCTTCAAGAACCAAGTGGGTCTGGGTCAAAATAAAGTGAAAAAAAAGTAAAAATCAAAAAACACATTTATCACTGATTAAAAATGAAAAAAAAAAATTCCCTACACATGTTTGGTATCGCCGTGTCCGTAACGACCTGATCTATAAAACGGTCATGTTACTTTCCCTGCACGGTGAACGCCATAAAAATAAAAAAATAAAAACTATTAGGAAATTGAAATTTTGCCCACCTTACTTCCCAAAAAAGGTAATAAAAGTGATCAAAAAAGTCGCATGTACGCCAAAATAGTACCAATCAAACCGTCATCTCATCCCACAAAAATCATACCCTACCCAAGATAATCGCCCAAAAACTGAAAAAACTATGGCTCTTAGACTATGGAAACACTAAAACATGATTTTTTTTGTTTCAAAAAGGAAATCATTGTGTAAAACTTAAATAAATTTAAAAAAAGTATACATAGTAGGTATCGCCGCGTCTGTATCGACCGGCTCTATAAAAATATCACATGACCTAACCCCTCAGGTGACCACCGTAAAAAAATAAAAATAAAAACGGAGTAAAAAATGTCACAAAAAGTGTAATAGCAAGCGATCAAAAAGTCATATGCACCCCAAAATAGTGCCAATAAAACAGTCATCTCATCCCGCAAAAAATGAGACCCTACTTAAGATAATCGCCCAAAAACTGAAAAAACTATGGCTCTTAGACTATGGAGACACTAAAACATTTTTTTTGTTTTAAAAATGAAATCATTGTGTAAAACTTACATAAATAAAAAAATTGTATACATATTAGGTATCGCCGCTTCCGTGACAACCTGCTCTATAAAATTACCACATGATCTAACCTGTCAGATGAATTTTGTAAATAACAAAAAAAAAAACATGCCAAAAAATCTATTTCTTGTTACCTTGCCGCACAAAAAAGTGTAATATAGAGCAACCAAAAATCATATGTACCCTAAACTAGTACCAACAAAACTGCCACCCTATCCCGTAGTTTCTAAAATGGGGTCACTTTTTTGGAGTTTCTACTCTAGGGGTGCATCAGGGGGGCTTCAAATGGGACATGGTGTAAAAAAAAACAGTCCAGCAAAATCTGCCTTCCAAAAACCGTGTGGCATTCCTTTCCTTCTGCGCCCTGCCGTGTGCCCGTACAGCGGTTTACGACCACATATGGGGTGTTTCTGTAAACTACAGAATCAGGGCCATAAATAATGAGTTTTGTTTGGCTGTTAACCCTTGCTTTGTAACTGGAAAAAAAATATTAAAATGGAAAATCTGCCAAAAAAGTGAAATTTCGAAATTGTATCTCTATTTTCCATTAAATCTTGTGCAACACCTAAAGGGTTAACAAAGTTTGTAAAATCTGTTTTGAATACCTTGAGGGGTGTAGTTTCTTAGATGGGGTCATTTTTGGGCGGTTTCTATTATGTAAGCCTCACAAAGTGACTTCAGACCTGTAGTGGTCCCTAAAAATTGGGTTTTTGTAAATTTCTGAAAAATTTCCAGATTTGCTTCTAAACTTCTAAGCCTTGTAACATCCCCAAAAAATAAAATATCATTCCCAAAATGCTACAAACATGAAGTAGACATATGGGGAATGTAAAGTCATTACAATTTTTGGGGGTATTACTATGTATTACAGAAGTAGAGAAACTGAAACTTTGAAATTTGCTAATTTTTCAAAATTTTTGGTAAATATGGTATTTTTTTATGCAAAAAAATTAATTTTTTTGACCCAATTTTAGCAGTGTCATGAAGTACAATATGTGACGAAAAAACAATCTCAGAATGGCCTGGATAAGTCAAAGCATTTTAAAGTTATCAGCACTTAAAGTGACACTGGTCAGATTTGCAAAAAATGGCCAAGTCCTTCAGGTGAAATAGGGCTGAGTCCTTAAGGGGTTAAAGTAATGATGGCCACTCGTTTTTCTTTACTTAGCTGCTTTTTTCTTGCCATAATACAAATTCTAACAGTCTATTCAGTAGGACTATCAGCTGTGTATCCACCTGACTTCTCCTCAACGCAACTGATGGTCCCAACCCCATTTATAAGGCAAGAAATCCCACTTATTAAACCTGACAGGGCACACCTGTGAAGTGAAAAGCATTTCAGGGGACTACCTCTTGAAGCTCATCAAGAGAATGCCAAGAGTGTGCAAAGCAGTAATCAAAGCAAAAGGTGGCTACTTTGAAGAACCTAGAATATGACATATTTTCAGTTGTTTCACACTTGTTTGTTATGTATATAATTCCACATGTGTTAATTCATAGTTTTGATGCCTTCAGTGTGAATCTATAATTTTCATAGTCATGAAAATAAAGAAAACTCTTTGAATGAGAAGGTGTGTCCAAACTTTTGGTCTGTACTGTACAGTTGTGGCCAAAAGTTTTGAGAATTACATAAATATTGGAAATTGGAAAAGTTGCTGCTTAAGTTTTTATAATAGCTATTTGCATATACTCCAAAATGTTATGAAGAGTGATCAGATGAATTGCATAGTCCTTCTTTGCCATGAAAATTAACTTAATCCCAAAAAAAACTTTCCACTGCATTTCATTGCTGTCATTAAAGGACCTGCTGAGATCATTTCAGTAATCGTCTTGTTAACTCAGGTGAGAATGTTGATGAGCACAAGGCTGGAGATCATATGTCAGGCTGATTGGGTTAAAATGGCAGACTTGACATGTTAAAAGAAGGGTGATGCTTGAAATCATTGTTCTTCCATTGTTAACCATGGTGACCTGCAAAGAAACACGTGCAGCCATCATTGCGTTGCATAAAAATGGCTTCACAGGCAAGGATCGTGTGGCTACTAAGATTGCACCTCAATCAACAATTTATGGGATCATCAAGAACTTCAAGGAAAGAGGTTCAATTCTTGTTAAGAAGGCTTCAGGGCATCCAAGAAAGTCCAGCAAGAGCCAGGATCGTCTCCTAAAGAGGATTCAGCTGCGGGATCGGAGTGCCACCAGTGCAGAGCTTGCTCAGGAATGGCAGCAGGCAGGTGTGAGCGTATCTGCACGCACAGTGAGGCGAAGACTTTTGGAAGATGGCCTGGTGTCAAGAAGGGCAGCAAAGAAGCCACTTCTCTCCAAAAAAAAACATCAGGGACAGATTGATCTTCTGCAGAAAGTATGGTGAATGGAATGGACTGCTGAGGACTGGGGCAAAGTCATATTCTCCGATAAAGCCTCTTTCCGATTGTTTGGGGCATCTGGAAAAAGGCTTGTCCGGAGAAGAAAAGGTGAGTGCTACCATCAGTCCTGTGTCATGCCAACAGTAAAGCATCCTGAGACCATTCATGTGTGGGGTTGCTTCTCATCCAAGGGAGTGGGCTCACTCACAATTTTGCCCAAAAACACAGCCATGAATAAAGAATGGTACCAAAACACCCTCCAACAGCAACTTCTTCCAACAATCCAACAACAGTTTGGTGAAGAACAATGCATTTTCCAGCACGATGGAGCACCGTGCCATAAGGCAAAAGTGATAACTAAGTGGCTCGGGGACCAAAACATTGACATTTTGGGTCCATGGCCTGGAAACTCCCCAGATCTTAATACCATTGAGAACTTGTGGTCAATCCTCAAGAGGCGGGTGGACAAACAAAAACCCACTAATTCTGACAAACTCCAAGAAGTGATTATGAAAGAATGGGTTGCTATCCGTCAGGAATTGGCCCAAAAGTTGATTGAGAGCATGCCCAGTCGAATTGCAGATGTCCTGAAAAAGAAGGGCCAACACTGCAACTACTGACTCTTTGCATAAATGTCATGTAATTGTCGATAAAAGCCTTTGAAACGTATGAAGTGCGTGTAATTATATTTCGCTACATCCCAGAAACAACTGAAACAAAGATCTAAAAGCAGTTTAGCAGCAAACTTTGTGAAAACTAATATTTTTGTCATTCTCAAAACTTTTGGCCACGACTGTATATTCAATTCTGATGTGGGGAATAGTCATATATATGGCTATACTAGGGTACATATATCATCTTTAGGTGCAATTCTAGTGATGGTGAAAATAGGATCCAATGAGCTGTATTTTTCCCATAGGGATATGAAGGTATACATATGTATGTAAGGAGGTCGGTAGGGATGATAGTCACTGAAATATGTTCAGTTATAGTGTGGAGAATTGAGTAGGTAGGGGGAGGGGGGCGAGTTAGCCGGCGCA
Organism: Bufo bufo; assembly: GCF_905171765.1. Classification (NCBI taxonomy): domain Eukaryota; kingdom Metazoa; phylum Chordata; class Amphibia; order Anura; family Bufonidae; genus Bufo; species Bufo bufo. The sequence goes on along the minus strand of NC_053394.1, from coordinate 388,045,178 downwards.
TGCGCATTAATTACTGTGATGCCGTACCAGGAATGGACATCGCAGTGCGCATGCGCCGGCCGACGGACTCAGTGCGCAGGCGTGGGATCTCAGCGAAAGAAGAAGATGGGCGGGCAGAGGGAAAGGATGGGCGGGCAGAGGGAAAGACTGAGCGGGGGGAAGCGACGATAAGGCAGAGCTGCCTGGGCACCTACGAGGTTGACCCCGCCCCTGGGCATTTGCGAGCCCTCATTTGCATATCCTACTAAGATGATTTTTGCCAGTTTTATAAGTCCACGATTGCTTATAAAGGTAACGTTTTTATCAACTGTATTGCTGCTAGAAAGCTATGGGAAGGGTTAAAAAGGTGAAACTCTGATGACAGACTCCCTTTAAAGAGAAACACTTTGATATAGTGCAGTGCACAATACTGTTCTGTTTAGCATACTGTCACTGTATTGTGTGCTAAAATGCATACATTCATGTGTGCGAGACTGAAAAATGAACAAGTAATATCTTCAGCTCTAGGATGGGTCCCCAAAATCAATTCCACTGGTGGGCCCTAGGCACCCCAGTCCGACACTGCATTGACCTGTAAGGCTGAATTCACTCTTCAGTTATTTCCATCGGTTTTTGTGAGCCAAATTCAGGAGCCAAGCCTACTCTCGGATTAGGTATCATGAATAAATCTGCACCTGTTCTGTGGGTTTGACCTGCACCTGCTTTGGGCTGACAATAACTGACAAAATAAGTGAAGTGTGAACTAAGTCTAATAGTGACGCACAGTCATGTTTTCACCACTACATTATTGTATCGTATATGTATTGTATCCATGTCCTTATTTTGTTCCACTAAAGACCTATTAGGACAACTGCAGGGGCACGCAGCGTTTTTATTTATTTTCTGATGGATAGGGATGAGCGAACCCGAACTTTACAGGTTCGGGTTTGGCGTCTGGGGAGTGGAGGAATCCCGTTATGGATTCCATTATAACAGAATATAACGGAATTCTATGACGGAATGCAGTCTATGGCCAAGCATAACAGCATAACACTGACAAAGTGACTTCAGACCTGAACTGGTCCTTAACAAAGTGGGTTTTGGAAATTTTCTGGAAAATTTCAAGATTTGCTTCTAAACTTCTAAGCCTTCTAACGTCCCCAAAAAATAAAATGGCATTCACAAAATGATCCAAACATAAAGTAGACATATGAGAAATGTAAAGTAATAACTATTTATGGAGGTATTACTATCTATTATAAATTGAAATTTGGAAATTTGGTAATTTTTCAACATTTTTGGTAAATTTGGAATTTTTTTTTATAAATAAAAATTTTACATTTTGACTAAAATTTACCACTTGTAATATAAAGACCAGCACTCCGTAATTCCAATGATGAAAAAAGGTTTCTTTTATTCGTCACCCATGTGTTGAACACATGGGTGACGAATAAAAGAAACCTTTTTTCATCATTGGAATTACGGAGTGCTGGTCTTTAAATTACAAATATTCAGGTATCTACCTCTTGACCGCGCACCTGGACCGCGACTGATGCGCAGTGCCGCCCATTCATTTATCTTATTAAAATTTACCACTGTCATGAAGTACAATATGTGACGAGAAAACAATCTCAGAATAGCCTGGATAGTAAAAGGTTTTTAAAGTTATTACCACATAAAGTGACACGTCAAATTTCCAAAAAACGGCCTGATCCTTAAAGTGAACCTGTCACTTCTAAAAGAACAATCCCAAGCCGCCAGCAGTACCTGAGAGTAGCCAGCAGCGTGTTTCCGACGATCATTTTCTTCCTGAAGGCAGATGAGGTAAAAGCTCGGAAAACTTTCTTTTATTCTCTGCCGGCGCGCTTCTCTAGACATGCTTGAAGTCAAGGGGGCAGCGGCCTCCTTGCTTTAAGTCAAGATAACTACGCCCCCTTCCCTGCCCTTTCGCTGTGACTGACAGCGCTTATGCACGAGAGTTCGGCAAAGCCAGCCGAACTGCCGGCTGTCAATCACAGGGAAGGTGGCATGGTTATCTTGACTTGAAAAACCATGAGAACTGATTATCTATTACCACTAGAACATCCTGCTTATCACTGTATATAGTATAAGGACAGGAGAGAACACAGGAGAGGTGAGGACCGATTATCATCACTAGATCATCCTGATTATCAGTCCTCATCGCTCCTGTGTTCTCTCCCGTCCTTATACTACAGTATAATCAGTGATAATCAGGATGATCTAGTGGTGATAGATAATTAGTCCTCACCTCTCCTGTGTTCTCTCCTGTCCCTTATACTAGGTACAGTATCTTCATGCCTGCAGTCATCCTAAAACTGGTAGACAGAACAGGCAGACAGCATTAAAGGGTTTGTTCAGGAATAAGTAACTTTTCACATGTGCCCGCAGCCTCTACTATGGAAAGATTCATACGTACCTGCTACCCTTAGCTCTGGTTATGTGTGCCAGCTCCTGTGTGTCCATCTTCCAGTAAATGTTGTTTGCTCCCTCGCCGGCACAGGCATGGTCACCTGCTTTACTGCAGCCAATGGCTGGCTTTAGTGGTAATGTGTTTCTTGTGGACATGTTACCCCTGAATCCAGTCATTGGCTGCAGCAGAGCAGATGATTATGCCCATTCCGAGGAGGTAAATAAGCCACGGATCGAAAGAACTTTAGCTTACCGGCTTCACAGCCCTGGGGCGGCCAGCAAGGGCAACAGGTGCACAAACAATGTAATGTTATATACACACAATGTAATGTTATATACACACAATGTAATGTTAGGGATGGAATATAAGGGCTACTCTCCCTGCATTGCAAACTGGTTGGAATAATGAAGCAATCGGATTGGATTTATACAGGAGACCTGCAGATATTTGGGTCAGATAACTCCTGCTGTCCGGGCGTTTTTGGTCATCTTTTCAGGTCATATAAAACCTTCCACACGACTTCTCCAACCGTCTGATGACTTCTACAATATTTCTTTCACAGCTGGTGAATCCGGGTGAAGATCTGAACAATATTAATCCTACAGAGACATATGTGAGGGGTGATGAGCAGAGTATAGAGGACATTCCTACAGATAACCGCCCAGGTGAGTAGTGACCACTAAGTAAAGCAGAGAGGTCTCTAAGATTCTGCTTATACAAATAATTTTTTTTATATATTGTGCAATGTGAGAATAATGATATTATAATTATTATTATTGATGAGTATACACTGCGTGCAGAATTATTAGGCAAATGAGTATTTTGACCACATCATCCTCTTTATGCATGTTGTCTTACTCCAAGCTGTATAGGCTCGAAAGCCTACTACCAATTAAGCATATTAGGTGATGTGCATCTCTGTAATGAGAAGGGGTGTGGTCTAATGACATCAACACCCTATATCAGGTGTGCATAATTATTAGGCAACTTCCTTTCCTTTGGCAAAATGGGTCAAAAGAAGGACTTGACAGGCTCAGAAAAGTCAAAAATAGTGAGATATCTTGCAGAGGGATGCAGCACTCTTAAAATTGCAAAGCTTCTGAAGCGTGATCATCGAACAATCAAGCGTTTCATTCAAAATAGTCAACAGGGTCGCAAGAAGCGTGTGGAAAAACCAAGGCGCAAAATAACTGCCCATTAACTGAGAAAAGTCAAGCGTGCAGCTGCCAAGATGCCACTTGCCACCAGTTTGGCCATATTTCAGAGCTGCAACATCACTGGAGTGCCCAAAAGCACAAGGTGTGCAATACTCAGAGACATGGCCAAGGTAAGAAAGGCTGAAAGACGACCACCACTGAACAAGACACACAAGCTGAAACGTCAAGACTGGGCCAAGAAATATCTCAAGACTGATTTTTCTAAGGTTTTATGGACTGATGAAATGAGAGTGAGTCTTGATGGGCCAGATGGATGGGCCCGTGGCTGGATTGGTAAAGGGCAGAGAGCTCCAGTCCGACTCAGACGCCAGCAAGGTGGAGGTGGAGTACTGGTTTGGGCTGGTATCATCAAAGATGAGCTTGTGGGGCCTTTTCGGGTTGAGGATGGAGTCAAGCTCAACTCCCAGTCCTACTGCCAGTTTCTGGAAGACACCTTCTTCAAGCAGTGGTACAGGAAGAAGTCTGCATCCTTCAAGAAAAACATGATTTTCATGCAGGACAATGCTCCATCACACGCGTCCAAGTACTCCACAGCATGGCTGGCAAGAAAGGGTATAAAAGAAGAAAATCTAATGACATGGCCTCCTTGTTCACCTGATCTGAACCCCATTGAGAACCTGTGGTCCATCATCAAATGTGAGATTTACAAGGAGGGAAAACAGTACACCTCTCTGAACAGTGTCTGGGAGGCTGTGGTTGCTGCTGCACGCAATGTTGATGGTGAACAGATCAAAACACTGACAGAATCCATGGATGGCAGGCTTTTGAGTGTCCTTGCAAAGAAAGGTGGCTATATTGGTCACTGATTTGTTTTTGTTTTTGAATGTCAGAAATGTATATTTGTGAATGTTGAGATGTTATATTGGTTTCACTGGTAAAAATAAATAATTGAAATGGGTATATATTTGTTTTTTGTTAAGTTGCCTAATAATTATGCACAGTAATAGTCACCTGCACACACAGATATCCCCCTAAAATAGCTAAAACTAAAAACAAACTAAAAACTACTTCCAAAAATATTCAGCTTTGATATTAATGAGTTTTTTGGGTTCATTGAGAACATGGTTGTTGTTCAATAATAAAATTCTCATCCTCAAAAATACAACTTGCCTAATAATTCTGCACTCCCTGTATATAAAAGTATAAAGGAACAAAAATAAATATCACATACAGAGAGACTTGTACACAATAACAATTACTAATAATTACTACTGATAATAAAGTTACTCCCAAGACCATTTGGTAACTAAACCATAAATTCCTATTCCTCTACAGTACAGTGTAGTTACTATACAGAGGTCTTCCCATGTCTCTCCAGTCCCCGTCTTTGCTCTGGCCCCTCCAGGTTTCCTCTTCTGTAGCACTTTTCTCTTCTCCTTCTCTCTTCTGCCTCTTTGCTTCTTCCTTACTTCCTTGTTAACAGCCAGTCCTAGCATTGTCTAGAATATGGCTTGGACACATCTTTTTGGTTGTTCCTTATGGTTTTCTAGCAATTTCCATGTAACTCTTGAAGACTGATAGAAGCAGCTGGAATGTTGGGATTTTCCAGCATTTTCCTGCCCCACTAGCCATGTACCACCTACTGGACAATTGTCAGCCATTCTTTAGATAATTGACAACTACAGAACCTTTGATGCTAATGGTCCGTTGTCCCAATAGACAGTACTCGCTCACACTGGCTTTGAGAGGACAAGTATAGGCACTAATTACCAGGAAGTTGTGAGAACATGATACCAATACAATATATGGCTTACATTATTTTCCTAAAAATTCTGTATCAATCTGTATTTCTTACATGTGCATAAATAAATTCACCTACATGCCTTGACATGCTATCAATGGGGTTATTAACCCCTTAGTGACCACCCATACACCTTTTTATGGCAGTCAAATGAGACCCGGGCCCTGCTCTAACATCCCAGACTGGCAGGAGTGCCGATCCAGGCTGTTTAACAGTTTACATGCTGCGAGCAAAGAGGCTCCTGCTGCATGGTCTGTGCTGACAGAGGGAGCAGACTCCCTCTGTCTCCCATCGGCAGCCCGTAAATGCGATCGCGGGGTGTCGATGTGAATGAAGGCTGCCTGGAGGCTCGTGTAGGCCCCAGACTAGCCTTGAGTAGTTTCCAGCAGGCTGCGCCTCTCTGGTGTAGACTGTTGGTCAATGTCAGAATAGCACTGACATTAAAATGCAATGCACTATAGGGATAATGCATTGCATTTTAAAATCAATCAAAAAGCTGTCTGTTATAGTCCCCTTGTGGGACTAATAAATGGTATAAAAAAAAAACATTTATTCAATAAAAAAATCCCTTTAAAAAAAAATCATTTTTTTTCCATTAAAAATACGCTTTTCAATGAAACAAATTGCAAAAATCAACTCTCCCCCATATATTTGGTGTTGCCACGTCCATAACGACCTGGACTACATAAATATCACATAAATTATCCCCTATGGTGAACGCCGTAAAAAAAAAGACAGAATTGCTAAATCCCCTATGGTGAACGCCGTAAAAAAAAAGACAGAATTGCTAAAATTTATTCTCTGTTGTTACCGAAAAAACGTAATAGCAAGCGATCAAAAAACGCCATTTACTCCACAATGATACCAATGAAAAATACAAGTCATCCCGCAAAAATCAAGTCCTCATACACATCCAAGGAAAGAAAAAGAAAAAAGTTATGGGTCTTGGAAAGCGGCAATGCAAAAACATTTTTTTCTTTAACCCCTTAGGGACTGGGCTCATTTTCACCTTAAGGACCAGGCCATTTTTTGCAAATCTGACCAGTGTCACTTTATGTGGTGATAACTTTAAAACGCTTTGACTTATCCAGGCCATTCTGAGATTGTTTTTTCGTCACATATTGTACTTCATGACACTGGTAAAATTCATTTTTATTTATAAAAAAAATACTAAATTTGCCCAAAATTTGGAAAAATTAGCAAATTTACAAGTTTCAATTTCTCTACTTCTATAATACATAGTAATACCTCCAAAAATAGTTATTAATTTACATTCCCCATATGTCTACTTCATGTTTGGATCATTTTGGGAATGACATTTTATTTTTTGGGGATGTTACAAGGCTTAGAAGTTTAGAAGCAAATCTTGAAATTTTTCATAAATTTTCAAAAACCCACTTTTCAAAGGACCAGTTCAGATCTGAAGTAACTTTGTTAGGCTTACATAATAGAAACCACCCAAAAATGACCCCATTCTAGAAACTACACCCCTCAAGGTATTCAAATCTGATTTTACAAACTTTGTTAACCCTTTAGGTGTTCCACAAGAATTAATGGAAAATAGACATACAATTTCATAATTTCACTTTTTTGGCAGATTTTCCATTTTAATAATTTTTTTCCAGTTACAAAGCAAGGGTTAACAAACAAACAAAACTCAATATTCATGGCTCTGATTCTGTAGTTTACAGAAACACCTCATATGTGGTCGTAAACCGCTGTACGGGCACACGGCAGGGTGCAAAAGGAAAGGAATGCCATATGGTTTTTGGAAGGCAGATTTTGCTGGACTGGTTTTTTGACACCATGTCCCATTTGAAGCCCCCCTGATGCACCTCTAGAGTAGAAACTCCAAAAAACTGACCCCATTTTAGAAACTACGTGGTAGGGTGGCAGTTTTGTTGGTAGTATTTTAGGGTACATATGATTTTTGGTTGCTCTATATTACACTTTTTGTGAGGCAAGGTAACAAGAAATAGCTGTTTTGGCACAGTTTTTATTTTTTGTTATTTACAACATTCATCTAACAGGTTAGATCATGTGGTATATTTATAGACCAGGTTGTCACTGACGCGGCGATACCTAATATGTATACTATGTTTTACAGAATGATTTCATTTTTGAAACAAAAGAAATCATGTTTTAGTGTTTCCATAGTCTGAGAGACATAGTTTTTTCAGTTTTTGGGCGATTATCTTGGGTAGGGTATGATTTTTGCGGGATGAGATGACGGTTTGATTGGCACTATTTCTGGGTGCATATGACTTTTTGATCGCTTGCTATTACACTTTTTGTGATGTAAGGTGACAAAAAATGGTTTATTTAGCACAGTTTTTATTTTTTATGGTGTTCATCTGAGGGGTTAGGTCATATGATATTTTTATAGAGCCGGTAGATACGGACTCGGCGATATATGTCAACTTTTTTTTTCCCCCTATTTTTTACCATTTTTTTTTTAACTTTATTTGGGGAAAATGACGTTTTTGTTTATTTTTACTTGAAACTTTACATTTTTGGGGAAGAAAACTTTTTTTTCCACTTTTTTTTTAGTCCCACTTCGGGACTTCAACTTTTGGGGGTCTAATCCTTTACAATGCATTCCAATACTTCGGACCCCCCCCTTCCCCGCGCATTGACCCAAGGTGCCTGCTCAATGATTTGAGCAGGAACCTTGTTCCGATCACCGCCCGCCGGTGATCGGAAATACCTGTGTCCTTAAGTACCTGGACATCAGGGCATACCGGTACATCCTGTGTCTGAAAGAGGTTAAAGTTGTAATCTTGTAGAATTCTTGGATTATATAATCCTTAGCTGTAATCACATGGGAGGCAGTGAGGACAGCGAGTTTCTAGGTCCTTCCAAACATGACACCCCCTGACCTCCCTTCAGAGAAAGACAATCCCCTCTGTCCTGCACAGACCGGGAGAACGTCCATCTCGGTCCCAGGGTCTCAAAAATGTCAACGGTGTATTTATGAGATGTACGGGCAGTTCACCATTTCTTATGAACTCCCGGTTCCATGTCTGGGGAGTTTCTTTATAGTTGTTTACCAACTCAGCCCCCCATCAGTGGAGCTGAGCTGCCAGCTTGTCTGAGCCGAGTGTGACATGTAACCACAGGGTCTGCTTTGAAGCAGGGCCAACATTGGAGCCTGTTTCCTCTGCCAATTCCCTTCAACTCAGCAAATGGGCAGGCATTAAATCCTAACTCCACATAGAAACATAGAATGTGTCGGCAGATAAGAACCATTTGGCCCATCTAGTCTGCCCAATATACTAAATACTATGGATAGCCCCTGGCCCTATATTATATCTATGCATGCATTAATGGTCACTTTATAGGATGATGTGCGCAGATGTACCCAGCATCTGCGCACATCTGCCCTTAGTGGCCCACAGGGGCTCATGGTGGCCCCTGTGGGAAATATGTGGCCCCTGTGGGGAAAATGTGCCCCCTTTATGTCCCTTATATATATATATATATATATATATATATATATATACACATGTGCCCCCTTATAGTTAGTATATATTTCCTGTATGACCGTGTATATATTGGCCCTGTATGGCAAGTGGGGACATATGCATGTCCCCTGTATGTGATGCCCCAGATATATGCAAGGGTGTGTGTATATATAGATATGTGTGTATGTATTGCACACGTGTCTATGTATATACACTTATGTCAGCATGACAGTATGTATGTGGGCTTATTGCTGCCCATTCATACCCCCGGTTTTGTATGTGTATGTGTTTATAGATGTGCCCCAAGCATCTGTGGATATATATATGTAATATGTACTATGTATATATGCAATTCCAACTCTTATCAACAGAGTTGTTTAGAGAAAAACTTCTGCTGATAGCCTGTAGGATAACAGCTGATTAGCATCTAGTCCCCTTTTGTTCAGGCACCATACAATCAGACTCTCTGGCACCGTTTGTGAGGGGGCCTTCTAACCAGAGACATCATAACCTGTTTTCCACACCTATGCCCTATGGCTAAACTCCATGCCCATTACTCCCAGCATTTTTGGGACTAGGGGGGGAGGACTCTTGGGATTGTAGGAAGGCACACTATGATGTCACATGCCTGAGGAAGGAGGAGGGGGTTGCTTTTGGGCTATAAAACCCCAAACCGGACAGAGGTGCGGCTCTTGCAACCAGACTATAATCGGAGACACATGGGAGAGAGCAGCTCCATGATGACCACCTGGAAAAGGATTAAGTATCTACCTGTGTAGCCCTACCTACCCCTCACATACCCCCTATATCCAACCCCTTCCCTGCCACCAACACATCCCATTGCAATCCCTATCCCTGCAGACCATGTCCCACTAACTATACCCATACCCCTACAACCCCTTGCCCATAACTCACCACCCTATGCACTTGCAAGGTATTAACCCTTGCATTGCTGGATCCCTACCCTTTAGTTCCCCTTACCCGAATCCTACTACTCTTAGGGATAGAATTAGTCAGGTGGGGTGGGCTGTTAATACGTGTGTGTATGTGTGAACTGTATAGTTAGTTTATGGGTGGAATTTGGGAACGTGTAGTGTAGTTTAGGACTGTATTTATAGTACTGTATTGTTAGTGTATTGCGTGCTTAAGTGTTATAAATACTGTTTTATTTATAACTATCTGTGTAACGTAGTTATTAGCGATAGTTAGTTTAGTAAGGCGCATGCAGCTAGCTTAGTGATTAGCGTAAGGCAAAGTATAGTAAAAGTATTGTATTATTGTTATTCAAAGGTATAAATGGGCGGAGTCACAATAGACGGCTCCTCCCATTTATGCATGTTAATTATTGATATTTGCATAAGTATATTAATGATTATTATTCCCCCTTTACACTATCCCATGCATGCTTAAACTCCTTCACTGTATTTGCAGCTACCACTTCTGCAGGAAGGCTATTCCATGCATCCACTACTCTCTCAGTAAAGTAATACTTCCTGATATTACTTTTAAACCTTTGCCCCTCTAATTTAAAACTATGTCCTCTTGTAGCAATTTTTCTACTTTTAAATATTTTCTCCTCTTTTACCTTGTTGATTCCCTTTATATATTTAAAAGTTTCTATCATATCCCCTCTGTCTCGTCTTTCTTCCAAGCTATACATGTTAAGGTCCTTTAATCTTTCCTGGTAAGTTTTATCCTGCAATCCATGTACCAGTTTAGTAGCTCTTCTCTGAACTCTCTCCAAAGTATCAATATCCTTCTGGAGATATGGTCTCCAGTACTGCGCACAATACTCCAAATGAGGTCGCACTAGTGCTCTGTAGAGCGGCATGAGCACCTCCCTCTTTCTACTGGTAATTCCTCTCCCTATACACCCAAGCATTATGCTAGCATTTCCTGCTGCTCTATGACATTGTCTGCCTACCTTTAAGTCTTCTGAAATAATGACCCCTAAATCCCTTTCTTCAGATACTGAGGTTAGGACTGTATCACTGATTTTATATTCTGCTCTTGGGTTTTTACGCCCCAGGTGCATTATCTTGCACTTATCAACATTAAATTTTAGTTGCCAGATTTTTGACCATTCCTCTAGTTTTCCTAAATCCTTCTCCATTTGGTGTATCCCTCCAGGAACATCAACCCTGTTACAAATCTTTGTGTCATCCGCAAAAAGACACACCTTACCATCGAGGCCGTCTGCAATTTCGCTGATAAAGATATTAAACAATACGGGTCCCAGAACAGATCCCTGAGGTACCCCACTGGTAACAAGACCTTGGTCTGAATATACTCCGTTGACTACAACCCTCTGTTGCCTGTCCCTCAGCCACTGCCTAATCCATTCAACAATATGGGAGTCCAAGCCCAATGACTGCAATTTATTGATAAGCCTTTTATGTGGGACAGTATCAAAAGCCTTACTAAAGTCTAGATAAGCGATGTCTACTGCACCTCCTCCATCTATTATTTTAGTCACCCAATCAAAAAAATCTATAAATTAGTTTGACATGATCTCCCTGAAGTAAACCCATGCGGTTTTTCTTCTTTCAATCCATGGGATTTTAGATGTTCCACAATCCTCTCCTTAAGTATGGTTTCCATTAGTTTCCCCACTATTGATGTCAGGCTTACTGGCCTATAGTTCCCCGATTCCTCCCTACTCCCTTTTTTGTGAATGGGCACAACATTTGCTAATTTCCAATCTTCTGGGACGACTCCTGTTGCCAGTGATTGGTTAAATAAATCTGTTAATGGTTTTGCTAGTTCACCGCTGAGCTCTTTTAATAGCTTTGGGTGTATCCCATCAGGCCCCTGTGACTTATTTGTATTAATTTTAGACAGCTGACTTAGAACCTCTTCCTCTGTAAAGACACATGCATCAAAAGATTCATTAGTCTTCCTTCCTAACTGACGTCCTCTTCCTTCATTTTCCTTTGTAAAAACTGAACAGAAGTATTCATTGAGGCAGTCAGCTAGTTCTTTATCTTCTTCCATATACCTTCCTTTCCTTTTGTTTTTAATTTGGTGATTCCTTGTTTTAGTTTCTTTTTTTCATTTATGTATCTGAAGAAAGCCTTATCGCCTTTTTTTCCCTCACTGAGCTAATTTCTCTTCTGCCTGTGCTTTAGAAGCTCTTATAACTTGTTTGGCCTCTCTCTGCCTAATCTTATAAATTTGCCTGTCATCCTCGTTTTTTTTTATAATTCCTAAATGCTATCTTTTTGTTTTTAATGATTTTGGCCACTTCTGCTGAGTACCAGAGTGGTCTCTTCCTTTTTTTTCTTTTACTGACAAGCCTAATGCAATTTTCTGTTGCCTTCAATAGTGCCTCTTTTCAGTAGTCCCATTTCTCCTGGACTCCAATGAAACTGTTCCAATCTCATATACCACTAATCTAATTTTAGAAAAGTCAGTTTTTCTAAAATCTAAAACTTTTTTTTTTTTGTGGTGTGACTCAGTCACTGTACTTATAGTAAACCACACTGACTGGTGATCACTAGATCCCAAGCTTTCCCATACAGTAATATCAGATACCAAATTCCCATTTGTGAATACTAAATCTAAAATGGCCTCCTTCCGGGTTGGCTCCTCAACTACTTGCTGTAGAGATAATCCCAGTAGGGAATTTAGAATATCTGTACTCCTGGCAGAACTAGCTATTTTGGTTTTCCAGTTTACATCTGGAAGATTGAAGTCTCCCATAATGATAACTTCCCCCTTCAATGTCATTTTAGCTATTTCCTCAACTAGTAGATCATCTAATTCTTTGACTTGGCTAGGTGGTCTATATATCACACCTACACGAGTTACCTTATGATTATCAAGCTGCAAGGTAACCCAAACTGACTCTAAATTGTTCTCACTAACTTGTATCAAATTAGATTTTATGTTATCTTTCACATACAGGGCCACCCCTCCCCCCTTCTTGCCTTCTCTGTCTTTCCATATATATATTCAAAATCTTTATCAGAAATATATTTCCATCTGCTTAGTTTTATTTTAAATATCTATCAATTGAGGAACGAAGTCATCTGAATCAGAAGGTAGGCAATCTTTATTTCCTGCCGACAGTGAAACAACCAAATAACACACAATACAATGTTGTCAAGCTCTGCTAAGCAGTTGTCTGATTATACTAGGAGTCCAGGCTTTATATACGGTTCCTTATGTAAGCAATAAAGAAATAAGCTATATAATAATAATCGCTGTAACTAGGCAGGTTAGTTGATACTTTGCATAGAACATATAACAGGATATTTCTATAGAATATGACAGGATGATGAGGCAGGATGTTCTATAAACTGTTGACCCAGATGTTCTCTGCAGTTGTGCTTTATTACCCAAGTCAACAGTCTTTACAAAAATCACTTTGTTAACCCTTAAAATGATATGAATTTCAAAAACATTTCCAACATGGTGTAGTGGATGAATCTGGTTATGTAGGAGCTGCTTTAACTGAAGAGATTGGTCACCATCTCCGTCTAAGGCACAGGATGGATCTGTGGAGTTCTGGTGCCAGAGCTACTGTAGACCAGCTGATTGGTGGGGGTGCCAGGTGTCAGATCCCCCCACCAATCTGATACTTATGGTCTATCCTGACAACAGGCCATCGAGATCACATTACTGGAAAACCCCTTTAATGACATACGCATTATTGTCATTTAGAGCATGTGGCAATTTAATGGTCCATCAGTTTTACTTATTGTGCACCCACCAAAGTTTTGCTATTGTTTTTACATGTCACATAGAGGTTCTTTATTAATATGCTTCTAGAGATTTTTTTAAAAAAAAATTTCAGTTTTATTTCAAACTCCAGTTGCTTATTATTTAAATATGCAAATTAACACCATAATAAATGGTTAAAATTGGTTCCCTGTTTTGGTCATTTTCATATTATTATTTTTTGTTTCAAGTGAAAAGGCCGACTATGCTGACGGTTTTGGCAGGTGTGGACTGTTTTTCTATTTTATTCTCATTTGTATGTTATGAAATATTTTGATACTTTTAAAATACAATTTGGCAGGTGGGACATTTACACATTTTTTTTAATTTGCAATTTTCTTTATAAATGGGGCATCCAAATGTGGCAAGTGAAGCTTGTGCGGCATAATGGCCCTGCCTGGCAAGGTAGAAACCACTATGTGCACAAAACAAGCAATCACCGACAGAATATATTAAGGGGCAGCGTCCAAAACCATCCATAGAAACAGTAAAGGATCACTACCCCCCCCCCCCGATCCGAGCTATCGTCATTACTCCTAGAAGTACAGATGTAGCAGGGTTAACACACAAACTCTTAACTCAAATTTATTAACTCAAAATGGTCACAAATTCAACATATCCAAGGAATATATTTTATATCATGTCATCTTCAATTATAAAACTGAAAAATCCAGAGCTGGTGGGACATACAAAGAAGAAAATAACCAAGGATTCCCCCACTGGTAAATTCATGCGAGATGAGCAAACCACATGCCTTCTACAAATACAGGGGTGGCGGGGACCCCACTTGTTGGGTTTATCTACAGGTACATTTTGGTCAGGGTGTACAGATTAACATAGTAACATAGTACATAAGGCCGAAAAAAGACATTTGTCCATCCAGTTCGGCCTGTCATCCTGCAAGTTGATCCAGAGGAAGGCAAAAAAAAAAACTGTGAGGTAGAAGCCAATTTTCCTCACATTAGGGGAATAAAAAATTCTAGGTGCTATGGGGGCGTCTTTTCAGCACCTAGAGGCTCGGTCTACTCACATTGTATGCCGCCCCGCTCGTCCGTTAAGCCCGCCAATCTCCTCTTGAATGCCATCCTCCATCTGAGCCAGCGGACGAATTCTCGCGCCTGCACCGTGCGCGTCTGTATTCGGCGCAGGCGCAGTGAATGTCTGACCGCTCCCTGCACAGACATCTCCACTGCGCCTGCGCCGAAGACGCCCCCATAGAGGCTCATTAGCATATTAATAAAAGTTCATTTTTTTAGTGAAACGGATCCACACACAGGTCTGAGAATAGCATTGTTAGGTAGATCAGACACTAGCAGATCGCTAGTGTCTGAGAGCTAATTAGGCCAAAATGAGGTGGTAGAAACCCTTTAACCATTATACTTTTAAATAGTGTTGCAATATCTTAACCACGAGAACCATATTTTCTCAAATTTTTTGACCGATCATCTCTTCTGATAGACATATCTTTCTAACCTCATCAAGGTATGTACCCTATTTACTAGCTCTTGCAGTGTTGGCGGCTGTGGGTCAATCCAGTGCTGTGCAATACTTTTTCTAGCTTGGTATAAAATATGCATAATGGCCGTTTATTTTTTCTTCGCCATTCCTGGCTATACTTTGACACATCCTAAAACACGTTAGTGGTGTAGCATCTATATTTGTTTGAAACACAGTATTTATCAATTCCACACTTTCTATACAGTATCTCCTAAGTTGTGGACAATTCCATATTAGATGAATTAGGTCTGCATTATGCTGATTACATCTTGGGCAACAGTCATCAGTTTTGTATCCCATCTTTTTTTAACAGAACCCTGTACATCAAGTACAGTTGTGATACCTGCTGTGCTTCGCTCACTGCTATAGTTTGAAAGTTCTGCATTACTTCATCCCATAAGTCCTCAGTCAGATCTCCAATATCAGACTTCCATTTTCCATACAATCCTAATGGCCTATTTTTATGTTGCATTTCCATCAGGGTCTTGTAGTGGAGAGATATCACCCAATTTGTGCTCCCCTGTGTTGTGGTGGAGTCAATAATACTATGTTTTGGTGCCTGAACAATACTTTCTTGTTTTTCTTGTGCTTGTATTGCATGTATGAGCTGTAAATATAAATAAAAGGATTTATGTGGTATATTAAATTCCTGTTGTAGTTGTGCAAATTCCTTTAGGGTATTATTAGAAAATAAATGAGCCATCCTATTAAGACCGTACCGCTCCCACATCTTCGTTTCCGATACTTTGCCTATTTCTTTATACATATAGTTTGGCCATATTGGTGTTCAATATATTTATTAATGATCTTGTAGAAGGCTTGCACAGTAAAATAAAATTTTTTGCAGATGACACTAAACTGTGTAAAGTAATTAACACAGAAGAGGACAGTATACTGCTACAGAGGGATCTGGATAGATTGGACGCTTGGGCAGAGAAGCGGCAGATGAGGTTTAACACTGACAAATGTAAGGTTATGCACATGGGGAGGAATAATTCAAGTCACCGGTACATCCTAAATGGTAAAACACTCGGTAACACTGACATGGAAAAAGAACCTAGGAATTTTAATAAACAGCAAACTAAGCTGTAAAAACCAGTGTCAGGCAGCTGCTGCCAGGGGCAACTAGATAATGGGTTGCATCAAAAGGGGCATATATGCCCATGATGAGAACATAGTCCTACCACTTTACAAGTCACTAGTCAGACCACACATGGAGTACTGTGTACAGTTCTGGGCTCCTGTGAACAAGGCAGACATAGCAGAGCTGAAGAGGGTTCACAGGAGGGCAACTAAAGTAATAACTGAAATGGGTTGACTACAGTACCCAGAAAGATTATCAAAATTAGGGTTATTAACTTTAGAAAAAAGATGACTGAGGGCAGATCTAATAACTATGTATAAATATGTCAGGGGTCAGTACAGAGATCTCTCCTATCATCTATTTATCACCAGGACAGTGACTAGGGGACATCCACTGCGTCTGGAGGAAAGAAGGTTTGTACACAAACATAGAAGAGGATTCTTTACGGTAAGAGCAGTGAGACTATGGAGCTCTCTGCCTGAGGAGGTGGTGATGGTGAGTACAATAAAAGAGTTCAAAAGGGGCCTGGATGTATTTCTGGAGTGTAATATTATTACAGGCTATAGCTACTAGAGAGGGGTCGTTGATCCAGGGAGTTATTCTGATTGCCTTATTGGAGTCGGGAACAAATTTTTTCCCCCTAAAGTGGGAAAAATTGGCTTCTACCTCACCATTTTTTTTTGCCTTCCTCTGGATCAACTTGCAGGATAACAGGCTGAACTGGATAGACAGATGTATTTTTTCAGCCTTATAAACTATGTTACATGCTATCGGCCATTTGACTGCAAATAACTTTTTCCACATGTCTGGACACCAGCTCTTGTGGGAATCCATCTCTATTTTTTGGACTTTCACATATAGGCCCCTGTATTTGCAGTTTTACAGGAATGGAGGGTCCCTATACCGATCACAGGCAGGGTGGTCCCTTTGAGAAACTAGGGTTTTGTTTTTGTTTTTTTTTTTCTCTCAAACATTTTTAGTTTAGAGGAGATTATATATATATATATATATATATATATATACACACACACACTGCTCAAAAAAATAAAGGGAACACAAAAATAACACATCCTAGATCTGAATTAATTAAATATTCTTCTGAAATACTTTGTTCTCTACATAGTTGAATGTGCTGACAACAAAATCACACAAAAATAAAAAAAATTAAAATCAAATTTTTTAACCCATGGAGGTCTGGATTTGGAGTCACACTCAAAATTAAAGTGGAAAAACACACTACAGGCTGATCCAACTTTGATGTAATGTCCTTAAAACAAGTCAAAATGAGACTCAGTAGTGTGTGTGGCCTCCATGTGCCTGTATGACCTCCCTACAACGCCTGTGCATGCTCCTGATGAGGTGGCGGACGGTCTCCTGAGGGATCTCCTCCCAGACCTTAACTAAAGCATCTGCCAACTCCTGGACAGTCTGTGGTGCAACGTGACGTTGGTGGATAGAGCGAGACATGATGTCCCAGATGTGCTCAATTGGATTCAGGTCTGGGGAACGGGCGGGCCAGTCCATAGCATCAATGCCTTCATCTTGCAGGAACTGCTGACACACTCCAGCCACATGAGGTCTAGCATTGTCTTGCATTAGGAGGAACCCAGGGCCAACCGCACCAGCATATGGTCTCACAAGGGGTCTGAGGATCTCATCTCGGTACCTAATGGCAGTCAGGCTACCTCTGGCGAGCACATGGAGGGCTGTGCGGCCCTCCAAAGAAATGGCACCCCACACCATAACTGACCCAATGCCAAACCGGTCATGCTGGAGGATGTTGCAGGCAGCAGAACGTTCTCCACGGCGTCTCCAGACTCTGTCACGTCTGTCACATGTGCTCAGTGTGAACCTGCTTTCATCTGTGAAGAGCACAGGGCGCCAGTGGCGAATTTGCCAATCTTGGTGTTCTCTGGCAAATGCCAAACGTCCTGCACGGTTTTGGGCTGTAAGCACAACCCCCACCTGTGGACGTCGGGCCCTCATATCACCCTCATGGAGTCTGTTTCTGACCGTTTGAGCAGACACATGCACATTTGTGGCCTGCTGGAGGTCATTTTGCAGGGCTCTGGCAGTGCTCCTCCTGTTCCTCCTTGCACAAAGGCGGAGGTAGCGGTCCTGCTGCTGGGTTGTTGCCCTCCTACGGCCTCCTCCACGTCTCCTGATGTACTGGCCTGTCTCCTGGTAGCGCCTCCATGCTCTGGACACTACGCTGACAGACACAGCAAACCTTCTTGCCACAGCTCGCATTGATGTGCCATCCTGGATAAGCTGCACTACCTGAGGCACTTGTGTGGGTTGTAGACTCCGTCTCATGCTACCACTAGAGTGAAAGAACCGCCAGCATTCAAAAGTGACCAAAACATCAGCCAGGAAGCATAGGAACTGAGAAGTGTCTGTGGTCACCACCTGCAGAACCACTCCTTTATTGGGGGTGTCTTGCTAATTGCCTATAATTTCCACCTGTTGTCTATCCCATTTGCACAACAGCATGTGAAATTGATTGTCACTCAGTGTTGTTTCCTAAGTGGACAGTTTGATTTCACAGAAGTGTGATTGACTTGGAGTTACATTGTGTTGTTTAAGTGTTCCCTTTATTTTTTTTGAGCAGTGTGTATATATATATATATATATATATATATATATATATACATACAGTTGCAAGAAAAAGTATGTAAACCCTTTGGAATGATATGGATTTCTGCACAAATTGGTCATAAAATGTGATCTGATCTTCATCTAAGTCACAACAATAGACAATCAAAGTCTGCTTAAACTTATAACACACAAATAATTAAATGTTACCATGTTTTTATTGAACACACCATGTAAACATTCACAGTGCAGGTGGAAAAAGTATGTGAACACCTAGACTAATGACATCTCCAAGAGCTAATTGGAGTGAGGTGTCAGCCAACTGGAGTCCAATCAATGAGATGATATTGGAGGTGTTGGTTACAGCTGCCCTGCCCTATAAAAAACACACACCAGTTCTGGGTTTGCTTTTCACAAGAAGCATTGCCTGATGTGAATGATGCCTCGCACAAAAGAGCTCTCAGAAGACCTACGATTAAGAATTGTTGACTTGCATAAAGCTGGAAAGTGTTATAAAAATATCTCCAAAAGCCTTATTGTTCAGTCCACGGTAAGACAAATTGTCTATAAATGTAGAAAGCTCAGCACTCCTGCTACTCTCCCTAGGAGTGGCCGTCCTGTAAAGATGACTGCAAGAGCACAGCGCAGACTGCTCAATGAGGTGAAGAAGAATCCTAGAGTGTCAGCTAAAGACTTACAAAAGTCTCTGGCATATGCTAACATTCCTATTAGCAAATCTACGATACGTAAAACACTAAACAAGAATGGATTTCATGGGAGGATACCACAGAGGAAGCCACTGCTGTCCAAAAAAAACATTGCTGCACGTTTACAGTTTGCACAAGAGCACCTGGATGTTCCACAGCAGTACTGGCAAAATATTCTGTGGACAGATGAAACCAAAGTTGAGCTGTTTGGAGAAAAAGAGGTACACCACACCAACATCAAAACCTCATCCTAACTGTGAAGTATGGTGGTGGGAACATCATGGTTTGGGGCTGCTTTGCTACGTCAGGGCCTGGACGGATTGCTATCATCGAAGGAAAAATGAATTCCCAAGTTTATCAAGACATTTTGCAGGAGAACTTAAGGCCACCTGTCCACCACCTGAAGCTCAACAGAAGATGGGTGTTGCAACAGGACAACGACCCAAAGCATAGAAGTAAATCAACAACAGAATAGCTTAAACAGAAGAAAATACTCCTTCTGGAGTGGCCCAGTCAGAGTCCTGACCTCAACCCGATTGAGATACTGTGGCATGACCTCAAGAAAGCGATTCACACCAGACATCCCAAGAATATTGCTGAACTGAAACAGTTCTGTAAAGAGGAATGGTCAATAATTACTCCTGACCTTTGTGAACGTCTGATCTGCAACTACAAGAAATGTTTGGTTGAAGTTATTGCTGCCAAAGGAGGTTCAACCAGTTATTAAATCCAAGTGTTCACATACTTTTTCCAACTGCACTGTGAATGTTTACATGGTGTGTTCAATAAAAACATGGTAACATTTAATTATTTGTGTGTTATTAGTTTAAGCAGACTGTGATTGTCGTGACTAAGATGAAGATCAGATCACATTTTATTACCAATTTGTGCAGAAATCCATATCATTCCAAAGGGTTCACATACTTTTTCTTGCAACTGTATATATATATATATATATATATATATATAAAAATATATATAGTTTTACTTTTAACTGGATCTGTCTTTTGATTACCAATATTCATTCAATACAGGAGACGGTGTTTGTTTGGGGAGCTCTCACATCGGTCCCAATCATCGCTGCAAGCCCTCAGCTACCTCTGGTAACTGAAAGCAAGGCGCTGTTTTATCTCCCTGTAAAAAGGAGTATCTGAAGGAATAAAGCCAGTTAAGTGACCACCATAAAAACACATAAGGGTGGTCACTAACGGGCTAAGCATGAAGATGGCTTCTCTTATATGTGGGTTTTTTGATGTTTAACAAGAGATGATTTATGGTTGAAACACATATCACATTTTGAACATAAAAATGGCTTCTCCCCTGTGTGAATTCTCTGATGTATAACAAGAGCTGATTTCATCTTAAAACATTTACCACATTTTAAACATGAAAACGGATTCTCCCCTGTGTGAATTCTCTGATGTATAAGAAGAGCTGATATCTGCTTAAAACATTTCCCACATTCTGAACATGAAAATGGCTTCTCCCCTGTGTGAATTCTCAGATGTTTAACAAGATCTGATTTAAATCTAAAACATTTACCACATTCTGAACATGAAAATGGCTTCTCTACTGTGTGAATTTTCTGATGTTTATCAAGATTTGATTTACGGTTAAAACATTTCCCACATTCTGAACATGAAATAAATGCCTTCTCCCCTGTGTGAATTCTCTCATGTATAACAAGTTCTGATTTCATCTTAAAACATTTCCCACATTCTGAACATGAAAATGGCTTCTCTCCTGTGTGATTTCTCTGATGTATAACAAGACCTGATTTCCTGTTAAAACATTTCCCACATTCTGAACATGAAAATGGCTTCTCTCCTGTGTGATTTCTCTGATGTACAACAAGAGCTGATTTATGCTTAAAAAATTTCCCACATTCTGGACATGAAAATGGCTTCTCCCCTGTGTGAATTCTCAGATGTGTATTAAGATTTGATTTACGGTTAAAACATTTCCCACATTCTGAACATGAAAATGGCTTCTCCCCTGTGTGAACTCTCTGATGTACAACAAGATCAGATTTCTGGTTAAAACATTCACCGCATTCTGAACATGGATATGGCTTCTCTCCTGTGTGATTTCTCTGATGTATAACAAGTTCTGATTTATTGTGAAAACATTTCTGACATTCTGAACATAAAAATGGCTTCTCGCCTGTGTGATTTCTCTGATGTATAACAAGACCTGATTTACGGTTAAAACATTTCCCACATTCTGAACATGAAAATGGCTTCTCCCCTGTGTGAATTCTCAGATGTACAACGAGTTCTGATTTAAATCTAAAACAGTTACCACATTCTGAACATGAAAATGGCTTCTCTTTTACGTAACCTGTTTGATGTTTAGCACCTCTTCTGTGACTTTTATTCTGTGTTACAGTGTGTGATGAATCAGAAGATCGGACCTGTTTAAAAGAATCAAATGATGCATTGTTGCTATGATTGGATGAGGGTGTATCTTGCATATTGGCATGCTCTTCAAATGCATCTCGTGTGATACCACAATCATCTACTTCAAAATCTGAAGATACCAAATGTTTCTCTAAGTTCCTGGTACAGTCATCTGCCAAGAATGAAACACATTTTATTATTCATAAATAACATTAAAATTGCATTGAAATTTTATAACTTTTCCAATAAAAAAAATCCACAGAAAATACAAGGCATAGCACAAAATTCAAGTATCTATTGACTAAAATAGTGGTGGCCAAACAGACCACAATCTAATAGTAGACCGAGGGGCATAACTAGAAAACGCTGGCTCCCACCTTGAGCAACTTCCCTGCAACCCAATCAGTCATTTAAAAAGATATATAAATAAAACATTTCCTAGCACTGGACAAGAGGCGACGAATCTCCTCTTAGCACCCCACACAATAGTTATCTCCCCTCAGTGTCCCTTTCACAGTGGAATTCCCCCTTACTACCCTCTTCACAGTACTGATGCTCCCTAAGTGCCCCCAATCAGTAGAATGTCCTCTTGAATTCTCCAAACAGTAGTCATGCCCCCTAAGAGCCCCCATACAGTAGTTATGCCCCCTTTTGTGTGCCCCCTGCAGTAGTGCTGTCCCTTATTAACCCCTTTACATCAGTGAAGCTCCTGTACTGTGAATAAAGTTAAAGTAATACCGAGCACATCATGCTCTTCCCAGCAGCAGGCAAATATCTGGTGTTCAGTGGTGAGCCTTTTTTGTATGACCTCTTAAGGCTACATTCACGCGTGAAAAAAAAAGGGCAATTTTTCAACAATTTTTGCATCCCTTTCATGGTTGTCTGGACGTTTTGCATTCATTTTTAATGGCCATTATCTCAGGATGATTTAGATGATTTTTATTTTATTTTTTAATTACCAACCCCTGCAGTATACATAATGTAATACATAGTGGCCCCAGTTAGTAATAATGTTCCCAAGGGTGGCTACCATCTGTAATAATTAATAATGTTAATAATGTGCAGGGTTTTGTTTTTATGGGGGAAAAAAAAAATTACTCCTCTCATCCACTTGCACATGTAGAGAAAAGTCGCTCTTCATTTGGTGCTAAAGGACCTACACTCTCAGTGGGATGATGTCACCATGCGCTCCTAAGCCATAATGCTGGGAGAGCATAGTGATGTCATCACATTGGTAGCACAGGTCCTTCAGGACCAAGAGGGACTGTCTTGTGTGTGCAAGCGGATAAGGCAATTTATTTTTATTTTAACCCCTAAAAGGCCATTTTCCACTAGTGTACCCATAATAAACGGCCATTACATGGATGCTCTCCTGTGTAAATGGCCATTAAAAATAGTCCTATTGATTTACATGGGGTCCATCTGGCAGTGAAAACGGCCACAAATAGAACATGTCCTATTTCTCACAATCACTATTCACTTGCCTTAAAAAAAAATTGCTAAATGAATAGCGCCATTGACTTCAATTCTAAAAACTGCTGTGTGCTATTTTTCACTGTTGTGTGAATGTAGCCTTATCCTGCAGCCTTTCCAGATTAAACAACTACATATAGCGCCAAAGAATAATCCTGTGACCCGAACATCATCACTGCAGCTAGGACACTGTGCACACAGAGGTCTCTCCTAATCTCAGTCCTGTCACTGTCAAGTAAACAAACTGCATGGCCCACACCATAATGTCTTCTTTTTTTCGTGCATTTATATTAAAGGGGTTGTCTCATCTGAGACAATGGAGGCATTTCGCTAGGATATGCCCCTATTGCCTGGTACCAGACCAGAGTCCTCCAACCACCACTTTGGCCCGCTCCGTTCTCGATATAAGTGGGGGTTGCAGCTATCAGACAATGGGGGCATATCCTAGTGATATGCCCCCATTGTCTCAGATGAGACAACTCCTTTAAGTGCTTGCGACTCATAAATACTGTACACACCAAACAAAGATTATGAAAAGTATATCACTTGAGATGATGCAAGTTCTTGAAATACATTTCAGGTGTAATTCTGAAGAATCAGTGAGAAGAGAGAACAAATACATTTGTCTAGAATTGAATCTGCTCCCACTGGCCTGATAATCTGTGTATGACTCTCTGGCAGATCTACTCCTTGGCATCAGCTGGAGGTGTGTGACGATGCCACCTGCCACACTGAATACCCTCCACTGGAGGCTGGACAAGACAGTACACATATCAAACTGGGCCAGTTCCAGCCACTGTGTTCTAATCTCCCTCCCAGAAGTGCATGAAGTCAGAGGACAGGCTATGTGCAGAAGAAAGGGCACAGTCCAGGTACGACTGAACCCGGTTGTTCAGGCAATGCTTGTCCTTTAGCTGATATGCGTCAGGTTGGCACAGCACTTAAAAAAACTTCCATCACATTAAGAAAACTAAATTGGTTGCTGCTGTGCCTTCTAAGACTTGAGCCTCTTTTACACGGGCATCATGGATTTGGGCCGGATAAGATGCGGGTGCGTCGCGGGAAAATGTGCAATTTTTCCGCACGAGTGCAAAACATTTTAATGCGTTTTGCACGCGTGTGAGCAAAATCGGCATGTTTGGTACCCAGACCCGAACTTCTTCACAGAAGTTCGGGTTTGGGTTAGGTGTTGTGTAGATTGTATTTTTTCCCCTTATAACATGGTTATAAAGGAAAATAATAGCATTCTTAATACACAAGTAAAATAGGGCTGGAGGGGTTTAAAAAAAATTATTTAACTCACCTTAATCCACTTGTTCGCGCAGCCCGGCGTCTCTTCTTTCTTCAGGACCTTGGTAAAAGGACCTTTGATGATATCACTGCGCTCATCACATGATCCATCACAACCATGTGATGAGTGCAGTGACGTCAACACAGGTCGTTTTACTCCTGCACAGCAAAGAAGAGAAGTCGTGCTGCGGGAACAAGTGGATTAAGGCGAGTTAAATTATTATATATTTTTTTTTAACCCTTCCAGCCCTATTTTACTAAGCATTCTGTATTAAGAATGCTATTATTTTCCCTTATAACCATGTTATAAGAGAAAATAATAATGATCGGGTCCCATCCCGATCATCTCCTAGCAACCATGTGTGAAAATCGCACCGCATCTGCACTTGCTTGCGGATTCTTGCGAATTTCACGCAGCCCTATTCACTTCTATGGGGCCTGCGTTGCGTGAAAAACGCAGAAGTGATGCGTGAAAATCACCGCTCATGTGCACAGCCCCATAGAAATGAATGGGTCCGGATTCAGTGCGGGTGCAATGCGTTCACCTCACGCATTGCACCCGCGCAGAAATCTCGCCCGTGTGAAAGAGGCCTTATTGTAGGGGTAGCACCACAGCCAGGCTGGAGATGGGACTCCTGGACAGAAATACAGGTGACAGGTATCAGTAAAACATTCTACCCTTTTTTGCTTTGATTGCAATGATCTAAAAGTACGGCTATCCAGTAATCATCACTTTGCTTGATGCTAACCATATGCTTGCCAGCATGTAGGCAACCAAGCATGCAGTTTGTCATGTTCACCAGCATGCCCGAGGACCCAGTTTTTTAAGACTCCACTGCAATGGTTGGTCATGGCCAATGTCATCGTCGTCATCATCATCATCAGCATATCTATCATACCGAGCGCCAACCTCCTTCCCTAGCTGTGTCTGGGTTAAAAACTCCATGTCTCCCTGCACCACAAACTTCTCCTTCTTCACTTCCTCCTTTATGCGACTTCATCCGTCCAGGTTCCTATCAGCTACAGGATCCCCAGAAAGCTGTGGAGGTTGTTGTTCTTCCTCTAGTCCTTGTTGCATCACTGTGAGCATTTGCTCAAATATAAATATCAGGGTGATGCCATGTTAATGCTGGTCCCTACTCTGGTGGCCTATTCGAAGGGGTTGAGGATGCTACACATGGCCCTGATGAGCTGCCACTGCCGGCGCTCAAAATAACATATGCTCTGCTGTGGTGGTCTCATGTATTATGTAAATCATTAATCTCTTTACGCTGCTCATAGCAACGCTTCAGCATATGTAAGGTGGAATGCAAACGGTACAAAGGCAGACCATTTTGTCATTTACATTCAGAAGGGCCTTTTTAGCCACATAAGAATGGCTGGATAGTCCCCTGGACATGACCAACACCATCTGCAAGCCACGTTACTTTTTCACAAATTGATGCCCCATAAATTCATGATGTGTGCCATGCAGGAAACATGTGTTATTTCCCCCAAATGAAGTGCAGCCACAATGTTCCTGCCATTGTCACCAACCACGTTGTCCAGTTGTAGATGGAGGAGAGAAATCCAGAAGGAAACTTGCTGCTTGATGCAGATTACCAACTGGTCTATGTAGCTTCTCTTGCCCAAGCTCATCAGCTTTAAGACAACATGGCAATGCTTCAGTTTGCACATATAAAAGGAGGTAGAAGAAGTGGAAGCAACAATCTGCTCTGTTTTTGTTGGGGATAGGAGGATGTCCAATGAGGAGGACGTGGATAAGCACCTGGTGTAGGGTACCAGATAATCAGCAATTGCAAGCTGCAGCATAGTGGCCAAGACCATACAGCGGTTTAAGAAGACAGGTTCCACACAGAACAGGCCTCGTCATGGTTGACCGAAGAAGGTAAGTGCACATGCTCAGCTCCATATCCAGAGGTTGTCTTTTTAAAATAGACGTATGCTGTCATGGAGGAGTGGAAGAGGATTCAAGTGGCAACCTGTGAAGCTTTAGTGAACTCCATGCCCAAGAGAGTTAAGGCAGTGCTGGAAAATAATGGTGGCCACACTAAATATTGACACTTTGGGCACAATTTGGCCATTCTCACTTAGGGGTGTACTCACTTTTGTTGCCAGCGGTTCAGACATTAGTGGCGGTGTGTTGAGTTATTTTGAGGAAACACCAAGTTTACACCGTTATACAAGCCGTACACTGACTACTTTATATTGTATCAAAGTGTCAGATTTTCAGGGTTGTCCCATAAATAGATAGAATAAAATATTTACAAAAATCTGAGGGGTGGACTGACTTTTGTGGGATACTGTAGGTACCAGAAACAGATCTTGATGATTTGCTTGCCCAAATGCATTCAGCATGGCAGAACATTCCTCAGACAATCATTAGTAACCTCATTGGTAGGATGCCAAGGCGTGTAAGTGAATGTATTTATGCACGTGGCTCTCATACTCAATACTGAATAAAGCGAGATGTTTTGTATATTTTGTTTTCGTTTCTTATCATTTGCAGATCATTAAAGGGGTTCTCCAAGATTTTCCTCAGCATAAGTCATCAATATCAACGGGGGTCCGGTCCCTGCACCCCCACCAATCAGCTGTCTGAGGAAGCCTCAGTGCTCACCGGAGCTCCAGTTAATACAAAGCCTCCTCACAGCTTACCGGGCACAGTGCCGCCTGTTGAATAGTAGCTGTGCTTGGCATTGCAGCTCAGACCCTTTCACTCGAATTGGACTAATCTGTGCCTAGGCCATATGACCGATGAACGTCACATTGCATGGCCAGGAAGAGGCCTAAGAGCGCGCAGAGCACGGTGTCCTCTCCTTACATCTGACCGACAAGGCTGCCGGGAGTTGAATCCGCCGCCGATCTGATATTAATGACCTCTCCTGAGGATGGACTATATGTATCATATACATACTGTATATCACCTATAACGCTGTCACATTTCCATCCATATTTAATTAGAATTTTAGCTGAATCGGTGAATATAACGCTGAAAAAATGTAACATAAATTGTATCATCCAGTGAAGGAGTAGAATCTGTGAGTCTTCTCTGCTTTACTTAGTGGTCACTACTCACCTGGGCGGTTATCTGTAGGAATGTCCTCTGTACTCTGCTCATCACCCTTCACATATGTCTCTGTAGGATTAATATTGTTCAGATCTTCACCCGGATTCACAAGCTGTGAAAGAAATATTGTAGAAGTCATCAGACGGTTGGAGAAGTCGCGTGGAAGGTTTTATATGACCTGAAAAGACGACCAAAAACGACCGGACAGCAGGAGTTATCTGACCCAAATATCTGCAGGTCTCCTGTATAAATCCAATCTGATTGCTTCATTATTCCAACCAGTTTTTAATGCAGGGAGAGCAGCCCTTATATTCCATCCCTAACATTGCATTGTGTGTATATAACATTACATTGTTTGTGCACCTGTTGCCCTTGCTGGTCGCCCCAGTGCTGTGAAGCTGGTAAGCCAAAGTTCTTTCTATTTACCTCCTCGGAATGGGCATAATCATCTGCTCTGCTGCAGACACATCACCACTGAAGTCAGTCATTGGCTGCAGTAAAGCAGGTGACCATGCCTGTGCCAGGGAGAAAGCAAACAACATTTACTGGAAGATGGACATAATGGAGCCAGCGTGCATAACCGGAGCTAAGGGTAGCAGGTACATATGACTCTTTCCATAGTAGAGGCTGCGGACACATGTAAAAAGTTACTTATTCCTGAACAAACCCTTTAATGCTGTCTTCCTGTTCTATCTAGAAGTTTTGGGATGACTGCAGGCATGAAGATACTGTACCTAGTATAAAGACAGGGGAGAACACAGGAGAGGTGAGAACTGATTATCTATCACCACTAGATCATCACTGTCTATAGTATAAGGACACAGTGGTGTAACTAGAGTTGTAAGGGCCCCAGGGCAAACTTTAGATAGGGCCCCACCCTCCCCATTATATGTCTGTTTTAAAACTCTTTTTATTGTTTTGTCAGCAAATAAAACAAACATACTGACAGTTTGATACAATAGATACATACATATCCGTTCAGATCAAATAAGATACAGATACAAGATGATAAAATGTGTATCAGGGATATTTCTATGACATTGTCAATAATCATGTAAACAAACATTTCGGACAGAATCAATCTTTACGTAACGTATTCAATCACGTGGTGCTGATCACCACATGTAGTAAACTTATAAGTAACCACATAAAAAAAAGATATTAGACATAAACAGGTAGGTGGGGGGGGGGGGGGGGAATAGATAAAGGAAACATAAAAAAGGGGGGGGGGAAAGGGGGTGAAGCAGATAAGTGATGCATAAGGTATTCGCTCTTTATAAATATAACATCAACATGTTAAGGACAGTCGGATGCTGTGGTTTTATTGTCTGTAAGTCTCATCCATATGTACTCAGATCCGCTCATCATCATGCAAGGGCCGTTATTCAAGTATACTAAGTATATTTTTATTTTAACGTAATTAATCCAGAATAAATCGTCTATAAGATCTCCAGGGGTTCCAAATGGTCTCAAATTTAAGCGGGGATCCAGAGTCCTAATCTGCTCAAGCCTACATATCTGGTCACATTTAACAATCCATTTCTGGATTGAAGGTATTTCCTGTTGTTTCCAATATGTCGCAATGAGGAGTCTAGCTGAGGCCAGCAAAGCCGCACACAAGATTCTTATGTTCTTTGGACCCTTTATATCATTATACAAACCAAACAGGCAAAGTTTCGGAGTCACAGGGATGTGTGTCCCACTCATTTTTGATAAAACTCCACACACTGCTTGCCAAAAGGGTGTTACTTTGTCACAAGACCACCAAATGTGTGCATGAGTGCCCAGTTCTTTGTTACATCTCCAACACAATTGGCTGGTAGTACTACGAGGGAAACATACGGTGGAGCCTTTTAGGTGTAAAATACCACCTAGTTAGGACTTTATAACTATTTTCTTGTACCTTGACACACCTGGACACCTTAGTCGGGGAGAGCAAAGCGTGTCTCCTCTCTACTGGGGAAAACTCGATATGTAAATCGGATTGCCCATTGTTGTAGAAAAGTTGGATTGCTTATCTTAGATGAAGACATTAAATTCTCATACAGTTTGGAGATTTTCCCTCTTGGGTCTTTAATCTGTATAACTAGTTTTTCAAATGAGGAATGGACTACCAATGTGGGTAAACGTGTCAGATACTTCCTTATATGTTGGATGCAATAGTTGATATGGAATGGAGAGCAGTCCTTCATCAATGGGTGTTTATAAAGATCTAATGCTGAAGGAATATCATTATCCGGGCAAATGGCTAATAACGGAGATACACATTGTTTCACGCTTTCCGGAAGAGTCTGCAGAAAGTCAGTGGATGCTTGAAAAAAGACATCCCTAATTTGCATTAATATCGGGTAATTAGGTGTCAAAGTAGATCTCCAATTAGACTTTGCCCACATATTCAGTGTGTATTTAGTAATTGAACTCTGGGTTCTAATATTTTTGGAGGCTTGGGAGTTATCCATAAATAGGAATGCTCGTAATGGGATGATCGACATGTCTTGTTCCACTGTTAGATCTAATCGATCTGAATGTGGTCTTAGCCACTCCAAACACCTGAGGCATAACACCGCCTTGTGATAGTGATATACATCTGGGATCCCCAGTCCACCCTTGATAGGATGTTGGGTAATTTGTTTAAAATGTATACGCGCCCTTCTCCCACCCCAAAGGAATCTCGACATAATATCCTGTATTTTTTTTAAAAATGATTTGGGGATGGGTATCGGGAGAGTCTGGATGTAGTACAGGATGGTAGGCAAAAGAATAGTTTTGATTAGAGTCCTGCGCCCGAACCAGGAGACATACGGGATATCCCATGAGCTAATAATATCTTCTAGGCGTTTCGGGAGGGGTACAAAGTTTTCTTGATATAAGCGGGAGAAATCTGGGGTGAGTTTTATCCCTAAAAAGGTAATGTGATTTGTCGTCCATTCAAAAGGTGTCGTTTTTTTAAGGATTTCTAAATCACTGGGCTTCACAGACATATATAACATGACAGATTTGGTCAAATTTACTGAAAAATTTGACAAATCAGAAAAAGTTTTAAGCGTCGACATGATGGCTGGAAAGGCAATTATAGGGTTGGATATCAACAGCAGTACGTCGTCAGCGAAAGCTGCCGTCTGATGAACTGAGGATCCCACAGATAGCCCTGCTATCTCCTCATGTTGTCGAAAGGACTGCAAGAGGGTTTCAATAACTAATACAAACAACAATGTAGAGAGAGGGCAACCCTGTCTCGTACCATTGGATATTCTGAACATAGGAGATAGCGTACCATTAACCAGGATCCTAGCAGTAGGTGAGTTATACATTGCCATGACAGCGGCGATAAAGGAATCCGGGATGCCATATTTCGCCAAGGCTTTAGTCATAAATAACCAGTCCACCCTGTCGAACGCCTTTTCCGCATCCATACTGAGAATCGCTAAGGGGATGTTTTGTGTTTTCGCCCATTGCATAAGGTGGATAATCCTAATAATGTTATTCTTCCCTTCTCTAGTGGGTATGAATCCTACTTGTTCGGGGGATATAAGTTCTGGCAAATACTTTTTAAGTCTATTAGCTAGTAACTTAGCATATAATTTTAAATCATTGTTGAGTAATGAGATTGGCCTATAGCTGGCACATAACGAGTGGTCTTTCCCAGGCTTGGGTATAATAGTCACCTGGGCTGATAGCATATCTCTTGTAAACTCTGCCCCATCTCTTACAGCGTTGCAGACTTTCAATAGATATGGTAGCAGAGTATCATTAAAGTTCATATAGTAGGCCACTGGTAAACCATCTGGTCCGGGGCTTTTATGGAGGGGAGATTCTTTTAGTGCTTTTTGTAATTCGTCTAGAGTGAAAATAGAATTCAAGCCAGCAACTTGTTCTATTTTGAGGGACGGCAAATTTATGGTTTTTAACCAGTCATCTATCAGATGACTTCTTTCTGTATGTTGTGCAGGGGATTGTTTCTCCCTTAGATTATAAAGTTGACTATAAAACTTGCAAAATTGTTCAGCAATCAGGTCTGTTTTACTAACCGTCTGTGCATTCGTAGACTTGATGTGGGATATAAAAGACTTCACTTTCCTTTTTTTCACCTGGGACAATAATAATTTTGACGCTTTATTTCCATGGGCGTAGTATTTGCATTGCGTGGATAGAAATAATTTAGCCGTATTGGCATTTAGTATATTTTTCATTTCTGTGCGTAAGGTGTCCAGGTGTGCCAAGACGTCCCCTTTTAATTGTGATTTAGGTTGTTTTTCAAGTTTGGCAATCTCTGCTGCGAGTTCTTCAACTATAACCTGCTTTTGTTTTTTAATATAAGAACCCAGGGCTATTAGCTGTCCCCGTATCACTGACTTGTGGGCATCCCAAAGAAGTATTGGGGATATATTATCTCTCTGTCATTCAATTGAAAGTATTCTTCCAACTTTTCCACTATTTTGGGAATATTAGCGCTATTCAACAGTGTTTCATTTAATCTCCATGCATGATCTGATAAAAGAATACTTCCAATTGTTGACGCCACACAATTCTGCAATGATCTTATATCGAGGAATATATAATCCAAACGCTGATAAGATTTATGAGCAGCTGAATAATATGTGCAATCTTTTTCAGCAGCGTGCATCATCCTCCAGGAATCTGTCAACCCTAGTGAGGAAATTGCTGACTTAATCTTGTTCAGAGACGACCTAGTAAGCGCAGACAGACCAGAGGAGGAGTCTAAGGTAGGAGTCAATGCAACATTGAAGTCGCCTCCTAGAAAAACAGTACCATCTGCATATTTGCCAAATTTTGCAATAGTCTCCACCAACCAATCCGCCTGGGCCGAGTTAGGAGCGTAAATATTCCCAATCAGACCCTTTATAAAAATATATCTGCCATCATCGTCTCCCAAGGTATCTTGACAAATAAAGGGTATACTTTTGTGTATTGCTATGCTGACCCCCCTAGACGCCGATGACATAGATGGACCATGAAACCATTGATTAAACAGCATATGTGATAGTCTCTTGCAGTAGTGCTGTGTGTACTTTCAACTGGTGCAGATAGTGAAATATTTGAGTTCTTTTACTAGGAGCGTTCAAGCCTCTTACATTATATGAGCACACCTGTAAATCAGTCATAATAGATAAGACTTACCATTCCAGCTAGTTGAAATACCTGTCCCAACGAAGTAGGCTGCTTCTTTTGTGGAGGTGGAGGGGAAAGATCAGGAAAAAAGGGGTGGGAAGGATAGAAAACTATAGGGGAAACAAAATAGATAACAATTGAATACCATCTCAGGAGGCATATCCACGAAATTTCAGTGGACAGACTCCAGAGATTTAACATGTATAGACCAAAGGAGGAGGGTCTACCATATACGACCTTCAAACCCTATGAGCCCACAATTTGGGCTGTAAAATCTTTTGAAGACGTTAAAGAGGCAATCGTTTACATAAGCCACAAATCCCTTTTATATCATAAACTTATGCTGTACTTTTAATATTTAGTACGTAGGGTTGTATATTTAGACTAGTTAATAGAAGTTTCCCTGGACTGTATGAAATTAAAGATAAAGAAAGCAAAGTAAAGAAAATAAAGAATAAAGAATCGTACATTGTTCACCTTCAGGATGTTACATCTCATACTTTTTTGAGGAAAAATTGAGATAAGGAAGGAGGATAGAAAACAGAAAATGGAAACGCGATCAGAGCAGAGGACATCAGTATAAGTAATGAGCATTATGCATATAGAAAATGAGAATAAAAACCGCACATTACTCAATCATAGGTTATGCAAAGTCCATGACTTTTATGTTCTCCTTCAGGTGGGAAGTTTCCTGGTCCTCTGGGGACGCTGTTTCTTTGGTACGATGGTTTGCCAGGATTCCTGCACCGGCAGTTCAGGTAAGTTTGCCATATTTTGAGCCGGGCACCAGTCAGGAATGTCCAATCCTTGTATGTCCATAACCTCACAGACTCTTAAAAGGTCAGCATGGCTTCTTATTACTTGCTTGCGCAGCGGCGTATTAATTAGTAAGCCAAACGGATGTAGCCACCTTTAGGACAATTTTTTCTGAATAAGAATGTCCAGAAAGGGTTTTAGGTGTCTCCTTTTTCTAAGGGTCATCGGCGACAGATCATGATATATTGACACTGTGGATCCCTCAATCTCAATATTTCTGTTGTTGCGTGCTGCAGACAAAATGTCCTCCTTTACGGCGAACTTGTTGAGCCGACATATAACATCCCTCGGAGGGTCTTGTGGTCTCGGTGCTGGACGCAGGGCTCTGTGGACTCTATCTAATTCAAAGTCCTCCGGTTGGCGATCGGTCACCAGGCGGCCGAATAGTTGGACCACCTCCTGCTTCAAGATTTCCTGCGACACCGATTCAGGGATCCCTTTTAAACGGATATTGTTCCTTCTTCCCCTGTTATCCTGGTCTTCTATCAGGGAGTATAGGTAGTTCACGTGCGCCTGTGCTTCATCTATGCTGTGTGAGACTTGTTCATTGAAGGTGATGATAACCTGCTGTGTCGCCTCTAGCGCCTCCATTTTGGAATTCATCTGACGCATGTCTTTTTTAATTTCAGACAAATCTCGGCGTAGCGGTTCAAGAGCATCTTGCAGGAGGTCTCTCATGAAGTCCCGTGAGATAGGTAAGTCTTCAGATTGTACGATCTCCTCCTGATCGCTGTTACCTTCTCTCTCTGAGTCGGGATCTTTGTCTTCCTCTGGGCTTGTACGGCGCGCGGGCGCCATCTTGGATTTGCCTCTGGGTTCAGCTCTTCTTACAAATTTATCCAGGTCACTCTGGCTAGCAGAGGCTTTAAGCCTGCCTGGAGTGTCTATAGGTTTATCTTTGCCTGTTTTGCCCATTTTCAGCAAAAAATGATAGCTTTGAAAGGCTCAGAAGGCACGGTCGGCAGCAGAGCTCTTCACATGAGCTGCATCCGGCTCGGCTGCTTGATTCTGCCCCCCCTCCCCATTATATGTCTGAATGGGTTGTAGTACACTGCCGCTGATCACGTCTAAACGATCAGCGCCTAAACCCCTAAAGCTATAAAGAGCCTGTAAGGCTCCCTACAGTGTCCTAGTAGCTAAATGCCCCCAGCAATAATAATGTCCTGGCTGTGTTACCAGTATTAAAGAGGACCTGCCACCGCTCCTGACATGCCTGTTTTAATAGCTTCATGCATTCCCCATGTAATAACAATTCTGGAGGATCTATTCTCATGGCTCTATGTTGTGTCATTCCTTTATTATTCCTGCTAGACGTTCAGAATGAATTGGTATTAGCCTTCAGTAAGGGTACAGAGGGGGGGGGGGGGGGGGGCGGGGGGTAACCAGTTGGGGGGTGTACCTGCACAGTCTGAAAATGGCAGCACTGATTGGAGAGAGTCAGTCTGTGCAGGTACACCCCCCAACTGGTTACCCCCCCCCCCCCTCTGTACCCTTACTGCAGATTGCTAGCAATTCATTTATAACATAGTAGAAATAATAAAGGAATGACACAACATAAAGCCATAAGAGTAGATGCTCCAGAACTGTGATTACATGGGGAATGCATGAAGCTATTAAAACAGGCATGTCAGGAGCGGTGACAGGTCCTCTTTAATAATACCTCTGACAGTGCATTCAGTAATAGTAATGTCCCCCATAATTCCCCCAGTCCACAATCCTATCCTCTTTGCCCTCAATAATAATTTAGCACTTTTTTTTATGAGCCAGGGAGAACTGTGGCCAACTTCTACTACTCCTGGCAGGTACTGATACCACTACTACCACCCACATTCTAACTCTGGGAGGACGAGGCATGGGTCTTTTGTTTTGTACTCTTCCGTTTTCCAGACATTTTATTATGAGGCCTATAAATGAAAAGTCAGGGGATCTGTACAGACAGATTATTAAACAGTACTAGCAAAGTTGCAAGTTTGTTTTCTGTAATTTAAAGACAGAGGCACAATTATAGAGCAACTAAACTTTTCTTTCACTCAGATGGACTCTGTAAGGGCATAGTTATAACTGTTCTTTTTTTTTTTTACAGCGTTGCTACATAGGCTTATTGCCAGCACAGCACCCCAAATAGCATTCTGCTGCTATGCTGAGCAATTGCACATTATGGGAAGGGCCATATGTTCATGTTAACTTACTAATATACTTCATTCACCGGTTCTGTTCTCTTCCCTGCGTAAATTCTACACAAAGATCATGTGGTCCAGTCCCTAAACTTGTCATCTACTGCCCATTGCTAAATAAATTTTGTCTCCGTCGCCAAGGACTCTGTAGACTATTTTTAAACTAGTGTTGGTGGCTTTACCGTGAAGCGCTCGTCCCCGCTATGGTCACATATTTCCAGTTCCATGCGGTCACATGGTATAGATACAGTTGAAGCAGTCCAGATATACCATGTGTCCATAGCGGGGACGCGCCCTAAACGATAGAGGGGATCTTGACAAAAACTGAATGAGGATTGATAACCCCAAAAATAGTCCCTGTACAGGGTCACCCTTATTGAGATAAAACATAACTTTTACTATTTATGCTAAAAGGAAATACAAGTGTGATCCATTAAAACTATGGGGGTCCCACTGTCACTATTATGTTATGGTGTACAGATCACGTCTATCATCTGATAGGATATTGGAGTGAGGTGTTGGCTCAAAGTGCACATGAATTCTGGTCGGGGGTTGATCCACAAGTATTTTACGGTGAATCTATAGGTATCTAGATTACCCAATATGTCCCAGGTCTAGTGGTCTCTATGTGGTCTGGCTGCAGGCTACCTACTGGATTCTTCCAAAATAGCAGAGGAGCACTCGATTTTGTGAATACTCGCTTTAGTGAGCAGTCATACATAGGTGTGGGGAGTGACCACTCCTGAGGTCTCCCCTTACTCCTTTCTCACACCACTAAGCGGGGGAAGGAGACAGGAGAAATAGGTACGTTCAGATCACACATACACACTCCTATCAGAACCTAGGTGTGGAGAGAGATCTCCTCCACTGCTGGGGTCTTACTGAATCTGATTAGTTTAGACTTGATTTGCTCATCTTTATTCTGAAGGTAATCATTTCAGGATCTTATCATTTAAATATGTGCTTTTCCCAGTTTATTGGATAATGTAGGAATGATATCTTCAGCATGATATGTTTAGGGACATACAGAAGACAAGGAGGAGTAGCTGGTGGGGAGGGAGCTCTCCAGAGGGATCTGATAAATGATGCTGTAATCTTGTAGTTCACAGGACGTCAGCCACACAGGAGAGACTGATCTACTGTCTGACAGGTCAGCAAGCCTCGGACTGGTGGTCAGACTGGAGATCACATTGCCAGGTGTCCATAATCAAAGGGTCTAAAATGTACGGATGCATCTGAGCATCTAGAAAATTGCTGGTGAGTTGACGTTATATGTGCTGATGAAAATAATCTATACTGCTTTTTCAATGGTTCCCTGGCCCTTAGGGGCTTCCCTATTTGATGGGAAAACAAAAGGCAGGTGCAGAGTTACAATAAAATGTGGCAGGTCCTAGAGCTTCCCCTTAGCACAACCCAAACTCCCCTGATCAGGCCAGTGCGCTGGTGAAACATGTAGGGAGGGTTTGCTCATGGGCATCTTTTTAGGCAGGGAACCGCTATTCTACGTCTGGCACGGGATAGTGCTTGCTAACAAACAGACCTACAGAATCTACCTCCTGATGGAAGTGTGTGTGTGTGGGCAACTTTAAAAAACTGCTGGTGAGTTAGAATGTGCTGATGAAAATATGAATTAGACTGAACGGTAATTCGGTTTCCAGAGATTGATATAAAAAGAGAATAAATTAGTGGCTTCACCAGTATACCTCAGGATAAATCGGTGTGCACCCCACGACCCACCGAATGATGTAGGAAATATAGTATTGTGTAAAAATATATATAATTCGGGGGGCATGATAGTAGAGTGCATAGATTGAACTACCACTCATCTCCACTAGGCCGGGCACAGTGACCATGAGGCGGCCCGCCGGGCACAGAGACCATGAGGCGGCCCGCCGGGCACACAGAGACCATGAGGCGGCCCGCCGGGCACACAGAGACCATGAGGCGGCCCGCCGGGCACAGAGACCATGAGGCGGCCCGCCGGGCACAGAGACCATGAGGCGGCCCGCCGGGCACAGAGACCATGAGGCGGCCCGCCGGGCACAGAGACCATGAGGCGGCCCGCCGGGCACAGAGACCATGAGGCGGCCCGCCGGGCACAGAGACCATGAGGCGGCCCGCCGGGCACAGAGACCATGAGGCGGCCCGCCGGGCACAGAGACCATGAGGCGGCCCGCCGGGCACAGAGACCATGAGGCGGCCCGCCGGGCAGAGAGACCATGAGGCGGCCCGCCGGGCACAGAGACCATGAGGCGGCCCGCCGGGCACAGAGACCATGAGGTGGCCCGCCGGGCACAGAGACCATGAGGTGACCCGTTCGGGCACAGAGACCATGAGGTGACCCGTTCGGGCACAGAGACCATGAGGCGACCCGTTCGGGCACAGAGGCCATAAGGCAGCCCGTCAGGCACAGAGGCCATGAGGCGCACACGCCAGGCACCACAGTATAAATTTTTCTTAGATAAAGGAATCAAGTCAGACATAATTAAGCCAGGTTGCTAGACCTGAAAGATTTAAGTCTGCGACCCTGAGACGGTGCATAGACCGTTTCATCTTGAACATGAGCAAGAAAACCAAAGCGACTTCTCTGCCGCCACATGACGCTGAGCTTTCCAACATGGCGCCAAGCCTGCAAGAGACAGAGAAACACACAACAATATCCGAACCCACAGAGAAGGTAGGAGGCCCACCGGAGATCTACAACCAAGAGCTGCCGACAAACCACATAGACTACAAAAAAACTGTCTATTGAGGTAGCCTCACATCTAACCTCTGATCTACGAGAGACTTTGGCAAATTCAGTTGCAAATGCTATGCAGCAGCTGCAGCATACACTGCAGCAGCACGATACCTGCATAGAAGCGGCGGAAAGTAGGATTCAAGTCGTGGAAGATACTACAGAGTCGATAAGTTACAAAACACCCTAGCAGACAACAAACGTCTCTGGGATAGATTAGAGGATCTAGAAAATAGGTCCCGACGCAATAATTTGAGAGTGGTGAGATTGCAAGAATCTATTCCTCCTGGGGACCTACATAAAATATGCGGTATTTCGCGCCAATGCAAAGTAGAGCGCGGACATAGATTGAGTCCTGATCTCCGTGGTACGGACCGCCAACAACTAGACCGAGACAGCTCATAGTGCGCTACCCTGACTACACAGATAAAGAAGCCGTCCTCAGAGCTTTCAAATCAAACAAGGAACCTGTTATATTGCGGGGGATGAGGATTCCTTTATTTGGGGACTACTCAGCTGAGGTCACTAAAAAGCGCAAAGCTTTTTCATCCCTCTGCACTCAACTATATCGCAAAAACACCAGATTTGCGTTAATCTACCCAGCCACTCTCAAGGTTTTTAACCCTGACGGCTCTTCTATAATGTACAACATTCCTGAAGAAGCTTACAAAGAGTTGGGAGAAAAATACACGACAAGAGTGTCACAGGAAGGCAAAGATCAACTGAACAGTTGACATGCACGGGCACGGTGGAGCCCAGACCAACAAAAAAAGAACACGAAACACTCAGGAACTCCCGATGGAACAAAGACAAAAAGGACTACGTTCCAATCATCGTTAAAGGGACACTCTTACTTGAACTTTCAAAAGAGACCGGACCTGACCTCTGGACTTCATCGGTGACATTATAAACCAGGTGTGGGGGTCGTCTTGTTGGGGCCATGACTCGAGGATCTCTCGCTTATCTGTATTGGGGCTTGATGTTGAGATCGGACTGACGGAGATCCCTCAGCCATCCACCCTGGCCTCAGTGGCGTTAAATCCGGTAAATAATAATATATTTATTGCTCTTATATTTTCTGGTAGTCGAGGAAGGGAGCACTGGGAAAATTGGAGACTACTAATATCGTAGCCTTACCACATGTGGAAAAAAGTGAGGCCCCAAGGAATTTATTTGGTGCCCTTCGCTCTACTTATATTTCTGTTATGTTTCATCTATTCACTTGTTATTGTAATTAGGTTGGGGGAGAGAGGAACTGTTGGGAACCTATAGGATGTCTGAAAGCGATCACCACTATGGTATATTTTATGCTTAGATCACATTAATATGAAAATTATATCCTGGAATGTCAAGGGGCTGCGATCCCCACAAAAACGCAACTAAATTCTCAGACACTTAAAACACCTTCAGCCTGATATAGCCCAGTTGCAGGAAACACATCTCCAAACTGCAGACTTTGCCAGACTGGAAAAAATGTGGGTAGGGAAAGCACTGGGCTCACCATCAGTAAACCGCAAAGCAGGGGTATTGGTGTTACTAAATAAAAACTTAGCTTATACTATACATGATTCAGCCGCTGATGATGGAGGGCAATGGTGCTATCTACATATAACTACCGTACAGGGTCAGGTGAGATCAGCTTATATAATGTATATGGTAATGGAGAAAACAAACAATTCTTTGCAGATCTGGCCACCATGATGGACAGAGACCCCGTACCATACCGAATAGTTAGGGGGGGTTTTAACACAGTGGTTAAAAACGCTGAAGATAGAAAAGGACCACGCCACCGATCAACAATACCCCACACACGTGATGAGGTCTTAGACTCGTTTCTTAATGACACAGCACCAATAGACACGTGGGGTGTCACAAACCCAGATAGCAGGGAATTTACATTTTATTCCCCTCCCCATGATTCATGGTCCAGAATCGACTATTTTCTAGTCGCTAAATCCTTACAATCAAGAGTGACCGACTCTCTAATACATGACAAGATACCATCTGACCACTCCCCCATATCTATAACCCTTCTAGACCACCATCCGAGGGGCAGTGACTTTTTGTGGCGCTTTCCCTCTTTTCTGTCCAAAGACGACAAATTTAGGGATCTTCTACGGGGTTGGTATCTAGAATTTAGAGGAGACAATGCAGCACATGTAGATATGCCTTCTGTTTATTGGGATACAGCCAAAGCAGTCCTTAGAAGCCGGATCATAGCATATACATGAGGCCTCAAGAAGCGGGTAACACAACAACTTTACGAGATCAGCCAAACCCTACGTAAAGCGTACACAATCCACCAAATCACACTTACTGCAAACACTAAACACCAGTAGCAGGTAGCGAGACGAGAATATGAATTGTGATATGAATGTAGGATGCAACTTGACATGTCAAACACAGAGGCTAAGTTCTTCCGGGGTGGCAACAAATTTGGACGATTACCATTTGCTCTGATTAAAAACTCTAGGCGACAGCAGCATATTCTAAGTCTTGCAGACGCCCATGGAGTAGTCCACAGGAACCCAGACAAGATTGTTTCCATTTTGGGGGATTTTTACGCCGCACTATATAAAAACCCGGGACCCCATGTCAGACTTCTTCTTAAATTGCGTATCCCTTCTGTCCCCCTCACAGGCCCAATTCGAAGAACTGAATGATCCGATCACTGAGGGTGAGATACTTGAAGCCATAAAAAAAACTACACCTACATAAGGCCCCGGTTCCTGGGGGAAGAAGTCAAGGAATCCCTCACTAGGGTCTTTAATGGCCTCGTGGCAGACACTCCTCTGTCAACCACAGACAATATGGCGTATATAAAACTGAATCCCAAGCCTGGGAAAGACCCACTACAACCTTCATCTTACCGCCCAATATTGCTGATCAATGTTGATCTCAAACTAATTGCCAAAATCATGGCTCTCCTTTATTGCCAGGTCTTGTAACACCATCACAATCAGGGTTTATCAGGA
Organism: Bufo bufo; assembly: GCF_905171765.1. Taxonomy (NCBI): domain Eukaryota; kingdom Metazoa; phylum Chordata; class Amphibia; order Anura; family Bufonidae; genus Bufo; species Bufo bufo. Next base: position 388,003,677 of record NC_053394.1, on the reverse strand, counting down.
ACAGATCCGCAGTATCCAACATAAGGAAGGTGTTGATGGTGCTGGATGTCGCACAGTGGACACCGCATAATTTCCCCGTGCCATCGCTGATTGCGATTGACACGGAGAAGGCATTTGACAATGTCAGATGGGATTGGTTGGAAAAGGTACTGGATGGCATGCAGCTCTTCGGCCCTTTCAGGACATTTATATCTGCCCTCTACACAGCCCCCAAAGCAAGGGTTTCTATCCCGCGATTCCTCTCCACACCTTTCACATTACACAAAGGCGCTCGCAGGGTTGCCCTCTATCGCCTCTATTGTTTAATCTGGCCTTAGAGCCCCTGGTGCGTATATTGGAATTCAGGGGAATTAGAATAGGTGAGAAGGAGGTGCGCACCTCTCTTTTTGCTGATGATCTTCTCCTTTTCATAGCAGACCCGGTAGAGGATCTGGAAAAAGTTCTAAAACTCTTACACTCCTTTGGACCGGTTTCGGGTTTCAGGCTAAATATAGACAAATGCTAAATATTACCCCTGGACACATCAGCACTGAAATCTCGCCTGCCCGACACCTGTAATCAAATCCCAGTGGCAGATTCACATATCACTTACTTAGGGAAAACATCCAACTCCCTATATAAGCTAAACTATATTCCTTTATTTAAAACAATTGCCAAAGATCTACGGAGATGGCAAGGTCTTCCGCTGTCCATAACAGGTAGAAGCCACTTAATCAAGATGGTCTGCTTCCCAAAATTACTATATCCTCTCCAGACGTTACCAATGTTGCTGAAACACTCAGATATTAAAGAGCTCCAGTCGACCTTTACCGCCTTCCTACGGTCTGGGAAGAGACCACGGATAGCTGTAACTAAACTAATGTTGCCCAGAAGTAAAGGGGGTTTAAACATACCTAACCTGAAACTTTATAATATCTAGTGTCTTTTTAGACATTGTATAGATTGGATACACAAGACTTACCATTACTCTAACCACCTACTGGAACAACAGCTAGCCTCTCCGTGGCCACTGTTAAATCTGTTGCATTCAAGGAGGAACTACTCTGCCAACACACCTGAAACACTCGATTATTATTAGAGATACCATGATAGCCTGGAGGGCAATGCGCAAACTGGGTAAAAGGCCTTTTCTAGCTTCCAGAGAAATGGGCCTCTGGCGCCACCCTGAATTTCCCCAAGGGATACATGACAAGATGTTTGAGACTTGGAGAGAGAAGGGAATTAATACTTTCTTAGACCTTCTACAGACCTCAGAGAATAGATATCTTACATTTCCTGAAATCTGCAGAAAATATACCCTCAGCAGGACACACTTTTTGCCATACCAGCAGGTGATTCACTTCTGTCGGCAGAGGCTACTAGATGTCACTACAGAATGTAACAATACCTCACTGGTATGTTCACTGGGACCTGCTAACACCAAGCAGTCTCTTACATTTACCAACTTCTCAGGGAAACGGGAGACAAGAAAGTTGAGGCTATCCTATTAAAAAAATGGGAAAAAAAACTTAAGATCAAAGTAAAACCTGAAGAAACTCTACACGGGTGGAACAGAGTATGCAAAGCAGTTCCATGTGAGCAGTGGAGGGAATCCCACTCCGGCTGATACATTCAGCCATATACGCATTTAGTTTCTCTAACAAGACCGACAACCCGGACCATCTTAAGACGTGTCCTAAATGTGGATTGGAGAGAGCAGATTTGACGCATTGTATTTGGCAGTGCTCCTATGTGCAAGGGTTCTGGAAAAACATCCTAAACTGGATTGCTTGCACATGGGAGCATAACCTATGCCTAGCTCCAGAGCCACTGCTGTTTCATATCTTCATAGAAGAACCCAAGCCACAGTTTAAAGTGGACACAGCACTGCTGGTGTCCTTAAGATGTCTTTTACAACACTGATTAAGACCAAGTACACCACAAATAAATGAGGTGGTATCTCAAATGTCGCACTACATGCACATAGACAAATTGGAAACAGAAACACTTCCATAGATGGAAGACTTTTATTAGCAAACATATTCCACAAACGGAAATGACATCCCTCATGAAAGCCTTCCAATACACGGAGTGGTATACTAGGAAAATTTTAAAAACAACCCTGGGTAACCTGCATATAGGGATGTAATATGATTTGCAAGATATTACATATACCTAACTTAGTGGAAAACGGTAAGATCCCAACAGACATCCATGGGGATTAGGGAATAGGGAGGGGCGGGAGAGTTTGTATGTTTTATTATTATGTTTTAAAAGAAAAATGTAAAATGTATCACCTACGTTTTACACCTGAAATAGTACCTAATTCTACATTTATGGTGAACTAAATAAAAATATTTTTCCAAAAAACAACAACATATAATACTGGTGGATAAAACAAGACTGAACACAAGATCTTCACAGTCTTCTACAGATCATAAGGGACATTTCATGAGACCTTATCTCTATCTACCTGATCATCCTGTGGTAAATTGTGATGTTCTTCTGAACCATCCTCTAGAAGAAGAGGACTGGGACATCTTTCCGGTGTTGTTATCTCTTCCTTAACTGTAGGAAACACATCCAGTGACTGAATTCATTCCGTACAGACAGATAATGAGAGGACGTGTGTATTTAGTCATGTCTATTACCTGGTGATGTGAGGGGCTTGTGATCCTCCATGATGATGTCCTTGTACAGATCTTTGTGTTCTTCTAAATACTTCCACTCCTCCATGGAGAAATAGACGGTGACATCCTGACACCTTATAGGAACCTGACAACACAATGATACAGTCATCAACCAGATCCCTTCATAGCGTTCCTGTATAATGTCCCAGCACTCCCAGCAATGTCACCTCTCCAGTCAGCAGCTCAATCATCTTGTTGGTGAGTTCTAGGATCTTCTCTCTATTTATTTCCTCATGTATCAGGGGGTGAGAAGGAGGCCCTGTGATTGGGCTCAGGGTTCTTCCCCATCCTTCAGACACAGGGTCCTGACAGCGCTCAATAGAGGCCTTCTTCACCACTGTGTAGTCCTGGTTATGGAGAGACACAGTAATAAATATCACTCCATACATCTCCAGAGTCCCTCACCTCTCCAGTCATGTCCATCTGTTAGTAACATAGATATGATGATGTAATGTGACATCATCAGAATCTCTCACCTCTCCAGTAAGCCGGAAGAGAATCTCTAGGGTGAGATTTATTATCCTCTCTGCCATCTTGTCCCTGTCCCTATCCATCCTTGATAGGTCAATCAGAAGAAGGATATTATATAGAAGATCTCCACTGAGAAGATCCTATATTGTAGGAACCTGAATGAAAAGAAGATGAGACGATGAAACATCCTACAAAATCTCATGTAAAATACAATAACTGGAGATAAGAGGAGACATGGGAGGAGATAATAAAGTGTAGATGTTGTGTTCTCTCTTTTTATAGTGATCGAAACATGTGTGAGGTCAAGGCAATTTCAAGGTATGTCACACCTTCACATGACCCTACAGCCAATAGAAGACGTCTTCAGTGATGCCAGTATGAACAGCACGTGACCACCATTGACCATCATAGGCCTCAATGGTCAGGTGACATACATACCGCCATCAGAGCTCCAACCAATATTGTCGTTGCAGTGATGTAAACAAACTGAAGGAGACCACAGGAGCCTCAGTGCTAGAGCAGTGGGGGGTTCTACATGTCCTATCAGGGTAATTATAAAACGCTGCGAAATATGTTGGCGATACATAAAGATTATTATTAGTATCTAGACAGACATTGGGTTGGCAGATTTGGTTTTTGGCAGCTCCTCACGACCACACAGATGTTGTAGTTTAATAGATTTATTTTTAACAAGAAGCATGACGAAATACAGCGATCATTAAAGGGTTTCTCCGGCATGTACTCAAGATAGGTCATCAATATGAGCTCAATATAGAGGTTCAACTCCCAACACCCCTGAACAATCAGCAGGTGGGTCTTATACAGATACATACATATACGGTTACACAAAATGTTTAATTACATGCTAATATGAAAGTATTCAGATCCAGGTGCTGGTTTAAAAAATGTAGAATGTTTTCAATAAAGTTTGTATAATCGCTGTGCTTCTTTTTTGGGCTTCCCTAATGTATTTTTCGGACATATTATTCCCTGTTTCAGCTGCACAGCTAGATGCATTTCACTAAGAAGCAAGGAACATATCACTTCTGTGAAATCTGCCATCACTGTATTGCTGTGATGTCCATTTCCTTACTTCACACTATGTTTGTTTTAAGCTCCCGACCTCATAGAAAAGATAAGGAGGAGAAAATCACACTTACAGAAAGGCAGGGGCAGAGGCATTTCTAGGTTAAAACATTCGGGGCTTGGGCCCCAGATGTTTTGTCTCAGGTCCCAAATGTACTGCCTGCCAGATAGATACAACTGTATTGCTGTCCTCAGGATGGTAATACAATTGAATCTAATAAATTGGAAGAGCTGAAGGACCTGTGATGACATCACAGTCCATGAGATCAGTGCTGAAAGGAGTGGTTGAGGACCTGCGATGATGTCACCATCATGTGACAAGTGAAGGAGAAGATGACGCTATGCAGTGAAGAGAAGTCCTCGGGAAGAACCTGTGGAGAGGTCTGCTACATGAGGAGAGGTAAGTGAAGGGAAAGATTTGGTGTGAGAGCAGAGTAATGGGGGGGTTGTGGTTATTTAACTGGGACTGTTTGTTAGGGCTGAGGGGAGTGATGTTATTTACATGGGACTGCATGTTGGAGAGGTTGGAGTGATGCTATTTACATGGGACTGAATGTTGGAGGTGGCTGGGCAGGGTGATGTTATTTACATGGGACTGTATGTTGATAGTGGCTGTGGGAGGGAATGATGTTATTTACATGGGACTGCATGTTGGAGAGGTTGGAGTGATGCTATTTACATGGGACTGAATGTTGGAGGTGGCTGGGCAGGGTGATGTTATTTACATGGGACTGTATGTTGATAGTGGCTGTGGGAGGGAATGATGTTATTTACATGGGACTGAATGTTGAGGGGCTATCTCTCTGCAAACTCTCTTCTTGACCCCTTACAATCTGCCTTTCACCCTCTTCACTCTACTGAAACTGCCCTTACTAAAGTGTCTAACGATCTCCTAAAAGCAAAAATAAATGGTGATTATTCTCTACTGATTCTGCTGGATCTCTCTGCAGCGTTTGATACCGTAGACCATAAACTCCTCCTCACCATGCTTTACTCAATTGGCCTTAAGGACACTGCTCTCTCCTGGTTCTCTTGCTATTTCTCTGGCAGTTCCTTTAGTGTATCATTCGCTGGCTCTTCTTCTCCTCTTACTATTCATGTTGGTGTTCCTCAGGGCTCAGTACTAGGTCCTCTACTCTTCTCCCTCTACACAGCCCCCATCGGACAGACTATCAGTAGATTTGGCTTTTGATACCATCTCTATGCTGACGACACCCAACTATACACTTCATCCCCTGACATCACCCCTGCTTTACTCCAAAACGCCAGTAACTGTCTGGCAGCTGTCTCTAACATCATGTCCTCTCTGTATCTAAAACTGAACTTCTTGTCTTTCACCCAACTACTAACCCACCAAAACTTCATATTTCAATTGAGGTCTGCAGCACTATCATAACTCCTGTCCAACATGCCCGCTGTCTTGGGGCCACATTTGACTCTGATCTTTCCTTTGTTCCCCATATTCAATCACTTACACGCTTTTGTCGTCTGCACCTCAGGAATATCGCCAGAATCCGCCCTTTTCTTACGGTGGAAACGGCAAAAACTCTTACTGTTGCCTTGATTTATTCTCGTCTTGACTACTGCAACGCATTACTAATCGGTCTCCCTCTCACTAATCTCTCCCCCCTTCAGTCTGTTCTAAATGCTGCAGCTAGGCTCATCTATCTATCCAACCCTTAAACTGATGCTACTATCCTGTGCCAGTCACTTCACTGGTTTCCCATCCACCACAGAATACAGTTCAAACTTCTCACCCTCACCTACAAAGCTCTCCACAGTGCTGCACCTCCATATATCCCCTCCTTTATCTCCATCTACCACCCTACACATGCTCTCCATTCTGTTAGTGACCTAAGATTAATAACCTCCATAATTCGTACCTCTCACTCCCGTCTTCAAGTTCTAGAGCTGCACCTACTCTCTGGAATACTCTGCCCCAGAATATCAGGTCAATTCACAACTTCTCCACCTTTAAACGTCTCCCCCACCAACTCCTCTGGCCTAAACTCAATCCTCTAGCAATCCCAATCCTGAAGCAGATCGGCCGGCACCACTCCTGTCAGTTCAATAATGGCTCGAATCCTACTTATCATAATCAACTACCTTATGTGTCACCCCCAATTTCTCATAGATTGTAAGCTCTTGCGAGCAGGGCCCTGACTCCTAGTGTTTCAGTTGTATATGAGCCAGTTACTTTTGTTTTGTACATGAATCCTAATAAAGGGCCGAGGAATATGATGGCACTATATATATAAATAAATATTATTATTATTATTTATATGGGTCTGTATATTGGAGAGGCTGAGGAATTATAATTTCACTAAAGGGGGGAATATAACTACTGGGGTCACTCTAGGCGCATTATAACAGTAGGGGGCAGTATAAATACTGGGGGAACTTCAGGGAGAGCATTATAACAGTAGGGGGCAGTATAAATACTGGGGGCTATGTGAGGGCATTATTAATACTGGAGGGCTATTCTACTAATGGAGGCACTCTTGGGGAGCAGGAAGGATGAGAAAAGGCGTGCAGCAAAGGTCAGACAGATGCTGGTGGTAGGGGACTCTATTATTAGGAGGACAGACAGGGTCATCTGTCACCGAGACTGTGAATGCCAAACAGTGTGTTGTCTTCTGGGTGCTCGGGTTCAGCATATTGCGGATCGTTTTGACAGATTGCTGGGTGGGGCGGGGGAAGACCCGGCGGTCATGGTACACATTGGCACCAATGACAAAGTCAGGGGGAGATGGAAGGTCCTTAAAAATGATTTTAGGGAACTAGTAGAGAAGCTCAAGTCCAGGACCTCCAAGGTAATGTTTTCAGAAATACTACCAGTGCCACGAGTGTCACCAGAGAGACAGCGGGAGCTTAGGGGGTTAAATAAGTGGCCTGGTGCAGGAAGGAAGGGTTTGGGTTCATGGAGAACTGGGCCAACTACTCTGTTGGTTACAGGCTCTACAGTAGGGATGGGCTGCACCTTAATGGAGAGGGTACAACTGTCCTGGAGGAAAAAATGGTTATATGGTTGGAGGAGCTTTTAAACTAGGATCTGGGGTGAGGGTGGGGGGTCATACTAATAAGGAGGTAGATAGTTCAGATAGAGAGTGGGATATATAAGGGGAAAGTAGGGATTTAGTGGGGGTTGGGGTTAGTGAGGAAAGTAGGGAGAAGACTGGGCAGAACTATACACCAATGAAAAATAGAGCTGCTGGTAACAAGAACCTGTTACATACAAACATCAACCAAAGTAACCCAAAAATCACAGATAGATATTCACTTTACAGGTAATAGTAATTTAAAATGTTTTTTTTTCCCAAATGTCAGAAGTCTAGCTAGCAAAATGGGGGAGCTGGAGGCTATGGTACTAGAAGAACACATAGATGTAGTTGGTGTGGCTGAGACATGGTTGGACACATGACTGGGCTGTTAATATTGAGGGTTTTACACTATTTAGGAAAGACGGGGTCAATAGAAAAGGTGGTGGTGTGTGCCTGTATGTGAGGAGTGATGTGAAGACAAGTGTGAAAGAGGCAATTGATGGTGAGGATGTGGAAACCTTATGGGTGGAAGTTCAAAGGGATATAAACACTAAACAAATAATGTGTAATCTATAGACCCCCTAACATCACAGAAGAGATAGAAATGCAACTGTATAACCAAATAGAGCGGACGGCACAGGCTGGTACAGTGGTCATAATGGGAGATTTTAATTTCCCAGACATTGACTGGGGTCATGGTTCTGCATCAACTGCAAAGGGGAGAAGATTCCTCAACTTGCTGCAGGACCACTTTATGGGCCAGTTTGTAGAAGCTCCCACTAGGGGCAATGCTCTGTTGGATCTGGTAATTTCTAATGATGCAGAGCTTGTTGGAAATGTTACTGTTCGAGAAACACTAGGTAATAGTGACCACAATATAATTATATTCCCCCTACAAGAAGAAGTGTTGAGCGAGCATGCTCGGCCGAACTGCTGTTTGGCTTGAGCATCGCTATGCTCGGCAGATCCGAGTGTTCGGCCGAATGCTTCGGGTGCTCGAGTACAATTTAAAATAATGAAAGTCAATGGGAGACCCGAGCATCAAACCAGACACCCTCTGCTCTAAAGAAATAAGGGTGTCTAGTTCACAAAAAAGGTTAGAAAATGATGGCAACCCCATCAAAATGGTTTGGAAACAGCATTAAAAGGATGGCTGGATGCGTCTTAGGCTCCTATTATGTACGACATACAATAGACAACCACACATAGGCTATATGCCAAAATCCAGGTTTATGCAAGCCATCAATCTATCCATGAGAGAGATAACAGCCAGCATACTTGTCACCGCCAGTTTTGTGAGAAGGTCTGACAGACGTTCTTCTCTACCTCTTGTATGACGTTCTTTGTTTTGGTTTCACTTTGTCATCTACTTTCCTTCTGCCAGATGTCACTTATTTAGACTAATCATATTCCTTTATATTCCCTCCCATACTGCCTCACTTTGCAGTTTATACTACTTCCTGGATGAAGTGTTCACTGCTGGAGGCTGCTGCTGCTGTTGTTTGCTCAGATAAGTTGTTTCCTTTATTGTGTTTCCTTGCTGGCTTGATTCTAGGTGACCCTGACTCCGTCCGTATTAAGTGCAGGGAGCCGGTGGTCGTGTCCCCTCACTATTATAGGGTTTTCAGGTGTCACACAGTTTTAGGTACGTGGGCATGCAATCGTCTACCATTGAGACCCTTGCATGTGCATAGCAGTCATGGAGAGCTCTTAGGGTTTTAAAGGGCTCACCTATATGCTCCTTAGTTTGGGATCAAGCCAGTCGGTCGTTTATTTATAAGTTCCAGCTATCTGCAACTTCACCCGTGACATTATAAACCGCCATAACCGTCTTAAGCATGAATCCGGTTTCAGCCTTGATTGACCGCATGCAAGGTCTTTCGCTGGAGGTAGCAGATCTCCGTAAAACTGTGTCTCAGTTTCAGGTGACCGGTTCTGCTGGTGTTAAGATCTCGCTTCCGGATATGTTCTCCGGGGGTAGTGAGAATTTTGTTCGCTTTAGAGAGGCTTGCAAACTCCATTTTCACCTACTTCCCCATTCCTCTGGTGATGAGAAGCAGAGGGTGGGGATCATCATCTTGCTACTCAGGGATAATGCTCAGTCTTGGGCCTTTTCGCTGCCGGTGGGGGCACGACCCCTCCGATCGGTGGATGAATTTTTTGTAGCCCTGGGGCAGATATATGATGACCCGGATCGTATTGCTCTGGCTGAATCTAAACTGCGTCTTTTATGCCAGGGTAAACAGTCCGCAGAGATATATTGTTCAGAATTTCGGAGATGGGCAGCTGATACTGGTTGGAATGATGCTGCACTCCGAAGTCAATTTTGCCATGGTCTTTCAGAAAGATTGAAAGATGCATTTGCTTTTCATGAGAGACCAGCGTCGTTAGAGTCTGCCATGTCTCTAGCTGTTCGTATTGACAGGCGTCTTAGAGAGAGAGAAGACTACTCTTTCCTGTCATATTCAGCCCAAGGACAGTGGGACTTTCTCATTCAGTGCGCAGGGGTCTCAGGCTGTCTCAATCCCCTCTGAGGAGGAGGCCATGCAGCTGTGTTTGCTTGCCGCTGATAGTAGAGGATTCAGCTCTTAGAGGAGGGTTTGTTTCTGTTGTGGGGGTATAAATCATTTGGCTAATGTTTGCCCCGATAGGAGATTCGTGGAGTTTTCTGAGGGTAATAGAAAAAAAAAAAAAAAAAATAAACCCTCTAAAAACTTTCCATTTGCTACTATTGGCAAGGTCGATGCGGAAATTGAAGGTTTGCCATTTGCTTGTAGTTCCCATTTTCTCCTACCTGCCAGGGTGGCGCTAGACAGCAAAAACATTGTTTGTGAGATTTTTGTAGATAGTGGAGCAGCTGCCAATCTCATTGATAATCAACAACGCATGGTTTCCAGGTGTGCACTATGGAAAAGGATATACCTGTTTTTGCTATCGATTCCGCTCCACTTTCTCAAAGATCGTTCAAGGGCATAGTTCACAATATCCGTTTGACTGTGGGTGACGCTCATGTTGAGGATATGTCATGTTTCGTCCTAAGCGGATTACCTACTCCTCTAGTGTTGGGGCTACCCTGGCTCACTAAACATAACCCCACCATTGATTGGCAAGCAAGGCAAATAAATGGTTGGAGTGAGTTTTGCAGAGAGAATTGCCTCACGGCGTCTCTTTCAGAGGTTTCTACCAAGACTGTGCCATCTTTTCTCTCTGAATTTTCTGATGTGTTTTCCGAGAGTGGTGTCCAGGAGTTGCCCCCTCACCGGGAGTACGACTGCCCTATTAATCTCATCCCAGGCGCCAAGCTGACAAAATCACGTTTATACAATCTCTCCCAACCTGAAAGAGTCGCTAGTCACCTGTTGTCGCTGTTTTTTTTTTTTGTTAAGAAAAAAGATGCTTTAAGACCTTGTCTGGATTTCAGGGAGCTTAACCGTATCACGATTCGTGACCCATATCCGCTTCCTCTGATCCCGGACCTGTTTAACCAGATTGTTGGGGCTAAAGTTTTTTCTAAGTTGGATTTAAGAGGGGCATACAACCTAGTCAGGGTCAGGGAAGGGGACGAATGGAAGACGGCCTTCAATATCCCTGAGGGTCATTTCGAGAATTTGGTTATGCCCTTTTGGTTTGATGAATGCTCCGGCCGTCTTCCAACATTTTGTGAACAGCATTTTTTATCATTTAATGGGGAAATTTGTACTGGTGTATCTAGATGACATTTAGATTTTTTCTCCTGATTTCAAGACTCATCGGGACCACCTACGTCAGGTCCTGCTGATTCTGCGGGAGGATAAATTGTACGCTAAACTGGAAAAATGTGTGTTTGCGGTTCCGGAGATTCAATTTCTTGGTTTTCTTCTCTCCACTTCTGGTTTTCGGATGGACCCTGAGAAGGTCCGCGCTGTGCTTGATTGGGAGCTTCCTGAGAATCAAAAGGCGCTGATGCGGTTTTTGGGTTTTGCCAATTATTACAGAAAGTTCATTTTGAATTATTCCTCTGTTAAGCCACTCACTGATATGACTAAAAAGGGGGTGGATTTTTCCTCGTGGTCGGTAGATGCGCTTAAAGCCTTTTCTAGTATCAAAGAAAGTTTTGCTTCCGCTCCCATTTTGGTACAACCTGATGTCTCTCTACCGTTTATTGTTGAGGTGGATGCGTCTGAGGTGGGTGTGGGTGCGGTCTTATCTCAGGGTCCCTCTCCTGCCAAATGGCGACCGCGTGCCTTTTTCTCAAGGAAACTCTCCTCTGCAGAGAGAAATTACGATGTGGGAGATAGGGAGTTGTTGGCCATCAAATTAGCTTTTGAGGAATGGTGCAATTGGTTAGAGGGAGCCAGACACCCTATTACCGTGTTTACTGACCATTAGAATCTGGGCTACTTGGAATCAGCCAAGCGTCTGAACCCAAGACAGGCCAGATGGTCTTTGTTCTTTTCTAGGTTTAATTTAGTTGTTACGTTCCGCCCTGGGGTTAAAAATGTGAAGGCGGATCCCCTGTCACGTTGTTTTCCTGGAGGGGGAACTTTGAAGACCCATTTTAGCTGATGGGGTTGTCGTCTCTGCTCTTTATCCTGATTTGGAGGCAGAGGTTCAGGCAGCCCAGGCAGAGGCTCCTGATCTTTGTCCTCCTGGGAGGTTGTTTGTGCCTCTCGCTTTACGACACAAGGTTTTTAAGGAGCACCACGATACTGTCCTTGCTGGGCACCCGGGGAGTAGAGCCACAGTGGATCTCATTGCTCTGAGATTCTGGTGGCCGGCTCTTCATAAGACGGTTGAGGGTTTTGTGGCAGCCTGCGAGACCTGCGCTCGTGCCAAGGTCCCTCATTCATGGCTATCGGGTCCTCTCCTCCCGTTACCCATTCCTTCCCGTCCTTGGACGCATCTGTCCATGGACTTCATTACGGGCCTGCCTCGTTCCTCGGGAAGACTGTGATTCTGGTGGTAGTGGACCGTTTTAGCAAAATGGCGCATTTCATTCCCTTTCCTAGGTTACCCAATGCTAAGACGCGGCGCAAGCGCTTGTTGATCACATTGTTAAATTGCATGCCATTCCTTCAGACATCGTTTCTGATAGGGGCACGCAATTTGTTTCCAGATTCTGGAAGGCCTTCTGTTCTCGCTTGGGGGTTCAGTTGTCGTTCTCTTCTGCTTTTCACCCGCAGTCGAATGGTCAGACCGAATGCGTCAATCAGAATCTGGAGACATATCTGCGCTGTTTTGTGGCGGAGAATCAGGAGGATTGGTATTCTTTTTTGTCCCTTGCTGAGTTTGCTTTAAATAACCGTCACCAGGAGTCCTCTGAAAAGTCAAAATTTTTTGGTGTATATGGGTTTCATCCGCAGTTTGGGACATTCTCTGGAGAGGGGTCTTCTGGTTTACCTGATGAGGAGAGATTTTCCTCGTCTTTGTCATTTATTTGGCAAAAAATTCAGGGTAATCTGAAGAGGATGAGTGAAAGCTATAAGAGATATGGCGGATAAGAGATGTGTGCCTGGTCCGGACCTGAATGTAGGTGATTTGGTGTGGTTGTCTACAAAGAATATCAAACTGAAGGTTCCCTCCTGGAAGTTGGGTCCTAAGTTTATTGGGCCTTACAAGATCTTGTCCGTCATCAATCCCATTGCCTTCCGTCTAGATCTTCCTCCGACTTGGAAGATCAATAATGTTTTTCACATGTCCCTATTAAAACCTTATGTCCAACCCACTGTACCCTACTCTTTGCCTCCTCCTCCGATTTTTGTTGATGGTAATCTTGAATTTCAGGTCTCTAGGATTGTGGATTCTCGCATTATCCACGGTTCTCTTCAGTACCTCGTTCATTGGGAGGGTTATGGTCTTGAGGAGAGGATGTGGGTCCCAGTGGCGTCTCATCAGGGCTTTCCATAAGTCTCATCCTGAGAAGGTGGGCTCTGAGTGTCCGGAGTCCACCCGTAGAGGGAGGGGTACTGTCACCACCAGTTCTGTGAGAAGGTCTGACAGACGTTCTTCTCTACCTCTTGAATGACGTTCTTTGTTTTGGTTTCACTTTGTCATCTCCTATCCTTCTGCCAGGTGTCACTTATTTAGACTAATTGTCTTCCTTTATATTCCATCCCATACTGCCTCACTTTGCAGTTTATACTACTTCCTGTATGAAGTGTTCACTGCTGGAGGCTGATGCTGCTGTTGTTTGCTCAGATAAGTCTTTTCCTTTATTGTGTTTCCTTGCTGGTTTGATTCTAGGTTACCCTGACTCCGTCTGTATTAAGTGCAGGGAGCCGGTGGTCGTGTCCCCTCACTATTATAGGGTTTTCAGGTGTCACACAGTCTTAGGTACGTGGGCATGCAATCGTCTACCATTCAGACCCTTGCATGTGCATAGCAGTCAGGGAGAGCTCTTAGGGTTTTAAAGGGCTCACCTATATGCTCCTTAGTTTGGGATCAAGCCAGTCGGTCGTTTATTTATAAGTTTCAGCTATCTGCAACTTCACCCGTGACAATACCTTACAATGGCAGCCTTGTGCACTATGAGATATTCCAAACCAACTCTCATCTTACTGAGAGCCAGTAAACCTCAAAGTTACTTCAGATCTGTTGGATGGCTTAGGTGGACCTGCACACCTAGATCAATATCATTAGGGAGACAAAATGTTTTCTAATTGTCCTAACACATGACCCTCGCTCCCCACTATAAATACAGGCGGCCTGCTGGCTATAGGTTGCCTGTGATTTTCGTCCTATAGGCTGTGTACTTCATTGTTTTGAAAGCTACCTCTGGAATTGAACCTCGATCCGCCTCTTGACACCTCTTTTGCCTGCTCCCTGTATCTTGACGCTACCTCTTGGATTTTGACCTCGGCTTGTTTGCGAATTTGTCTTTGTCTCTTCCCTTGTTCTGACGTGACCTCCTGGACTGACCTCTATACAGTTTTGTCATGTAAAAACTAATTTGCATAAACATGGCAATATGGAAAATACACGCAAATGAGCAGAATCTGTCTCACGGGTAGAGTCACAGGAATCAAGATAGAGTGGAGGTGCACCCCCTGAGCTGCCAGCCGATCCCCTGTCCCTGCCTACTTGCACCTCCTGCCCTAGGTGACGGAGCGCAACTGGGCAACAGTCCCTAACCTACTAAGTGCAAGCAGAGAGAAAGAGACAGCAGGGAAGAGGACAGCCACTGAGAAGTTACAATAAGCGGACAAGAGGTAGAACAAACACGGAAGGCAAGGCGGGTCAACTAGCCGACCGAGGTCAGTCCAGGAGGTCACATCAGAACAAGGGAAGAGACAAAGACAAATTCGTAAACAAGCCGAGGTCAAAATTCGAGAGGTAGCGTCAAGATACAGGGAGCAGGCAAAAGAGGTGTCAAGAGGCGGATCGAGGTTCAATTCCAGAGGTAGCTTAAAAACAATGAAGTACACAGCCTATAGGACGAAAATCACAGGCAACCTATAGCCAGCAGGCCGCCTGTATTTATAGTGGGGAGTGAGGGTCATGTGATGTGGCCAGTCACATGACCGACAGACAAACAAGTCGAGCACCGAGTGATCAGCTCGGCGCTCAAGGCAGACCTAGGAGCAGGGAGCCTCCCAGCTAGCAAGGCCGCCCTGGGAACGAGGCCAAACAGATCCTCGCTCCCGAAGCTAAGCAGCAGGTCTGCGGCTGATGGGAGACCGAGTGCGCCTTCGGCGCCCCGTTACAATCTGCCTTGTTTTTCAGCGTCACAAGACTATGAAAACCAATAGATGGCGCTATTGAGTTATAAACAGCGCCATCTATTGGTTTCATAGTTTTCTGACAAGACTATGAGTCTTATGACATGCTTATTAATGTAGCCTTTTGCATGGAAAAAAAAAAATCACAATAAAAATTTGCGATTAGAATATCTCCTGGATATGTCTTCTATATAACATTCCCTGTTCCAGTCCACGTCTCTGAGATCTCCTGGATATGTCTTCTATATAACGCCCCCTCCTCCAGTCCATGTCTCTGGGATCTCCTAGATATGTCTTCTATATAATGTCCCCTGCTCCAGTCCACGTCTCAGAGATCTCCAGGATATGTCTTCTATATAACGCCCCCTCCTCCAGTCAACATCTCAGAGATCTCCTGGATATGTCTTCTATATAACGCCCCCTCCTCCAGCCCATGTCTCTGAGATCTCCTGGATATGTCTTCTATATAACGCTCCCTGCTCCAGTCCACATCTCTGACATCTCCTGGATATGTCTTCTATATAACGACCCCTCCTCCAGTCCACGTCTCGGAGATCTCCTGGATATGTCTTCTATATAACGCCCCCTCCTCCAGTCCACGTCTCTGAGATCTCCTGGATATTGCTTCTATATAACGACCCCTCCTCCAGTCCACGTCTCGGAGATCTCCTGGATATGTCTTCTATATAACGCCCCCTCCTCCAGTCCACGTCTCTGAGATCTCCTGGATATGTCTTCTATATAACGCCCCCTGCTCCAGTCCACGTCTCGGAGATCTCCTGGATATGTCTTCTATATAATGCCTCCTCCTTCAGTCCACGTCTCTGAGATCTCCTGGCTATGTCTTCTATATAACGCCCCCTCCTCCAGTCCACGTCTCTGAGATCTCCTGGATATGTCTTCTATATAACGCCCCCTCCTCCAGTCCCCATCTCTGAGATCTCCTAAATATGTCTTCTACATAACGCCCCCTGTTCCAGTCCACGTCTCTGAGATCTCCTGGATACGTCTTCTACATAACGCCCCCTCCTCCAGTCCATGTATCTGAGATCTCCTGGATATGTCTTCTATATAACGCCCCCTGCTCCAGTCCACGTCTCTGAGATCTCCTGGATATGTCTTCTATATAACGCCCCCTCCTCCAGTCCACGTCTCTGAGATCTCCTGGATATGTCTTCTATATAATGCCCCCTCCTCCAGTCCACGTCTCTGAGATCTCCTGGATATGTCTTCTATATAACGCCCCCTCCTCCAGTCTACATCTCTGAGATCTCCTGGATATGTCTTCTATATAATGCCCCCTTCTCCAGTCCACGTCTCTGATATCTCCTGGATATATCTTCTATATAACGTCCCCTACTCCAGTCCACATCTCTGAGATCTCCTGGATATGTCTTCTATATAACGCCCCTGCTCCAGTCCACGTCTCTGAGATCTCCTGGATATGTCTTCTATATAATGCCCCCTGCTCCAGTCCACGTCTCTGAGATCTCCTGGATATGTCTTCTATATAACGCCCCTTCCTCCAGTCCACATCTCTGAGATCTCCTGGATCTGTCTTCTATATAACGCCCCCTCCTCCAGTCCATGTCTCTGAGATCTCCTGGATATGTCTTCTATATAACGCCCCCTGCTCATGGCTTTTGTTGAAATGCATTATATACTAGAACCAACCTCTTGTGATTAGTATTTTATGTTATTATCTTTAAGCTGGTGTCCTGCCCCAGAAGCTGCGTCTTTACTTCCTGCTTCATGTTCTCTGGAATTTGTAGATTAGGCTGAGTTCACACTTCAGTTATTTGATCAGTTATTTCCATCAGTTATTGTGAGTCAAAACCTGGTGTGGGAGAAAAACACAGGACAAGTGCAGATCTTCCCATTACACCTGATCTCTGAGTCGCTTCACTACTGGTCTGGGCTCAATAACTGAAGGAAATAACTGAAGAGTGAACTTGGCCTTAAGGGCGGATGGAGCTGTGTATCTCTGTGGCTGTGGAGCCTTATATGTGTGGATGTGATGAGTGTTCCACTTACCTGGGGGCAGGCGTGTCCTCCTCTGACAACCCTTCACTATGGAGCCTCCTGGGCTGTAATTTCTACCACCATGTACAGGAGTCGGGCTCCAGGCTGTGCTGTAGGAGAAGGTACAGGACCTGTGATGATGTCATGACCATGTGATTAGGTGTGGGAGGAGTCAGGTTATGCTGCAGGAGAAGGTACAGGACCTGTGATGATGTCATGACCATGTGACCAGGTGTGGGCGGAGTCAGGCTGTGCTGCAGGAGAAGGTACAGGACCTGTGATGATGTCATGACCATGTGATCAGGTGTGGGAGGAGTCAGGCTGTGCTGCAGGAGAAGGTACAGGACCTGTGATGATGTCATGACCATGTGATCAGGTGTGGGAGGAGTCAGGCTGTGCAGCAGGAGAAGGTACAGGACCTGTGATGATGTCATGACCATGTGATCAGGTGTGGGAGGAGTCATGGAGATCACATGACCAGGGTTATCCGCTCTGTGTGTGAGACTCTGCTGTGCTGTGTGGAATCCCAGTCTGTATGTAGCAGAGCTGTAAGCCTGTAATGTTTGTATAGATGAGCTGTATCCGTGTAATGTCTGTGTAGTTGAGCTGTATGTGCATACAACCAAGCTGTTTATGTGTAATATGCCTCTGAAGACTCCTATCAGTGTGTGCACAGAGCTGTGTATGTGTAATGTTCAGTTACTACAGCAGAGTCTTTGTCATGTCCATGTAGCAGAGCTGTGTATGTGTAATGTTCAGTTACTACAGCGGAGTTTTTGTCATGTCCATGTAGCAGAGCTGTGTATGTGTAATGTTCAGTTACTACAGCGGAGTCTTTGTCATGTCCATGTAGCAGAGCCGGCGATGTAATCTGCTGGTATCGGGGCTCTGTGTGTGCTCAGGAGATGTTTAGGGGTAACTCTGTCCCTTTTCTCCATATCAGTTATTAGAAATGATGTCAGCGATATCTTATGTCGGGGCAGATGTAGGATTTCCGCTGTGGGGGAAAAGGAGGAATAAACTTCTCTTCTGTTATTCCTAGTGTTAGCACATAAATGGCCGCGCTGTGTCTTATCGCTGGGGGTTTTCTTTGTAGTTGATTTGAGCTTGTCTGCTGCTCCAATGGGGGAACATGGGCCCCGTTCTCATGACTGGCAGGGGCCCCCAGCGGATGGACCCCCACAATCAGTGGACAGGAGATAAGTTCCCTTGTTTCAGTCTTGTATCATTGGCTGAATTTCAAAGATGAGATTTTAGTCTTTGGAGATTAGAAAAAATGCAACAGAAATGTCGGACAGATTGTGATCGGAGGCAGGACAGGCTCGGAGAGGTAAAGCGGTGATTAGTGTGACGGGGGATGGGGAGAAGGCGGGAAGGTTGTCCTCAGTGACAGCGGTAAAGCAGGTTATGTGGGAAGAGCAGCGAGTAGTAACGTAGAGAGGCTGAGAGGACGGCGGCTCCGAGCTTCATCTAACGCTGCCGATGGTTTAGAGATAAGAGGCACAGTCCTCAGCTGAGATGAGGGGTGTCAGACGGGGGACGGGGGGCAGAGAGGTAAAGGTATGAAATAATTATTTGGGGTTGTGGGACAGAGAGGACGTAATAGAAGTGAAGAAGTCCTGCTGTGAGGAGGTGAGAGCAGACATGGAGCTGCTTCTCTGTAGGCCATGAAGTCTTCCTTGGGTGGGATTTCTTCCGGCTTCGTTCTGGACTCTGGAAGCCTCAGCTTTTCTGTATATGTCAGGGATGTAAAACACGGGCTGGCATGTCATGGAGTATAACTGAAGTCCCTTTCCAGAAGGAGAGAACAGGTTATCGGTAGCTGTCCTGTAGCTTCAGGGAGTTAGGAAAGTGTTCAGATTGAATGTACATGTAAAGATAACTTAGAGAGACTGACAGTGCGGGCGGCATTAGAAGCCTTCCGGCTGGGAGCCGTGTACAGTATTCAGTATAATGAAGAAAATGGGGGCAGACATCTTAGCATCTGGCAGGTACTCCGACCACCTGATTGTCTCAGAGAGAAGGAGAGAAATTCATTAAGATCACAGGAATTTATGAGGAGAAAGTGCTGACAAGTAAGAAAGGAATGCTTCAAGATAACAAGGTACTGAAGGATGCAGAAGCATGGTATAGAGCAGCCAGGGAGATGGGGAAATTAGGCTGGACAGAAATGTATGATGAAGAGACAAATGATTACTTTTACATGCCGCCAACACAGCCCCTAAAATGGCGCTGGAGGACTCAGCGATGCTTCAGCAGGCACGACCCCACCATATTATCAGCCCCTCAGTCTCCGGAGGGGTGGATCTGTGGAGTATGTCATTGCCAGAATCCCACAGGGAGGAATGTCTGGTACAGCTGTGGAGCGGCAAAACCACCTCCTTGTACCCGGTTATCACACAGGGTGGCACACCTTATGTACCAGCTTCCGCTCCGGCAGCCATCTTAACTAATCCCATTTTCTCCCTGGCAGCCATCTTAACTGAGGTAACTTCACTCCCTGCGCAGCGGCCATCTTAGTTACTGGTATTTTTCCTGATATGGCAAGAAGCATGAAACAATACACATAGATCTAAGTAGCACCACATAGAGTACTCAACTCAGTAAGTGCAGGATACACATTTACCTATAATTAGTTATTACTTGTAGTATTGTTTAATTAGATGAAATGCCTTAACTTCTATGTTTGTTCCTTTGCTAAGATTAAGTCAGCACTTGGAGGCAACTTCATCTCGATTCATAATAGGTTTTTGTGGTTGGTGCAGATGTTCAGGACTCCAGGTCAAGGGGAATTGGGTGAAGATATTTGGTTAAGTCCTGCATTTGATACAAAGTCAAGTGAAGTACTGGGCCCTGGGGGGGAGGGGATTGTGATGGAAATGGTCTCAACTGTGGTAAATTGTAGCTTTAAGGCCAGACTGTTCTTTCTGTCTTTCTGAAGAATGCTAACCTTGAGATAAGATTCTGCAGAAGTTTAACTATTAAAATGCCGTTAGTATGGTCTGGAAGTATTGCCTTATATTAATAACTAATCAAATTACTAGTTTCATCCATTACCTGTAAGACTGTATGTTTGATTCTTACATTGCTCTCTGTTCCTTCTTTTCCATGCGACCCTCATCCCAGGTAATGTCCACTAAGAGTTCGCTAGTGCTATAAGCCTAGTTTCTGTGTGGCTCAGTCCAGTTTATGGTGACAGAACTCTAGGGCTCTCCCAGCACCGGTGGTGTGAAGAAAAAGTCTGGGTACTTTGTGTGTATGGATCTTGTTTCCATCTGTGGGCTGTTTGCATTGTGTTTGTTTTTGTTGGTTTGCCGGTTGTATTAGTGTACTGAACGTATGTTGAAGAGAAGTAGTGTGCAGCAAGCGTTTGGTTTGCGTCCGCGCTGAGGCCGATGGTTTTTGCGGTAGTCAGGAGAACTACAGGGTTCTGGCCCTCTAGTGAACAGTAGGAATTCCAACTGGGGCCTATGAAGACAAAGCTAATTTAGAGATGGGCAACACCCAAGGTATGTAGAAAGGGACCGACAGGGATCCCAGCTGCAGAAGTAGTAAGGAGGAGAGAAGATAGGCAGTGAAGAACATCAGCCAGCTAATGGAAGGTGTAGACATGTCCCCCATCCTGGGTGGTAAACTGAATCCAGAGTAGTGGGGAAAAGCATGTATGGAAAACAAAGGGTGGCTAAAAGCTAACAAGCTCACAGGACAGGCAGAAGTTTGGCTGCGAGTAGCGAGGGAAGTATATAGAGGAGTTCCTTTCCTTCTCCATACTCTTCTCTTCCTATCACTCTGGTACAAGTTGATCTTGGTCTCATCTGTCCATAGGATGTTGTTCCAGAACCGTGAAGGCTTTTTTAGATGTCATTTGGCAAACTCTAATCTGGCCTTCCTGTTTTTGAGGTTCACCAATGGTTTACATCTTGTGGTGAACCCTCTGTATTCACTCTGGTGAAGTCTTCTCTTGATTGTTGACTTTGACACACATACACCTACCTCCTGGAGCGTGTTCTTGATCTGGCCAACATGCTAACAAGCTCACAGAACAGGTAGAAGTTTGGCTGCGAGTAGCGAGGGAAGTATATAGAGGAGGGGGAGAGACAGAAGAAGTGGGAAGTACTATTATGAATGTTATCATGATAATGTTAAACCATCTCCCCAACAGAGAAAGGAAGAAGTCTGCCACCCTCTAATGGTCCTGGGGGATGGACCTGCAGAGTCTGCGGGACCCAGAACCTAGATTGGAGAGAGAGTTGTGCTGTGTGTGCTGCTCCTCGTCCACACCACACGAGAGGATTGTATTCTGTGCTGACTGTGCCCGGATCACTGTCCCCACAGACACCCATGTTTTTAGGGATGGCTGGGGAGGCAGCGAGGACGACACAAAGACAGGTGAGGAGGAAAAGTTAGACCAAGATTAGGAAACAGACAATCCAGTATTGGCTGTGCCCTTAAACACTTTAGCAGATTCAAGCCCGGCCCCAATGATATCCAAAACACTTCCAACACCTCTGAACAGCTAGGTCAGACAAGCCTAGATGGCTGGCAATTCGTCAAAATGACCATCCTGCTTCTCTTAGTCCAATGATGTATCTCCTCTGAAAGTCTATCAACTGGGTATACCGTAGAGGCATCTCTAGCAGTCACTGATATCTCACCAAAAGGTACACTACCCAAAAGTAGCCTCTGAGAACCTTTCTATAGATCAGTTTGGGAAGCACTTTTATGCCCTCTTGTGGCAAGACCCAGTGTCTAATCAGACCACAACTGTAATCATTTACATATCTGCCAGAGACATAACTGAATGCAAAGTTTAGCAGCAATCTGACATTTCTGTCTGGTTGTGTTATGTTGTTTTGGCAATAAGTGTACTATCTGTCTTTCTAGAGAGGAAGATAATCCACTGGTTGTAGTATCCACAAAATGAATGTCCAGAAAGGGTTAGTGATGATTGTGTTCTCTGTTCTAATGTGAATGTGCCCCTCCCCCTAGCGTGTCCCATGTAATAACAGTGACATCACTGGTTAAGAAGTCCGGTGTCTGTGATAGGACCAAAATCCAAACTACGGGGGGGGCGCGGTCTGCTCATCGATGGCGCCAGATGCTTAGAGCTTCAGCTCCGCTCCTAGCACCCTTACAGCAACTACTACCGCGGCGCACAGGGCACTAAATTCGGCTTGAAGATCCGCTACATCGCACATGCGATGGGTAAGTTAAAGAAACGGCAGGCGCCGAAGAAATTTACTGAATTCTTTGCCCAGTCGGTAACACGCAGCCCGGCACATGTGAGTACACTATCTCCGTCTCCTCATGCAGCTCCCTCTCCAGCCTCCTCGTCGGGAGCCTCCCTGGACCCAGCCGATCTCCCTCAGGCTGAATCTCCCTCCCTGCCACTGACTGAGGGATCCATGTGGGCCATGCTGGAATCGTTCCGCTCCTCTATCAGGGAGGACATCTCCAGTGCATTGAAGGAGCTAAGGCGCGAACTTCATAGCCTGGGCGACCGTACGTCGAACGTGGAGAGTAAAATGCCCGAGTTTGCCACCTTTCACAACACGCTAATAGATGCCCATGAGGCAGATTTGGCAGCGCTGAAAGCCAAGATACAAGACCTAGAGGACCGCCATAGGTGAAATAATGTGAGGATTCGGGGGGTACCAGAGACGACTGGCTCTGAAGGCTTAGACTCCCTTCTTAAGGGTCTGATTAAAGAAGCACTCCTTGCAGTGTCTGAAACGGATCTCATTGTGGACCGTATACATCGTGTTCCCAAGCCCAAAGAACTGGACCCATCATTGCCGCGTGACATAATAGCGCGTATTCATTTTTACCATATTAGGGACCAGTTCCTAAGGGTCCTCCAGAATCCCACTCCCACTCTGGCCTTCTAAGGAATTTCAATCTTTCCTGTCAGCAGCCACGATGGCTAAACGGAGGGAGTACTCCAAATAACAAGAATTCTTCGGGAGCAGCAAATCCGATACCGCTGGGGGTTCCCAGTTAAGCTGTTAGTCATGCACAAGGGCGCACAACATATCTGGAGCTCTCCTCAAGAAGCAGCGCTCAATCTACATAAATGGGGACTACTCCCGGATTTTCCGCAGAAGGGGAGTGAAGATGGAAACAAGCCAGATAAGATCTCTTCTGAGTGGGAGACTGTTTGTTTGAACTTTCAAATCATTAGGGTACTAGGAAGTCGGTGTACGTGAGTGACTCTCATTCACGCTTATTTTTCTCTCCCCCCCCCCCCCACACTCAGTCTACTTTGTCACCTCAGTAGACATCCTTTCAACCTTCAGTGTTCACTGTGGTTTTGGGCGGGTCTCACCCGCTCCTGTTTTTACAGGTTAAATTTTTTTCATCTTCCTATTTACATTTTCTTTGTTTTCTTTCTTTAGTTTATGTTTTGTTCTCTTTTTCCTAACTGATAGTCATGAGGCGTACTGTCCCACGGATACATATAGTCACTGTGCTTTTGTAGTGCGAACTTGCACTGTAAGGGGCTATCTGCATTGCGTACCGCATCTCTCAGTATGGTATTATGGGATTGAAGATCTTCTCTAATAATGTGAGAGGCCTGAACTCTCCATTCCGGCGCTCTCAGCTTTGGTCTGACCTTCTAAAATCTCGCTGTGATGTGGCCCTCATACAGGAATCCCATTCATTAGATAAAGATCAACATAGATGTGCACACCGTCTTTTCCCTCATATGTTTTTTTTCCCCTTCAGTTAAAAGGCGTAAATCAGGTACTGTAACGGGGTTCCGAAGGTGCACTCGGTCCCCCATTAGCCGCAGACCTGCTGGTTAGCTTCGGGAACGAGGATCTGTGTTTACCAGCTGGGTGGCCCCCTGCTCCTAAGTCTGCCTTGAGCGCCGAGCTGATCACTCGGTGCTCGACTGGTTGGTCTGTCGGTCATGTGACGCTGGCCACGTCACATGACCCTCACTCA
This sequence comes from Bufo bufo, assembly GCF_905171765.1. NCBI lineage: Eukaryota > Metazoa > Chordata > Amphibia > Anura > Bufonidae > Bufo > Bufo bufo. The sequence goes on along the minus strand of NC_053394.1, from coordinate 387,979,743 downwards.
ACACTATAAATACAGGCAGCCTGCTGGCCACAGGTTGCCTGTTAATTTAGGTTCCACCTGTGATTTGGTCTTTCCTGGCGTACTTACCTCCTGCTGAATTCCTGACGATCCTCTGCCTGCTCCTTGTGTACTTTGCTGCTCTCCTGGTATTCTCAACCTGGCCTCCTCCTGACGATCCTCTGCTGACTCCTTTGGTACTTCACGTCTCTCCTGGTATTTATGACCCCGGCTTCTCCTGACAATTCTCTGCTTGCTCCATTTGTACTTTGTAGCTTTCCTGGTATTGACTCGGTCCGTTCACGTCCTGTTGTTTGTCTGTCTGTCTGTCATCCCTGCACTTATTCCAAGTTAGGGATTGCCGTCCAGTTGTCCCCTGTCATTAGGACTCGCGAGGCAAGTAGGCAGGGCCAAGGGTAAGGGTGGAGCGCAGTGGTCACTTCCCTCCCCCCTGTGTGTGTGTGTGTGTGTGTGTACGCGACCGTTACAGGTACTTTTATTTGGGTTAAAGCTTCTGTAGCATTCACTCTCCACCACTGTGTTACAGATATCTCTGGTCGGTATGTTATTTTAGTCTGTGTCATGGTGTCATGTATACTATAGCATCTGTGTACGCGCCCAATGTCTGACAGAGGTCCTGTTTAATACGTTTTTTTAAGAAAATCTGTGCAGTGGCTAGGGGGGGGCGGTGATCTTGGGAGGCGACTTTAATATTCCGATTAATGCGGATATTGACTGTTGCACAGCCCCGGGTGTTAGACGGGAAGATTTGAGATCCCTCCTTTGCACCACGCCGTTTCATGATATCTGGAGATATCATCATGGCGGGGAGCAAGACTATACCTATGTCTTGTCGGCCCACCTGTCGCAGTCCCGAATTGACTACTTCTTGATATCTAGAGATATTCTACATAGGGCAGTCCGGTCGGATATTGGTTGCGCCACCTGGTCCGACTACGCTCCCATAACCCTTGTACTGGACACGGGTCTTCCGAACTGCTCTCCCCCTCAGTGGAGACTTAACCCCTACTTACTTAAAAGTAAGCAGAGGGTTGAGGAATTCCGCACTAAGATACAAGAATTCTTCTCCCTCAATGTAAGCCCGGAAATTTCTCCCTCAACTTTATGGCTCTCCCACAAGGCGTACATGAGAGGGATTCTGTTGCAAGATGGTGCTCGCCTTAAGAAAAATAGGGACCAGCAACTAACAGCAGCGTTGTCTACTCTAGATGGAGCGGACAAGCTTTATAAAGCAAGCCCCAACCCCTACTAATTTACAGGCTCTCCAGGATGCCCGATCACTTGTAAAATCTCTCCTTCTTTATAAGCATGAACAGGTCCTTCGTCGACTCCGAACCTCCTTTTATCATATGGGTGATAGAGATAGTGCGCTTCTCACTAACAGGCTTCATCGTAGAGCTGCTGAGTCTACAATAGGCACATTACAGTATGATGGTTCTACATATACGCACCCTCAGGAGGCGCTTGTACCATAGGCGCTTGTACAATCTCAGTGAGGAAGTCTCTGTCTCTCAACCGATCACGGACAGTATAAAGTCGTTTCTAGACTCAGTGACCCTCCCTTCCCTGACTGGTGAGCAGCTGCTTGCTCTAAACACACCCATAACTGACGAAGAGGTTTCTCCTTGCTATTAGAAACACCCCTTTAGGTAAAGCTCCAGGCCGGGACGTTTTTATTTCTAATTATTATAAGACTTTTCAGCAACAACTGACCCCTCACCTGACTACCTTATTTAATAGCTTTCTTACTCCTCAGGCTATACCCCCTGATATGCTGACAGCCACAGTGGTTACCATCCCAAAACCGGGCAAGATCCCCTGACGAGCCGTCCAACTTTCGACCCATATCTTTGTTAAATGTAGATTTAAAACGCTTTGCTATAATTTTGGCATCTCGCATTATTAATTATCTCCCGTTCTTGGTCGACCCAGATCAGGTAGGATTCGTACCCGGGAGAAAGTGTCGAGATGGAACCAGACGCATGCTCAATCTGATCCAAATAGCAAAGGAATCTGGGGACCCCACAATGTTTCTTTCCCTTGACGCTGAAAAAGCGTTTGATAGAGTGCATTGGGAATTCCTAGAACAGGTTTTTGGTAAATTCGGATTTGCAGGCCCCATATGTACGGCTATATTGGGTTTATATACTGTCACCGCTAATTTTTGCTATGATTATAGAGCCCCTAGCATCTTATATTCGTACCTGCCCCCGGATTCTGGGGATTTCAGATGGTAATTCCTCACACGTGACTGGTATTTACGCAGACGATGTAATACTGACCGTAACAGACCCCGAACAATCTCTAGCTGCAATAGCGGACATTCTTTGTTTGTACTCTCAATGTTCTTTCTTAAGTTAAATGAAAGGAAAAACAAAATACTGAATTTCCATATATCAGATGCGGCCAAAACTACTCTCCAAGCAAAGTATCCTATTCAATGGGTTGCCAGCTCCATCACCTACTTAGGGGTGGAGCTCGCTCGCTATGTTCCGGAGACTATTTCTATAAATCTGACCAATTTAACGGGTGAACTTAAGAGAGATTATGCTAGAATGTCTCAGATCCATTTATCATGGATCGCTCACATTAACGCTGTTAAGATGTTGTCTCTTCCTAAAATACTGTATTGTTTCAGATGTTTGCCGGTACTAATGCCTATAAGACAGATTGCACAGCTCCAGCGTTACTTTATGAATTTCATCTGGGACAATAAGCGGCCTAGGATATCTAAAGGTGCACTTCATCCCCCTATCAGATGCGGAGGTCTAGGAGTCCCTGACCTACACAAGTATTATCTGGCAAATCTAGCAGAGCAGGCATTTGAATGGTGGTCCCAGTCTTCTCCCCAAAAATGGCTTCGTATAGAAGAATCTTATGTAAAAGGCCGCTCCCTGACAGCTTTGCTCGCAGCTTGTAGTTTAAAGTAATTTCATTATTCTTCCCCACTCTATACCATGCGAGCTATGATGTCTATCTGAGTACATCTTTTAGATTTGTTTAAGCTGTTTCATGTGCCTCTCCATAGAGTACCTATCACTGTGCTGGAGTATCACATTCCTGACCTGTCTCTAGAACTCTGGCAGTCTAAAGGTATTCACTATCTCGAACGTTTGTATGATAACTTTTCTCTAGTTGACTTTGCAACTTTGACAACATGACAAGTACTCGCTTCCAAATAATCGCTTTTATCAATACCTTCAAATACGGCATTTTTTTAACTCTGTGTCTCCGTGAAGCAGCCACACCACTAACTTCTTTAAACTCTTTCTCTGTGGCTGTTGCCCCCTTAGGCCTAAGTTGTCCACTATTTATGCCGCCATCCTCCCCTCGGATTTGAAGGATAAGCAGCCTTTTATGCTCCGTTGGGAACAAGAACTAGGGAAAACCTTCTCTATACGGCAATGGAACATGGCTCTATATTGTTCCTTTAAAGGTTCGAAATGCATCAATCACGTTGAGCAGGCTAGGCGGATCCAGTTGTGCTGGTATCTAACGCCCAATAGACTGGTCCACTTAGTCCCTGGGTACTCTTCACTTTGTTGGAGAGGATGCGGTGAGGTGGGAACCCCCCCTTCATATGTGGTGGGCTTGCCTTTCAGTTATTTCCTTTTGGTCTGCCATTAAAGAACTTAGAGAAGTCATATCAGATGACGTAAACCTCTCCCCTGAACTGACCATTCTGGGGATCGGTCTGGTGGATATTCCTTTTGCATCAAGGGGGATTACTGCACATGGCATTATCGCTGCCCGAAACATCATAGCTCGCCAATGGAAAATGGCGCAGTCCCCGTCAATAGCTGCAGTTGTGCAATCCGTCAATGAACATATGCATTGTGAAATGACTTTTGCAGACACATCTCGCTCTAGGATACGAATACATAATCAGTGGGTCTCTTGGCTGTCAAGCCGCTATGCCTCTCCTTTGCACACTTTAATGTTCCAATATCCTGATACTATTTTGCCCTTAGGTCATGTTTCTCCATTTACATATATGCTAAGCCAGTGATGATTGATGTTTATTTTGCCCGCCTCTGTATTTAAATGTCATTACTGTTGTTATCACCTTGACATTACTACTGTATCTACAGTACGCAAGTTTGTTTTATTGCTGACATTTCAATAAAAAATGAATGCAAAACCCACACTACACATTTCAGTAAATTTGCCGTTTCTTTCCTCTGTTATTTTTTATGTGATCATCGCTGCCTCTATCCACTTTTATGGTGACACAGGTAAAGCAGACTTCTTAGAAGCAGCCTTTTTATGTGAGGCCCAATGTAATACTTTTCTGCTTCAATAATTAAAAAAGTGTTCTGAATATTAATTCACTGCTTGAAATAATTGTCCGTTAGCTACTCTGCTGGTATTAAAGGGGTTCTCCGGGCTTTTAATATTGATGACCTATCCTCATCAGTTCGGCAGGGGTCCGACACCCCCGCCCATCAGCTGTTTGAAGAGGAGGCGCGCATCTGCGGTAAGCAAGTGTAATTACATCCAAGCCGTCCCATTTATTTGAATGGGACGGATCGCTCCTATACAAATGTATGAGAAAGATCCATCCCATTGAAATGAATGGGACGATTAGGTGTAATTACACCTGCTTACCGCTGCAGAGGCGACGGCAAGAAAGTAAACAGGGAAGAGGAGGCAGCGCTGGCATGGCGCGCACCCCCTCTTCAAACAGCTGATCGACGGGGTTGGCGGGTGTCAGACCTATCCTGAGGTCATACACCACCACAATGGATTTGAAATGAAACGAACAAGATGTGCTTTAACTGCAGACTGTCAGCTTTAATTTGAGGGTATTTACCTTCCTGTTTTTGAGGTTCACCAATGGTTTACATCTTGTGGTGAACCCTCTGTATTCACTCTGGTGAAGTCTTCTCTTGATTGTTGACTTTGACACACATACACCTACCTCCTGGAGCGTGTTCTTGATCTGGCCAACTGTTGTGAAGGGTGTTTTCTTCACCAGGGAAAGAATTATTCGGTCATCCACTACAGTTGTTTTCCGTGGTCTACCGGGTCTTTTGGTGTTGCTGAGCTCACCAGTGTGTTCCTTTTTTTTAAGAATGTTCCAAACAATTGTTTTGGCCACGCCTAATGTTTTTGCTATCTCTCTGATGGATTTGTTATGTTTTTTCAGCCTAATGATGGCTTGCTTCACTGATAGTGACAGCTCTTTGGATCTCATCTTGAGAGTTGACAGCAACAGATTCCAAATGCAAATAGCACACTTGAAATTAACTCTGGACCTTTTATCTGCTAATTGTAATTGGGATAATGAGGGAATAACACACACCTGGCCATGGAACAGCTGAGAAGCCAATTGTCCCATTACTTTTGGTCCCTTAACAAGTGGGAGGCACATATGCAAACTGTTGTCATTCCTACACCGTTCACCTGATTTGGATGTAAATACCCTCAAATTAAAGCTGACAGTCTGCAGTTAAAGCACATCTTGTTCGTTTCATTTCAAAATCCATTATGGTGGTGTATAATTCCATTATGGTGGTAGTTAATGTCCGTTATTATCTCCATTTTCTGTCACGTTTCCCTTCGTCTTTTCAGGTCATGCAGTTAAACTCATGTTGGGGGTCACCTTCCACGTCGGTCAGGTCTCGTTCCTAACGATATTTTGCCTTGCATGTTATTCAGGCCACGTAGTTTATCTTAGGTATCGCCTGCCACATCGGTCAAGCTCATGGTTTAATTTCACCTGCACTTTATTCAGGTCACTTATTATAGTTATAATGGCTTCGGGGGCCCGATGACAGCTTCGGCCCCATGGTTTCGGGGGCCCGATGACAGCTTCGGCCCCATGGTTTCGGGGGCCCGATGACAGCTTCGGCCCCATGGCTTCGGGGGCCCGATGACTGTTTTCAGTCCTGCTGGGCTGATTGCCTGGTTGGTTGTCCATCTGTGCATCTGGGCTGATTTGGCCCGTATGTATCGCATACATACCTGCTCCCCTAATTTCCTAATAATCCATGTTGATCGCTCACTTTATGTTTTGACCGCAAACTGGTCTGGTTCGCCCTACAGCATCATTGTCATGTCTTACGCAGATATTTCGTCTTGCTTTAATTGTTCATGCTTTCGTTCAGGTCCTGCCAGAGGAAGAACAAGTAGGGCCATTCCCTCTAGCATTTCAGTCTCTGATCGTAGTCGATCATATCTTGTTCAACCAGGTCCCCGCGCAAAGTCTTTGCCTTTTTACCACGACCAGGAATTCATTTTCGCCGGTAGCTTCATTGCAATTACATTCCCTCACTCATAGGAGGGCATAGTCAGAATATTGTATATTATGGTTTCGTAGCTTATTGCCGCACTAACCTCAGACTCCCTACAACCACGTTGAATCGGGTATTGGACAAGGTCCAGCATTTCCTCACGGTAGAAGATTCAGATAGTAGGTCCGTCTTCACGTCTCAAGCGTTAAAACAATTCTCAGGGGCACACAGTAGAACCACGGCTAGCAGATAGCTGTTGTCTGGGGAACTATTCAAGGATTCTCTTCCTATCTACATGGTTCTTTTTGGCCCTCATTCCTGCATAGTCTAGGCAGTTAGGTTTCGGTCCCACGATCTCCTGAGGCTAGGGCATTGCCAGTACTCGCACTAGAACCAAAACGTTACAAGGTTCAGTTGGTTTTCATGATCCATTTCACAACGTATTCCCGGTCCTCCATTCTGCTTTGGGGCAGTATCCGCAATATTGAGCATGATGTCTCTGGCCTTATCATCCACAAGATGGGTTGTAGGTCTCCTTCTGGTCTTGCCTCATGCACCCCGAATTCTCGCTCTAGATCCCTGACGCTTTGCAGTTGGCTTGGGGATTAGTTTGCACATGCCATTCGAGTTCCTTTTCTACCCTACTTGGCTTGTTTTTTGCCCACTTATAGGCCTGCCCACGATCATGGCTTAGGGCACACAACAAGCCATTTAGTCAGGTTAGCTAAGACACGCCTAGCTGGGTTAGGTTGTTCCCGTTGTTTCTCTCCCTAGGGTTCTTCGGATATCTCTTGGCCGTAGCCATGACCACAAGTTGGTAAGGCTGATTAGTCAGCCTGCATTTGTGGGAGGGGGGAATGCTCTACATATACGAGCCACAGTCTCACTCACAGGCGTGTGTTCTCAGGTGCCCCACCCTCCCTCCCTCATCTTCTCATTTCCACAGGGTATGCCCACTTATAGGCCTACCCACGATCATGGCTTAGGGCACACAACAAGCCATTTAGTCAGGTTAGCTAAGACACGCCTAGCTGGGTTATGTTGTTCCCATTGTTTCTCTCCCTAGGGTTCTTCGGATATCTCTTGGCCGTAGCCATGACCACAAATATATATATATATATATATTTATCAGAAATATATTTCCATCTGTTTAGTTTTATTTTAAATATCTATCAATTGAAGAACGAAGTCATCTGAATCAGAAGGTAGGCAATCTTTATTTCCTGCCGACAGTGAGACAACCAACCAAATAACACACAATACAATGTTGTCAAGCTCTGCTAAGCACCTGTCTGATTATACTAGGAGTCCAGGCTTTATATAAAGTTCCTTATGTAAGCAATAAAGAAATAAGCTATATAATAATAATAATAATTGCTATAACTAGGCAGTTTAGTTGATACTTTGCATAGAACATATAACAGGATGTTTCTATAGAATATGACAGGATGATGAGGCAGGATGTTCTATAAACTGTTGACCCAGATGTTCTCTGCAGTTGTGCTTTATTACCCAATTCAACAGTCTTTACAAAAATCCCTTTGTTAACCCTTAAAATGATATGAATTTCAAAAACGTTTCCAACATGGTGTAGTGGATGAATCCGGTTATGTCGGAGTTGCTTCAACTCAAGAGATTGGTCACCATCTCTGTCTAAGGCACAGGATGGATCTGTGGAGTTCTGGTGCCAGAGCTACTGTAGACTAGCTGATTGGTGGGGGTGCCAGGTGTCAGATCCTGACACCAGGCCATCGAGATCACATTACTGGAAAAGCACTTTAATGACATACACATTATAGTCATTTAGAGCATGGGGCGGATTAATGGTCCAAGCATCATTTTTACTTCTTGTGCAACCCACCAAATTTATGCTATTGCTTTTACATGTCACATAGGGGTTCTTTATTAATATGTTTTTAGAGATATTTTTTTTATCTTTATTTAGTTTTATTTGGGGGAAAATGTCATTTTATTTCAAACTCCAGATGCTTATTCTTTAAATACGCAAATTGACACCAAAATAAATAGCTAAAATTGGCTCCCCGTTTTTGGTCATGTTAATAGTTTTGTTTTTTTTTGTTTCATGTGAAAAGGCCGACTATGTTGATGGTTTCAGCAGGCGTAGACTATTTTTCTATTTTATTCTCACTTGTATTTTATGATATATTTTGATAGTTTTAAAATATATTTTGGCAGGTGGGACCTTTACAATTTTTTATTTTTTTTTGCAATTTTCTTTATAACTGAGGCATGCAAATCTGGCAAGTGAAGCTTGTGCAGCATAATGGCCCTGCCTAACAAGATAGAAACCACTATGTGCACAAAACAAGCAATCACCGACAGAATATATTAATGGGCAGCGTCCAAAACCATCCATAAGAACAGTATAGGATCACTACCCCCCCCCCCCCCCCCCGCGCGCGCATCCGAGCTATCGTCATTATTTCTAGAAGTACAGATGTAGCAGGGTTAACACACAAACTCTTAACTCAAATTTCTTAACTCAAAATAGTCACAAATGTTACATATCCAATGAATATATTTTATATCATATCATCTTCAATTATAAAACTAAAAAAATCCAGAGCTGGTGGGACATACAATAAAAAATAATCAAGGATTCCCCCACTGGTAAAATCGTGTGAGATGAGTGAACCACATGACTTCTACAAATACAGGGGTGGCTGGGACCCCACTTGTTGGATTTATCTACAGGTACATTTTGGTCAGGGTGTGCAGATTAAGAAGATATTTCTCTAGGAAGATGAGTAATGGCTTCTATGTAATGAGGCAATCCTAGCCTGTGTCACTTTTTGAGAGAACCTGTACATTACTGATGAAATGTGCCCAGTAAGACCAGAGATGACAGATTTTTTTAATGTTACAAATACTTATAGGGGTAGAACAGACCGGGACTGGAATAGGCAGATTGTTATCCTTTTATATCAGGCCCTGGTTTTGTGCTTCACCAGGTATGGTTGAAAGATACACTACTCCCATAGATTTACGATGTGTCATGCAGACACGCTTACTCTTATCAGTGGTAGCCCCTCTCTCTATTACTACCCCTGTGCTGTCCCATGCTCAGAGGTAGGTGGAGCGTCCTTAAAAATGATTTTATGGATTTAAGTCATAAGCTTAGGGCAAGGACCTCAAACGCAGTGTTCTCCAAAATACTACCTGTACCACAAGCCACACAAGAAAGGCAGCGGGAGATTAGGGAGGTTAACAAGTGGCTCAAGAACTGGTGTAGGAAGGAGGGGTTTCCTGGAGAACTAGGCCGACTTCTCTGTCGGCTACAGGCTCTATCGTAGGAATGGGCTGCACCTCAATGGGGAAGGGGCAGCTGTTTTAGGAGAGAAGATGGCTAGAAGGTTGGAGGAGTCTTTAAACTAGGGACTGGGGGGGGTAATTACGTTATAGGAGGGGAAGATAGTGCAGATAGAGACCTGGGGCAAGGTAATAGAACTGGGGGAGGAATGGAAGGAGGGAGTAGAACAGTTCAGAAGGAAAGGTGTAGGGTAAAAAATATAAATAAACCTCGTAATTGTATGTATACTAATGCGAGAAGTCTGACTAATAAAACTGGTGCACTGGAATTAGTGATGTGTAAGGAGGACTATGACATAGTGAGAATAACTGAGACATGGCTGGATGATAGCTATGACTGGGCGGTTAATGTACAGGGTTACATTCTGTTTAGAAAGAAATCACCAAAACCGGAGAGGGGGTGGGGTCTGCCTGTATGTAAAGTCCTGTCTAAAGCCCACAGTCCGAGAACATATAAGCGAGGGACATGAACATGTGGAGTCACTGTGGGTAGAAATACATGGAGAAAAAAAAAAACTATAATAAAATACTAATAGGAGTTTATTATAAGCCACCTAATATACCAGAGTCCAGAGAAAATCTACTACTAAGCGAGATAGACGAGGCAGAAAATCTTAATGAGGTCGTTATTATGGGGGACTTCAACTACCCAGATATAAACTGGGAAACTGAAACCTGTACATCTCATAAAGGAAACAGGTTCTTGGCAATAACTAAAGACAATTACCTTTCCCAACTAGTTAAGGACCAGACTAGAGGGACGGACATACTGGACTTCGTATTAACCAATAGACCTGACAGAACAACAGATGTTGGGGGATACCTGAGAAATAGTGACCATAAAGTAATAACCTTCCAATTGTCCTTCAAAAGAGTGTTTCTTCAGGGAGGAACAAAAATATTAAACTTCCAAAAAGCTAAATTTTGCCAACGAAGAGAGGCGATAGGCCTAACTAACTAGGACAAAGTCCTCAACAATAAAAATACAGCCACAAAATAGGATATTTTTAAAAGAATCATAAAATCTAATTGTGAAAGGTATATACCTTATGGGAATAAAAGGTTAAGAAACAAGAAAACAAAAACAAAATGTGGATAAATAGAAATGAAAAGAAAGCAATAAATGACAAAAAGAAAGCATTTAAATCACTAAAACAGGAAGGTAGCGGGAAAGCATTAAAAAACTACAAGGAAAAATTTTTTATATGCAAAAGACAAATAAAAGCAGCCAAACTAGAGAGAGAGATTCATTGCCAAAAAGAGTAAAAGTAACCCTAAAATATTCTTCAATTATATAAATGGCAAAAAGTATAAATCTGAAGGCCCTTTACAAAGTAATGAGGGGAGAGTTGCAGAGAGCGATGAGGAAAAAGCAAAGTTATTAAATATTTTCTTCTCCACTGTATTTACTGAAGAAAATAAACTGTCAGATAAAATGCAGAATGTAAAAGTAAATTCCCCATTAAAAGTGCCCTGTCTGACCCACAAAGAAGTACAGCAGCGTCTTAAAAAGATTAAAATAGACAAATTGCAGGGAACAGATGGCATACAGCACCGTATCCTAAGAGAATTACCGAATTTTTCGCCCTATAAGACACACCTGCCCATCAGACGCACCTAGGTTTTTGAGGAGGAAAATAAGAAAAAAAATATTTTGAACCAAAAGGTGTGCTTTTGGTGGGTTTTGAACTAATTGTGGTCTGTGGATGGCGCACTGTTATGGGGGATCTGTGGGTGACACACTGTTGAGGGGATCTGTGGGTGACACTTATGGGGGATCTGTGGGTGACACTTATGGGGGATCTGTGGGTGACACTTATGGGGGATCTGTGGGTGACACTTATGGGGGGGATCTGTGGGTGACACTTATGGGGGGGATCTGTGGGTGACACATACAGTACAGACCAAAAGTTTGGACACCTTCTCATTCAAAGAGTTTTCTTTATTTTCATGACTATGAAGGCATCAAAACTATGAATTAACATGTGGAATTATATACATAACAAACAAGTGTGAAACAACTGAAAATATGTCATATTCTAGGTTCTTCAAAGTAGCCACCTTTTGCTTTGATTACTGCTTTGCACACTCTTGATGAGCTTCAAGAGGTAGTCCCCTGAAATGGTTTTCACTTCACAGGTGTGCCCTGTCAGGTTTAATAAGTGGGATTTCTTGCCTTATAAATGGGGTTAAGACCATCAGTGGCGTTGAGGAGAAGTCAGGTGGATACACAGCTGATAGTCCTACTGAATAGACTGTTATAATTTGTATTATGGCAAGAAAAAAAGCAGCTAACAGTCTATTCAGTAGGACTATCAGCTGTGTATCCACCTGACTTCTCCTCAACGCAACTGATGGTCCCAACCCCATTTATAAGGCAAGAAATACCACTTATTAAACCTGACAGGGCACACCTGTGAAGTGAAAACCATTTCAGGGGACTACCTCTTGAAGCTCATCAAGAGAATGCCAAGAGTGTGCAAAGCAGTAATCAGCAAAAGGTGTGCAAAGCAAAAGGTGGCTACTTTGAAGAACCTAGAATATGACATATTTTCAGTTGTTTCACACTTGTTTGTTATGTATATAATTCCACATGTGTTAATTCATAGTTTTGATGCCTTCAGTGTGAATCTACAATTTTCATAGTCATGAAAAAAAAAAAAAATTTTGAATGAGAAGGTGTGTCCAAACTTTTGGTCTGTAATATATATATATATATATATATATATATACACACTGCTCAAAAAAATAAAGGGAACACAAAAATAACACATCCTAGATCTGAGTTAATTAAATATTCTTCTGAAATACTTGTTCTTTACATAGTTGAATGTGCTGACAACAAAATCACACAAAAATAAAAAAATGAAAATCAAATTTTTCAACCCATGGAGGTCTGGATTTGGAGTCACACTCAAAATTAATGTGGAAAAACATACTACAGGCTGATCCAACTTTGATGTAATGTCCTTAAAACAAGTCAAAATGAGGCTCAGTAGTGTGTGTGGCCTCCACGTGCCTGTATGACCTCCCTACAACGCCTGTGCATGCTCCTGATGAGGTGGCGGACGGTCTCCTGAGGGATCTCCTCCCAGACCTGGACTAAAGCATCTGCCAACTCCTGGACAGTCTGTGGTGCAACATGACGTTGGTGGATAGAGCGAGACATGATGTCCCAGATGTGCTCAATTGGATTCAGGTCTGGGGAATGGACGGGCCAGTCCATAGCATCAATGCCTTGGTCTTGCAGGTACTGCTGACACACTCCAGCCACATGAGGTCTAGCATTGTCTTGCATTAGGAGGAACCCAGGGCCAACCGCACCAGCATATGGTCTCACAAGGGGTCTGAGGATCTCATCTCGGTACCTAATGGCAGTCAGGCTACCTCTGGCGAGCACATGGAGGCTGTGCGGCCCTCCAAAGAAATGCCACCCCACACCATTACTGACCGAATGCCAAATCGGTCATGCTGGAGGATGTTGCAGGCAGCAGAACGTTCTCCACGGTGTCTCCAGACTCTGTCACGTCTGTCACATGTTCTCAGTGTGAACCTGCTTTCATCTGTGAAGAGCACAGGGCACCAGTGGCGAATTTGCCAATCTTGGTGTTCTCTGGCAAATGCCAAACGTCCTGCACGGTGTTGGGCTGTAAGCACAACCCCCACCTGTGGACGTCGGGCCCTCATATCACCCTCACGGAGTCTGTTTCTGACCGTTTGAGCAGACACATGCACATTTGTGGCCTGCTGGAGGTCATTTTGCAGGGCTCTGGCAGTGCTCCTCCTGTTCCTCCTTGCACAAAGGCGGAGGTAGCGGTCTTGCTTCTGGGTTGTTGCCCTCCTACGGCCTCCTCCACGTCTCCTGATGTACTGGCCTGTCTCCTGGTAGCGCCTCCATGCTCTGGACACTACGCTGACAGACACAGCAAACCTTCTTGCCACAGCTCGCATTGATGTGCCATCCTGGATAAGCTGCACTACCTGAGCCACTTGTGTGGGTTGTAGACTCCGTCTCATGCTACCACTAGAGTGAAAGCACCACCAGCATTCAAAAGTGACCAAAACATCAGCCAGGAAGCATAGGAACTGAGAAGTGGTCTGTGATCACCACCTGCAGAACCACTCCTTTATTGGGGGTGTCTTGCTAATTGCCTATAATTTCCACCTGTTGTCTATCCCATTTGCACAACAGCATGTGAAATTGATTGTCACTCAGTGTTGCTTCCTAAGTGGACAGTTTGATTTCACAGAAGTGTGATTGACTTGGAGTTACATTGTGTTGTTTAAGTGTTCCCTTTATTTTTTTGAGCAGTGTATATATATATATATATATATATATATATATATATATAAAACTTAGTTTCACTTTTAACTGGATCTGTCCTTTGATTACCAATATTCATTTAATACAGGAGACTATGTTTGTTTGGGGAGCTCTCACAGCGGTCCCAATCATCGCTCCCAGCCCTCAGCTACCTCTGGTAACTGAAAGCAAGGCGCTGTTTTATCTCCATGTAAAAAGAAGTATCTGAAGGAATGAAGCCAGTTAGTGACCACCATAAAAACACATAAGGGAGGTCACAAACGGGCTAAGCATGAAGATGGCTTCTCTTATATGTGTTTTTTTTTTTTATGTTTAACAAGATCTGATTTATTGTGAAAACATTTCCCACATTCTGAACATGAAAATGGATTCTCTCCTGTGTGACGTCTCTGATGTTTAACAATAGCTGATTTATGGTTAAAACATTTTCCACATTCTGAACATGAAAATGGCTTCTTCCCTGTGTGAATTCTCTGATGTATAACAAGTTCTGATTTACTCTTAAAACATTTCCCACATTCTGAACATGAAAATGGCTTCTCCCCTGTGTGAATTCTCTGATGTATAACAAAATCTGATTTACTCTGAAAATATTTCCCACATTCTGAACATAAAAATGGCTTCTCTCCTGTGTGATTTCTCTGATGTCTAACAAGATGTGAATTACGGTTAAAACATTTCCCACATTCTGAACATGAAAATGGCTTCTCTCCTGTGTGAATTCTCTGATGTGTAACAAGATGTGATTTATGGTTAAAACATTTCCCACATTCTGAACATAAAAATGGCTTCTCTCCTGTGTGCATTCTCTGATGTACAACAAGATGTGATTTATGGTTAAAACATTTCTCACATTCTGAACATGAAAATGGCTTCTCTCTTACGTGAGCTGTTTGATGTTTAACACCTTTTCTGTGACTTTTATTCTGTGTTACAGTATGTGATGAATCAGAAGATCGGACGTGTTTAAAAGGATCAAATAATGCATTGTTGCTGTGATTGGATGAGGGTGTATCTTGGATATTGGCATGCTCTTCAAATGTATCTCGTGTGATACCACAATCATCTACTTCAAAATCTAAAGATATCAGATGTTTCTGTGAGTTCCTGGTACAGTCATCTGCCAAGAATAAAACACATTTTATTATTGATGAATAATATACTATTTAATTGCATTGAAGTTTTATAACGTTTCCATATAAAAAAAATCTACATAAACAACAAGACATGAATTGACTAAAACTGTGGTGGCCAAACAGACCACAATCTAATAGTAGACCGAGGAGCATAACTAGGCCAGGTTGGCCTCCACTTTGATCAACTTCCATGCAACTCCCTCCCAATCAGTCATTTATAAATAAAACATTTCCTAGCGCTGAATCCCCTCTTAGTGCCCCACACAATAGTTATCTCCCCTTTCACAGTGGAATCCCCTCTTAGTGCCCTCTTCACATAACTGAAGCTCCCTAAGGGCCCTTGCAGACGAGCGTTGGTCACGCTGCGAGTCTGCAGCTCAGCTCCCGGCCTGACCTCCCCGCACTGATTGGGTTGCATAGCATTATATTGATTTATGATGCTATGTAACCCTTACAGTTCTGGAATGTATTGGAAAACACTAGCAGCATTATGACAGTGTTATCCAATACATTCCAGAACTGTAAGGATTACATAGCATCATAAATCAATATAATGCTAAGTGACCCCCAACAGCACTGGGAGTTCAGGGCAGGTGCTGCGCTGCGGGCTCACAGCATGACCAACACTCGTCTGCAAGGGCCCTAAGTGCCCCCACTCAGTAGAATGTCCCCTTGATGTGTCCACACAGTATTTATGCCCCCTTTGTGCGCCCCCTGCAGTAGTGCTGTCCCTTAGTGTCCCCTTTACATCAGTGAAGCTCCTGTACTGTGAATAAAGTAATACTGAGCACACCATGCTCCTCCCACCAGCAGACGTGATGTGATGACGTCATCTCTCCTGCTGAGCTGAGGAGAGCGCACAGGCCGGGGGATTATCTCAGGTCTGTGCGCTCTCCCTCTCAGCCCAGCAGGTACAATGACATCACTGCATCACACCTGCTGCTGGGGAGAGTGCAGGCCGGGGAATGAGACCTGGGCTATAATGGATGACAGATACAGCAGCTGGACTCGGAGGAAGGAGAGTAGAATGGACAGTAGGAAGCACAGTCCTGTCACTGACCATTGGGGAGCTCCTCAACATGTTTTTTTCCTGTAGATATAATTACTATTGATAATATGCAGAGTCAGTCACTTGGGGTCTTTATTGTTTGAAAATATCTGGTGTTCAGTGGTGAGACTTTTTTGTATGAGCTCTTAAGGCTACATTCACACGTGAAAAAAAGGCCATAAAAACGGACACACTCAGTTTTTCATGGCCATTTTTCAACCATGTTTTGCAACCCTTTCTTAGTCGTCTGGACGTTTTGCTTTCATTTTTAACGGCCATTATGTGAGGATGATTTACATGATTTTTATTTGCTTTTTTAATTTAATTACCAACCCCTGCAGTATACATAATGTCCCCCATAGTGGCCCCAGTTAGTAATAGTGTCCCCCAGGGTGGCCCCCATCAGAAATATAATTAATAATGTTAATAATGTGCAGGGTTTTGTTTTTATGGGAAAAAATTAAAATGACTCCTCTCATCCACTTGCACGTGTAGAGAAAAGTCGCTCTTCATTTGGTGCTAAAGGACCTACACTCTCTGTGGGATGATGTCACCATGCGCTCCTAAGCAATAATACTGGGAGAGCATGGTGATGTCATCACGTTGGTAGCACAGGTCCTTCAGCACCAAGAGAGACTGCCTTGTGTGTGCAAGTGGATTTATTTTTATTTTAACCCCTAAATGGCCATTTTCCACTAGTGTACCCATTTTTAAACGGCCATTACATGGATGCACTCCTGTCTAAATGGCCATTAAAAATAGTCCCATTGATTTACATGGGGTCCATCCGGCAGTGAAAACGGCCACAAATAGGACGTCCTATTTCTCACAACCACTATTCATTCGCCTTAAAAAAAAAATGGCCATGTGAATAGCGCCATTGACTTCAATTCATTCTAAAAACTGCTGTGTGCTATTTTTCACTGTTCTGTGAATGTAGCCTAAGGGTACTTTAACACTATCGGCAGGACGGATCCGACAGGCTGTTCACCCTGTCGGATCTGTCCTGCCGCTATTTTGCCGTGCCACCGGACTGCCGCTCCGTCCCCATATCCTGCAGCCTTTCCCGATTACACAATTACATATAGCGCCAAAGAATAATCCTGTGACCCGAACATCATCACTGCAGCTAGGGCACTGTGCACACCGAGGTCTCTCCAAATCTCAGTCCTGTCACTGTCAAGTAAACAAACTGCATGGCCCACACCATAACATCTTCCTTTTTCCGTGTATTTATATTAAGGGGGTTGTCTCATCAGAGACAATGGGGGCAATTCGCTAGGATATACCCCTACTGTCTGGTAGGTGCGGTCCCGCCGTTGGGACCCGCAGCTATCTCCTAAATGGATCCCCGAAAGTAGTGGAGGGTGCACTGTGCATGCAATTCGGTGTAAAAACACTGGCGTCTTGTACACTCTATGGATAACAAATAATTGCGAAAGCTTTCCACTTTCACTCAAAGATGACACAGGCACCGCCTCTAATATATCAGCCCATTGCTCTTTCGTGAGTTCACCCACATCTGTCTCCCATTTATGCATTCTAGTCAGTGGGTGAGATTCTAGGTATTTATCTAGTATCAATCGATATCTTACAGATATCATCCCCCTTCTTTCCCCTCCCGAAACAATCAGATGCAACGCTGCGTCTCTTTGTGCCATTACGCTACCATTCTTAATCATCGTATGATATGCATGACGCAATCGCAGATATTGATAAAAGCGCCTGTGAGGGATGCCATATATTCCTCGAATACTGGTGAAGGATCTGAACACTCCACCCTCCAGGAGGTGACCCATTCTTATCACCCCTCTGTCCTTCCACTCATCAAATCCTGACAATGATTTGAATTTAGATAATACTGGATTTGGCCATATTGGGGTATATTCTGCGATTCAAGTGATTCCTGTCAACTGTTTAATCTTTTGCCACACTGAATACATTGTGTGTCTTATAGGAATTTCTGATCGCACTGTTTTCGCTTCCAGTCCCTCCAGTAGCATCATTAGGTCCCTACCTTTCAGGTGGTTTCTATATATCTGACCAGTCATGTCTGAGGTTTCTAATTCTAGCCATCCTTTGAAGTGCTGGCCTTGAGCTGCAAGGTAGTACACCCAGGGATTAGGAACTGCTAGGCCTCCCTCCGTTTTATAGTATTGTAGTGTCTCGAGCTTTATTCTAGCCTGTCCCCTACGCCATATTATGTCTCTAAATATAGAGTCAATCCTTTTGAACCTGTCCATTGGCAGCCAGACCGGGGCATTGTGTAGAATGTACGAAAGCTGCGGCATCAAAACCATCTTGAGTAGGTTTATTCTACCCACTACTGATAATTGCACCAAGCCTTGCCTGTATTACGAAAGTTCGTTAACAGTGGGGTAAGATTTAATTCCTCAAAATCTTTAATTCTAGGGGATATTTTAATACCCAGATATTTGAACTCTTCTACACATGGGATATTTTTATCTAGTATCACCTGTGATCTTGGCTGACCATCTATAAGCATTAGTGCAGACTTATGCCAATTGATTGTTAAGCCTGATAGTTGGGCAAATCTGTTAATGAGAGACATTACAGCCAGCAAAAGAACCTTTATCCGTCTGTTAGTTAGGTGGGCGTCGGAGGCCATTTTGTGCAAGTTCAGTGCACCAGCAGAGCATATGTGCCAGGGACAATAATTTAACCCTGTTCTTTTAGATCAGTGGGCAACATATACCCATTTTTAAGTGCACCTGCACTGCATATGTGCCAGGGTAAGGCAAAATAATATAGTGAATCGTTCTGTGAGTTCAGGGACCCAGGGGGAGACATATTCACATTTCTTTCTGTAAAGTACAATCCAAGTAAATCCATCTGTTAGATTCTGTGGGGACAAATTATATATATTATTTGCTAAACAGTACATTTGCGCCCTGCACTGCATTTGTGACAGTCAAATATAAGCGGATTTTACAAACGTTGTTAACCCTTTAGGTGTTCCACAAGAATTAATGGAAAATAGAGATACAATTTCAAAATTTCACTTTTTTGGCAGATTTTCCCTTTTAATATTTTTTTTCCAGTTACAAAGCAAGGGTTAACAGCCAAACAAAACTCATTATTTATGGCCCTGACTCTGCCGTTTACAGAAACACCCCATATGTGGTCGCAAACTGCTGTACGGGCACACGGCAGGGCGCAGAAGGAAAGCTGCGCCATATGGTTTCTGGAAGGCAGATTTTGCTGGATTGGTTTTTAGACACCATGTCCCATTTAAAGCCCCCTGATGCACCCCTAGGTTATAAACTCCAAAAAAGTGGCCCCATTTTGAAAACTACGGGATAAGGTGGCAGTTTTGTTGGTACTATTTTAGGGTGCATATGATTTTTGGTTGCTCTATATTACACTTTTTGTGAGGCAAAGTAACAAAATATAGAAATTCTGAAATTTCATCTCCATTTGCCATTAACTCTTGTGGAACACTTAAAGGGTTAACAAAGTTTGTAAAATCAGTTTTGAATACCTTGAGGGGTGTAGTTTCCAAAAATGGGGTCATTTTTTGGAGTTTCTACTCTAGGGGTGCATCAGGGGGGGCTTCAAATGGGACATGGTGTCAAAAAAACAGTCCAGCAAAAACTGCCTGCCAAAAACCATATGGCGCTCCTTTCCTTCTGCACCCTGCCGTGTGGTCATACAGCAGTTTACGACCACATATGGGGCATTTCTATAAACTACAGAATCAGGGCAATAAATATTGAGTTTTGTTTGGCTGTTAACCCTTGCTTTGTTACGGGAAAAAATTGATTTAAAATGGAAAATTTGCCAAAAAATTGCTGTTTTGGCACTGTTTTTATTTTCTATTATTTACAACGTTCATCTGACAGGTTAGATCATGTGCTATTTTTATAGAGCAGGTTCTTACGGACGCGGCGATACCTAATATGTATACTTTATTTTTTTTAATTTAGGTTTTACACAATAATATCATTTTTGAAACAAAATAAAATCATGTTTTAGTGTCTCCATAGTTTGAGAGCGATAGTTTTTTCAGTTTTTTGGCAATTGTCTCAGGTTGGGTATCATTTTTGCGGGATGAGATGACGGTTAGATTGGTACTATTTTGGGGTGCATATGACTTTTTGATCGCTTGCTATTACACTTTGTGATGTAAGGTAACAAAAAAATACCTTTTTTTACACCGTTTTTATTACAGTGTTCACCTGAGGGGTTAGGTCATGTGGTATTTTTATAGAGCAGGTTCTTACGGACGTGGCAATACCTAATATGTCTACCTTTTTATAATTTATCTAGGTTTTACACAATAATATCATTTTTGAAACAAAAAAAAATCATGTTTTAGTGTCTCCATAGTCTGAGACCCATAGTTTTTAATTCTTTGGGCCATTGTCTCATGTAGGGGCTCATTTTTTGCGGGATGAGGTGACGGTTTGATTGGTACTATTTTGGCGTACATGCGACTTTTTGGATCACTTTTATTACCTTTTTTGGGATGTAAGGTGGGCAAAATTTAAATTTCCTCATAGTTTTTAATTTTTATGGCGTTCACCGTGCGGGGAAAGTCACATGACCGTTTTATAGATCAGGTCGTTACGGATGCGGCGATACCTTATATGTGCAGTGTATTTTATTTTTTATTTTTTCATTCAGTGATAAGTGTTTTTTTTTATCTTTACTTTTTTCACTTTTGTTTTATATTTTTTTGACCCAGACCCACTTGGTTCTTGAAGATCCAGTGGGTCTGATATCTGTATAATACAGTACAGTACACTATATAGTGTATTATACTGTATTTTACTTACACTTTGTCTGAACAGATCTATGCCTTTAGCAGAGATCTGTTCAGCACCATGGACAGCAGGATGCCTGAGAAGGCATCCTGTTGCCATGGGAACCTTCCGCGTCTGCCACAACTGCGCAGATGGGGAAGGGTAAGGAGGGGGGCTGTCTGGGGGCTTCCTCCCTCTCCCATCGGGGGGCTGCAAAGGTACAGCAGCCCTCCGATGGGAGAGGGAGGGAGCTCCCTGACTATTAACCTTTTCCATACAGCGGTCCGTACGGACCGCGGTATGGAAAGGGTTAAACGGCTGACATCGCAGCACACTCTGGTATCGCTGACACTCTGGTATACCCACTGACCACCAACGATTATTCAAGAGGAGGCGGGCAGGGGATTGCGATCCCGCCTGCTGCACCGCCCGCCTCCCGCACCGCCTGCAACACCCCCCCTGCACCACCCGCCGGCATAAAATCATTCAGGGGTGCAAGGGGGGGGGTTGAAAAATCTTTATTTTGGGCATACTAAAGTTTCTGATCCCCGCATACTAAATTGACCTGCGGTTTGCAGCGATCGCCGATAGGGGGGTCACAGGACCCCCCCTCGGCATTGACCCAAGGTGCCTGGCTGTGTGTAATAGCCGGGATCTCAGCGCTGTCACCATGTGACATGGTGACAGTTTAATGCCATGACGTGTATACTCGTCATGTAGCGCTAAGTAGCAGTGCTCCATGACGAGTATACTCGTCATAGGTCGGGAAGGGGTTTTAATGTACAGCAGCTTTTCACACTCTCTCCTTCTCTGATCGCTTCCCTGACAGGAATTGGGACGATCAGAGAAGGAGAAGCACATAGTCCCTCCCTAACCCCCCCTTACCTGCCCCAATGCGCTGCGATTGGTCCCTCTGCAGTATTGGACCAATCACAGCGATCGCGGGCGGGTTAGAGCTCCGATGCAGTTCCTGCCGGCTTCTCTGGTTGCCTAGCAACCCCAGCACACCGGCTTCACTGAACCTTCAGCGCTTCGCTCCCTGTGCTGACAGAGAAAGCTGATCACGTACATGCACGTGGGGATGCGTGAAGGGGTTAAATACTGCTGTTCTATTCTGGTTAAAAAAAAAACACCCATTTTGGGCAAGATACTACATTTGCAGCCTTTCTGACAGTCCAATACAAGCGTTAGATACTGCTGTTATATTGTTGGTTGACAAATTATCATTTTTTTGTGACCGTGAAGTAATTGTATAAAATTCGCCTGTCACACTGTTGTGTGACCTCAAGAAATTTTCCTCTTTATGACACCGGCACTGCCTTACTGTCAGTGAACTTAATTGTGACTATTGGTGGTTACATTGTCGCCTGACATAAACCATCTGTTAGTTTGGCGGGTGAACGCAAAGAATGAGGAGAGCATCAAATAAGGGATGTGGCCCCGGTCGTGGTGCTGCTGGTGGAGCTCCTGTTACAGGGAGAGGACGTGGTCGATCTGTGCCAGCTACACGCACAAGTGAAACACCTTCCTCAGGTGCGAGTAGGCGACAGAACCTTCAGCATTATTTGGTAGGGCCGAATGCGGCTCTACGAATGGCGAGGCCAGAACAAGTACAGGCGATAGTAGATTAGGTTGCTGACAATGGATCCAGTTCCTTCACATTGTCTCTCACCCAGTCTCCTGCTGAAAGACCACAGTTGGCACCTGCAGCCCATGTCCATCAGTCTTTCACCTCACCCCCTTGCAAATCAGCCAAGCAGTCTGAGCCCCAAGTCATGCAGCAGTCTCTTCTGCTTTTTGATGACTCTGTTAGCAGGGTTTCCCAGGGCCATCCACCTATCCCTGCCCCAGAAGTGGAAGAGATGCCCAACCACTTATATTTCAGGATGAGTACATGGGAGGACCATCGTAGCACGTTTCTGATGATGACAAAACACAGGTGCCAACTGCTGCAGCTTTTTGCAGTCTGCAGACCGACAAGGAGGGCAGGGGTGAAGACTGGGTAGAAGATGATGTGGAGGATGATGAGGTCCTCGACCCCACATGGAATCAAGGTCAGTGACAGTGAGCTGTCTAGTTCAGAGGAAGAGGCGGTGGTTGCACAGAGGCACCAGCACAGCAAAAGAGGGAGCAGGGTGCAAAAGCGTCTGTTACATTCTTGGGTGACATTTTAAAATTTTTGCCGTGAATTAACCCCTGCTCTGCATAGTTGACAGGGACCGACATTTTTAAAAAATCGTCTGTTCCATTGGTGGGTGACATTAACCCATTTTGGCAGATGAAAAACCCCTGCTCTGCATAGGTGACAGGGACTTAAATTTCTAAAATTCGTCTTTAATTGACGCGCGCCCCCTTCTTTCATTCGATCCTTCCGCTTTAATAACTTGTCCCACATTTCCACTCGATCACATTTCAGCCATTGACCTCCCTTGGATGTGGTATCCCTTTCTCACGCTCACGCTCCCTCTCCGGCGTGGAACCCTATTCCCCGCTACCCGTGATCACCATGGTAGGTGCATAAAAGAACATCGAAAGTTGATAGAGAAGATATCCAATTGGATCGTGGACATCACGGGGACGTGCGACATGGTGAAGCAGTATGTGTGCACACGCCTACACGTACTGACTGATGGGTCTGCCCCCTTCAACTTCTAGGTCTCCAAATTGGGCACATGGCCTGAGCTTGCCCTTTACGCCTTGGAGGTTATAGCCTGCCCTGCAGCCAGTGTATTGTCTGAACGTGTGTTTAGCACGGCAGGAGGGGGTTATCAAAGGGAAGCGCAGCCGCCTGTCAACAGCCAATGTGGACAAGCTCACGTTCATTAAAATGAACCAGGCAGAGATCACACAGGACTTGTCCGTACCTTGTGCAGAATAGACATGTATACCGGCCTCACCTAGCCATTGTTGTACTCCAGCGCACTTTCTCTTTGTTTTATTTTTTATATTTCCCAATGTTTTGGGGTCTACCCAAATTTAAACAAAACCAAAAACCAGTGTTAGCTACCTCCTCCTCCTCCACCGCCGATTCCACCTACACCGCCACATCCACCACCTCCTCAACATCCTACTCCATATGGACTTCCTCCTCCTAGATCAAGATTATAATTTTTTATTTTTACGTATTTATGTTATTTTAAGTAATTTCTCTATCCACATTTTTTTGCAGAGCACTTGCCATGCTCTTAACCACATTTTGCTGCCATTTGCAGCCCTCTAGCCCTTTCCATGACTTTTTTTAGAGCCATTTTAGTGTTCCAAAGTTCAGGTCCCCATTGACTTCAATGGGGTTCGGGGTCAAGTTTGGGTCCCGAACTCAAACTTTTTTGTGAAGTTCAGCCGAACCCGAACATCCAGGTGTCCGCTCAACTCTAATGACAACGCAATGTTTCCTGTGCATCTCGCAATCTATCACTATTTTGTTCATTTGGGACCTGAGTAAAGGCTATCTCCAGAGTGTATTCGAGTATCTATGTCAGAGTGTATTCGAGTATCTTTCTCCTTAGATTTGGATTTGATCCTGCTGATTAATTTCAAAATATTCCTTCATGGCAGCTCTTACATCTTCCATTTCACCCATAAGATTTACCCAGAAAGTGTTCAGACGCCAAATTCTAGGCCCCGGTCTAGTGCCTCTGGACAGGTCCAAGTCCACACAACGGTGAATTATCCGACAGTGTTCTGATAAAATAATAAGACTTATTCACTAATAGGTACATGTGCATGTTTGCCAACCCCATATCAATCCTAGAAAGAGACATATACGTGGAAGAGAAGCAAGAGTATTTCTTTTCCCCTGGGTGCATTTCCCTCCATATATTTGTTAGGCCCACCTCCCTCAGTAATCTACCAAAGGTAGCTTCCATTCCAGTTGACACTCTGCACTTGTCTAGTTCTTCGTTAATTACATTATTAAAATCCCCAACTATCAAGCCTGGAATGTCAGGATATTCCACCATAAACTCCAGCACCATTTTCAGCAGCACTGAGGTGTATGGGGGAAGAATATAGATTGTTACCAGCACCATCTTTATTCCATTAATCGCACAGCGGACACATATGAACCTCCCCTCTACATCCACAAATTCCCGTATACATTCGAAGCGTATATTCTTATTAACAAGTATACTCACTCTCCTGGAATATGCGGAGAAGACCGAGTGCACAGAGTAGCCAACCCAAGATTTTTGGAGCAATTGCACTTTTGATTTGGTCATATGCGTTTTCTGTAGGCAGCAGATGGCTGGCTGGTATCTCGATAAATATCTAAATATGCCATGTCTTCTGTTAGCCTCCGCCATTCCCCGCACATTCCAACTAATCACTTTAGTCATAGACGCCATTACATTCTTTCAATTTACATAAGTGTTTACCAGTTGTCCACATTTTCCTATCCCAAAACTGCCATTTCTTCCATATAAGCATGCCGATACCGGAATGTTCCCTCCCGCCCCTCCGTTTCAGTTAATACAAAATGTATTCACATTTTCCAATAGTACTTTCATAACATGGGGCTAACCATAAAAACCTAGCCCAACAATCTCTACTGCAAACTTCAGTCGCGTACGTAAATGCGTTAAAATCTTGCTTCGGTACGTATATAACGGTACTACTCACGCTCCTGCAATGGGACGTCCCATCAACATGACTGGGAATTCCCTTTTAAGTCCACAGTAGGAACTTTAATCTCAACAATGGAATTATACTGAGTTTACTCCCTGAGTGAATATTTCAGGTGCCCAAGTTCTGATTTCTGAGCTGTCGTTCATTCTTGTCTAGCCGTTGTAGTGCAGCATCCGGGTCTTCAAAAAACAGCGCAGATCCTAAGGCGACTACCCTCAGCTTGGCTGGAAACATCATGGAGTATTGTATTTGTAATCCACGGAGTCGTCTTTTTATTTCCACAAAGCGGGCTCTTTTCTTCTGTACTTCATATAAATAATCCTGGAATATGGAGACCTGTACGCCGTTTATCGTGAGCTCCGAGTGGTCCCTGGATCGCTGTAGTGCGATATCTTTGCTAGGATTGGGCGAGGTGGGCGTCCAGAAGGCAATGGTCTTGTAGGGACGCGATGTGCTCTCTCCACCACACATAAGGTCGATAGGCCTTTGTCTTTGAACTTTTCAGCTATACACTTTTCAATAAATTCGGTAGCATTCACGCCCTCCGCTGTTTCTGGCACCCCAACAAGCCTGATGTTATTCCGGTGTGACCGGTTGTCAAGGTCGTCTGTTTTAGCATATAATGCAGCGATATCTTTGGCGGTTACTTTGGCTGCTTTTTGGAGCAGTTTGACCCCATCTTCTATTTCTGACACCCTTCGCTCTACCTCAGTAGTGCGTTCTGCCACTTTGTGCAGATCATGACTTATGATAGTAAGGTCCTCTTTAAGGCTACCAAATTGTATATTCAATCTTTTAAGGGTGCTACTGCAGCTTGCTATGGCAGCCATTACATCTTTCAAAGTAGATTCTGCTGTCTCCTCCTCCTGACATTGTGCTTTTGATTCTGCACTATATTGCTGCTTATGGGATAGCTGGGACCCCGGCACTGTCTGCTCATCTTCTGATGAACTCTCCTTCCCTTCTGACACAGATTGAGCGCTCTCCGAATCTCCCCAGCTCTCCTTCAAGCTCTTTTGAGGCTTATGTGTGTACTTCTCCAGGCACGCTGCTATCTCCTGGCACGCTCTCCTCCTCGTCGGCGCCATATTGAATCCGTGCCTCCTGCTCCGGTTTCATCTGAGTTTTGCCCTTTCTTGGCATTCTGCTGGCCTCTGGTCAAGGAGTGCACCTCTGCGGAGCTAGATGTCCACTTAGAGGTAAGTTCGACAGCGGTGGTTTGCTGTGGACAGGCTGGAAGTCAGGATCCTATCAGGAGCTCCGGGACGCACGTGTTACACCATGCTCCGTCAGGCCTTGCCCCCGGGAAACGAATAAATTAGACCAGATTTTAACCTACTCCCATTGGCCTGATAATCTGTGTATGACTCTCTGGCAGATCTAGTCCGTGGCATTAGCTGGAGGTGTGTGACGATGCCACCTGCCACACTGAATACCCTCCACTGGAGGCTGGACAAGACAGTACACATATCAAACTGGGCCAGTTCCAACCACTATTCCAATCTCCTTCCCGGAAGACTATGGAGTTAGGGGACAGGCTATGTGCAGAAGAAAGGGCACAGTCCAGGTACGACTGAACCCGGTTGTTCAGGCAATGCTTATCATTTAGCTGATATGAGTCAGGTTGGCACAGCACTTAAAAAAAACTTCATCACATTAAGAAAACTAAATTGGCTGCTGCTGTGCCTTCTGAGACTTATTGTAGGGGTAGCACCACCAGAGAGGTTGGAGATGGGACTCCTGGACAGAAATGCAGGTGACAGGTATCCGTAAAACATTCTCCCCTTTTTGCTTTGATTGCAATGATCTAAAAGTATGGCTATCCAGTAGTCATCACCTTCCTTGATGCCAACCACATGCTTGTCAGCATGTAGGCAACCAAGCACGCAGTTTGTCATGCTCCCCAGCATGCCCGAGGACCCAGTTCTTTAAGACCCCACTGCAATGGTTGGTTATGGCCAATGTCATCGTCGCCATCATCATATCTATCATACTGAGCGCCAACCTCCTTCCCTATCTGTGCCTGGGAAAACTCCATGTCCCTCTGCACCACAAACTTCTCCTCCTCCACTTTCTCTTTTATGCGACTTACTCCGTCCAGGTTCCTATCAGCTACAGGATCCACAGAAAGCTGTGGAGGTTGTTGTTCTTCCTCTAATTCTTGTTGCATCACTGTGAGCATTTGTTCTAATATAAATATCAGGGTGATGCCATGTTAATGCTTGTCCCTACTATGGTGGCATTTTCGAAGGGGTTGAGTATATGACATTTGGCCCTGATGAGCTGCCACTGCCTGCGCTCAAAATAACATATGCTCTCCTGTGGTGGTCTCATGCATCATGTAAATCATTAATCTCTTTACACTTCTCATAGCAACGCTTCAGCATATGTAAGGTGGAATTCAAACAGTACAAAGGCAGACCATTTTGTCACTTCAAGTTTAGAAGGGCCTTTTTAGCCACATAAGAATGGCTGGACAGTCCCCTGGACATGACCAACACCATCTTTAAGCCACGTTACTTTTTCAAAAATGAATGCACCTGTCACGGGGTTCCGAAGGTGCACTCGGTCCCCCATCGCCCGCAGACCTGTTGCTTAGCTTTGGGAATGAGGATCTGTGTTTGACCTCATTCCCAGGGCGGCTTTACTAGCTGGGTGGCTCCCTGCTCCTAAGTCTGCCTTGAGCGCCGAGCTGATCACTCGGTGCTCGACTGGTTGGTCTGTCGGTCATGTGACGCTGGCCACGTCACATGACCCTCACTCCCCACTATAAATACAGGCAGCCTGCTGGCTACAGGTTGCCTGTTAATTTCTAGGTTCCTGGCTATTTGTTGGACTGCTGAATACTTACCTGATCCTGTTCCTTGACCATCCTTTTGCCTGATCCTCCTGTACTGCGCATCCGTCCTGGTATTGTGACCTCGGCTCCCACCTGACTACTCTCTTAGGACTCCTCTTGTACTTCTCTGCTCTCCTGGTATTTGACCCCGGCTTCTCCTGACCATTCTTTGCTTAATCCTTTGTACTTTGTAGCTTTCCTGGTATTGACTCGGTCCGTTCACATCCTGTTGTTTGTCTGTCTGTCATCCCTGCACTTATTCCAAGTTAGGGATCCCTGTCATTAGGACTCGCGAGGCAAGTAGGCAGGGCCAGGGGTAAGGGTGGAGCGCAGTGGTCACTTCCCTTCTCCCCTGTTGTGTGTGTACGCGACCGTTACAGATTAACAGGCCCAATAACCACTGTATTATGAATCCTCTGGTGACCCTGACTGACTATGTCTCTAATCTGACGCAGATGGTGCAGGAGTTAGGGGAAAAACTCAGCTCTTTTGAGTTAGGGCAAGGCTCTTCCACTCCTCAGGCCTCCAGTCCGCATTTTGAGCCCCAGATTAAGCTCCCAGAAACCTTTTCTGGAGACCGGAAGAAGTTTCTCTCTTTTAAGGAGAGTTGCAAACTTTACTTCCGTTTGCGCCCCGTGTCCTCTGGGCCCGAGAGTCAACGCGTGGGCATTATCATTTCCCGATTACAGGGTGATCCCCAGGACTGGGCGTTCTCTTTACCTGCTGGCGCCAGTTGTTTATATTCTGTGGAGGGGTTCTTTCAGGCCCTAGGTACCCTCTATGATGAACCAGACAGGGCTCTAGTAGCCGAGACGGCTCTAAAGGCACTGGTTCAGGGCAATTTACCAGTGGAGGATTATTGCACCCAATTCAGAAGGTGGTGTGTCCCCTCAGGATGGAACGAACCAGCCCTGAAGAGTCAGTTCAGGTCAGGTCTGTCTGATAAATTAAAGGATCTTCTGGTCAGTTATCAACTTCCAGAGACCTTAGAGGAGATGATGACCCTTGTTGTCCAACTTGACCGACGGGTTAGAGAGAGACGACAGGAACAACAGTTCTCTTCCCAGATGGTGGTCCAGCCAGAGGCCTATCCCAGAGACAATGCTGAGGTCTCCACCGAGGAACCCATGCAGGTTGGCATGACCAGAGGGAATTTTCGCCGCAGACGTGGAGAATGCTTTTACTGTGGAGATTCTGACCATTGGATCAACCAGTGTCCTAAGAAGGTCCTCTCTGTCAAGTCTCCTAAGGCAAGGCAACCTAAAGACCAGGTACACCCTGAATTTTCTAAATGTAAGCTTTCGGTACCCATTACGATTTCTCTGGGAGTAGATAAATGGCCGGGTAAGGCCTTTATTGATTCTGGCTCAGCGGCTAGCTTTATTGACTCTGAGTATGCTGTAAGATTGGGTATTCCTATGTTTGCCTTACCAACTTCTATCCATGTCATGGCTATTGATGCTACTCCTCTCATTGGTGGTACGGTGAGCTTATGTACCTCGGAGATTTCTCTAACCGTGGGTGTGTGCCACTCAGAGAGATGTTCGCTTCTAGTCCTGGAGAACCTACCTGCTGACTAGGGTTGCCTTGGCTCCGACTACATAACCCCACTATAGATTGGTCCAATGGGGAGTTGGTGAGATGGGGGCCTAAGTGTGACTCGTGCCTGGTACAGGCTGGGGTCTCAGTAAAGTCTGATACTTTACCCTCTGTTGTTAGAGAATATTCTGATGTATTCTCATCACCAACCCCGGAGGTTCTACCCCCCCATAGACCTTATGATTGTACCATAGAGCTAGTAGAGGGGGCCAAGTTTCCTAAAGGACGAATTTATAATCTTTCTATGCCCGAACGCAAGGCCATGGAAGATTATATTAAGGAGAGCCTTGGTAAAGGGCATATTAGACCTTCTGTCTCTCCTATGGGGGCGGGGTTTTTCTTCGTTAAGAAAAAAGATGGTGGTCTTAGGCCATGTATCGATTACCGGAGATTAAATAAAATCACTGTCCAGAATAGATACTCCCTCCCATTGATTCCGGATTTATTTAACCAGGTCCTGGGGGCAACCTGGTTTTCCAAAATTGACCTGAAAGGGGCATACAATCTAATCCGAATCAAGGAGGGAGACGAATGGAAGACGGCGTTCAATACTCCGGTAGGACACTTTGAATATCAGGTGATGCCTTTTGGACTCAGCAATGCCCCAGCTGTGTTCCAAAAATTCATGAATGACATTCTTAGGGAGTTCTTAGGTAAATTTGTTATTGTCTATCTTGACGACATTTTGATATTCTCTCCTGACTTCGAATCCCATGTGTCTCATGTTAGACAAGTATTAGAGGTGTTGAGGGAGTATCAGCTATCCGCTAAACAAGAGAAATGTGTCTTTGGTGTGCAGGAGATTCTGTTTCTAGGGCATGTTCTGACTCCTCACGCCTTCAAGATGGATCCTGGTAAGGTACTAGCACTTAAGGAATGGGTAAGACCTTCATCCTTAAAGGCCTTACAACGGTTCTTAGGTTTCGCCAATTACTATCGTAAATTTATTATGAATTTTTCCGTAATTGCTAAACCGTTGACCGACCTTACTAAGAAAGGGGCGGATTTGGAGAATTGGTCTACTGAGGCCATTTCTTCATTTGAAAAATTAAAAAAGGCATTCAGTAGCGCTCCCATTCTGATCCAGCCTGATCAGGAGAAACCTTTTATTGTGAAGGTGGATGCGTCCGAGGACGGCGCAGGAGCAGTCCTTTCACAAGGTCCTGCTAGCCTCACTAATCTGAGACCATGTGCCTTCTTCTCCAGGAAATTCTCTCCCACGGAGAGAAACTACAACATAGGGAATGGGGAGCTGCTGGCCATTAAATGGGCATTTGAGGAGTGGAGGCATTTTCTGGAGGGGGCAAGGCATTGTGTAACTGTTGTCACTGACCATAAAAACCTTATGTTTCTCGAGTCTGCTAAGAGGTTGAATCCCCGTCAAGCCAGATGGGCTCTGTTTTTTACTCGTTTTGATTTTTCCATCACGTTCAGGCCGGGAAGTAAAAATGTGAAGGCGGACGCATTATCTCGGAGCTTCCAGGCTTTTCAACCTACTGAGGTACCACCTGAATCCATCCTACCAGCAAAAATCTTCTTAGCAGCTCTTACCCAGGATATCTCGGCTCGCATTAGGTCGGAACAACATCTGGCACCGGTATCCACCCCAACAGATAAGTTGTTTGTTCCCGTACAATTTCGTCTCCAGCTGTTGGGTGAGTGTCACGATTCTGCCTTTTGTGGACATCCGGGTGTTGAGGGCACTAAGGATCTGGTTTCTAGATCTTATTGGTGGCCCACTCTAACTAGGGATGTCAAGTCCTATGTGTCAGCCTGTGAGGTTTGTGCCAGGTCCAAGACACCTAGGACTCACCCTGCTGGTAACCTACGACCCCTACCCATTCCCAGTAGACCCTGGTCCCATATCTTGATGGACTTTATAACTGACCTACCGCCGGCGGAGGGTAAGACTGTAGTGTGGGTAGTGGTGGATAGGTTGAGCAAGATGGTCCATTTCATTCCCCTGTCTAAACTCCCGAATGCCAAAACCCTGGCGTCTATTTTTGTGAAAGAAATTGTTCGATTGCATGGTATCCCGGAAAATATTGTTTCTGACAGGGGTGTGCAGTTTGTGTCCAAATTCTGGAGGGCCTTCTGTCAAAAATGTAAAATTTCATTGTCTTTTTCCTCTGTCTACCACCCTGAGAGTAATGGGCAGACTGAACACCTTAATCAGTCTGTTGAACAATTCTTGAGGTCGTATGTTGCTGATGACCAGCAATTATGAGTGAAATTTCTTCCATTGGCTGAATTTGCTTTGAATAACCGTGTCAATTCTTCCGCTGGGGTCTCCCCTTTCTTTTGTAACCATGGTTTTCATCCCCGTTTTCATTCTGGGTCGTCCGTCTCCTCCTCTAACCCTGAAGCGGATAAACTCTCCTCCGAACTGTGCACAGTTTGGGCCCGGGTTCAATCGAACCTAGAAAAGGAGACGTTCAAGGGGGGTAAACTTTCAGGTTGGGGATAAAGTATGGTTGTCCTCCAAGAATCTATCTCTCAAGGTAACTTCTAAAAAATTTGCTCCTCGTTTTATTGGACCATATAAGATCACGGAAGTGATTAACCCGGTATCTTTTAGGTTGGAGCTGCCCGAGTCATTCCACATTCATAATGTGTTCCATAAATCTCTGCTTAAAAAATATTTTGAACCGGTAGTACCATCAAAAGCCTCGCCTCCGCCGGTTCTTGTTAATGATGCTGTCGAGTATGTGGTGTCTAAAATAGTGGATGTCCGGAAGGTGCGTAATTCCTTGCAGTACCTGATTCACTGGAAGGGGTATGGACCTGAAGAGAGATCTTGGGTACCTGCCAGGGAGGTTCATGCTCCTAGACTTGTTCGTAAATTTCATTTAGAACACCATGAAAAGCCATCGCCTGAAGTCTTGGGTCCGGTGGCCCCTCGTAAAAAGGGGGGTACTGTCACGGGGTTCCGAAGGTGCACTCGGTCCCCCATCGCCCGCAGACCTGTTGCTTAGCTTTGGGAATGAGGATCTGTGTTTGACCTCATTCCCAGGGCGGCTTTACTAGCTGGGTGGCTCCCTGCTCCTAAGTCTGCCTTGAGCGCCGAGCTGATCACTCGGTGCTCGACTGGTTGGTCTGTCGGTCATGTGACGCTGGCCACGTCACATGACCCTCACTCCCCACTATAAATACAGGCAGCCTGCTGGCTACAGGTTGCCTGTTAATTTCTAGGTTCCTGGCTATTTGTTGGACTGCTGAATACTTACCTGATCCTGTTCCTTGACCATCCTTTTGCCTGATCCTCCTGTACTGCGCATCCGTCCTGGTATTGTGACCTCGGCTCCCACCTGACTACTCTCTTAGGACTCCTCTTGTACTTCTCTGCTCTCCTGGTATTTGACCCCGGCTTCTCCTGACCATTCTTTGCCTAATCCTTTGTACTTTGTAGCTTTCCTGGTATTGACTCGGTCCGTTCACGTCCTGTTGTTTGTTTGTCTGTCATCCCTGCACTTATTCCAAGTTAGGGATTGCCGTCCAGTTGTCCCCTGTCATTAGGACTCGCGAGGCAAGTATGCAGGGCCAGGGGTAAGGGTGGAGCGCAGTGGTCACTTCCCTTCTCCCCTGTTGTGTGTGTACGCGACCGTTACAGCACCACTAAATTTGTGATGTGTGCCATGGAGGAAACATGTGTTATTTCCCCCAAATGAAGTGCAGCCACAATGTTCCTGCCATTGTCACCAACCACGTTGTCCAGTTGTAGATGGAGGAGAGAAATCCAGAAGAAAACTTGCTGCTTGATGCAGATTACCAACTGATCTATGTAGCTTCTCTTGCCCAAGCTCATGAGCTTTAAGACAACATGGCAATGCTTCAGTTTGCATATATAAAAGGAGGTAGAAGAAGTGGAAGCAACAATCTGCTCTGTTTTTGTTGGGGATAGGAGGATGTCCATTGAGGACGCGGATAAGCACCTGGTGTTGGGTACCAGATAATCAGCTGCAGCATGGTGGCCAAGACCATACAGCGGTTTAAGAAGACAGGTTACACACAGAACAGGCCTCGTCATGGGTCGACTGAAGAAGGTAAGTGCACATGCTCAGCTCCATATCCAGAGGTTGTCTTTTCAAAATAGACGTATGCTGTCATGGAGGAGTGGAAGAGGATTCAAGTAGCAACCTGTGAAGCTCTAGTGAACTCCATGCCCAAGAGAGTTAAGGCAGTGCAGGAAAATAATGGTGGCCACACTAAATATTGACACTTTGGGCACAATTTGGCCATTCTCACTTAGGGGTGTACTCACGTTTGTTGCCAGCAGTTTAGACATTAGTGGCTGTGTGTTGAGTTATTTTGAGGGAACAACAACTGTATACACCATTATACAAGCCGTACACTGACTACTTTACATTGTATCAAAGTGTCAGGTATTCACGGTTGTCCCATGAAAAGATTAAAAAATATTTGCAAAAATGTGAGGGGTGGACTGACTTTTGTGAGATACTGTAGGTACCAGCAACAGATCTTGATGATTTGCTTGCCCAAATGCATTCAGCATGGCAGAACATTCCTCAGACAATCATTAGTAACCTCATTGGTAGGATGCCAAGGCGTGTAAGTGAATGTATTTATGCACGTGGCTCTCATACGCAATACTGAATAAAGCGAGATGTTTTGCATATTTTGTTTCCGTTTTTTTATCATTGCAGATGATTAAAGGGGTTCTCCAAGATTTTCCTCAGCATAGGTCTTCAATATGAGATCAGCAGAGGTCCGTTCCCTGCACCCCCACCAATCAGCTGTCTGAGGAAGCCTCAGTGCTCACCGGAGCTCCAGTTAATACAAAGCCTCCTCACAGCTTACCGGGCACAGTGCCGCCTGTTGAATAGTAGCTGTGCTTGGCATTGCAGCTCAGACCCATTCACTGGAATGGGACTAATCTGTGCCTAGGCCATATGACCGATGAACGTCACATTGCATGGCCAGGAAGAGGCCTAAGACCGCACAGAGCACTGTGTTCTCTCCATACATCTGACCGACAAGGCTGCCGGGAGTTGAATCCGCCTCCCATCTGATATTAATGACCTCTCCTGAGGATGGACTATATGTATCATATACATACTGTATATCACCTATAACGCTGTCACATTTTCATCCATATTTAATTAGAATTTTAGCTGAATCGGTGAATATAACGCAAAAAACTGACAGAAGAGAGAACCTAAAAATGTAACATAAAATTGTATCATCCAGTGAAGGAGTAGAATTTGTGAGTCTTCTCTGCTTTACTTAGTAGTCACTACTCACCTGGGCAGTTATCTGCAGGAATGTCCTCTGTACTCTGCTCATCACCCCTCACATATGTCTCTGTAGGTTTAATATTCTTCAGATCTTCACCCGGATTCACAAGCTGTGAAAGAAATATTGTAGAAGTCATCAGACGGTTGGAGAAGTTGTGTGGAAGGTTTTATACAACCTAAGAAGAAGACCAAAAATGACCGGACAGCAGGAGTTATCTGACCCAAATATCTGCAGTTCTCCTGTATAAATCCAATCTGATTGCTTCATTATTCCAACCAGTTTGCAATGCAGGGAGAGTAGCCCTTATATTACATCCCTAACATTACATTGTGTGTATACAACATTACATTGTTGGTACACCTGTTGCCCTTGCTGCCCGTCCCAGGGCTGTGAAGCCGGTAAGCCAAAGTTCTGGCTTATTTACCTCCTAGGAATGGGCATAATCATCTGCTCTGCTGCAGCCAATGACTGGATTCAGGGTTAACATGTCCACAAGAAAACCATCACCACTGAAGCCAGTCATTAGCTGCAGTAAAGCAGGTGACCATGCCTGAACCGGCGAGGGAGCAAACAACATTTACTGGAAGATGGACACACACGAGCTGGCACACATAACCAGAGCTAAGGGTAGCAGGTACTTTCCATAGTAGAGGCTGCGGACACATGTGAAAAGTTACTTATTCCTGAACAAACCCTTTAATGCTGTCTTCCTGTTCTATCTAGAGGTTTTGGGATGACTGCAGGCATGAAGATACTGTACCTAGTATAAGGGACAGAGGAGAACACAGGAGAGGTGAGAACTGATTATCTATCACCACTAGAACACCCTGCTTATCACTGTCTATAGTATAAGGACACAGTGGTAAATCTAGAGTTCTAAGAACCCCAGGAAAAACTTTAGATAGGGCCCCACCCTCCCCATTATATATCTGAATGGGTTGTAGTACACTGCCGCTGATCACTACACAAACCTGCAGCGTCTAAACCCCTATAGCTATAAAGAGCCTGTAAGGCTCCCTACAGTGTCCAAGTAGTTAAATGTCCCCAGCAATAATAATGTCCTGGTTGTGTTACCAGTATTTAAGAGGACCTGTCACCGCTCCTGAGATGCCTGTTTTAATAGCTTCATGCATTCCCCATGTAATAGCAATTCTGGAGCATCTACTCTTATGGCTCTATGTTGGGAAGGCCATCTTAAAAGTCTATACAGGCAGAAAATAGTGAGAAGATCCAGACAACATGTAAGGTCTATGGTCAGCTGTAATCCTGCCATCTCCACCTTTCTCATTATACAAGGATAAAACATATAATACTGGTGGATAAAACAAGACTGAAGACAAGATCTTCACAGCCTTCTACAGATCATAGGGAACATTTAATGAGACCATATCTCCATCTACCTGATCATCCTGTGGGACATTGTGATGTTCTTCTGAACCATCCTGTAGAAGAAGAGGACTGGGACATCTCTCCGGTGTTCTTATCTCTTCCTTTACTGTAGGAAACACATCCAGTGACGGAATTCATTCCTTACATACAGATAATGAGAGGACGTGTGTATTTAGTCATGTCTATTACCTGGTGATGTGAGGGGTCGGTGATCCTCCATCATGATGACCTTATATCCATCTACCTGATCATCCTGTGGTACATTGTGATGTTCTTCTGAACCATCCTGTAGAAGAAGAGGACTGGGACATCTCTCCGGTGTTCTTCTCTCTTCTTTAACTGTAGGAAACACATCCAGTGACTGAATTCATCCATTACATACAAATAATGAGAGGACGTGTGTATTTAGTCATGTCTATTACCTGGTGATGTGAGGGGCCAGTGATCCTCCATCATGACGTCCTTGTACAGATCTTTGTGTCCTTCTAAATACTCCCACTCCTCCATGGAGAAATAAATGGTGACATCCTGACACCTTATAGGAACCTGACAACACAATGATACAGTCATCACCCAGATCCCTTCATAGCGTTCCTGTATAATGTCCCAGCATTCCCAGCAGTGTCACCTCTTCAGTCAGCAGCTTAATCATCTTGTTGGTGAGTTCTAGGATCTTCTCTCTATTGATTTCCTCATGTATCAGGGGGTGAGGTGGAGGCTCCATGATTAGGCTCAGTGTTCTTCCCCATCCTTCAGACACAGGGTCCTGACAGCGCTCACTAGAAGTCTTCTTCACTACTGTGTAGTCCTGGTTATGGAAAGACACAGTAATAACTATCACTCCATACATCTCCAGAGTCCCTCACCTCTCCAGTCATGTCCATCTGTTAGTAACATAGAGAAGATGATGTAATGTGACATCATCAGAATCTCTCACCTCTCCAGTAAGCCAGAAGAGGATCTCCAGGGTGAGATTTATTATACTCTCCGCCATCTTGTCCCTGTCCATTCTTGTCGGGTCAATCAGGAGAAGGATCTTATATAGAAGATATTCACTGAGCGGATCCTATATTGTAGGAATCTGAATGGAAAGAAAATGAGATTATTTAAAATCCTAAAAAAAATCACATGTAAATTACAATAACTGGAGATAATAAGAGGAGACAACGGAGGAGATAATAAAGTGTAGATGTTGTGTTCTCTCTTTTTATAGTGATCGAAACATGTGTGAGGTCAAGGCAGTTTCATGGTATGTCACACCTTCACATGACCCTACAGCCAATAGAAGACGTCATCAGTGATGCCACAGCACGTGACCACCATAGACCATCATATGCCTCAATGGTCAGGTGACTTACATACCGCCATCAGAGCTCCAACCAATATTGTCGTTGCAGCGATATAAATGGACTGAAGGAGATCACAGGAGCCTCAGTGCTGGAGCAGTGGAGGAGTCTACAGGTCCAATCAGTGTAATTGTAAAACGCTGTGGAATATGTTGGCTATACATAAAGATTATTTCTATCTAGACAGACATTGTGTTGGCAGATTTGGTTTTTGGCAGCTCATCACAACCTCACAGATGGTGTAGTTTAATAGATTTATTTTTAACAAGCGACATGACGAAATACAGCGGTCATTAAAGGGTTTCTCCGGCATGTACTCAGGATAGGTCTTCAATATGAGCTCAATGTAGAGGTCCAACTACTCCCAACACCCCGAACAATCAGCAGGTGGCGCTTATACAGATACATAAATATAAGGTTACACAAAATTTTTAATGACATGCTAATATGAAAGTATTCAGATCCAGGTGCTGGCTTAAAATTTTTTGAATGTTTCCAATAAATTTGTATAATTGCTGTGCTTCTTTATTGGGCTTCTCTAATGTATTTTTCGGACATATTATTCCCTGTTTCAGCTGCACAGCTAGATGCATTTCACTGAGAAGCAAGAAACATATCACTTCTGTGAAATCTGCCATCACTGTATTGCTGTGATGTCCATTTCCTCACTTCACACTATGTTTGTTTTAAGCTCTGGACCTCACAGAAAAGATAAGGAGGAGTAAATCACACTTACAGAAAGGCAGGGGCAGAGGCGGTTTTCTAGGTTAAAACATTCGGGGCTTGGGCCCAGATGTTTTGTCTCAGGTCCCAAATGTACTGCCTGCCAGATAGATGCAATTGGACGGCAATACAATTGAATCTAATGCATTGGAAGAGCTGAAGGACTTGTGATGACATTACAGTCCATGTGATCAGTGCTGAAGGGAGAGGTTGAGGACCTGCGATGATGTCACCATCATGTGACCAGTGCAGGAGAGGATGGCGTTCTGCAGTGAAGAGAAGTCCTGGGGAAGAAACAGTGGTGAGGTCTGATACATGGGACTGATACATGGGACTGTATGTTGATAGTGGCTGTGACTAAGAGGGAGTGATGTTATTAATATGTTGAGGGGGTGATGTTGTTTACATGAAATTGCATGTTGGAGGTGGCTGGGGAGGGGGTGATGTTATTTAATAAGCAATCTCTCTACAAACTCTCTTCTTGACCCCTTACAATCTGCCTTCCGCCCTCTTCACTCTACAGAAACTGCCCTTACTAAAGTGTCTAACAATCTCCTAACAGCAAAAAGAAATGGTGATTATTCTCTACTGATTCTGCTGGATCTCTCTGCAGCGTTTGATACCGAAGACTATAAACTCCTCCTCACCATGCTCCACTCAATTAGCCTCAAGGACACTGTTCTCTCCTGGTTCTCTTCCCATCTCTCTGGCCGCTACTTTAGTGTATCATTCGCTGGCTCTTCTTTTCCTCTTACTATTCATGTTGGTGTTCCTTAGGGCTCAGTACTAGGTCCTATACTCTTCCCCCTCTACACAGCCCCCATCGGACAGACTATCAGTAGATGTGGCTTTCGATACCATCTATACGCTGA
This sequence comes from Bufo bufo, assembly GCF_905171765.1. NCBI lineage: Eukaryota > Metazoa > Chordata > Amphibia > Anura > Bufonidae > Bufo > Bufo bufo. The sequence continues at coordinate 387,940,238 of NC_053394.1, read as the reverse complement.
CGACACCCAACTATACACTTCATCCCCTGACATCACCCCTGCTTTACTCCAAAACACCAGCAATTGTCTGGCAGCAGTCTCTAACATCATGTCCTCTCTGTATCTAAACCTGAACCTCTCTAAAACAGAACTTCTTGTCTTTCCCCCAACTACTAACTCACCTAAACTTGATATTTCAATTTCGGTCTGCAGCACTATCATAACTCCTGTGCAACATGCCCACTGTCTCGGGGCCACATTTGACTCTGATCTTTCCTTTGTTCCCCATATTCAATCACTTACACAATCTCATCGTCTGCACCTCTGGCCTAAACTCCATCCTCTAGCAATCCCAATCCCGAAGTAGATCGTCCGGCACCGCTCCTGTCAGTTCAATAATGGCTCGAATCCTACTTATCATAATCAACTACCTTATGTGTCACCCCCAATTCCTCATAGATTGTAAGTTCTTGCGAGCAAGGCCCTGACTCCTAGTGTTTCAGTTGTATATTGGTCAGTTATTTTTGTTTTGTACATGAACCCTATTAATTTGTAAAGCGCTGTGGAATATGATTGTGCTATATAAATAAATATTATTATTATTATTTACATGGGTCTGTATATTGGAGGGGCTGAGGTATTATAATTTCACTAAAGGGGGGAATATAACTACTGGGGCACTCTAGGGGCATTATAACAGTAGGGGGCAGTATAAATACTGGGGGCACTTCAGGGAGAGCATTTTAACAGTAGGGGGCAGTATAAATACTGGGGGCTATGTAAGGGCATTATTAATACTGGAGGGCTATTCTACTAATGGAGGCACTCTTGGGGAGCAGGAAGGATGAGAAAAGGCGTGCAGCAAAGGTCAGACAGATGCTGGTGGTAGGGGACTCTATTATTAGGAGGACAGACAGGGTCATCTGTCACCGAGACTGTGAATGCCAAACAGTGTGTTGTCTTCTGGGTGCTCGGGTTCGGCATATTGAGGATCGTATTGACAGATTGCTGGGTGGGGCGGGGGTAGACCCGGCGGTCATGGTACACATTGGCACCAATGACAAAGTCAGGGGGAGATGGAAGGTCCTGAAAAATGATTTTAGGGAACTAGGAGAGAAGCTCAAGTCCAGGACCTCCAAGGTAGTGTTTTCAGAAATACTACCAGTGCAACGAGCGTCACCAGAGAGACAGCGGGAGCTTAGGGAGTTAAAGGGATTCTATCACCTTGTTTTAGCCTATAAAGCTGCGGACATGCACGGCTAGATCGCCGCTAGCATGTCCGCAATATACCTGTCCCATAGCGCTGTGTGCTTTTATTGTGTTTAAAAAATTATTTTATAGATATGTAAATGAGCCTGGTAAGGAGCCCAAGGGGCTGTACTAACCTTCTTGGAGCCCAGCCACGCCCCCTGTGAAGGAGCCCAGCACCGCCTGCGTCCTCCGAATATCCTCCTTGCTCACAGATCGCCGCGAGCTCGCGATGTGTGAGCTCGCGCATGCGCAGTGCCGTATACTGTTCCTTCCCTGTGCTGCCATCAGCTTCAGAGAAGGAACTGCGCATGTGCAAGCTCGCGCATCGCGAGATTACGGCGATCTAACTTTGTGAGCAAGGAGGAGATTCGGAGGATGCAGGCGGTGCTGGGCTCCTTCACAGGGAGTGTGGCTGGGCTCCAAGAAGGTTGCCAAAAGCCAGGTATGTGCAAGCTGTTAATCTATCCATGAGACAGATAACAGCCAGAATACCTTACGATAGCAGCCTTGTGCACTATGAGATATTCCAAACCAGCTCTTGGATGGCTTAGGTGGACCTGCACACCTAGATCAATATCATTAGGGCAAAAATGTTTTCTGATTGTCCTAACATAATATTCAATAACCTTTCTATAGTTTTGTCATGTAAAAACTAATTTGCATAAACATGGGCATATGGGAAAGACATGCAAATGAGCAGAATCTGCCTTGTTTTTAAGCTGTCATAAGACTATGAAAACCAATAGATGGCGCTATTGAGTTTTGAACAGCGCCATCTATTGGTTTCATAGTCATATGACAAGAATATTAGACTATGAGTCTTATGATAAGCTTATTAGTGTAGCCTTTTGCATGGAAAATTTGCAATAAAAATTTGCGATTAGAATATTCGGGATCTACACTGCTCCAGTCCACGTCTCTGAGATCTCCTGGATATGTCTTCTATATAACGCCCCCTGCTCCAGTCCACGTCTCTGAGATCTCCTGGATATGTCTACTATAAAACGCCCCCTGCTCCAGTCCACGTCTCTGAGATCTCCTGGATATGTCTTCTATATAACGCCCCCTGCTCCAGTCCACGTCTCTGAGATCTCCTGGATATGTCTTCTATATAACGCCCCCTGCTCCAGTCCACGTCTCTGAGATCTCCTGGATATGTCTTCTATATAACGCCCCCTGCTCCAGTCCATGCCCGAGATCTCCTGGATATGTCTTCTATATAACGCCCCCTGCTCCAGTCCATGTCTCTGAGCTCTCCTGGATATGTCTTCTATATAACGCCCCCTGCTCCAGTCCACGTCTCTGAGATCTCCTAGATATGTCTTCTATATAACGCCCCCTGCTCCAGTCCACGTCTCTGAGATCTCCTGGATATGTCTTCTATATAACGCCCCCTCCTCCAGTCCACGTCTCTGAGATCTCTTGGATATGTCTTCTATATAACGCCCCCTCCTCCAGTCCACATCTCTGAGGTCTCCTGGATATGTCTTCTATAAAACGCCCCCTCCTCCAGTCCACGTCTCAGAGCTCCTGGATATGTCTTCTATATAACGCCCCCTGTTCTAGTCCACGTCTTTGAGATCTCCTGGATATGTCTTCTATATAACGCCCCCTTCTCCAGTCCACGTCTCTGAGATCTCCTGGATATGTCTTCTATATAACGTCCCCTGCTCCAGTCCACGTCTCTGAGATCTCCTGGATATGTCTTCTATATAACGCCCCCTGCTCCAGTCCACGTCTCTGAGACCTCCTGGATATGTCCTCTATATAACACCCCCTGCTCCAGTCCACGTCTCTGAGATCTCCTGGATACGTCTTCTATATAACGCCCCCTGGTCCAGTCCACGTCTCTGATCTCCTGGATATGTCTTCTATATAACGCCCCCTGCTCCAGTCCACGTCTCTGAGATCTCCTGGATATGTCTTCTATATAACGCCCCCTGCTCCAGTCCATATCTCTGAGATCTCCTGGATATGTCTTCTATATAACGCCCCCTGCTCCTGGCTTTTGTTGCACCTGAGGAAGGCCGCCCTTGAAATGCATTGTATACTAGAACCAACCTCTTGTGATTAGTATTTTATGTTATTATCTTTAAGCTGGTGTCCTGCCCCAGAAGCTGCGTCTTTACTTCCTGCTTCATGTTCTCTGGAATTTGTAGATTAGGCTGAGTTCACACTTCAGTTATTTCCATCAGTTATTGTGAGTCAAAACCTGGTGTGGGAGAAAAACACAGAACCAGTGCAGATCTTCCCATTACACCTGATCTCTGAGTAGCTTCACTACTGGTCTGGGCTCAATAACTGAAGGAAATAACTGAAGTGTGAACTTGGCCTTAAGGGCGGATGGAGCTGTGTATCTTTGTGGCTGTGGAGCCTTATATGTGTGGATGTGATGAGTGTTCCACTTACCTGGGGGCAGGCGTGTCCTCCTCTGACAACCCTTCACTATGGAGCCTCCTGGGCTGTAATTTCTACCACCATGTACAGGAGTCGGGCTCCAGGCTGTGCTGCATTAGAAGGTACAGGACCTGTGATGATGTCATGACCATGTGATCAGGTGTGGGAGGAGTCAGGTTATGCTGCAGGAGATGGTACAGGACCTGTGATGATGTCATGACCATGTGTGGGAGGAGTCAAGCTGTGCTACAGGAGAAGGTACAGGACCTGTGATGATGTCATGACCATGTGATCAGGTGTGGGCGGAGTCAGGCTGTCTGCAGGAGAAGGTACAGGACCTGTGATGATGTCATGACCATGTGATCATGTGTGGGCGGAGTCAGGTTATGCTGCAGAAGGTACAGGACCTGTGATGATGTCATGACCATGTGATCAGGTGTGGGAGGAGTCATGGAGATCACATGACCAGGTTGATCCGCTCTGTGTGAGACTCTGATGTGCTGTGTGGAATCCCAGTCTGTATGTAGCAGAGCTGTAAGCCTGTAATGTTTGTATAGATGAGCTGTATCCGTGTAATGTCTGTGTAGTTGAGCTGTATGTGCATACAACCAAGCTGTTTATGTGTAATATGCATCTGAAGACTTCTATCAGTGTGTGCAGCAGAGCTGTGTATGTGTAATGTTCAGTTACTACAGCAGAGTCTTTGTCATGTCCATGTAGCAGAGCTGTGTATGTGTAATGTTCAGTTACTACAGCGGAGTCTTTGTCATGTCCATGTAGCAGAGCTGTGTATGTGTAATGTTCAGTTACTACAGCTGAGTCTTTGTCATGTCCATGTAGCAGAGCCGGCGATGTAATCTGCTGGTATCGGGGCTCTGTGTGTGCTCAGGAGATGTTTAGGGGTAACTCTGTCCCTTTTCTCCATATCAGTTATTAGAAATGATGTGAGCGATATCTTATGTCGGGCAGATGTAGGATTTCCGCTGTGGGGGAAAAGGAGGAATAACCTTCTCTTCTGTTATTTCTAGTGTTAGCACATAAATGGCCGCGCTGTGTCTTATCGCTGCGGATTTTCTTTGTAGTTGATCTGAGCTTGTCTACTGCTGTCACAAGGGGTAGCGTCACGGGTATAAAAATATAGCGGAGGTGCACCCCCTGAGCTGCCACCCGGTCCCCTGTCCCTGCCTACTTGCACCACCCGCCCTAGGTGACGTGGCGCAATTGGGTGACAGTCCCTGACCTGAGTAAGTGCAAGCAGAGAGATAGAGACAGCAGGGAAGCGGACAGCCAATGAGAGGTAGCACTCGAGCGGACAGAGAGGTGGAACAAGCAAGGTACCACAAAAAACTGAAGCGCGAGGCGGGTCAACTAGCCGGGGTCAGTCCAGGAGGTCACGTCAGTACGAGGGAGGAGACAGAGACAGATCCGACAGCGGGCAGAGGTCAAAATCCGGGAGGTCACGTCAGTACAAGAGAAAAGGCAAAGAAAAATCCTAAAGCAAGCCAAGGTCAAAATCCGAGAGGTAGCGTCAAGGTTCAGGGAGCAGGCAGAAGAGGTGTCAGGAAGCAGATCAAGGGTCAAATCCAAAGGTAAGCTTAATAACAATAATAATACAAAAATCACAGGCAACCTTTAGCCAGCAGGTTGCCTGTATTTATAGTAGGGAGTGAGGGTCATGTGACGTGGCCAGCGTCACATGACCGACAGACAAACAAGTCGAGCACCGAGTGATCAGCTCGGTGCTCAAGGCAGACCTAGGAGCAGGGAGCCTCCCAGCTAGCAAAGCCGCCCTGGGAACGAGGCCGAACACAGATCCTCGCTCCCGAAGCTAAGAAGCAGGTCTGCGGCTGATGGGAGACCATTACAACTGCTCCATTCCAATGGGGGAACATGGGCCCCGTTCTCATGACTGGCAGGGGCCCCCAGCGGATGGACCCCCACAGTCAGTGGACAGGAGATAAGTTCCCTTGTTTCAGTCTTGTATCATTGGCTGAATTTCAAAGATGAGATTTTAGTCTTTGGAGATTAGAAATAACGCATCCGGCGACGCTGGAGAACGGCGGAAATGTCGGACAGATTGTGATCGGAGGCAGGACAGGCTCGGAGAGGTAAAGCGGTGATTAGTGTGACGGGGGATGGGGAGAAGGCGGGAAGGTTGTCCTCAGTGACAGCGGTAAAGCAGGTTATGTGGGAAGAGCAGCGAGTAGTAACGTAGAGAGGCTGAGAGGACGGCGGCTCCGAGCTTCATCTAACGCTGCCGATGGTTTAGAGATAAGAGGCATAGTCCTCAGCTGAGATGAGGGGTGTCAGACGGGGTACGGGGGGCAGAAATAATGTGGGACAGAGAGGACGTAATAGAAGTGAAGAAGTCCTGCTGTGAGGAGGTGGGAGCAGACATGGAGCTGCTTCTCTGTAGGTCATGAAGTCTTCCTTGGGTGGGATTTCTTCCGGCTTCTTTTTGGACTCTGGAAGCCTCAGCTTTTCTGTTTGGTTTGTGTTGGGGCTGGGGATGGATTTGTTGGGTTCTGCTCTGTGTGAGACGCAGGGGTGAGAGCTTGTGGTGTTCTAGAAGACAGCAGCTGCATCATGAGATTATAAATCCGTCCTTTAGGAAATTTGGACTCGGGTACCAAGTCGATAACACAGTCATAAGACCTATGGGGAGGGAGAGTATCTGTCTCGGTGGTGGAAAAAACATCTGAATAATCAGAAATAAAATGAGGAATAATATCTGATGAAACCCCAGCTTGAACCACGGTTAAGCAAGAACTACAGTTAAGCCCCCATCCCTCTAACTCGCCCGAACTCCAGTTAATGACCGGATAGTGTTGCTGAAGCCAGGGCAGACCAAGGACTACCTGAACAGGAAGATTCTCTAAAACAAAGAAAGAGCATTTCTCTGAGTGGCAGACCCCCACACACAGGGTAACCTCCGGGGTACAGAGTTTTACCGTGCCCCCTAGCAGGGGGGTAGAATCGATGGCGACAACCTGGATCGGGGTGGACAATTCTAGTATAGGAATTCCCATTTGTTCAACAAATTTGCAATCAATAAAACTAAAAGCTGACCCTGAATCCACAAAGGCATTTCCTGACCCCTTTAAGACTCCAAAGGCAATAGAAACCGGCAACAATAATTTATTTCTTATCACCTCCGGGAGTACTTTGTCCTTGGATCCTTCCGACTTGGATGACTTTCCAGAACAAGCTCTGTGCCTCACCTGTCCTGAACCTTCCTCTTTCTTTTGCTGCTCCTTCTGCGAGGGAAGGGATGTATGCCACTGGCTAGGGGCGTAGCTAAAGGCTCATGGGCCCTGGTGCAAGAGTTCAGCTTGGGCCCCCCTTCCCTCAGTGCTTTGTGGACAGGGGCAGGGAAGCACATAACCTTTCTACTGGCTGAGGCAAAAATTGAAACGGCAACACCTTCCCCACCAAATTCTTGACCCTAACCCCAGCCAGAGGGGTAACTTGACCAGAATGCACTTTCTCTAATACCAGTGTCTTCTTATGTGGCACAAGGGTCTTTGGGCCCCCTCAGGCTACTGGGCCCGGTAGCGACTCAGCCAGCAGGGTGTCAGCAGTGTGAGATCTGGAGCCAAACGTGCTCAGGGTAGACCGTCTGCTACTCAGGAGCCTACCTCTCTGGAAACAACTAGCGGTGCAAGTCTTCATAGAGGCAGCGGCAGTCAGTCAGCATGCAGTAGCGGGGGTAAAATGGCAGAATCGCCGGTGGGGGAATTTTTCAACAAGTCACCAGAGGACGTCAGCGTGGCGATATGTAGGATCTGTGGGCAGAAGGTGAAGCACGGCCATGGTGCCAATGTTGTCACCACGTCCCTGCATCAACACACAGAGATTCACCATAAAGTCACCGATAATGGGAAGAACATTCTATTGGTCCTGCATCAAGGAGGGCTGAGCCATGCGCCCTGCATGGCGCACATCTTTAATCTGGTTGTAACACGGTTCCTGAAGTCTTCCACCTAACTGCAAGACGTCTTGAAAACGGCCAAGAAACTGCATGCACTTCAGCCACTTTTTTTTTTGTTTAATTGTCTTTTTATTAAAGTATTTGTAAAGAAACATACAAGAGTAATGCCTCTTCTATACATTTTCCAAACAAAGAAAATTAGACAAATGTATTTTGAAAGAATACAGTGAATCGCCTAAACATAGGTGATCTCTAAGATAGTGCATACACAATTTCAAGGGAACATGCAATATCAATATCTAGTGTATAATTAGCATTTATTTGCTAAATGTGATGAAAAACAACCATCAGGTATGCATAAAATAAAAAAATAAAAAATGAAAAGGGAGACGAATTAAGACAAGACAAGACACAAAAAGGGGAAGGATGTCAAAGTAGTAACGGTGAAATACTACATAAGTGTGTCAATATACGTATCCAAAGGCTGCCAAATACCATCAAATTATTCCACTTCGTCATAAGTGCTGTTAGATATTCCATTCGCCTAATTTCCAAAAACTAGCTATGAGGCGTCTGGACGCTGTCATTACATGAAGCGTGAGTAATAGGGTATGTTTTTTTTTTAAGACTGTAGGAGGCATATTCAACAAGTATGAAAAAGGATCTAAAGGAAAGTTGATATCAGTCAGCTGTACAAGAAGTCCCTGCGTTTCCTTCCAAAAAGGTACTATGAGGAGACACTCCCAAAAAATATGAAAAAGAGTTCCCAATCCAGACCCACATCTCCAACATCTGTCTGTTAGAGTAGGATTTAAATGTCTTAGCAGCTGAGGAGTGTGGTACCAAAACATTAGGATTTTATAGTTCTCCTTGTGTGTGGCACAAGTAGAAGTCAGCGCTGTCCTTTTCCATATTAGCTTCCATTCTTCCGAAGAGATTTCTCTCCCTATACACGTCTCCCATTTGGACATATAAGAGTGTCTAGGTATTGAGGAGGGTGATGGAGAAGAAAGAATAATGTAAATCTCAGAGATAAGTCCCTTAGTTGAATCCGAGAGTTTACATAATCTCTCGAACATCGTTGGCGTAGATACCTGATTAGCATTGAATAGTGTTGTGAACAAGTGCTGTATTTGCATATGTTGATATCTGGAGGGCTCTGACAGATTGTACGTAGCTTTAAGGGTGTCAAAAGATATTATCTTAAAAGTTCTATAATCCACAATGTCTACAAACCGTAAAAGCTTATTGGAGAACCAAAGTTTGAAAAAGGAGGCCTGCATGCCTGATGGGAACAATGGGTTAAATATAAATGGTATCATGGAAGACTTAACAGAGGCCAAGGGGAATCCTCGTCTGCAAGTCTGCCATATATCATATGTGAGGGAAATAGGTCCTAATAATTGCGGTATTTGATTAGCTGGCAGTTGATACCATAGTAGCGCATTTGGGTTACTGGCGCAATCCATAGTTTTTCTATCTCCATCCATCTGGAATAGGCAAAGAGGTTTGTCCAAGCAGGAATACGCCTCAGGTGCATTGCCAAGTAGTATCTAGTAACATCAGGTACCCCAAGCCCTCCTTGTGATTTAAGGGCAGTGAGGACACTACACGATATCCTATGTCTCTTGCCATTCCAGATGAATTTGAGAATTGAGGATTGAAGTGCTCTCAGTTCCCCTCTTTGAATAGGAACTGGGAGAGTTTCCAGTATGTATAATAGCTTAGGTATGTACAAATCACCCAAGTTCGGCAGGGTGATTTGTAGGTTTGTCAATGTTAGGAGGATATCATCTGCGAAGAGTGATAGTTTAAAGTCCTTGTCCAGCAAAATAAGCATACTCTTAAAATCTTAAAGTTTAATTAATCTTCTTTAAAATGGGATAATATCCCGATAATTGATATATAAATTGGCCAATAATGTGATAATCTTAAAGACCAGACATACAAACAGTGATGTGGGTGGACCTAACCAACCCTTCACTGACCCTATCTAACCCTCTGCCCAGGGACGACCCTGAATGGTAGGGACTCCCTGTATCTGGAAAGGAAGTAAAGAAGAGTTTGTAGAGTTTGTCCAGGTACTCAATAACAACACAATAGGCATGAAATTTACCTATGAGCTTCAACAGGATGCTATCAGTTTTTTGGATGTGAGGATATATAAGTGTGGCGATAGGTTAAGATCAACCATTTTCCGGAAGGATACAGCCACCAACTCTATCCTTCATTGGAATAGTCACCATCCTACACCACAGAAAAGGGGAATACCTAAAGGGCAATACCTCCGGGTTCGGAGGAATTGCTCTGAGGACGAGACGTTTTATGGGGAAGCGAAAAAACTGATGAAAACGTTTTGTGACAGAGGCTACCCCAAACCTGTCTTGAAGGATGCCTTTAAACATGCACAGGGTCAAACTCGTGACAACTTACTGGTCCCACGACGGAGGGACGGTATTGGTCAATCTCCAATTAGGCTTATTTCCATATTTGATGCAGCCAATTCACAGATAAGGGATATTCTTACGAGATATTGGCCAATCTTGTCTATGAACTCAGATCTTTCTGAAGTCATAACAGACCACCCTAGTATAACATACCGTAAAGGCAGAAGCCTCAGAGACAGGCTGGTCTGCAGTCATTATACACCACCTAGGGCAGCGGGAACATGGCTAGACCGGAGGCCAATTGGTATGTTCAGATGTGGGTCATGTAAAGCCAGTGAATTTATTTCGACGTCTAAAACCATCTTGGGCTCAGTAACTGGGCAGGTTATAACGATAAGGGACTTCATTACCTGTAGAAGCAAAGGTGCGGTATACATTTGACAATGTCCCTGCCCGATGGATTATATTGGGAAAACAATTAGAGAGTTACGCAGAAGGATTTGCGAACATGTCAACGATGTCCTGAAGAAAAACGTCACCCCGGTGGCATCCCATGTATTGGAAGCACACAATGGGAATCCCAGATGCCTCAGGTTTTCAGTGCTTGAGTTAGTACCCCCATCTCCGGGGGGGGGGGGGGGGGGAATCGAAAAATATTGCAAAAGGAATGCGAATGGATATATCGCTTTCAATCCCAGTCCCCTCTTGGCTTGAATGAGAGACTTACGTTTGGGTGCTTTTTATAAGACTGGGATTCTATGTTTGATTACCTCTGGGGTCTTGTGTCTGATATGCCTCTCCTTAGTGAACTATATCCCTAAGACCGTATCCTGGATGTGAGAAGCATCTGAACACTTGTTTATAGTATATTGAGGAAGGTAATTTTTCCTCCTTTTTTTTCTTTATTTTTTGGATCAATTGCCATAAATCTATAATTCTTACCCGTTCTCGCCCAATAGCTCCCTTCAATACGCCTCATCGGAGCCAACTTATTCGAAGTCTATTCGCTCCTCCCTAGTCATCATCATGGAGATTGTAGTGAAAACAAAATTTTCTGATAGTCTGTCCGATCAGGGTGGTGAAGAGAGAGAAGAGTAGAGGACCTAGGACTGAACCCTGATGAACTCCAATACCGAGAGGGAGATAAGAAGAAGCAGAGCCAGCAAATGATACATTAAAGGAGCGATCAGAGAGAAAGGAAAGAGAAAGAAAGAGAAAGGAAGAGAACCAGGAGAGAGCAGTGTCCTTAAGGCCAATTAAGTTGGAGCATGGTGAGAAGGAGTTTGTGGTCTACTGCATCAAACACTGCAGAGAGATCAAGAAGAATCAATAGAGAATAGTCGCCATTCCTGTTTGCTGTCAGGAGATCATTAGACATTTTAGTAAAGGCAGTTTCTATAGAGTGGAGAGAGGCAAAGGCAGATTGAAGGTAGAAGAGAGTAAAAGAGTAGCGTTGAGCGAGCATGCTCGGCCGAACACTATTTTGACTCGAGCATCGCGATGCTTGGCCGAACACCACGTATACTCAAGCGCGATGCTCGAGTCAGTGTATTTAAATGTAAATTAGCCTCTGTTTCTGAAAACTTTCTACTGGGATTTTAACTCACAACCTTCTATATTAGAAGCAAGAACCTTAACCACTCAGCTATAAAATGTAATTATAGACTTTGTCAGAAAAACCTCATAACAGTTTCTTATATAGTAAGTATTCCTATACAGCAGAAGTAGCATTTTATATTTCACTGCAGGTTAACATGTAGCTCTATAGCGTAGTGGTTAAGGTTCTTGGGTCTAATGTAGAATGTTGCGAGTTCAAATCCCAGCAGAAACATTTCAGAAATAGAGTCTAAATTAAATTTATATATTTTATATTTTTTTTAGTAATTGTAAAAAATGTATATTCTAAATATATAATAATATATGTAAATATATTATGGCTAAAAACATATATGTTTAAATTTAATTTTGCCTCTATTTATGAAATGTTTCTGCCGGGATTTGAACTCATAACCTTCTATATTAGAGCCAAGAACCTTAACCACTACACTATAGAGCTACATGTTAACCTGCATTGAAGTATAAAATTATACTTCTGCTGTATAGGAATACTTACTACATGAGAAACTACTATGAGGTTTTTCTAACAGTTTATCATTCAGCTTTATAGCTGAGTGGTTAAGGTTCTTGCCTGTAATGTAAAAGGCTGTGAGTATAAAATCCCGGAAGACTCTTTTCAGAAATAGAGGCTAAATTAGATTTAAATACACCGGGTGTCCCCAAGCACTGACTCCATATATGGACTTAGCTATATATGGAGTCCGAGCAGGGACTCCTAAGCTGCCGATTCACACTGGGGGATTCCCCCACTGTATAGCGATCTTCTGCATAGACCTCAGTGGGATCCGGCACCCTCCCCTCTTCAGAGAATGAGGTGCCTGGTTTAATGCTCAAGTTCTCCTATTGACTTCCATTGTGCTCGGTGCTCTGTAGAGCATCCCAAAGTGTTCTACTCGAGTACTTTAGTGCTCGATCAACACTATAAAAGGGATGTTCCAGAAGTTTAGAAATGAAGGGGAGGGTTAGAAACAAGTTTGTAGTGAGCGGCACAGGTCGGCTCAAGATGTTTTTTTTTTTAGTAGTGAGGTTATAACAAAATGTTTGAAAGAGGATGGGAAGCGAGAGAGAGAGAGGTTAAATAATGTAGTTAGGTGGGTAATGAAAGCCGGGGAGAGGGGCTGGAGAAGGCGTGAGCGGATAGGATCACTGCTACAGGTGGTGGGTCGAGAATCAGAGAGAAGCCTAAAAACTTCTTCATTTGTTATAGCGTCAAAAGAGGAGAGAGAGCACATGGAAGTGTGGGAGGGAGGAGGATCGAAACTGGTTGGAGACTGGAAATTATTTCCTGCCGGATGTAATCGATCTTGTCTCTGAAGTTGGTGGCTAGATCATCAGCGCAGGTCATATCTTCTCTTCATGATGCAGATGCAGCCGCTGTCTTCTAGAACACCACAAGCTCTCACCCCTGCGTCTCACACAGAGCAGAACCCAACAAATCCATCCCCAGCCCCGACACAAACCAAACAAAAAAGCTTAGGCTTCCAGAGTCTAGAACGAAGCCGGAAGAAATCCCACCCAAAGAAGACTTCATGACCTACAGAGAAGCAGCTTCATGTCTGCTCTCACCTCCTCACAGCAGGACTTCTTCAGTTCTATTACGTTGTCTCTGTCCCACAATCCCAAATAATTATTTAATACCTTTACCTCCCTCTGCCCCCCCGTACCCCATCTGACACCCCTCATCTCATCTGAGGACTATGCCTCTTATCTCTAAACCATTGGCAGCGTTAGATGAAGCTCGAAGCCACCGTCCTCTCGGCCTCTCTACTTTACTACTCGCTGTTCTTCCCACATAACCTGCTTTACCGCTGTCACTAAGGACAACCTTCCCACCCTTCTCCCCATCCCCCGTCACACTAATCACCGCTTTACCTCTCCGAGCCTGTCCTGCCTCCGATCACAATCTGTCTGACATTTCCGCGGTTCTCCCGCGTCGCTGGATGCATTTTTTTCTAATCTCCAAAGACTAAAATTTCATCTTTGAAATTCAGCCAATTATACAAGACTGAAACAAGGGAATCTCCTTTCCAATGATTGTGGGGGTCCGTCCGCTGGGGGCCCCTGCCAGTCATGAGAACGGGGCCCATGTTCCCCCATTGGAATGGAGCAGCAGACAAGCTCAAATCAACTACAAAGAAAATCCCCAGCGATAAGACACAGCGCGGCCGTTTATGTGCGCACACTAGGAAATAACAGAAGATAATTTTAATCCTCCTTTTCCTCCACAGCGGAAATCCTACATCTGCCCGACATAAGGTATCGCCAGGGCTCGAGTCCTGCGGGAACGGCGTTTCTGCACTTTTTTCATAGCAGGAACGCTGTTCCCTTTCAGGGCCGCCCATTTTTAACGCCGGGCAAAAGGACCAGGAAGCGGTGATGGCTTTGTACTCACCGCTTCCTGGTCCTCTGTAGGTAACGCTTGAAGTTAAAATATACCATCGGATTGGAGAAAACTCCGATCCGATGGTATATTCTAAATCCGAGGCGTTCCCATGGTGATGGGGACGATACATCATTAGTGGGCAGTGCGCCCCCCCTCCCCGGTATTAAAATCATTGGTGGGCAGTGCACCCTCCCCAGTATTAAAATCATTGGTGGGCAGTGCGCCCTTTTTCCCCCATCATTGGTGGCAGCGGCAGTTCCGATCGGAGTCCCAGCAGTGTTGGGGCTCCGATCGGTTACCATGGCAGCCAGGACGCTACTTAAGTCCTGTCTGCCATGGCCAGTTACTCTGCAGCAATATACTTACCTGCGCTGTGGCCGCCCGGGTTGCTCCTTCTTCTTGTAACTCGTCACAGGTGTGTGCGGCGCATTGCTATAAGCATAAGCAATGCGCCGCACAGACCTGTGAGTTACAAGAAGGAGGAGCGCCGGGCGGCCACAGCGCATGTAAGTATGCTGCTGACTAACTGACCATGGCAGCCAGACAGGACTTCAGTAGCGTCCTGGCTGTAGGCATTACACTGCTGGGACTCCGATTGGAACTGCCGCTGCCACCAATGATGGGGGGAAAGGGCGCACTGCCCACCAATGATTTTAATACCGGGGAGGGTGCACTTCCCACCAATGATTTTAATATTAGGGGGGAGAATGGCTCACTGCCCACCAATGATTTTAATACCGGGGGAGGGCGCATTGCCCACCAATGATTTTAATAAATACCGGGAAGGGCGCACTGCCCACCAATGATTTTAATATTGGGGGGGGAATGGCTCACTGCCCACCATTGATTTTAATACCGAGGAGTGGGGGCGCACTGCCCACCAATGATTTTAATACCGGGGAGGGGGGGAGGGCGCACTGCCAACCAATGATTTTAATACCGGGGAGGGGGGGTAGGGCGCAGTGCCCACCAATGATTTTAATACCGGGGAAGGGGGGGGGGGCACTGCCCACCAATGATTTTAATACCGGGGGGGGGGGTGCACTGCCCACCAATGATTTTAATACCGGGGAGGGCACACTGGGGGTGGATGGAGAGGGTACTGGTAGCTGGTGAGAGGCACTGGGGGCTGATGGAGATGCACTGACTGGGGGCCTGGGGGCTGATGGAGAGGCACTGACTGGGGGGCCTGGGGGCTGATGGAGAGGCACTGGGGGGACGCTGGTGAGAGGCACTGGGAGCTGATGGAGAGGCACTGGGGGCTGATGGAGAGGCTTTGGGGGCCGATGGAGAGGCATTGGGGCTGGTGAGAGGCACTGGGGGCTAATGGAGAGGCTACTGGGGGCTGCTATAAGGCTACTGGGGGCTGCTATGAGGCTACTGGGGGCTGCTATGAGGCATGGGGCTCTTAGCTGAGGTCTGATTGGGGGTTATTCATATTGGGGTCTGAGCTGAGGTGTGATCTGAGGTCTTATTAACATTGGGGATCTTATTGGGGCTGTTAGCTGAGGTCTGATTAACATTGGGGGTCTGATTGGTGGTCTGACCTGAGGTGTAATGATTTTTTTTTTTTTCCGTAGCAGCTTGGAGAAAAAAGCCCTCACAGTCACCCACACTCCTTCTGCCCGGCCAAGCCTGTCAGCACCCCTGAGGCCAAGCCTGTCAGCACCCCTGAGGCCAAGCCAGCCAGCACCCCTGAGGCCAAGCCAGCCAGTACCCCTGAGGTCAAGCCAGCCAGCAACCCTGAGGCCAAGCCACCCAGCAACCCTGAGGCCAAGCCGCCCAGCAACCCTGAGGCCAAGCCACCCAGCAACCCTAAAGCCAAGCCTGTCAGCACCCCTGAGGCCAAGCCAGCCAAACCCCTGAGGCCAAGCCAGCCAAACCCCTGAGGCCAAGCCAGCCAAACCCCTGAGGCCAAGCCTGTCAGCACCCCTGAGGCCAAGCCTGCCAGCACCCCTGAGGCCAAGCCTGCCAGCACCCCTGAGGCTAAGCCAGCCAGCCCCCCTGAGGCCAAGCCTGTCAGCACCCCTGAGGCCAAGCCTGTCAGTACCCCTGAGTCTAAGCCAGCCAGCACTCCTGAGGCCAAGCCAGCCAGCACTCCTGAGGCCAAGCCAGCCAGCACGCCTGAGGCCAAACCAGCCAGGAGCCCTGAGGCCAAGCCAGCCAGCACCCCTGAGGCCAAGCCAGCCAGCACCCCTGAGGCCAGGCCAGCCAGCACCCCTGAGGCCAAGCCTACCAGCACCCCTGAGGCAAAGCCTGCCAGCACCCCTGAGGCCAAGCCTGTCAGCAGCCCTGAGTCTTCAGAACTGTAAGTGAATTATATATAAGGGGAGCTTATAATATGAAAGAGAAGAATTATGTCTGAACAGACATATAGCGCAAATTCCAGTTTTTGTTTCCGTTTTATGTTGCACTAAATTTTCTGCAAAATATATGTATGGGGCAGGGGGGGGGGTCGGGGTGGCAGTGTATCTTGGGTGAGTTCCCACACTTTTTTTTCCCAGGACTTGACCCCTGGATATTACTTACATCATTTCTAATAACTGATATGGATAAAAGGGATAGAGTTACCCCTAAACATCTCCTGAGCACACACAGAGCCCCGATACCAGCAGATTACATCGCCGGCTCTGCTACATGGACATGACAAAGACTCCGCTGTAGTAACTGAACATTACACATACACAGCTCTGCTGCACACACTGATAGAAGTCTTCAGAGGCATATTACACATAAACAGCTTGGTTGTATGCACATACAGCTCAACTACACAGACATTACACGGATACAGCTCATCTATACAAACATTACAGGCTTACAGCTCTGCTACATACAGACTGGAATTCCACACAGCACAGCAGAGTCTCACAAACAGAGCAGAGAAACCTGGTCATGTGATCTACATGACTCCTCCCACACCTGATCACATGGTCATGACATCATCACAGGTCCTGTACCTTCTGCATCATAACCTGACTCCTCCCACACCTGATCACATGGTCATGACATCATCACAGGTCCTGTACCTTCTCCTGCAGCATAACCTGACTCGTCCCACACCTGATCACATGGTCATGACATCATCACAGGTCCTGTACCTTCTCCTGCAGCAGTACCTGACTCCTCCCACACCTGATCACATGGTCATGACATCATCACAGGTCCTGTACCTTCTCCTGCAGCATAACCTGACTCCTCCCACACATGATCACATGGTCATGACATCATCACAGGTCCTGTACCTTCTCCTGCAGCACAGCCTGGAGCCCGACTACTGCATGGTGGTAGAAATTACAGCCCAGGAGGCTCCATAGTGAAGGGTTGTCAGAGGAGGACACGCCTGCCCCCAGGTAAGTGGAACACTCATCACATCCACACATAAAAGGGTTGGGACTGAATCCCATGACTCGGAGGCACCTGGTCCTCCCCAGACATGGTATATAGCCGTCTCTACAGCAGCTGTCTATTTCCCATAACAGGCTGGACCTTCTTGCCCCCTAGTGGTGAGGTCCTGCATAGATGTCACGGTGAGGGGGGTATTTCCCAGGACTCAGAAGGACCTGCTCCTCACTAATAATGGAGAACGGCCAGCTCTATAGCAGCGTCTATTTCCTATAATCTGCAGGACCAGTTATTCCCCCATTCTCCTGGACCTGATCTATCATAGTATTTAGCTTCACAGTGAATTGGCTGAATCCCATTCTCTCCACAAGAACCATTCTGGTAAAGCTTCGGGGACATTATTATTATTTGTATTTGTTCCACATTGTAGCATTGACTAAAGTAACACAGGTGAACGGTGGATCATAAGGTCCTTATAGTTATTTCCTATTTCCCGGACTCCAGAAGGACCTTCTCCATCTATTACATACTGAGAAGGTGTCATGGAGGAGAGGTCCCTCTGAGTGATGGGATTTAGCCGGGTCACATAGACATGACTATTTCCCGGACTCCAGAAGGACCTTCTCCATCTATTACATACTGAGAAGGTGTCATGTAGGAGAGGTCCCTCTGAGTGATTGGATTTAGCCGGCTCATATAGAAATGACTATTTCCCAGATTCCAGAAGGACCTTCTCCATCTATTATATACTGAGAAGGTGTCATGTAGGAGAGGTCCCTCTGAGTGATGGGATTTAGCCGGCTCATATAGAAATGACTATTTCCCGGACTCCAGAAGGACCTTCTCCATCTATTATATACTGAGAAGGTGTCATGTAGGAGAGGTCCCTCTCAGTGATGGGATTTAGCCGGCTCATATAGACATGACTATTTCCTGGACTCCAGAAGGACCTTCTCCATCTATTACATACTGAGAAGGTGTTATGTAGGAGAGGTACCTCTGAGTGATGGGATTTAGCCGGCTCATATAGACATGACTATTTCCCAGATTCCAGAAGGACCTTCTCCATCTATAACATACTGAGAAGGTGTCATGTAGGAGAGGTCCCTCTGAGTGATGGGATTTAGCCGGCTCATATAGAAATGACTATTTCCCGGACTCCAGAAGGACCTTTTCCATCTATTACATACTGAGAAGGTGTCATGTAGGAGAGGTCCCTCTGAGTGATGGGATTTAGCCCTCTCATATAGACATGACTATTTCCCGGACTCCAGAAGGACCTTCTCCATCTATAACATACTGAGAAGGTGTCATGGAGGAGAGGTCCCTCTGAGTGATGGGATTTAGCCGGCTCATATAGAAATGACTATTTCCCGGACTCCAGAAGGACCTTTTCCATCTATTACATACTGAGAAGGTGTCATGTAGGAGAGGTCCCTCTGAGTGATGGGATTTAGCCCTCTCATATAGACATGACTATTTCCCGGACTCCAGAAGGACCTTCTCCATCTATTATATACTGAGAAGGTGACATGGAGGAGAGGTCCCTCTGAGTAATGGGATTTAGCCGGCTCATATAGAAATGACTATTTCTCGGACTCCAGAAGGACCTTTTCTTTCATTGTTTTACTGGTGGTTAGGCCGGGTTTCCTCTGACACATTAGCAGCACGTATATTCACCGATGACGCACTTTATGAACTCGGCCTTTGTTTCTTCTAACAAATATTTAAAAACCAACCCGAGCTTCTGCAGGATAAACCGTTGAAATGTGGTCAACCATGTACATCATTAAAGATGTTTTCCAGTTTTCACAAGTTAGTATCCTTATGAGTATTCTTAGAATAGACCCCATCTGCGATGCTGTGGCGTGGCTGTGTACTGCAGCCGCTCTGCAATAGACTTCTATGGGATAGATTGCTCTCCCGGAGAAGTCTATGGTGGAGTGACTCCATAGTACACCGCACACTTGTATAAACTGGAAAACCCCTTATAAATGTACTATTTCTAGGAGTCCAATGCAAACGGATTAGGCAGAGTCCGTATCCTTCTAAAAATGGATTTGTAAAGTTAATTTATCATCTATTTAAAGACAGATATATTTATGTAATGCCGGCAGTCCGTGCCAGCCAGCGTACTACTTCTCCCAGCAGACACAGTAACTCTGTTAACGTCCATACATGCTGTCTGTTCACTGCTCCTCCATGCTGGAATACACATGCACAGTGTCTGCCCGTGGGGTGGCGTGTGCTCCCTTCCTGATATTTATAAGGAAAGTGCATGTTCTAATAAGGGGAGAAATTCTATTTATCCGTGTACCTGACCCCTTGTGTTCCTGTTCTGTGACCTATAATCCCTGTTCTGATATCCCGCTCCTGACCCCTTGTGTTCCTGTTCTGTGACCTATAATCCCTGTTCTGATATCCTGCTCCTGACCCCTTGTATTCCTGTTCTGTGACCTATAATCCCTGTTCTGATATCCCGCTCCTGACCCCTTGTATTCCTGTTCTGTGACCTATAATCCCTGTTCTAATATCCCGCTCCTGACCCCTTGTGTTCCTGTTCTGTGACCTATAATCCCTGTTCTGATATCCTGCACCTGACCCCTTGTGTTCCTGTTCTGTGACCTATAATCCCTGTTCTGATATCCCGCTCCTGACCCCTTG
This sequence comes from Bufo bufo, assembly GCF_905171765.1. NCBI lineage: Eukaryota > Metazoa > Chordata > Amphibia > Anura > Bufonidae > Bufo > Bufo bufo. The sequence goes on along the minus strand of NC_053394.1, from coordinate 387,920,287 downwards.
TATTCCTGTTCTGTGACCTATAATCCCTGTTCTAATATCCCGCTCCTGACCCCTTGTGTTCCTGTTCTGTGACCTATAATCCCTGTTCTGATATCCCGCACCTGACCCCGCCTTGTGTTCCTGTTCTGTGACCTATAATCCCTGTTCTGATATCCCGCTCCTGACCCCTTGTGTTCCTGTTCTTTGACCTATAATCCCTGTTCTGATATTCCGCTCCTGACCCGGCTTGTATTCCTGTTCTTTGACCTATAATCCCTGTTCTGATATCCCGCTCCTGACCCGGCTTGTATTCCTGTTCTTTGACCTATAATCCCTGTTCTGATATCCCGCTCCTGACCCCTTCTGTTCCTGTTCTGTGACCTACAGTTGCAAGAAAAAGTATGTGAACCCTTTGGAATGATATGGATTTCTGCGCAAATTGATCATAAAATGTGATCTGATCTTCAGCTTAGTCACAACAATAGACAATCACAGTCTGCTTAAACTAATAACACACAAAGAATTAAATGTTACCATGTTTTTATTGAAAACACCATGTAAACATTCACAGTGCAGGTGGAAAAAGTATGTGAACCCCTAGACTAATGACATCTCCAAGAGCTAATTGGAGTGAGGTGTCAGCCAACTGGAGTCCAATCAATGAGATGAGATTGGAGGTGTTGGTTACAGCTGCCCTGCCCTATAAAAAACACACACCAGTTCTGGGTTTGCTTTTCACAAGAAGCATTGCCTGATATGAATGATGCCTCGCACAAAAGAGCTCTCAGAAGACCTACGATTTGAGAATTGTTGACTTGCATAAAGCTGGAAAGGGTTATAAAAGTATCTCCAAAAGCCTTGCTGTTCATCAGTCCACGGTAAGACAAATTGTCTCTAAATGGAGAAAGTTCAGCACTTGCAGCTACTCTCCCTAGGAGTGGCCGTCCTGTAAAGATGACTGCAAGAGCACAGCGCAGACTGCTCAATGAGATGAAGAAGAATCCTAGAGTGTCAGCTAAAGACTTACAAAAGTCTCTGGCATATGCTAACATCCCTGTTAGCGAATCTACGATACGTAAAACACTAAACAAGAATGCGTAGCGGCGCGACGTAGCTACGTGGGCGTGCCGCGCGTCCGCCATCCCCCTGCCTGCCCGCCTCTCCATGCACCGTTTGCGTCCCTCTGGCCGGAGTGCTGTAGGCCTGAAACTGATGGCATCTTGGAGTGGGCCATGAGAGACCGGCATCGCTCTGCAGCGACAGGATCGGGGAGTTGCCTGGGCCGGGAGACGGAGCGTACGGGCTCCACTCCAGAACCGCACAGTGTAACCGGACCGGGACCGCAAAAGTGCTTGGGGTCATTTAAATCCGTTCCCCTAAGTGAATGATGTATCCTTGGACCAGTGCATAGGGTGAAACTGCCGCACGCTGGGACCCCTCTTCCTCCGGATTGAAGTGGATTGCTTTTGGTCGGCTGACTGAAGACTGGTGAGAGTGTGCTCGCCTACGGGCGCTATTAACTGCCACTAACAAGCATAACTCACTCATTTTTGCTAACCCTACGGGCCAGTACAGCGGAACAGACTATATGGTATTAACTAGCATAACCCACTAACTTTTTGCTGCACGACTCTACTCTATGGGTCAGCACAGTGAAACAGGTCAAACGGCCTGCTGTGCCCTATAGATAGCACAACTGCTACTATTGCTGGAATTCTCAGTGGTTTAAACCTGAATGTTTGGGCCTCTGTTCCTGGCTCAACTGTGCATGAGGTGTCGCGAGCTGCGGGGGTCTCCCCTATCCTACCGCTCACCCTCTATATGAACACTTATCTGAGGCACCGAGGGTTATTACTGCTAATATTGCTGATTGACTCCGTGGCTGAAGTATCAACGCTGGGGTCCCTGACCCAACTGTGTGTGAGGTGTCGTGAGATACGAGGGTTTACCCTATCCCTTTGCTTGCCCTGCATATCCACAAAGACCCTATGACTGAGCACTAATACTGTTGAATAGGTTAGTGGCGGTCGTATTTAACCGGCTGAGTTCTTGTTTTAACTGTCGGTGAGATGTCGTGTGTTGCAGGGGTTTCCCCCATGCCATCACCTGTTCTTCATATCCACAACTACCCCATGGACTGAGTACTATTATTGCTGGATGATTTCATGGCTGCAGTATTAACGGCTGGGTTCCAGGTTTAACTGCTGTGAGGCGCCGCGAGTTCCGAGGGCCGCCTTTATTCTATCGCTCCCACTTTGTACCCACATTGATTCCATGGACTAAGTGCAGAAACCAATTCATTATTACAGAAGCATAACCGGAACGGAGTAGTGAATATTTGTGGGGGATTGCATGCTGCGTGGGGCCTCATAGTGGACATAAACATAACCTAATGAACACACTAACCTACTGGAACTGGTTGCTGTATACATAAATTGTACCGTTGTTGGTAGCGACGTGATGGTGACCACCACCACTATTGGTACCTCCACAATCGATCTGTATTGAGTATATGTGTGAATACTTGCCCCCACAAATCATGGAAATTTAGACATAACATCACCTGTTCCATTTTATTGTTTTTGTCTTAATACATAGCTTTGCAGGAGTGGATGCAGGAGGGAGGGTGGTGGGAAGGTGGTCTCTCTTTTTTTTCCCCCTTTCCTTTTCCCGCTTTGTGTGTCCGCAGAACCCAGAGTTTCATAGAATTACCAATTGAGAGGCAACAGATCTCGGGATATCTCGTGGCCCCCACTAATTCTGGGACCTTGAGACATCGCCCGACACCGGGACAAGCGAGCATCTAACAATATGCCGACGAAATACAATAGGAAATCTGTGGGTACTGGGTCACCTAAAGCTGGGGCTGGAAGCAGCCCACAGGCGAGAATGGAAAAGTATCTGAAATCACCAATATCAAAGCCCAGAGGTGGGGAAAAAAAAACAGAGACTCAGCGGAGGGTTTGGTGGACCCGCCGTTACAGGCAGAGCAGCCAACCCATAAGCTGAGGGAACTTGATATAGATAGGCTAGATATTATAGACAATAAGTTGGTGAATATATTGGGGGTAGTTCAGACCACGAATGAATCAGTGACAGACATCTCCACTATAGTGAAGACTCTACAGACAGATATCACTCTAATTAGAGACGACATTAGGTTGAGTATCAAACATGTAGAAACTGGATTGGCGGAGGTAAAAATAGAACAGGCACATATGGCTAAGGGCTCTTTCACACTTGCGCTTTTCTTTTCCGGCATAGAGTTCCGTCGTCGGGGCTCTATGCCGGAAAAATCCTGATCAGGATTATCCCCATGCATTCTGAATGGAGAGAAATCCGTTCAGGATGTCTTCAGTTCAGGACCGGAACGTTTTTTGGCCAGAGAAAATACCGCAGCATGCTGCGCTTTTTGTTCCGGTCAAAAATCCTGAACACTTTCCGCATCGACGGATCCGGAATAATAGCCCATTGAAATGTATTATTCCGGATCCGTCCTAACATCTTCAGTTGTTACGACGCAACGACGGATCCGGAAGTTGCGTCTGCGCCAGGAAGTAGGAAGGGCTTGGCTGGCGCGAAAACGTCCACTAGACAGCCCACGCGTGAGAAGACAGGGCGTGAAAGAAGCTCCTGGAGGTGAGTATTGTGCGTGTTTGTCCCTTGCATATTTTATTAGTTGTAAAACAAACTAGAAATTTTCGGATAAAAATAATTTACATACCGGATCCGCTCATCAGTACACGACGGATCTGCTGTTTCGATGGATCCGTACGACGGATCCATCGAAACAGCACTTGATGTTGGCTTCAGGATTTCCGGATCAGTATCTTACCAAAAAAGCCGGAAAGACGCAACCGGAAAGAAAAAAATTATGTGTTCTTACACGTTTTTCCGGATCCGGCGTGTAATTCCGGCAAATGGAGTACACGACAGATCCGGACAACGCAAGTGTGAAAGAGCCCTAAGACAATAGACGACTTGGAAAGGGAGAATAAGCGGGTCAATATGAAGCTGACAGATTTGGAGGATAGAGCACGCAGGAACAACTTGAGGATAGTGGGTTTTTCGGAAGGAGCGGAGGGCGATAGTCCCGCTGGATTCTTACAAAAATGGTTAGGGCAGGTATTGGGACCTGGAGGGGACTCGGCCATGTTCTGCGTGGAGCGGGCCCACAGGATTCCCTTCAAAAATCCTCCAGCTGGTGGCCCCCCTCGCCCCTTCCTGATTAAAATAGTATGTTCAAGTGATAGAGACTGGGTGCTCCGGCGTAAGAGGGAGCTGCAGGAGATTGAATATAATGGGAACAAGATACAGATATATCCATTTTTTTTTTTTTTTTATAAACCTTTTTATTTTCAAAAATAGAAATCTACAGTTTACCAAGTTGATATCAGAAAAACATAATACAACATAATATCATCATGTGCTAAATTTCCCTCTTATCTTTACCCTCCCATCCCTCCCTTCAACCCCCTTTTCCGCGGAGCTACTATCGTGATTCTAAGTGTTCTCATTTCCAATTACCCCATATCCGCAACCAGACTGATTTCTTCCCCGCTGTTTGGGCAAGACTGTATTCATACTCCTTTACCCTATCCATATACTCCGTCCATTCCTGGAGACTTGGATATTTCCCAGTATTTCCCAGTATTTGACTATTATTATCTTGGCCAGAGCTATACCCCTAAACCAAAATAGTTGCTCAATTTTATTTTTGTTTATTTCTGGGAGATTGCCAAGAATCACATATTCAATACAGGCTTCATATTTCACGGGGGAGCTGTTCTGCAATTTCCGGAATATTTTGATCCAATAGTCTTTTATACCCGGGCATTCCCACAATAGGTGTTTACAATCTCCTCTATCCTTATTGCATTTATAGCAGTTCGGTTCTTTGTCTTTGTAAATAGTGTGTATTAGTACTGGTGTGTAGTATAGGCGGTGTATGATTTTCGGAAGGATCCATGTATGGGCAAGGGAGACTGTAGACTTTTTGATGTTTCTATAAACAGTATCCCACGAGATCGGCTCTATACTCTGCAAGTCTTTTTCCCATTTTACCTCACCTCTAAATGTAATCGATTTTGTGTATTCATATTTTAACTTTGTATAAATGTGAGATATAGCGGGAGTGTTTGGTGTCATATCATAACAGAAATCTAAGAAAGTGTTCCGTGCGACATTTAAATGGTTCTTATTTTTAGTGTAGTGTATGGCGTGTCGTAACTGTTCGTATCGAAATATATCAATAAATCCCCCGGTGTGGTGTCTGAAAGGATTTCGGTTAATGACTTAACCTGTCCTTTGTGAAGAACCTGTGAGATTAAGTGTATCCCCTGTTTTTCCCAATATTCAGTATCCACTAACTGCCTAACTTGCGGTAGACTAGCATTCCCCCAAAGAGGGGTAAACTGAACCGCTTGGGATAATCCAACCATGAGCCTAACTTGTTTCCAAATGTGCCTAAGCATTCTACTAAACGGATTTGTTATTGTTTTCTTCTCAATGGAACCCGTTTTCAAGAATGTGAAAAAGATCTTCCCAGGGTCTACAGTTCTCCCTAAAAATTGGCCATATACAGTTATTCTTTCGGTTTCTCATACACCATCTCAATTGTGCAGCTACATAGTATCCTTTAAGAAAGGGGACAGATAGTCCTCCCTCTTCTTTATATAGATATTGTAATTTAATTCTGACCCGTTTGCGACCCCATATTAATTCATTGAAAAGGGTCTCCAGTTTGTTAAAAAAACATATCTTCGTTATTGGACTTGCATTTAATACATATAATAGCATTGGTAATAATGTCATTTTTATAAGGGCAATGCGGTTGATTTGTGACAGAGGGAGTTTTAACCACGTTCTAATTTTTTCCTTTACTTTAATTGTCTATTATTGGAAGTATGTTAATTTTCGTATAGTGTTCCAGTTTAGTCCCTATGTGGATGCCCAGGTATAATAGAGAGTCTGATGGATCCAGTATGCTGACCCGGGAATTGTGACCCGGGGGAACTGGGCGTCTTAATGGGAGAAATTTTGATTTTTCCCAGTTTATTTCATATCCGGATAAACGTCCAAAATTATCCACGCTTTCCATAATCCTGGGTAAAATCGTCTACCCCCTCCTTAAGAAGAGCAAAATATCATCTGCATATAAGCTTATTTTATCAACTTCTCCGTCACACCCAAAGCCCTGTATTTTCTCATCTGCTCTGATTTTACATGCCATTGGTTCCAAGAACAGCGAAAAGAGCAGAGGGGAGAGGGGGCATCCCTGACGAGTTCCTCGAGTCAAGGGGAAGGGTGACGAATATTCCCCTTCGGACTCTGGATACAGGATTTTGATACAGAATGCGGATCCATCTGGAGAAGTATTCACCTATTTTCACCCAGATGTAGGACCACTCCACCCTGTCGAAGGCTTTGGCCGCATCCAAAGACAGGATGGAGCAGTCCTCCCCCTCCCCCGTCTGTATATTCAGAAAAGCCCTCCTCACGTTGTCTTGTATATTCCTTTTGGGAATAAACCCAGTTTGGTCAGCGTGGATGATTTTGTGAATTACAGTTTTTAATCTGTTGGCTAACCGTTTGGCTAGGATTTTATAATCTGTGTTCAACAGAGAGATGGGGCGGTAAGAAGTTGTTAATAACGGGTCCTTCCCCTTTTTGGGGATTAAAGTAATGATTGCTTCCATCCAGGAGGGGGGTAGAGAGCCCAATGTCCAGGATTGGTTTAGTACTTCCAACATTTGGGGAAGAATCATTCCCTCATGCTTACTGTATAGTTCGAATGGAAAACCGTCCAACCCTGGAGATGTATTGCCCTTAATGGATTTTAGCGTGGATTGTAGCTCAATCAGTTGAATCGGTCTGTTCAACCATTCAATATCTTGTTTGTCAAATTCCGGGATCTTAATATCATCTAGGTATCGATCTATTTTTTCTCCCTGCTCTGTATGCCCCGCCTGGTATAACCCGGAGAAATATCGGGTAAATTCCCCTAAGATGTCATCGAGGTCTCGTAAGATGTTCCCTGCTTCTGTCCTAATACCGATAATGTTATTACTCCCTCTTTGATTTTTTATTATTGTAGATAACAAACTGCTTGGTTTACCGGATCCGCTGAAGGTCTTTTGCCCCAAGAAGAACATTTTATTCTGCGCTTTTTTTATATAGGTATTGTTTATATTCATCTCACGCTTTTTTTAGTTGGTGTTGTTTTTCTGTAGTGTTTATCTGAGTGATCTCCTGCATTAACTGGTTGATCATCCCTTCTAATTCTCTTTGGGTTTGGGCAAAGGAGTTCTTCTGTTTCCTAATTTGGTTGAGTATGTACCTCGTAGGTAAGCCTTTAGTGAGTCCCAAACCATATGAATGTGTGTTGAGTTGATGTTATCAGTCCAGAAGGACTCGATTTCTGTATTGATCTTGTCCATATCTCTTATCAATGTCATCCAGTAGGGGTTAAGTTTAAAAATCAATTAGTACCATGACCGGGGAATGGTCGGAGATACCGTGACTTTCATAGTTCATCTTCCTAACCCTATTAATAAGCCTGGAGCTGGCGAGGGCCAGATCAACTCGAGACATGGACCTATGTGTTACTAAAACAGGAAAATGCTCGCTTATTTCCATAAAGGGACCGACATATATCAACCAATGCCATCTCTTTGCACATTCTAGATAATAATGTACTTGAACTGGCATTTTGTTCATCATTGGTTATGGTGGATATCCTGTCTATTTTTACGTTGAAGTCGCCCACCACCAGCATCGGGCAATCCTCTCGTGTCGAAACGTAATCCATCAATTTGCATAACACAGTTACTGTGAAAAGGGGGAGGGATGTAGATAAAAAGCAATAATACTCCTTTGACCCTGCCAGCGACAGTGGAGAAAAATATACTGACCCTCTTGATCAATTAATTGTTCTATTGGGTCGTAGTCTACCTGTCTATGAACGTAGACGCTGATTCCACGAGAATATGTAGAGTGACAGGAATGATATTCATGTGAGGCTCATCTCCTTCTGCCGAACGCTGCCACTTTTTCACATGATAGGTGTGTTTCTAACAGGGCCACTGTAGCCGGTAAGTGTCTAGAGACTAAATCAAACACTGCACACCTCTTGATTTTATCCGCAAAACCGCAAATATTCCATGTCAATATTCTTGACATTTTCTTCTTTTATGACAGCGCAGAGCAGAAGGAAAGGCGCACACTCGACGATACACCAACAGTACCGGTAGCCCCCCACGGAAATGGCCCTCCCTCCGCCCCACCTTCCCCCACCCCCGTGCTGACCTGCGAGCCGCTGGATGCAACTCATAGGTCTCTAATTATAGGCCCCCCCCCCCTGCCATCAACCCCCCCAGCTCCCCCCTTTATCACTGCAAGTGGCTTATTTAATGCCCTTAGAGTCCATCCATTCTGCTGCATCACTTGGATTAGAAAAAAATTGAACCGCCTCTTTGTAAATAACCCGTAATTTTGCTGGGTACATCATGGAGTATTTTAATTGGGCGTGTATCAGTCTCTTCTTTACATCTTTTGTATTCTCTTCTTTTATCTTGAGTTATTTTAGAAAAGTCTGGATATATCTCTATATTGGAATCATTGTATTTAACCATTTGTATCTCTCTTTTCCATCTAAGGATATCGTCTCGATCTCTTGAGGTTGCCATCTTAATTAACAAAGGCCTTGGTGCCGACCCTGGTGGTAATTTTCTTGTTGGAATACGGTGCGCTCTCTCCACTGTATATGTTAGGGCTGCTTCTCCAGCTATTACATTATCTAATAGCCATTTTTGGATGAAGCTAATGGGATCATCTCGTTCTGCTCCTTCTGGAAAGCCAACCAATTTGAGATTGTTTCTCCGGGATCTGTCCTCCAGATCTGCCATTTTTTCTTTCAGTGCCTTTATTATCACTTTCAACTGCTTCAATCCTTTTTTTTATGTGATTGGTTTCTTTTTGCAATTCTGTAGTTAATATTTCAGACTCTCTTTTATGCGCTGCCTCATTTTATTTAGATCATCTCGAATCACTGAGATGTCAGTCTGCCACCGTAATTGTCAAGGTGTCTTACTTAGTGGGGGTGGGGATTTGAGATATTTATCTAGCTGCGTCAAGGTGTTCCGTGCTGTGCCTCCTTTTGGTGATATAGTTCCCACCGACTTTCTATTCTGTGGTTTTGGCGCCATAATTATTTATTTTTTTGTTTTGTTTTTGTTTTTTAGTTTTTCTCCCCCCCCCCCTCTCTCTTTCCTCCCCCCCTCCTTCCCTAACGTGTAAGGGGGTGCCGTGTGTCTATTATTTCCTGAGGGGTACAAACATCTGTACACCGATATGCATAGACTGCAGCCCTTAAAGCCTTGCAGCCCTCGTCCACTTCAGATGAGGAAGGGAAGAAAAAAAGGGGTGGGAGAGGGGATGTATCGGCCCCCAACTCTTGCTACTACAGAGTTACTGTCAGATTCAAATATTGCTCAGACCCCTATATTTCTAAACAAGCAGTCATGCATGTCTTATATAGCAGGGAGTCTTACGTATCCTTGGTATCCTGGGTCGCAAAGTCCAAGTGTCCTCGGAATGAAGTCTTCCTGGGGTCTTCAGCATGGCCAGCCTGCGTTGTTCAGCCTGTATTCAGCGGAAAAGGGACCGCCACTTGACCGCTGTGTGGTCGATTTCACTGGACCGATGCGGCCACCGGGAGCTCGGGAGTCGGCGATGCGGTGTATGGCAGAGAAAGGACCGCACCGAAGTGGCACGGGGGGCGGAGCTTCACAATCGTACGGCCCCACAGCTTCTCAGGGCGGCTCAACAGATGGAGCGGCAGCTCTCGGTGTGGCTTAGGACAGACAGAGCTTCTGAGGGCGGCTCGGCGGATGGAGTGGCGGCTCTCAGTATGGCTTGAAGCAGGTAGAGCAGCGACTCGGCAGTGTATCTAAGGAGGCATGTAGGCGATGTGTCAAGGGCCGGAGCTGAAGCCGGCGTTGGGGGAGGGGGACCGCAGCAAGCCCGTGGCTTACGTCATTTCGCTACGCCTCCCGCCTCCTACCTGCCTCGATACCCTGACTTTTCTAGAGACACACAAAATAAGCGTAGGGAGTATTATGATATAAAGAAAAGATTGCAAGAGGTTAACCTCAAATATTCGATGATGTATCCCGCCAAACTAAGAGTGGTCTATAGGGACACAGTTATGTTCTTCACTAAAGCTGCAGACGCCCTCGAATGGCTGGATTCAGTAGAGAAATAGAAATTGAATTTTTGACAAGTGAACCAGGTTGAGGGAATGGGGGGGGCTAGGGGAGGGTGGGAGTCGTGAGGGACGGGATGGGCTGGGTTTGGGCACGGTTGTCGCTAAGGGGCGGTGGACGACTCTACTATAGCTCCAAAACGTAATGAATGACAAAGTCTTAACATGGAATGTACGCGGGCTTGGGGACAGAATAAAACGGGTCATAGTCTTTGACTTGATCTCTCGACACCTGCCTGCAATAGTAGCACTATTGGAAACACACGCAGCACCAGAGATCCCCGATTATTTTACAAAAAAATGGGCGGGGCATCAGTTCCACTCCAGCTTCTCGTCATTCTCCCGTGGGATCAGCGTATATGTCCACAAAAATGTTGATTATGTTCCCTTGGAACATCGGATTGACGCAGACGGGAGATATATCTTTCTTTATGGTCGATGGAACGGATGAAATTGTATATTGGCCTTCGTGTATATCCCCCTCCCCCCATGACAGTCTTGAATCACTTGGCCACGTTCGTCTATAGTAGAGAGCGGTTCCCGGTGTTAGTATCCGGGGACTTTAATTGTGTGCTTGACCCCGAATTGGATAGAATATCTAATGCTGCAAAATATAATCAGGGAAAACACTCATTACTCCGAGGGTTTTGTGAGGAAACAGGGCTAATGGACATCTGGTGGGCGCTGTATGGTAACAAACAGGTGTTTTCATGTTTCAGCAAGACATACAGCGCCATGTCCAGAATTTACATTGCCCTGGCCAACAGTGAGATGATTGCCCTAACTCTAAAAATGAAATATGAGATCCACGGAATCTCAGACCACTCACCTATTTTATTAGCCATCAAGATAGGGGGACAACCTGCTACTGTTAGGTTGAAGGCACACTGGTTAACTATTATAAAAGATCAAGAGAGGATAAATAAGGAACTAGCCCAATTTTAGCGAGAAAATATTGGAACAACGCACATCCACTTTGTGTGGGACGCTATGAAGGCATACCTCCGTGGACTATACTATGGTATAATTAAAGTAAAAAGAACAGAGTTTTTTAAAGAGGAAAAAAGATTGGAAGAAAACTTAAAATATTTAGAAGAGAGGATTAGAATAAACAATGACACGGACATGCGGGCCAAGCTCAAAACGGCTAACGATCACTACATAAACTATATGACGAAAAAGGCACAGAACAAACTGTTCTTTCAAGGATATGATCATTTTTGTGAGGCAGGAACCCCAGGCAAATTGTTAGTCTCCATAGTAGCCAACCAAAAGGCCTGTCAAAAGATCAGACAAATCCAAACATGTGATGGCCGTAAATTAGATAAAGCAGTGGAAATTGAGGGAGAATTTGTAAAATACTTTAATAACCTATATCGCTCTGAGTCAGACGACACAGAGATCCATATAGAAGACTTTTTGCAACAAACTAGGATTTCAGCACTGTCTGCATCGGATTCAGCTCTCCTGAACTCCCCTATCTTTTTAGGGGAGCTGCAGGAGGTCATATTAGGAATTCAGGGGTCTCCGGTTCCTGGGTCGGATGGGCTTCCGTTTGGCATATATAAAAGCCACGCGGGGATCCTCCTACCTGGGTTACTAGAGGTACTTAATGAATCTTGTACCATTGGGAAATTGCCCCCGTCCTTAATGGAGGCAATTATCACACTGATTTTGAAGAAAGGGAAGGATGGAAATAAAGTAGAGGCTTATCGACCTATATCATTACTCAACTCAGATTATAAGATAGTCGCCAAAGTCCTCGCAAACAGAGTAAAAAAGGTAATAACGAGGCTAGTACACACAGATCAGACAGAGTTTATCCCCGGGCGACAAATTCAGACAAATATACAGCGTACCCCTTTGAATGTGCAGATGGGTGGAGGAGAGGACCGCTCCATCCTGTCCTTGGACGCTGCCAAGGCCTTCGACAGGGTGGAGTGGTCCTTTCTCTGGCAGACTATGTACAAAATTAACTTGGGGGAAAATTTTATTGGATGGGTCAGAATGCTATACAATGGCCCAGTGGCTAGAATTAACATCAACAGGGTGATCTCTCCTGCCATCTGCCTGCAGCGTGGTACCCGGCAGGGCTGCCCGCTCTCTCCATTACTTTTTGCAATCTTCATGGAACCCCTGGCCTGTAGGATCAGAGCAAATGAGGGAATTGTGGGATTCGGAGGAAGGGGGGTGGGGGACAAGATCAGTCTATATGCGGACGACGTATTGCTTTATTTAAATGACGGGTGAAGAAATGTTCCACGTGTTATGCAAATTATAGACGAGTTCGGCCGGGTGGCCGGGTATGAAATAAACTGGTCCAAATCTGTCCTCTTTCCTCTGAATCGCGCACCCCCACAAAACGAGCTCAAGGTAAAAGTAATATCCCCACTGGACCATTCGGAATATTTAGGGATAAAGATTGGTAGCTCAGTAAGGGACTATAATAAATGAAATATCATTCCTATGGTAAATAAAGTAAAGGAGAGAGTTAGGGTTTGGCAGAAACTCCCCCTCTCTCAGATTAATAGAATTGCATTGACTAAAATGATTCTGTTGCCTGGATACTGTATGTGATCGGCCCCTGTCCCATATGGATCGAGCATGGTCTTTTCAACTGGATTGATAGACTGATCAACGATCTGATATGGGGCAGGAAAAGGGTCCGTATTAAGTTACAATATTTGTGTTTGGCCGAAATTGAGTGCGGCCTTGGTCTTCCATATTTTCAAGGCCACTACCTGTGTTCCCAATTGCAATGGTGTATTAATGTGGGGGATGGTTTACTGATATCTTACCTCACTAAACAACAGAAGCGCCCTATACTGAATATATTTAGTACCATGGAGATTGGACTTTTAGGTCGTAGCGAGCACACCTGCCCTATAAGTTCAATGCTACAGAAAGTATGGAATAAGACCAAAATTATTCTGCAGGTCACGTATGCCCAGGAGTTCACCCCACTATGGGACAACCCTTTTCTAAATGAATTTCTAGCTCTAAATGACAATGACTATTGGACCCGGAGAGGGATCACGATGCTTTCACATATTTGTACTGTTGGTAAATTAAAACCTATAGGGGAAATATTTCACGAGACACCAATTACAGCATTAAGCCACTATAGATACGCTCAACTTAAGCATGCACTCGCATATATGCGAAATAAAATTTCCCAAACACCACTCATGCAGGCACTGTTAGGTTTTTGTTATACTTTCTATGGGAAAAAAGTTAGGGTTTCACAAATTTACACTAGATTTAGAAAGGAATTAAGCACTGTCCTTAAATTTATAAGTGTTGGTAAATGGGAAGCGGATTTAGGGGTAGGTAACCCACTTCAGTGGTGGGAGGCATATCAAAATATAAAGAAGGCCTCTCTCTCGCGCCAGCATCGGCTGACACAATTTAAAATAGTACATCGGTTATATCTCACTCCGGGTCTGCTGTCCAAAATGTACGGAAAAAAAAGAAAAATAATTTTGTTGTCTGAAATGCATTTGCCCTGAAGCCGGATATGTTCACATGTTATGGAGCTATCCGGCCATAAAGATTTTCTGGCAAAGCATATTCCAGGGCATGGAGCTAATAACTGAGAATAGCCCCCCTTTAACTATCGAATTCGCCATAATCAGGATAATCCCCCCCCGGAGCTTAAATCTAAAGTATTAAAAAGCGAACTGAGTCGCTGGTTGAAGGGATTCTTGGTGGCCAAGGTATTAATTCTGAGGAATTGGGTGATGGATAGGGCCCCCACTTTACACAGAGTAAAGGAATTTGAGCATATTAAATGTAAAGGGGAGAATCATCGGACATGATTGGAAGATGTATGGCTAGAGTGGAACTGACAAATAATAACAACCGGGGAATCCCAGGTGGAAACATTCTAGTACATATGGTGATAATGGTATGTTCTACATTGTACTATGAGACAGTAGGAAATAACCTGGAGTGGTGGTGGGAGCCGCCCGCCGCCCCTGCAACAGCCGTGGCCTGGCTTGGGAGGGCGGGAACGGGGGGGGGGGGGGGGGAGGTTGGTTAGGGTTTGTCTGCTATGGAAGGAGGGAGATGTGTACCCGTCCTGGGGCTTTCTTATATGCTGGTCGGACTGACAGGCCAATGTGTCATGCCAGAATCCTATCAGTATGTATACTATTAAGATTGCACACTTGAAGATGTAATATGTATACGTATTATGCTCCTCCCTTTTTTATATATCTGTATATTGTTTTGTCTCAGAGAAAATTAATATAGAAATTTATAAATAAAAAAAAGAGAATAGATTTCATGGGAGGATACCACAGAGGAAGCCACTGCTGTCCAAAAAAAACATTGCTGCACGTTTACAGTTTGCACAAGAGCACCTGGATGTTCCACAGCAGTACTGGCAAAATATTCTGTGGACAGATGAAACCAAAGTTGAGTTGTTTGAAAGAAACACACAACACTATGTGTGGAGAAAAAGAGGCACAGCACACCAACATCAAAACCTCATCCCAACTGTGAAGTATGGTGGTGGGGGCATCATGGTTTGGGGCTGCTTTGCTGTGTCAGGGCCTGGACGGATTGCTATCATCAAAGGCAAAATTAATTCCCAAGTTTATCAAGACATTTTGCAGGAGAACTTAAGGCCACCTGTCCACCAGCTGAAGCTCAACAGAAGATGGGTGTTGCAACAGGACAACGACCCAAAGCATAGAAGTAAATCTACAACAGAATGGCTTAAACAGAAGAAAATACGCCTTCTGGAGTGGCCCAGTCAGAGTCCTGACCTCAACCCGATTGAGATGCTTTCGGCATGACCTCAAGAAAGCGATTCACACCAGACATCCCAAGTATATTGCTGAACTGAAACAGTTCTATAAAGAGGAATGGTCAAGAATTACTCCTGACCGTTGTGCACGTCTGATCTGCAACTACAGGAAACGTTTGGTTGAAGTTATTGATGCCAAAGGAGGTTCAACCAGTTATTAAATCCAAGGGTTCACATTCTTTTTCCACCTGCACTGTGAATGTTTACATGGTGTGTTCAATAAAAACATGGTAACATTTAATTCTTTGTGTGTTATTAGTTTAAGCAGACTGTGATTGTCTATTGTTGTGACTTAGATGAAGATCAGATCACATTTTATGACCAATTTGTGCAGAAATCCATATTATAATAAATCAAAAAAATTGGATATTCATGTATAATCACTCGCATGAATCGTAGAAATAGGTAATAAGTGATCTGGATTGTTTAATACTTAACTTTTACTTTTTAATATAAAATAGATGGGATATATCCCTCAAAATGACAGAAGCTGAATACACAATACCGTTTCCAAAGCCCCACAGTCAGAAAGGGGTGCTTGATGAAAACGGCAGTAAATGTGTCCACACCTAATCAAATAGTGTCGGACACGAACGGTAACAAGTGCTGGTATACACTAATACCCGGTCAATTGAACGGGGCGGCAATAGTTGGTAAATGCCGGCACCATATGTGCGTGGAAAAGCTGAATGCACGATAGCGCTTTCCCCAAGATAAAGAGGAGCTAAGGGGGAAACGGTAACCACAACAGCTGTGACCTCACTAGTTTTTCAAATGTGGGACACTACAGGTAACAAGAACAGTTATGTACTGGAACCTAAACCGCACACAAATTCCACATGTGCGTATACAAACTGCCGCTTTTTTCACTACCCCACGATAGAAAGGAGCTGTGAGAAAACGGCAACAGTTGTGTCCTCACTTATTCGTGGAGTGTGGGACACTATAGGTAGCAAGGACAGATATGTACTAGTACCTAAATTGCACAGAAGCTGAGGTGTCAGCAATAATATATGTCGACACCCCAGACACTAATGGCAAGCATATAATGCAGACAAGTGTTTCACAGCATGAACAAAAATGCACAACGACACACAACAAACCAACAAAAAACATATAATGATATGGGTGTGGAAGCGAACCGTGTGACACGGTATACACAATCACACCCAAAATCATATGGTGCACGGCGGCACCGTTGGATAACCAGGTGTCCTACCCTACAGATGGTGGATACTCCGGACACCTCCGTTTTGATGTTGATGCTTCTGATCAGGGTGGTCCACTTGGGTGGTTGTAGAGTCAGCACACTGAAAAAAGGAATCACAGGACGATATTCTTTACTATCCCTAGTTGACCCTCAGTCCCTACAATAACCCTTTGAACTAACCACGGGGTGTCCCACTAATTGGGCCCCCGTCTTGAACCTAACCCTGGAATTGCGGTCCCTGTTTGGCCCTGAGAAGATGGGATCTTATACGCACATGTGGAATTTTTGTGCGGTTTAGGTTCCAGTACATAACTGTTCTTGTTACCTGTAGTGTCCCACATTTGAAAAACTAGTGAGGACACAGCTGTTGTGGTTACCGTTTCCCCCTTAGCTCCTCTTTATCTTGGGGAAAGCGGTATTGTGTATTCAGCTTTTCCACGCACATATGGTGCCGGCATTTACCGTCTATTGCCGCCCCGTTCAATTGACCGGGCATTAGTGTATACCAGCACTTGTTACCGTTCGTGTCCGACACTATTTGATTAGGTGTAAACACATTTACTGCCGTTTTCATCAAGCACCCCTTTCTGACTGTGGGGCTTTGGAAACGGTATTGTGTATTCAGCTTCTGTCATTTTGAGGGATATATCCCATCTATTTTATATTAAAAAGTAAAAGTTAAGTATTAAACAATCCAGATCACTTATTACCTATTTCTATGAAATCCATATTATTCCAAAGGGTTCACATACTTTTTCTTGCAACTGTATAATCCCTGTTCTGATATCCCGCTCCTGACCCGGCTTGTGTTCCTGTTCTGTGATTTATAATCCCTGTTCTGTGACCTATAATCCCTGTTCTGATATCCCGCTCCTGACCCCTTGTGTTCCTGTACTGTAACCTATAATCCCTGTTCTGATATCCCGCTCCTGACCCGGCCTGCACCTATACTACCGGCCCTGACTAGATGACTGACTACCTTGGCCTGTATTCAGACATTGCTCCTGCCGGACCCTTTGAGACTTGTTTTATGGACTGTATTCTGCCTGGTCAGCCGTCACCTCCTCCATGTTAGGTGATACAACCCGCAGTATGTTAGTTTAGGCAGTTCATTACAATTTACCTAGTTGTCATACTACATTTCCATTGAATACCATTGATGCCACAGATGGCCATGCTCTTACCAGTCCCACATCTCAGTGCTGCCCTCATTACTCACAATTTGCACTGACACATGGGATGTGAACATAAGAAGTGCTGCAGAGTTTCACATACTAACAGACTTGTTTAGGGAACAGCAATAATCTGCTGCTTTTCTGTAACGTGTGTTCGCACCCATAGACTATCCTCTTCTATAATGACACACAGTCCTCTGCCATCATCGCAGGAACTGCAGGTCATTATGCACTGGTTAGTTTCTTTATGCACAACCACAATATGACGGCATGCAGAAGTGTGCCGCATACAGTTATGGTCAGGGGTCGCACTACATTTTTTCCAGTAGAGTAAAAATACTCCTCCGACCATTTTTGAGGATTATTTTCACCCGAGGAGGAGGACGAAATTAGCAGTAATACAAATACATAATATGTCGGTCTACACTCGCTCACATCTGCGTTCGGAGCCTCTGTGGCAGATTCTGTCCAAAGACCAGACAAAAAAGCCTTGTATGCAGCACTTTTCTGGTCTGGTAAAAAGGCTCGTGGATGGGAACTGAGCGGACTCCATCACAGTAAGCGGGGTCTGTTCTGCTTCTTCCCTGTCAGGCCGAGTTCACATGACATTATTGCCATATATTTAATGTACACACAAAAACGTATATACATTAACAGACGCCTCAGACAGACGCCATCCTGTGGCATCTGTCACCATAGAATTCCATTGTGGAAAAGAAAAAAAAGATACATTAGCCTACATTTTTTTTTGCTGGACTTTGCCGGATGGAAAACTATACTACACCTTCCCATCCTGCAGAGTCCTCAAAAAAATAAAAATAAACTTTCCGTCATAGAATTGCGTTATGGTCTGTGGTAACGGAATCCATAACGCAATTCTGCTTTTACCACCAAACAAAGCGCAAACGAATGTCCTAACCTGGAATTCGCTCATCCCTACAGGGGACCATTACTGGTCTAAATAACATCAAGCTATTATAGCAAAGTTATAAAGTCCAGTCCAATATGGCGGATCTTCCCTGTACTTTACCACTTGGCTATAATAGGCTGTCTGCATTCACTACATACTGCACCACATGTATAGGCGCGGCAGACGCCGCATTTGTGTGAGGGGAGGCGCCAGCAGGACTACAAAAGGTAGGAGCAGCGAGCTCCCGAGTGACGCGGTCTTCAGCTACAGCTGACGTCACTTCCGGGATTCTCCTGCTCCTACTCTTGCACCGGCGTCGGCGTGGAACGCGATCCCCCGATACTTCCTCCGGTGGGTAAGTATAGGGCGTGCAGCCGAAGCGAGGGACCGTACATCGGTACACACGGAGGGTAAGTGGGGAGGGGGGGCGGCACGGCGCAGACACCAGCCAGACACGTTTTCACACTTACCAGCGGCGCCGGATCACTGGCACGCACGCCCGGTCCTTGCGGCGCATCTACCCGCTTCCTCACATGTGTTCTTCCAACAGGTTGCCGCTAGTGGCAGTTCGGTATCCCTCACCATAGCAGCGCTACTGTAGGTGTGTTAAAGGCATTGTCTGGGGATAATAGGGCTGTGGCAATGCAAACATGGGAGTCCACCATCAAGTACATTTTCCCTTACAGGGCGCCAGTTTCAGTGATAAGGGGAAAATTAAATATAAATAAGGGGAGCATCTGCCCGTGGGAGAGGGGGGGGGAAGAGGAAAGAGGAAATATTGGCGATGGTGACATTATCCTGCTGCTGATAGGTCATGTAGGGGAAATTCTCATAAGGGGCGTTCGGCCCAGGTATTCTGCAACAATCAGCTGCGCCCCCTCATCGCCGGGGCGCTAGTCGCGCATCATCATGTATTATCAGGTTCACGTGTCTGTCCTCTCTGAGTACCCAAATACGCTTAGCGCACGCGGGGCGCGTATTTGCAGTTGGCTCAAGCACGCGTGCTGGGTTAAATAATGGTAAATGTGGATCAACGGTTAATGATTTAAAAGTGGTCCATGACGTGTAGCGCTCTGGGGTGAAGGGGGTTGGGCTCCAATGGTCAAAAGATCGGGGTTAGGATTGTTATCTTCAAAGCTACATCCGTGTGTCTGCATTCACATTTTGTCCTATACGCCATTCACTACCAGAGCAGCGTTCGCTGTTGCATTACATTAATACTCTGCTCACTTCAGATTGCATTCATACGGCTGCTTGATACCATGCTCCTCATATTCATACTCAGAGCTGTGCCCATACCATGTTTAGGCTCCACTCACATCCAGAGCTGCATTCACCCACTTATTCTTACATCATGTGTTATACTCCGCTTCTACCTAAAGCTGCATTTCTTTCATTGCTACATAATGGTTACTCTGCATTTACTAGGGCTATCAGCACACCGCTCTGATACCGCTCTTCCGATAAACATAGCTGCTTTCTTTTCAGGCTTACGTTTCTTTCCTCGATGGTTTGTTACATTCTTAGGCCTACCCCCTTTTTCTGTTGGTGCTCTTTAAATCCTGGTTGGCATTCACTCAGACTGGTCTCCTTTACTTCGGGTTCGCATTCACTCAGATTGATCCCCTGCCCCAGTTAACCAAATAGCTCCCTAGTGGACAGTGGGCCAATAGGAGTAAGTTCCTACAATGTTTCACAGGTGTTCATTCGGTTGTCATCAATTTCACGGTTGGTTAATGTTTCATTTATGCAAGTGGTTCGGATCATTTATGTCTATGCATTTTCCATTAGGTCTGGCTTACGTTTTAAATTACTTATCGTCACTGTAAGGTCATCCAGGTCAGTCTCTTGGCTCAGGGGGCCTCATGGCTTAGGGGGCCCGATGACCGTTCTTCATGTTGTCCGTTAGGGGTACAATAGGGTGTAGGCTGGTTAGAGTCCCAGGTTGTTGGAGAGGGTCATGGTTATGCGAGTCCCCAAGTCATACTGGAGCTGCATAAGTGGTCAAAAAATAAATAAATAAATAAAATATATATAATTAAAAATCCGCCCTTAGAATCTCTCTCACATGGCTCCGCCATTAGTCTCTCACGCATGACCTCTCCGTTTTAGTGTTACACATATGGCTCCACCGGTAGAGTCTCCCACGCATGGCTTCTCCGTTTTCAGGTTTACACATATGACTCCGCCACGAGTCTCTCACACTTGGCTCCGCCATTAGAGTCTCTCACGCATGGCTCTCTGTTTAGTTTCACACACATGACTCCGCCATTAGAGCCTCCCACGCATGGCTTCGCCATTAGTCTCTCACGCATGGCTTCTTCGGGTTTTAGGTTTACACATATGACTCCGCCATTAGTCTCTCTCGCATGGCTTCGCCGTTTTTAGGTTACACATATGACTCCGCCATTAGTCTCTCTCGCATGGCTTAGCCATTAGTCTCTCTTATGGCTTCTCCGTTTCAGTTTACACACATGACTCCGCCATTAGAGCCTCTCACGCATGGCTTCTCCGTTTTAGGTTTACACATACGACTCCGCTATTAGTCTCCCACGAACGGCTTCTCCGTTTTAGTGTTACACATATGACTCCGCCATTAGAGTCTCTCACGCATGGCTTAGCCATTAGAGTCTCTCACGCATGGCTTAGCCATTAGAGTCTCTCACGCATGGCTTAGCCATTAGAGTCTCTCACGCATGGCTTCTCCGTTTTAGTGTTACACATATGACTCCGCCATTAGAGTCTCTCACGCATGGCTTAGCCATTAGAGTCTCTCACGCATGGCTTCTCCGTTTTAGTGTTACACATATGACTCCGCCATTAGAGTCTCTCACGCATGGCCCCGCCATTAGAGTCTCTCGTATGGCTTTTCCCTTTTTGTGTCACACATGACTCCGCCATTAGAGTCTCTCACGCATGGCTCCGCCATCAGAGTCTCTCACGTATGGCTTCCCCCTTTTAGTGGTACATATGACTCCGCCATTAGAGTCTCTCACGCTTGGCTTAGCCATTAGAGTCTCTCACGCTTGGCTTAGCCATTAGAGTCTCTCACGCATGGCTTCTCCGTTTTAGTGTTACACATATGACTCCGCCATTAGAGTCTCTCACGCATGGCTCCGCCATCAGAGTCTCTCACGTATGGCTTCCCCCTTTTAGTGGTACATATTACTCCGCCATTAGAGTCTCTCACGCTTGGCTTAGCCATTAGAGTCTCACGCATGGCTTCTCCCCTTTTTGGTGTTACATATGACTCCGCCATTAGAGTCTCTCACGCATGGCTTAGCCATTAGAGTCTCTCACGCATGGCTTCCCCCCTTTTAGTGTTACATATGACTCCGCCATTAGAGTCTCTCACGCTTGGCTTAGCCATCAGAGTCTCTCACGCATCGCTTCCCCCTTTTTAGTGTTACATATGGCTTAGCCATTAGAGTCTCTCACGCATGGCTTAGCCATTAGAGTCTCTCACGCATGGCTTCTCCGTTTTAGTGTTACACATATGACTCCGCCATTAGAGTCTCTCACGCATGGCTCCGCCATCAGAGTCTCTCACGTATGGCTTCCCCCTTTTAGTGGTACATATTACTCCGCCATTAGAGTCTCTCACGCTTGGCTTAGCCATTAGAGTCTCACGCATGGCTTCTCCCCTTTTTGGTGTTACATATGACTCCGCCATTAGAGTCTCTCACGCTTGGCTTAGCCATCAGAGTCTCTCACGCATGGCTTCCCCCTTTTTAGTGTTACATATGGCTTAGCCATTAGAGTCTCTCACGCATGGCTTAGCCATTAGAGTCTCTCACGCATGGCTTAGCCATTAGAGTCTCTCACGCATGGCTTCCCCCCCTTTTAGTGTTACACATGGCTTAGCCATTAGAGTCTCTCACGCATGGCTTAGCCATTAGAGTCTCTCACGCATGGCTTCTCCGTTTTAGTGTTACACGTATGACTCCGCCATTAGTCTCACGCAGGGCTTCTCCGTTTTAGTGTCACACATATGACTCCGCCATTAGTCTCTCACGCATGGCTTCTCCCTTTCAGTGTTACACAGGTCTCTGCCATTAGAGTCTCTCACGCATGGCTCCGCCATTAGAGTCTCTCACGCATGGCTTCCCCCTTTTTAGTGTTACATATGGCTTAGCCATTAGAGTCTCTCACGCATGGCTTAGCCATTAGAGTCTCTCACGCATGGCTTCCCCCCCTTTTAGTGTTACACATGGCTTAGCCATTAGAGTCTCTCACGCATGGCTTAGCCATTAGAGTCTCTCACGCATGGCTTCTCCGTTTTAGTGTTACACGTATGACTCCGCCATTAGTCTCACGCAGGGCTTCTCCGTTTTAGTGTCACACATATGACTCCGCCATTAGTCTCTCACGCATGGCTTCTCCCTTTCAGTGTTACACAGGTCTCTGCCATTAGAGTCTCTCACGCATGGCTCCGCCATTAGAGTCTCTCACGTATGGCTTCTCCGTTAAATTTTACACACAACAACGCCATTCGAGGCCGGCTGCGTAGTCCCACAACAAGTAAGTTCCATGTCTTATTCTGCCTTCAGACCCGCTCGCATGGCTCGGCAATCTGTGGCTCGCAATACAATTTCTCGTGGCGGCTCGCACATGTGACTCATGCCATTAGAGTCTCACTCACGTTATTGTTCTCCCTGACTTTTATTTTCTAGGTTGTTGGGTTTCATTGCTTTCTTTATTAGCAGTCATCCCAGGCCTGCCTTTGCGGACATCATCTTCTCCCAGGCATGCTTACTTCATCTACAAACTCAGACTGAGGGTGTTGGTGTCCGGCCTAAGTCCTGGGTCTCGGTCCATCTTCCAGTAGGAGGTACAGTAATAAGGCGCAGCTTACGAAGTCCGTCATGTCTTCTGACACGACTAGTCCTATCACGACTATAGGCGCAGCATACACAGTTCATCACGACCTTAAAGAGGACCTTTCACTTGTATAAACTATGTGAACTGAGTATGCTGCCATATAGAGCGGCGCCCGGGGATCTCACTGCACTTACTATGATCCCCGGGCGCCGCTCCGTTCTCCCGTTATAGGCTCCGGTACCTTTGCTCCTTAAGTTATAGTAGGCGGGTCTTCCCTTGTCCTGTGGGCGTCTCCTTCTCCTAGGCTGCAGCGCTGGCAAATCGCAGCGCACAGCTCACAGCCTGGGAGTTTTTTTTCTCCCAGGCTGTGAGCTGTGCGCTGCGATTGGCCAGCGCTGCAGCCTAGGAGAAGGAGACGCCCACAGGACAAGGGAAGACCCGCCTACTATAACTTAAGGAGCAAAGGTACCGGAGCCTATAACGGGAGAACGGAGCGGCGCCCGGGGATCATAGTAAGTGCAGTGAGATCCCCGGGCGCCGCTCTATATGGCAGCATACTCAGTTCACATAGTTTATACAAGTGAAAGGTCCTCTTTAAGCATTTTTCTGTCACAACTGCAGGTATCGTGTACGTTCTGTCCTCATTACAGGCAACATTAGCTCGTTAATCTATATATCATGTATTCCTGTGGATGGTTCCCCAGGCCTGGTGGGCTTACACATTTCACTTAATTTACTACTACAGTAAGACGGCAGACACCATGTTCTGACTCGTGGGCCTTAATAGGAAGTGTGGCCTGGGGAATAAGTAGAGGTAAAGTATTTTGCCACCAGGAACAGTTGGTGCCCGATCTGGGCCCTGGGCTGATGGTTGGAATTCATCTAGGCCCGACCAACAGATTCACCATTGTTTGTTTCAGTCTGCAGCTCTCAGGATTCAGACCTTCTCGTAATATGGTCATACGTTAGTCAACATAGGAGTAAATAGTTTCTGGTTACTGGCCACTCTTTCAATTGCATCAGCATTAACCATCTCCAAGAACGATGTGGCGGTACACATGACAAAGAGGTAAGGTAGATGGTAGTCACTGTGATATATACGGTATATTCCGCACCTCCATCGTGAAGGGTCTTTTTCCGTTCAAAATCGGGTGTCGTAACGGTATGTATATATTTACTCTAAACAAGGTCGGCTCTTTTTTTGGCCTCTTTAGGCCACCCTACCACGGCGGTCATGGCATAACTCTACTGCTCATGGTAGATAGGGTAGGCCCGCCTTTCTGATAGCCTATCCGACCACAGGTATTAAGCAAATATATTGCGGCATTTGTGGGAGGGGAGGCTGTTTACAAGGCTGATTACACGCACCAGTGGGCCCCGACTGACGATGATTCAGCTGATCTCCCCTACTAGCTCTTGGCTCCGTTGCCCTCAGCATTCTAGTCTTCCCAAAGCACGTCCGGATCCTCCTCCCCAAGCTAAAGGTAAACCCGCGATCTATCACGGGGCATTCCTTTAGGATAGGCGCAGCTTCTGCAGCTTCAAAATATAGCACCCCAGCGCACATCATAATGTAACTAGGTCAGGTGGCAGGCGTCATGCTATACCAGGTACATTCCCAATCCACGCTCCGAAAGCTCTTGTGCTTTTCAGAAGGTATTACTATAAGTCAGTAACATGAGTCCTTTGTACCATCCGTGTCTCACGCGTCATTTTTGGCCCCCTTTAGGCTTTCCTTACACAAGCAGTTCCGCCACACCCCCACTGCTAAGGTTAGGGCTCATCATCTGCTAGCCGATCCGATCACAAGTATAGGCGCGGCAGACGCCGCATTTGTGTGAGGGGAGGCGCCAGCAGGACTACAAAAGGTAGGAGCAGCGAGCTCCCGAGTGACGCGGTCTTCAGCTACAGCTGACCCTCCCACCCATAGCCCTCAACTCACACATCCTCCTTTCAAGGTGGCCCCCTTTAGGCTTTCCTTACACAAGCAGTTCCGCCACACCCCCACTGCTAAGGTTAGGGCTCATCATCTGCTAGCCGATCCGATCACAAACATGCGTGTGATGTAAACGTGTGTGATGTATGTGGTACAATGTATGATGTATACATGTGTGTGATGTGTATGGTGCAATGTATGATGTATACATGTGTGTGATGTATGTGGTGCAATGTATGATCTATACATGCGTGTGATGTATGTGGTGCAATGTATGATATATATGTGTGTGAGGCAGCATGTGATGTATGTAGTGCAGTGTATGATGTATGTAGTGCAGCATGTGATGTATACATGTGTGTGATGTATGTAGTGCAGCGTGTGATGTATACATGTGTGTGATGTATGTAGTGCAGCGTGTGATGTATACATGTGTGTGATGTATGTAGTGCAGCGTGTGATGTATACATGTGTGTGTGTGTGTGTGTGTGTGATGTATGTAGTGCAGCGTGTGATGTATACATGTGTGTGTGTGATTTATGTAGTGCAGCGTGTGATGTATACATGTGTGTGATTTATGTAGTGCAGCGTGTGATGTATACATGCGTGTGTGATGTATGTAGTGAACCGTGTGATGTATACATGTGTGTGATGTATGTGGTGCAATGTATGATCTATACATGTGTGTGATGTATGTAGTGCAGCGTGTGATGTATACATGTGTGTGATGATCACACACTGCACTACATACATCACACACATTGTTACACGCTGCTGTTACCTTGTTCTGCGTCCATCTTCATGTCCGGGCCCAGTCTTTAGCTCCACTGCCACCAGGGTCCTTGTGCAGCGCGTCCGGCACTCCAAACATCCCGCGGGATCCGGCCCCTCCTCCTTCCAGCACCTGCCAGCTTCCCCTGATGCAGGACCTGTATTGCTCCTGCGCCCCTCCCCCCCCCCCCAATCATTGGCGGCAGTGGCAGTTGTGATCGGAGCCCCAGCAGTGTAATCCTGGGGCTCCGATTGGTTACCATGGCAGCCAGGACACTACTGAAGCCCTCCATGGTCAGCTCCATGCTGCTGTGTGTACTATGTACAGGGCAGCAGGGAGAGTGTGAAGTCCTATTCACCCTAATACAGCTCTATTAAGTATAAATCCCCCCTTTCCCAATTTTACATATAAAATATATAAACAATAAATAAACATATTACATATCGCCACGTCCGAAAAGTCCAAACTATTAAAATATTTAAGAAATCTCATATGCGGTGGACGCCGTAAAAGAAAAAAGAAAAACTGTACAAATCGCCATTTTTTTTGTCACCTTGTCCAACCAAAAAATAGGATAGGACTGTTCGATTATGAATGCGGAATGTACGTGGCTTTTTTGGGCGTTTTATTTCTTTTTTCATGGTATCGAAACCGAATAAAAATTTTGGTATCGAAACAACCCTAACCCCTAGGGCCCTTTTACAAGGAGCGATGAAAGCTCTCCGTCCGCTAATCGGGCTGTGTAAGAGGCCCTTCAATCAACTGACGAGCAATTGCTGACTTTGTGCATGTACTGTATGCACTTACTGTACGCTGCAAAATCCGGACCCTGCAGACTTCTCTATGGTGTCGGCAGTGTGTTGTACCGTGTAACCAGGGCGGCACACTGCCAACAGTATAGAGAAGTATGCAGGAGGCAGGATCGTTCAGTATACAGTGATCGTTTGCATCCACCTGTGTAAAAGGCCAATGCAAACGAGCACTGATCAAAGGCAGAATCCTTGGTCAGTATTCAATACGGGCCATTTATGTTGGGGTGGTTCAGACTGTGTAATTAGAAACATACGAGACGCGGTTCAATCCCACTGTACCGTCAGTGGTGCCCGCACTTCACTCTCATAATTGCAGCGCATACGATCTCTGAATCCCCCCTAAAGGTGCTCCCCTGTGGATCGGCCACAGAGATCTCTGCAGCGTTTGCCACACAAGCTTCTCCACATGCTGCTCAAGAAACCTGCAGGACCGCTTTCGCCATGAGGCAATATGAGAATCTCGCTTTGAAGGGGCGACATCAGAGCAGCCTGTGGCCGAGGCTCCCCTTGCCAGTGGCGCAGTAGTTTTCTCTTTATAAAATGCACTGCATCTTATAAAGGAAATACTAGTGAGCGCTTCAATTACAGTTGCAAGAAAAAGTATGTGAACCCTTTTGGAATGATATGGATTTCTGCACAAATTGGTCATAAAATGTGATCTGATCTTCAGCTAAGTCACAACAATAGACAATCACAGTCTGCTTAAACTAATAACACACACAGAATTAAATATTACCATGATTTTATTGAACACACCATGTAAACATTCACAGTGCAGGTGGAAAAAGTATGTGAACCCTTTGGATTTAATAATTGGTTGAACCTCCTTTGGCAGCAATAACTTCAAGCAAACGTTTCCTGTAGTTGCAGATCAGACGTGCACAACGGTCAGGAGTAATTCTTGACTATTCCTCTTTACAGAACTGTTTCAGTTCAGCAATATTCTTGGGATGTCTGGTGTGAATCGCTTTCTTGAGGTCATGCCACAGCATCTCAATCGGGTTGAGGTTAGGACTCTGACTGGGCCACTCCAGAAGGCGTATTTTCTTCCGTTTAGGCCATTCTGTTGTTGATTTACTTCTATGCTTTGGGTCGTTGTCCTGTTGCAACACCTATCTTCTGTTGAGCTTCAGGTGGTGGACAGATGGCCTTAAGTTCTCCTGCAAAATGTCTTGATAAACTTGGGAATTCATTTTTCCTTCCATGATAGCAATCCGTCCAGGCCCTGACACAGCAAAGCAGCCCCAAACCATGATGCCCCCTCCACCATACTTCACAGTTGGGATGATGTTTTGATGTTGGTGTGCTGTGCCTCTTTTTCTCCACACATACACTCACCTAAAGAATTATTAGGAACACCTGTTCTATTTCTCATTAATGCAATTATCTAGTCAACCAATCACATGGCAATTGCTTCAATGCATTTAGGGGTGTGGTCCTGGTCAAGACAATCTCTTGAACTCCAAACTGAATGTCAGAATGGGAAAGAAAGGTGATTTAAGCAATTTTGAGCGTGGCATGGTTGTTGGTGCCAGACGGGCCGGTCTGAGTATTTCACAATCTGCTCAGTTACTGGGATTTTCACGCACAACCATTTCTAGGGTTTACAAAGAATGGTGTGAAAAGGGAAAAACATCCAGTATGCGGCAGTTCTGTGGGCGAAAATGCCTTGTGGATGCTAGAGGTCAGAGGAGAATGGGCCGACTGATGCAAGCTGATAGAAGAGCAACGTTGACTGAAATAACCACTTGTTACAACCGAGGTATGCAGCAAAGGATTTGTGAAGCCACAACACGCACAAACTTGAGGCGGATGGGCTACAACAGCAGAAGACCTTATCGGGTACCACTCATCTCCACTACAAATAGGAAAAAGAGGCTACAATTTGCACGAGCTCACCAAAATTGGACTGTTGAAGACTGGAAAAATGTTGCCTGGTCTGATGAGTCTTGATTTCTGTTGAGACATTCAAATGGTAGAGTCCGAATTTGGCGTAAACAGAATGAGAACATGTATCCATCATGCCTTGTTACCACTGTGCAGGCTGGTGGTGGTGGTGTAATGGTGTGGGGGATGTTTTCAAATTGGTTTCTTGAACATGACAATGAGTTCACTGTACTAAAATGGCCCCCACAGTCACCAGATCTCAACCCAATAGAGCATCTTTGGGATGTGGTGGAACGGGAGCTTCGTGCCCTGGATGTGCATCCCTCAAATCTCCAACTGCAAGATGCTATCCTATCAATTATGGGCCAACATTTCTAAAGAATGCTATCAGCACCTTGTGGAATCAATGCCACGTAGAATTAAGGCAGTTCTGAATGCAAAAGGGGGTCCAACACCGTATTGGTATGGTGTTCCTAATAATTCTTTAGGTGAGTGTAGTGTTGTGTGTTTCTTCCAAACAACTCCACTTTGGTTTCATCTGTCCACAGAATATTTTGCCAGTACTGCTGTGGAACATCCAGGTGCTCTTGTGAAAACTGTAAACTTGCAGCAATGTTTTTTTTGACAGCAGTGGCTTCCTCTGTGGTATTCTCCCATGAAATCCATTCTTGTTTACTGTTTTAAGTATCGTAGTTTCGCTAACAGGGATGTTAGCATATGCCAGAGACTTTTGTAAGTCTTTAGCTGACACTCTAGGATTCTTCTTCACCTCATTGAGCAGTCTACGCTGTGCTCTTGCAGTCATCTTTACAGGACGGCCACTCCTAGGGAGAGTAGCAGCAGTGCTGAACTTTCTCCATTTATAGACATTTATAGACAGTCTTACCGTGGACTGATGAACAGCAGGGCTTTTGGAGATACTTTTATAACCCTTTCCAGCTTTATGCAAGTCAACAATTCTTAATCGTAGGTCTTCTGAGAGCTCTTTTGTGCGAGGCATCATTCACATCAGGCAATGCTTCTTGTGAAAAGCAAACCCAGAACAGGTGTGTGTTTTTTTTTGTTTTTTTTTTATAGGGCAGGGCAGCTGTAACCAACACCTCCAATCTCATCTCATTGATTGGACTCCAGTTGGCTGACACCTCACTCAAATTAGCTCTTGGAGATGTCATTAGTCTAGGGCAGGGGTAGGCAACCTTAATGGGGGCCTGGAGGTCTAATATGGGGGTCTGGAGGTTTTGTCTGATACATGGGGGGGGGGGTTCTAACATGCAGGCCTAATGGAGGTCTCATCTGATGTCTGATATGGGGGGGTCTGATTTTATGTTTACTTTGTTTTTATTATTTTTCATAGGAGGACAAGAACAGTAAAACAATCTCTTGAGAATGTACAGATAAGTCTTTTAGGATCGTGCAGGATCCCCATAATTTAAGCTTCTGCAATTGAGAACATTAAAAAGTTGCTGTAAGCTACATACAGTAATAAACTCACTTATCTAAATCAGCCTGGCCAATTTTGATATTGGAACGTTCACACGTAAACTGACAAACACGAGGGGGGGAAGAGAGTGAAGGAAAGAGGGGGGAGGAAAGGCTGAGAGGGGAAGGAAAAGGGAGGGGAAGATGATGGGGGGTATTCTGTGAATTCGGTCTAGTTCTCAATAGAGCAATCTCGAATGTTGAAGCACTAAATCAAATCTCATCTAGACATAGAGAAGGTTCCATGGACTGCATAGCATCATCAACCTCATCAACAAATACCACTAAGAACTCGGAGGAGCTGAACAATTCAGAAAGACGACGCCACCTTCGTTCAAATTTCTCCCCTTGTTCATGCGAAAGAGCGATCAGTTCTTCCATTCTCAGTAAATGTCTCTAAGTTCTTTCGCCCATTCATGCAGAGAGCGTACTCTGATTTCCAATGTCTCGGGATCGTCATGCGGGCTGCCATGAGGAAGAACCTTAGCGCATTCTTTTTCACTTGCGCCAAAGAACCAGGCACCAGCGAAAGAAAGGTACCTTGTCCCAGAAGATTTTGATCATAGGGCAAGCCCACCAGATATGTAACAAAGTACCTTCATCTGCCTTGCATCTCCAACATAAATTGGAAGTAGAAGGAAACATTTTATGATGGGTCGATGGACAGTAATACCATCTAGAGAGTATCTTGAAGTTTTTTTCCTGGGCTGAAGTTGCTATGGACAATCCATGGGAGAACGCACACATTTTATCAACCTCCTTGGGTAAGAAGGACAATCGGAGATCCGTTTCCCATTTTTGGAAATAGGGCGCTAGATCATCATTGCATTGTTTCAGTAAGATTTTGTATAGCTGTGAGAGCAGTTTGTTGGGTTTGAGAAAGAGGGAATCGAAGTCTGACATTGCTGGATATGAGGAGAATGCAAATAATCGGTCAACAGATGCTTTCAGCTGGGCATATTTGAGCCAACAACTCCCTTGTCTCACATCCAAAGGCACCAAGGCATCCAAACGAGTCAATTTAGAATCCGTCATGGCATCCCTAACTCTCGGACATGCAGGTTGGGGCCATTTCAGAAATCTATTCACTTGACACCCCGGGGAAAAGGCAGGATTGCCCATAAGAGGAGTCATTGGACCTGGTCTATGAGATAATTGAGAGTTTAGGAGCTATCTATCCCACTAGTGAGTGAGGGTATGTCGCACTAAAAAGGGCCATTCTTCCATCTGAGGTCTATCTGCAACCTTTAACCAGGGCGCTATTTTTAGATCCAAAGGGAGAGAGATCAAACTCCAATTGAACCCAAAGCTTCGCACCTGGTCCAGCAGACCAATTTAGGATCCGCATGAGTAATGCCGATGCATGATAGAGTTTCAGGTCCAGCATGCCCATACCTCCTCTGTGTTTGGCTTTAGTCAATGTCTGATTGCTCAATCTAGACTTGCTGGAACCCCATATGAAGCGTGTCTTAGTTTTGGTCAGGGTAACAAAAAATTTCCTGGGTACGCAAATGGGAATGGTTTGGAAAAGGTAAAGGAATCTTGGGAGTATATCCATTTTAATCACATTTATTCTACCAAACCACGATAGTCTTAAGAGAATACCTCCCCAGATCAGTTACCGTTCTATTTTGAAGAGGCAGATAGTTAAGTGGATAGAGGAGATGGAGTTGTGCCGGGATTTGTAGCCCTAGGTATGTATTGCTTGTGGTCTGTCATTTGAAAGAGAAGTTGGACTGTATAAGTGAGGCTTCGCATTCTGATAACATGATATTCAGCATTTAACTTTTATTGAGGTTAATCTTAAAGTTACTAAGGCGCCCACATTTTTGAAATTCTTTTAATATGGATGGGAGGGAGACATGCAGGTTCAAAGTGTACAAGAGTAGATCATCTGCGTATAATGCTAATTTGTGCTGGTGTCTATTCGTTTCTATCCCTAAAAACATCCTGGTTGTTTCTCAGAACGTTGGCCAAATGTTCCATAACCAGGACATAAAGCAATGGCGATAGAGGGCAGCCCGGATGGGTGCTGTTCCAGATCTCAAAGGCCGGAGCAAGGATACCGTTGGTCCGAACCCTAGCTGAGGGATGTGAGTAAAGGGCACCGATCCGATTAACTAAGGTGGGGCTTAAACCGACTTGTCGCAGGGAAGCTATCATAAAGCCCCAATGTACCCTATCGAAAGCTTTTTCCACGTCAACCTGATAAGAGACAAAAGGGGATCTTTAGACTTTTTTGCTATCAGATTTATGGTCCTGATGGTGTTATCTCTAGCCTCCCTCCCTGGTATAAAACCCACCTGGTCTCTATTAATGATCTCCGGGATCACTGTATTTAGGCGTGTAGCAATTAATTTGGAGTACAGTTTGATGTCACAATTAATTACTGAAATAGGGCGATAATTACTGCAGGCTGATGTATCTTTGTTGGGTTTCGGAATCAAGACAATATGGGCTTTCTTTAGCCTGTTTAGGGAAGGGGCATGTGGGAGAGATACTATTTAACACTCTCCTCAAAAAGGGGTACAAGAAGGTCTTTAAATGACGTAAAAAAGGGTACAGTGAAGCCATCCGGCCTAGGGCTTTTCCTCCCTTCTAATTTGGATAGGGCCTCCACAATTTCAGTGTCTGAAAATTCTTCATCTAGTTTACTGGCTGTTGTTTGAGATATCGTCGGGAGAGCTGTATTTTGTATATATTGATTAATCTGGTTTTCGACTGCTGTCATCGGCATATATGCTAATTGTCCTTGGATATTATAGAGTGATTCAAAGTAAGTTTTGAAAGCCTCAGTGATCTGAATGGGATGGTGGATCAGGGAAGCTGACATACAGTCAGGTCCATAAATATTGGGACATTGACACAATTCTAACATTTTTGGCTCTATACACCACCACAATGGATTTGAAATGAAATGAACGAGATGTGCTTTAACTGCAGACTGTCATCTTTAATTTGAGGGTATTTACATCCAAATCAGGTGAACGGTGTAGGAATTACAACAGTTTGCATATGTGCCTCCCACTTGTTAAGGAACCAAAAGTAATAGGACGATTGGCTTCTCAGCTGTTCCATGGCCAGGTGTGTGTTATTCCCTAATTATCCCAATTACAATGAGCAGATGAAGGTCCAGAGTTCATTTCAAGTGTGCTGTTTGCATTTGGAATCTGTTGATGTCAACTCTCAAGATGAGATCCAAAGAGCTGTCACTATCAGTGAAACAAGCCATCATTAGGCTGAAAAAACAAAACAAACCCATCAGAGAGATAGCAAAAACATTAGGCGTGGCCAAAACAACTATTTGGAACATTCTTAAAAAGAAGGAACGCATCGGTGAGCTCAGCAACACCAAAAGACCCGGAAGACCACGGAAAACAACTGTGGTGGATGACCGAAGAATTCTTTCCCTGGTGAAGAAAACACCCTTCACAACAGTTGGCCATATCAAGAACACTCTCCAGGAGGTAGGTGTATGTGTGTCAAATTCAACAATCAAGAGAAGACTTCACCAGAGTGAATTCAGAGGGTTCACCAAAAGATGTAAACCATTGGTGAGCCTCAAAAACAGGAAAGCCAGATTACAGTTTGCCAAACGACATCTAAAAAAGCCTTCACAGTTCTGGAACAACATCCTATGGACAGATGAGACCAAGATTAACTTGTACCAGAAAGGAAAGGAACTGCTCATGATCCTAAGCATACCACCTCATCAGTGAAGCATGGTGATGGTAGTGTCATGGCGTGGGCATGTATGGCTGCCAATGGAACTGGTTCTCTTGTATTTATTGATGATGTGACTGCTGACAAAAGCAGCAGGATGAATTCTGAAGTGTTTCGAGCAATATTATATGCTCATATTCAGCCAAATGCTTCAGAACTCATTGGACGGCGCTTCACAGTGCAGATGGACAATGACCCAAAGCATACTGCAAAAGCAACCAAAGAATTTTTTAAGGGAAAGAAGTGGAATGTTATGCAATGGCCAAGGCAATCACCGGACCTGAATCCGATTGAGCATGCATTTCACTTGCTGAAGAGAAAACTGAAGGGAAAAGGCCCCAAGAACAAGCAGGAACTGAAGACAGTTGCAGTAGAGGCCTGGCAGAGCATCACCAGGGATGAAGCCCAGCGTCTGGTGATGTCTATGCGTTCCAGACTTCAGGCTGTAATTGACTGCAAAGGATTTGCAACCAAGTATTAAAAAGTGAAAGTTTGATTTATGATTATTATTCTGTCCCATTACTTTTGGTTCCTTAACAAGTGGGAGGCACATATGCAAACTGTTGTAATTCCTACACCGTTCACCTGATTTGGATGTAAATACCCCCAAATTAAAGCTGGCAGTCTGCAGTTAAAGCACATCTTGTTCGTTTCATTTCAAATCCAATGTGGTTGTGTATAGAGCCAAAATTTTTTGAATTGTGTCGATGTCCCAATATTTATGGACCTGACTGTATCTTTGATGTTTGGTATGTAGTTCGTTTGTAACCGTGGGTGAAGTAACCTCGCCAAAGCCCTACCAGATTTGCCCGAATGTTCGAATAGGTAGCTACGGAATCGTTCCCGATTCCTGTTTAAAGCTTCTTTCAGTAATGTCTGGAGCTGTTCCCTGAGCGCATTAAGTTCAATGAGAGTTTGAGGATCTAAGAACCGTTTGTGAGACTGTTCTAGAGTAGCTACTTGTGACCATAAACTAGAGATTTTAGCCGCTTTTTCCTTTTTAAGTCTGGACCCGTGTTTGATCAGGATACCCCTTATTACACATTTTAAAGCTTCCCAGTGTACAAGGAGGGTTGTGACATCTGAAGTTTGGATCTCTAGGAAGTCCCTTATACTAGCTTCAATGTCCGCCTTACAAACACTATCTCTAAGCAACGTCTCATTTAATCTCCATTCCTTAGCTATTAAACCCGGGAGTTCTAATGAAAGGAACATCAGAGAATGGTCTGACCATGTACGGAGTCCAATGTGCGCCACTGGTTGGAATGTCATCATGAATTGGGATATAAGAAACATGTCAATTCTGCTATAAGACAGATGTGAGGGGGAGAAGAAAGTGTAGTCCCGATTCTTTGGGTGTAAAATGTGCCATACATCTACCAATCGTCTTAGGGTAAAAGACTGCTTTACACAAGATTTTGGAACCGTCGTTTTAACCGCGGAGGAATCCAGAACCATGTTAAAATCACCTCCCAGGAGGACAATTCCCTTCGTGAACTCATCTAGCCTGGATAGGATAGTCCGAAGTGTCTTATTTTGTCTTACATTTGGTAAATAAAGATTCCCGACAGTATACATTCTCTCATGGATCTTCAACTTCAAGAGCAGGAATCTGCCGCGTGGGTCCGTCAGGAGATCTACAAATGAATAAGGGAGAGATTTATGCAATGCAATGGAAACCCCTTTTGATTTTGCTTCTGGGTTGGTACTATGGGCCCAGCAAGTGAAATGCCTGGAGGAAATCCCTGGCCTGTTTTAAAATGTGTCTCCTGCAAAAGGAGAATCTGAACCCTCTCTCTATGCATATCGTACAGGATCCTAGAGCGTTTCTTAGGGACATTGAATCCTCTGACATTCAATGAGGCAAGTTTGACACTAGGTGGCGTCATCGCTCCAACACCCAACCGTCCTGAAGTTACAGAAAGAGACAGGAACCTAGAGGAAAAGAGATATTAAGCAAGCCCAAGACTGCTGTAGCTGGTCAGTGTATTCCAGGAGATTATAGACTCAGGAAGGTAAGGCTTTGGGGAAGCCTGCTGATACCTGACCTAACTAAGGTAACCTAGGAAAACCCGACCTTAATATGCTGAAAGTAAGCAATAAGAATCTCGGCACAGGTTAGGCAGTCTGAAAGGAAGGGGAGGGGAAAGGAAAAAACACAAGGGCAAAGGGGAACAGAAACAGGGAAAAAATAAGGTAGGAACAATGAAGGATACTATGACCGTAGAGATGCAAAAATGTACTTTAACAAGTTAAACAAAGGCTTTTTATGAGTAGGGATCAATGTGTCCCAACAGAGCGGGGCAGGGCGCCCCAGCAGGGCCAAGAGGCCACGCAGCCTCTTTTTAATTTGTGATCGATGGGACCACTCAGACCTGTAATAACATCAATCAGATGAGCCCATTGAAGAATACATTAAGCATGGCTAAAATGGAACAAACATGTTAAACAACAGGAAAGGGAACAACCCCTATACCCCCACTTGGGGGTGAGGTCGAACTGTGAAGTGGAAACCCAACAGGGGTAAACCACCACTAGGAGAAGATCCAAGCAACGACCCAAGAAGAGCTCAGCTTCTCAAGACATGTAGGAGCAGATGCTAGAGCGTCCATCTCAAGTGGGTGGAGTTTCCTCGTAGCTCCTCCAGAAGCCATTTCTGTTCCTTCTGAATGGAGGCCGAGCTGGAATAGGGGGAATGCTGTGCCAATCCGGAAGTTGCATAGGAGAGAGATCTAAAGCCCTAAGGAAAGCGTCCAGATCTTCCGGCTCTCGTAATTCAAGGCGGCGGCCGTCTGTACGCACAATCAGTTGGAACGAGAACCCCCAGGAGTAAGGGATACTATTACCTCTCAGGCAATCCAGTAGAGGTTTAAGAGCTCTCCTTTGAGTGAGCGTAGCGCGTGAGAGATCCTGTAAGATTATCAGCGAAGCACCATCAAAGTCAATGTAGGTGAGATTACGGGCTTTCCGCATGATCTTGTCTTTTACAGAATACTAATGAAGACGACAAATAACGTCTCTCGGTCTAGCTGGGTCAGGGTTAATAGGCGCCAGAGTTCTATGAGCTCTATCTATTTCTAGGCGATCGGAGACAGGCCTTTCCAAAATAGAGCTGAATACCCCTTGCAAAGTAGGGATCAGGTCTTCTGTTTTAGTAGATTCTGGCAACCCTCTTATCCTAATGTTGTTCCTCCTGTTTCGGTTCGCAATGTCGTCGTGTAAGCAATATAATTGACAAATATGGCACCTTGCATCGCCAAATCTTCTACTTTACTCGCTGTATTGTCTTGAATAGAGGCAACTTCTTCAACTCTTTCCTCTACGGCCTGTATGGTCGCTTTGACTGTAGATATTTCTTGTTTGTAAGAGCCCTCCAACCTTTCAATGAACTTCTCTATCTCCTGTCTTATGGGCACAAGTTTCATGTGCTCTTTCCAATCCCACTGCTCATTTGTGAGATCCTTTTTGTAGGACTTAGCCGGTCTGAAGACGAGGTAGCACCAGAATGAGGCAACACGTCCTGGGATGTTAAGGATGAAGACTTAGCACTCTGGCGTTGAGATCTGGGTCCCGTCTGAGCCATCTTAGCAGGTTGGGAATCTGCGGTACTGGTATCTTGCTGTATAGATGTCTGTGCTAGAGCAGATGTGTTCCCTTTCACAGAGGATGAGGTGGCACGCTTTTGGGATAGGGGTATATATGGAGACGCCTCAGCATTGAAGGTTGGGGTATCCACTTGCCGTCACTGGTGGTGAAGTACCGACGCAGGTTTCCCTGTGTGGACGGTGTCACAGCTGCAGGGATATTGGCAGTGGAGTTCTTGCTTGCCCTCACCATAAGGCCCTTGCTGCGTCAGACCGCCTTGCAGCCTCTGTTCCCCGGGACGGATGCCCTGCGCCGCAGCGTTTAAGCTGCCTAGTCAAGAGGGGGGGGGGGTGACTTAAATGCCAAGCAACTTAGGTCCTGGCTACCACTGTATAGCGCAATCCGCCCCAATTCTGCTTAAGAATCCACCGGATCCGGCAGCGGAGTCACGTGATGCGCTGAGGCCTCCACAGAGAATGAGGCCTCACGGTACATGGGAGTTTAACAGGTGAGTCCACACAGTGTCAGTCACTTACGTGCAATGATGCAGCGATGTTTCAGGTCTCCACCGGCTTTTTCCTGGTGAGGTCGGCTCCTAGGCAGCACAAGCCTTGCTGTGGATCGCGGATGCCGCTGGCGGGACAAGCCCGATCCGAAACTATCGTTCCGGACCACTAACAAACTCCGGAGATGAACCAGAATGCTCCCTGCAGCGCCCCAAGGTTGTATAGGGCAGTCTGGAAGAACTGCAGCCACAGCAACAGGGCAGATGACACTGGATACTGCCAAGTCTTTGCAGAGCCGAGCGCTCAGGTGTCCTCACCCTCGAACCTCCGGTCACACCCCCCCCTTCCTGATTTTAAAGATAAGGGGGTATTTTTTGTACTGGCGCACTCTGTGTGGTACCAGTATTTCCAGGGGAACTGTTTCTGCAGCATAGTATTGGGGAGGACAGCGGAAACGTTATTAGAGGTGGCAGGAAGGTGGGAGAATGATGGAAAAGTAGGAAAATAAGATGTCTGTTTGTCAAACTCTGCAGAGAGAGAAGAGATGGCTGAAAGAAGT
This sequence comes from Bufo bufo, assembly GCF_905171765.1. Classification (NCBI taxonomy): domain Eukaryota; kingdom Metazoa; phylum Chordata; class Amphibia; order Anura; family Bufonidae; genus Bufo; species Bufo bufo. Next base: position 387,881,856 of record NC_053394.1, on the reverse strand, counting down.
CACCATGGTGGTCTAGGGTTGGGCAATATCAAAATTAACCACAATAAGAAATTTATCGCGATAAATTTAGAAGAAAAAAACACTTGGGGCCACAGGGAGACGTTATACCGTATGGGGGCAGCCACATGGAGACGTTATACCGTATGGGGGCAGCCACATGGAGACGTTATACCGTATGGGGGCAGCCACATGGAGGCGTTATACCGTATGGGGCAGCCACAAGGAGGCGTTATACCGTATGGGGGCAGCCACAAGGAGGCGTTATACCGTATGGCGCAGCCACAAGGAGGCGTTATACCGTATGGGGGCAGCCACAAGGAGACGTTATACCGTATGGGGGCAGTGTCACGGCGGGCGTGCACTCAGTATAACAGATAACGAACCAACCAGGCTCTGGGCGAGAGACAGGGGAAGGGTCACCTCCTAGCTAATCCCTGACCTCTTTCTCTGCACTGCTCAGCCCATCTACAGATCTTGAAGGTAGATCTGAGATGTCCCCGTGCCTGGGCTGACAAAACCCTGAATTCCCTGAGATGGTGAAGTGGGAAATAGGAGCAGCCTGCTCGCACAGAACCTGGATGGGATAGATGACACAAAACAACCAACTAGAAACAACACTTATCTTCCTGAGCTGGAGCAGACAGCCAACCTTCCTTCCTAGCTTCCAAGATCACAATGATGAATATAATCCGCTCAGGGCACTGGGCAGAGGAGCTATTTAAACTAATGACTCCACTCAGTGCACCTGATGAGGGGGCGGATCCAGCACGACTCCAAAACAAACACTAAACTCGTGCTGCAATCCTGGCCGACCTCCGCACATCGTCAGAGTGGGGCATGACAGTACCCCCCCTTCTACGGGTGACCTCCGGACACCCTGGACCAACCTTTATCCGGATGAGACCTATGAAAAGCCCTCACCAGTCGGCTGGCGTTGACATTTGACGCCGGAACCCACATCCTCTCCTCAGGACCGTATCCCCTCCAGTGCACCAGGTACTGAAGGGAACCCCGAAGAACTCTCGAGTTGAGAATCCTGGAGATCTCAAACTCCAAGTTTCCCTCAACTAGAACAGGAGGAGGAGGCAATGGCGATGGTTCCACCGGTCTCACATATTTTTTTAGTAAAGACCTGTGGAACACATCATTGATCCTCCAAGTCTGCGGAAGATCCAGCAGAAACGCCACAGGATTGATCACCGCAGAAATTTTATACGGACCAATAAATCTTGGGCCCAGTTTCCAAGATGGGACTCTCAATTTTATATTTTTAGTGGACAACCACACCAGATCACCCACACACAGGTCCGGACCAGTCATACGTCTCTTGTCAGCCATTCGTTTATACCTCTCACCCATCCTCTCCAAATTCCCTTGAATCCTCCGCCAGATAGAGGATAAGGCAGAAGAGAATCTCTCCTCCTCTGGCATCCCAGAGGAACCAGACCCAGAGAAGGTACCAAACTGGGGATGGAAACCGTATGCGCCAAAAAATGGTGACTTACCTGTGGACTCCTGTCTACGGTTATTCAACGCAAATTCTGCTAAAGACAAGAATGAGGACCAGTCCTCCTGATTCTCAGCCACAAAGCACCTCAAGTAGGTCTCCAGGTTTTGATTAGTACGCTCCGTCTGACCATTCGACTGCGGATGAAAAGCCGAAGAGAATGAAAGTTGAATGCCAAGCCGAGAGCAGAACGCCCTCCAAAACCTGGAGACAAACTGTGTGCCCCTATCAGAGACCACGTCCGAGGGAATACCATGCAATTTCACAATATTATCCACAAAAATCTGCTCAAGAGTCTTAGCGTTAGGCAGACTAGTTAGTGGTATAAAGTGAGCCATCTTACTGAAACGGTCAACCACCACCAAAATCACTGTTCTCCCGGAGGAACTCGGCAGATCCGTAATAAAGTCCATAGACAAATGCGTCCAAGGACGAGATGGAATAGACAATGGAAGAAGTGAACCAGGCGGTCGAGTATGAGCAACCTTTGACCGAGCGCAGGTTTCACAAGCTTTCACATAATTCTCAATACTCTTACGCAACCCTGGCCACCAGAACCTCCGGGACACCAGATCACAGGTGGAGTTACCACCAGGATATCCAGCGAGAACAGTATCGTGATGTTCCTTGAACACCTTGTATCATAGGCCCTCAGGAACAACCTCCCTGGGGGACAAGAACCAGGAGCACCCTCCTGGGCTCCCAACACCTCCATCTCCAATTCAGGGTACAGAGCGGAGACCACCACCCCATCCGCCAAAATCGGCGCCGGATCTTCTGAATCACCTCCCCCAGGAAAGCTGCGAGATAAGGCATCTGCCTTGACGTTCTTGACCCCTGGGCGAAAGGTAACCACGAAATTGAACCTGGTAAAAAACAGTGACCATCTGGCCTGCCTAGGGTTCAGACGCTTGGCAGATTGCAGGTAAGCCAAATTCTTATGGTCAGTATACACCGTAACTGGGTGAGACGCCCCCTCCAACATCATAATTCCTTTCGGCAACCGAGAGCTTCTTGGAGAAGGCACACAGGACCCACTTGCCAGGAGATGAACCCTGTGACAGCACCGCCCCAACCCCCACCTCTGATGCATCAACCTCCACTACGAATGGTTGAGACACATCCGGCTGCACCAGAATGGGAGCGGACGCAAAACGCTCCTTAACAGCCGAAAAGGCCTGCAACGCCTCATCCGACCAGACAGAGACATCGGCGCCCTTCTTGGTCATATCAGTAAGAGGTTTTACTAGGGTAGAATAATTCAAAATAAATTTCCTATAATAATTAGTAAACCCCAAGAACCGCATCAAAGCTTTCTGATTCTCTGGTCGGTCCCACTCCAGAACCGCCCGGACCTTTTCGGGATCCATACGAAAACCGGAATCAGAAAGCATGTATCCCAAGAACGGAAGCTCTTGCACCGCAAACAAACATTTCTCCAATTTGGCATACAACTTATTCTCCCGAAGGATCGTCAAAACCTGTCTCACATGATCCTGATGGGTCTTCAGATCAGGAGAATAAATTAAAATGTCATCCAGGTAAACTACTACGAACCTCCCCACCAAGTGATGAAAAATGTCATTGACGAATCGCTGAAATACTACTGGCGCGTTCGTCAACCCAAAAGGCATCACCAGGTTCTCAAAATGACCCTCGTGCGTATTGAAGGCCGTTTTCCACTCATCCCCCTCCTTGATCCTGATCAGATTGTAGGCTCCTCTCAAATCCAACTTGGAGAACACCTTGGCTCCAACAATCTGATCAAAAAGATCAGAGATCAAGGGCAGGGGATATGGATCCCGGACTGTAATACGGTACAACTCCCGGAAATCCAAACACGGTCTCAGTGATCCATCTTTTTTCTTCACAAAGAACAAACCTACTGCCACTGGAGACTTAGATGGTCTAATATGACCTTTTGCCAAACTCTCGGCGACATACTTTCGCATGACCTCTCTTTCGGGTTGAGAGAGGTTGTAAAGCCGAGACTTTGGCAACTAAGCGCCAGGAATGAGATTAACTGGACAATCATAGTCCCGATGAGGGGGCAATTCCTGAGCCCCACCCTCCGAAAAGACATCCGCAAAATCCGAGAGATACGGAGGTAAAGCCGTAATGGACACTTCAGAAATAGATGTGACAAGACAATTATCCGAATAAAACTCGCTCCAACCAATGATTTGTCTCGCTTGCCAGTCTATAATTGGGTTATGTCTAGTCAACCATGGCAACCCCAAAACTATAGGAGCTGGCAAATCCTTCATGACAAAACTATAAATAATTTCAGCATGTGAATCACCCACCCTTAAATGAATACCATGAACAATGTGAGTGAGACTTCTTTGAGAAAGAGGGGAAGAATCAATTGCAAAAACACGAATCTCGTTCTCTAACGTGCAAGTACTTAGTCCCAGGCCTTGAAGAAAAAGAAAGTCAATTAGGTTTACCCCAGCACCACAATCAAGGAATACATCAACAAACACATTTTTTGACTCTAGCGCCACCATAGCTGAAAGGAGAAAACGGGAACTGCAGGGAGCTTGCATACCTGTCTGCTCCACCACACCATTCATACTACCAAGTGTGAGGGAGTTTTTTTTTTCTGTTTTCTTTTTCTCTTCCACCTGTGATTTAACATGAGGACAAGAAAAAATAAAATGACCCCTTTTTCCACAAAAGTAACATAGTTTGTGCAATTTCCTAAAGTCTCTACTATCAGAATGGCAAGAAATCTGACCCAATTGCATGGGTTCCTCCGCTACTCCAGAGTTAGAAGCAATATCACCCTGGGCAGAAGAAGAAACAAAACCACACGCAGGAGGAATCCCCTGCACGGAGGGACCCTTACCCCTCTTTCGGATACGTCTATCCAACCGTATAGCCAAAGACATTGCATTCTCTAAAGTATCCGGATACTCATGAAAAGCCAGGGCATCCTTCAACCTTTCAGATAACCCCTGACAAAACTGACTACGTAACGCGGGGTCGTTCCACCCCGACTCAGTAGCCCAACTCCTAAACTCTGTACAGTAACCCTCTGCAGTATGTTCACCCTGCAGTAAGTTACGCAATTTCAATTCTGCCATCGAGACCCGATCTGGGTCATTGTAAATCAATCCCAGGGCTTGGAAAAATTCCTCCACTGACCGGAGAGCCAGAGAACCAGGCGGCAGAGAAAAAGCCCAGGATTGAGCGTCCCCTTTAAGCAGAGACCTGATGATACCAACCCTCTGATCCTCATTACCTGACGAAAATGGACGCAGTCGAAAGTACAATTTGCATGACTCTTCAAAGCGGAAAAAATCATCCGTACTCCCTGTAAATCTGTCGGGAAGAGCGACTTTAGGCTCCCCACCAATTTGACCTGTACCTGATGCCAGAAACCTCTGACACTGTGTGACCGTACTACGCAGATCCGCAACCTCTAGGGATAAACCCTGCATGCGGTCAACCAGTGCATCAATTGACGCCATCACAAAAGCGCTGAGTGATGGCAGTCACATTATGGCGGATTATAATGTCACGGCGGGCGTGCACTCAGTATAACAGATAATGAACCAACCAGGCTCTGGGCGAGAGACAGGGGAAGGGTCACCTCCTAGCTAATCCCTGACCTCTTTCTCTGTACTGCTCAGCCCATCTACAGATCTTGAAGGTAGATCTGAGATGTCCCCGTGCCTGGGCTGACAAAACCCTGAATTCCCTGAGATGGTGAAGTGGGAAATAGGAGCAGCCTGCTCGCACAGAAACTGGATGGGATAGATGACACAAAACAACCAACTAGAAACAACACTTATCTTCCTGAGCTGGAGCAGACAGCCAACCTTCCTTCCTAGCTTCCAAGATCACAATGATGAATATAATCCGCTCAGGGCACTGGGCTGAGGAGCTATTTAAACTAATGACTCCACCCAGTGCACCTGATAAGGGGCGGATCCAGCACGACTCCAAAACAAACACTAAACTCGTGCTGCAATCCTGGCCGACCTCCGCACATCGTCAGAGTGGGGCATGACAGGCAGCCACAAGGAGTCGTTATACCGTATGGGGGCAGCCACAAGGAGTCGTTATACCGTATGGGGGCAGCCACAAGACCCCCCCCCCCTCTTCCCTTTCATATAGCATACATGGTCAGAGACAGACATACCACCTTTTTATTTAAGACAGTCTGATCTCTCAGGCTCCTCTTATTCCTCTGTGGGGGTCGGAGTGAGACTTTACCTGCCTCATTGCTCCACCTCGCCAAGAGCGCCAAGATGTGGAAAGAGAACATCTACATCAGAGGAGACATCACTGGATGTAAGAGGTATGTGGTGCTGTATTTAATGTTTTCCTAGTATGTCTTTAAAGGGGTGTCCGCTTTTTTCCCCCCCTGCAAGCGCTGCCTTCTCTGCTCTGTTTACCTGCTCACCACTGCAAATGCTGCGGTGATCATGTGAACATATGAGCGCTGCCTTCTCTTCGCACAGCTGATCGGCGGGGTGCCGACTGTCGGACCCCCGCCGATCTGGAGGGAAGGGGTTAGGTTGAAAATTTGGCATTTGGGTGGCGTTATAATTTTTACCTCAGGCAGCAGAAAGTCTAGGTGCTCCCCCCCCTCCTCACCAGCAGTCAAGAGCATCCAGTGTAAATGCCTGTGGTAAAAACAGGCATTGGTTCTGCTCTCCTCTCACTTCAGACGCCATCACTCTGAATGATAATGTGTCTGCTTTGCGGTCACATGATTTCAGTATGTCACGTGCCTCCTTGACGTCAGAAGGTCCTTCCCGTTCATGGGATTTAGCCTTTACCCATATATAAGGCTCCACAGCCACAAAGATACACAGCTCCATCCGCCCTTAAGGCCAAGTTCACACTTCAGTTATTTGGTCAGTTATTTCCTTCAGTTATTGAGCCCAGACCAGTAGTGAAGCCGACTCAGAGATCAGGTGTAATGGGAAGATCTGCACTTGTGTTTTTCACCCACACCAGGTTTTGGCTCACAATAACTGATGGAAATAACTGATCAAATAACTGAGACGTGGACTGGAGCAGGGGGTGTTTTTTGTATATTTTATATATATTGGATTTTATGACATATCATGAAACTGCCTTGACCTCACACATGTTTCGATCCGTATAAAAAGAGAGAGCACAACATCTACACTTTATTATCTCCTCCGATGTCTCCTCTTATCTGCAGTTTTTGTATTTTACATGAGATTTTGTAGGATTTTTCATCGTCTCATTTTCTTTCCATTCAGGTTCCTACAATATAGGATCCGCTCAGTTGATATCTTCTATATAAGATCCTTCTCCTGATTGACCTCGCAAGGATGGACAGGGACAAGATGGCGGAGAGTATAATAAATCTCACCCTAGAGATCCTCTTCCGGCTTACTGGAGAGGTGAGAGATTCTGATGATGTCACATTACATCATCTTATCTATGTTACTAACAGATGGAGATGACTGGAGAGGTGAGGGACTCTGGAGATGTATGGAGTGATATTTATTACTGTGTCTCTCCATAACCAGGACTACACAGTAGTGAAGAAGACCTCTAGTGAGCGCTGTCAGGACCCTGTGTCTGAAGGATGGGGAAGAACCCTGAGCCCAATCATGGAGCCTCCACCTCACTACCTGATACATGAGGAAATCAATAGAGAGAAGATCCTAGAACTCGCCAACAAGATGATTGAGCTGCTGACTGGAGAGGTGACACTGCTGGGAATGCTGGGACATTATACAGGAACGCTATGAAGGGATCTGGGTGATGACTGTATCATTGTGTTGTCAGGTTCCTATAAGGTGTCAGGATGTCACCGTCTATTTCTCCATGGAGGAGTGGGAGTATTTAGAAGGACACAAAGATCTGTACAAGGAAATCATGAAGGAGGATCACTGGCCCCTCACATCACCAGGTAATAGAAATGACTAAATACACACGTCCTCTCATTATCTGTATGTAAGGAATGAATTCAGTCACTGGATGTGTTTCCTACAGTTGCAAATTGGTTACAACAACACAAAATTTCTTGAAGCAACTACTTCCTCAGAAGATTCTTTTGTTTAAGCCTCATTCACACATCAGTGTTTTGTCAGTGATTTCCATGAGTGATTGTGAGCCAGAACCAAGATTTGAGCCTCCACAGACATAAGGTATAGGGGAAACTCTGTACCTGTTCTGTGTTTAGAGTTTCACCTGGTTTTGGCTTAAAATCTCTGATGGAAATCTGAAGAGCAGCAAGACCTCATTGAAGTCTATGTAAAATGTAGGCAGATTATGGCATAAGAGGTAAATGGAAGTGAATTACAGCCGTGGTAAAAGGCAGCGCTCTATTATAAGTCCTGGACACCGTCCTTTATACCTCAGAGAACAAAGGGATAATTCATATTTTAATTCCAGTTTTCCGCAGTGTGTCGCTGTACGTAGACTTCAGTGTTTTACACACAGATTCCATCATTCCATCATTCTCATACGTAACCATAGATCTACACAAGTTACACCGACAACAACTTCTAATTGGATAAAAGTTCCTTATCACGATCTCTTGATGCATAAATAATTTGTTCCCAGGGCCTTCCATTAAAGGGAACCTGTCACCGGGATTTTGTGTATAGAGCTGAGGACATGGGTGGCTAGATGGCCGCTAGCACATCTGCAATACCCAGTCCCCATAGCTCTGTGTGCTTTTATTGTGTAAAAAAAACCGATTTGATACATATGCAAATTAACCTGAGATGAGTCCCTATACGTGAGATGAGTCAGGGACAGGACTCCTCTCAGGTTAATTTGCATATGTATCAAATCGGTTTTTTTACACAATAAAAGCACACAGAGCTATGGGGACTGGGTACTGTGGATGTGCTAGCGGCCATCTAGCAACCCATGTCCTCAGCTCTATACACAAAATCCAGGTGACAGGTTCCCTTTAATCCTCTCCAATTCAAGTACCAATCTCCATTTTTCTTTCCAAAGAGCCCCATGGTCCATAAAGCCAGGATCGGCTCTTTCGTTTATCACCGATCCAACACTGAGGATCGATCCTGATCATAAACCTGCAAATGGTTAGTTTTAATAGACAAATACATTTATCTTGGCCAAGGCTTCCACTTCTAGTGTAAATATTATCTACTTTCTAAACGTCACCATTCCATCATAACATCTTTAATCAATTACTTAAAGGCCTCTATTTTCTTAGCAAAAGTAGCCAGTACTAAAAGTACTCAGTATTCACTTCAAAATGGTGATTAACTCTTTAGTTATGCTCCTTTTTGAGGTGTAAACACAAGGGGGGTCCTTTACTATTCTGAAATAAGCCTAAATTAGACATATTATAGGCAGAGAGGTCGGTGCAATGGGGGGCGGCAGTTCTACAATTGTTGTCATGAAGCGGGCGGGGAAGGGAACGGGCCGGCAGGCCTGTCTCATTTACCATTTTCTACAAATGTTTCAGGTGTAGAAAAGGGTCTAAATGTAAGACAGCTTGGAAGATGTCTTGCATATAGAACTGGTGCTGGAAGCCCTGAAGTTATGAAGAGGCCTGCGCCTCTTCATAACTTAAGCGGAACCACCGCCAGCTTAGGGCTTCGTTAAGACCTGCGCCTAAAACACTGATCTTAATAAATGTGCCCCAAGATGTATACCTAAGACAACATGGCTGACCATCCGATCTAATCCTGATTCTGCAACACCTACAGTTAAAGAAGAGAGAACAACACCCGAGAGATGTCCCAGTCCTCTTCTTCCACAGGATAATTCAGAAGAACATTACTATGTCCCACAAGATGATCAGGTAGATGGATTTAAGGTCATCATGATGGAGGATGACTGGCCTCTCATATCAACAGGTAATAGACATGACTAAATACACATGTCCTCTCATTATCTGTATGTAAGGAATTAATTCAGTCACTGGATGTGTTTCCTACAGTAAAGGAAGAGATAATAACACCAGAGAGATGTCCCAGTCCTCTTCTTCTACAGGATGCGTCCGAAGAACATCACAATGTCCCACAGGATGATCAGGTAGATAGAGATAAGGTCTCATGAAATGTCCCCTATGATCTGTAGAAGACTGTGAAGATCTTGTGTTCAGTCTTGTTTTATCCACCAGTATTATATGTTTTATCCTTGTATAATGAGAAAGGTGGAGATGGCAGGATTACAGCTGACCATAGACGTTACATGTTGTCTGGATCTTCTCACTATTTTCTGCCTGTATAGACTTTTAAGATGGCCTTCTCTGTAAACTGCTGCAGATCTTTTGTGGCTGCACAAGAGTGGTACAACAGTTTTCTGAGAGGTCTTAGGCCAGGACCATACAGCAATACAAATGGTCAACCAAAGTTGTGTTTGGATTGTCAGCTTGAACATGAACATCAGGAGATAAATGCATCATTATCTTCAAAGGTTTTGTAGTCTATGGTGCAGTCTCCTGGTGTCTCCTTACTGTCAGAATGGCAGTACCAAGATCATACCACGGATTCTATTCTAGCACATGTAGATGCAAGTCATCCTCCTTACTTGCATAGAGTATAATAAAATATTCAGGGATGTAGCTAAAGGCTCATGTGCTCTGGTGCAAGAGTTCAGCTTGGTCCCCCTTCCCTCAGTGCTTTGTGGCCTAGGGGCAGGGAAGCACATAGCCTTCGTGCTGCCTGAGGCGAAAATTGAAACTGCATCCCCTGCCCCAAGCCAAATTCTTGACCTTACCCCTTCCCTCCAGCCAGAGATGTAATGTGACCTTCATGAACTTTGTATAATACCGGTGTCTTCTTATGTGACACAAGGGTCTTTGGGCCCCCTCAGCCTCCTAGGCCCAGTAGTGACTGCACCCCTAACAGCAGGGGTGGGGAACCTTTTTGCTGCCGAGGGCCATTTGGATATTTATAACATCTTTCGGGGGCCATACAAAATTCTCAGCTTAAAACTTTGACGGCTATATTTGGTCAAAGGTATAACTGACTCAGGGGTAAGTTACAGAAATTGAGCTTCGATTAAAAAAAAATCTAGAGCGCTATATTTTTGCAGCACAAAATGGCGCCTGCGCTATATATTACAAATAGTACAGGCGCCATTTTGACCACATATTGCAGTCTAATTTTTAAGTTGAGAATGTTATATATTTATTTCTTTATTTGGAATTGATGGCAGCCAAGCTAAACCCAGAGGGGTCCAAAGAGGGTTCACCCAGCTTTCACTCTCCTTGCCACTGTCCCTGCCTCTTTCTTCGCAAATGTCCCTGCCTTTGTCCCTTTCTCAGCCTCAGATCTGCTCCCCACCTCCACCAGCCTCAAATCACCCTCCTGTCAGACCCCCCCAGCCTACATCAGCCTCAGAGCAGACCCTCCCCAGCCTCAGATCAGACCCCATCAGACTTCAGATCAAACTTGCCTCTCCAGCTCCCTGGTCGTCTTCTCACTACGGTGTACTGTGACCAGACAGCGCACAGCTGTTGCCGGAAGAAGACCAGGGCGGGTGAGTACAGGTAGCAATGCGATGTTCTCACCTTCCTGTGCCTCCTGCATGCTAATGACGGCTTCTATAATGGAAGTGGTCATTAGCATTTTCACAATATGTTCTGGCAGGGGGCCGGGAGCCACATGAAATGGTCCTGTGGGCCAGAGGTTCCCCACCCCTGCCTTACAGCTACGCCCCTGATAATATTGGAAGTTGATTATTGGAAAAGCTACATAGGATTATTTTCATCAGCACATATAATTTTCTAGCTGCTCAGATGCATCCATACATTTTGAACCTTTGATTATTGATACCTGGCCATGGGATCTCTAGTCTGACCTCCAGTCTGAGGCTTGCTGTCTCTCTCCTGTGTGGCTGACATCCTGTGAACTACAAGATTACAGCATCATTTATCAGATCCCTCTGGAGAGCTCCCTCCCCACCAGCTACTCCTCCTTGTCTTCTGTATGTCCCTAAACATATCATGCTGCTGAAGATCTCATCTCTACATTATCCATTACACATGAAGAGCAAAGGTTTAGAGTCTAAACCTTGTAGAAGTGGAGAAACATTTAATTGTGCCACTGTCTTTAATGACAAAAAACACACTTGCCATTTTGCTTGTCCTGTTAAATAATCTGTCTGTACCAAACTCCTGACTTGTCATTTATAGGCCTCATAATAAAATGTCTGAGAAATGGAAGAGTGCAGAATGAAAGACCCATGCCTCGTCCTCCCAGAGTCAAAATGTATGTAGTACCAGCAGTATCAGAACCTGCCAGGAGTAGTAGTAGTTGGCCACAGTTCTCCCTGGCTCCTAATATTATTGAGGACACAGAGAATGGAATTGTGGACTGGGTGGCTCAACGTTTAGACTACCATGAGTAGAATATTCGGGTGAGGAGGGTCACCCCATGCATAGCTGTGTTTGTGGTGGTAGGAGTAGTGGCACCTGTAGCTGCACTGGTGGTGGTAGGGGCAGTGGTAGCAGCAGTGGAACTCAAGGCAAGTATAAAGCAGGGAACCTGGAGGGTGCTAGGAAGCCCATGATGACATATCACAGTTTTCATGGCGGGGAGGTTGAGGACTATTACAATGATTGTGTGTTGGACAGGATCTGGGAGCTAGATCAGGGTGCTGAGAAGAAGGTAACATCAGAGGAAGAGAATGGTGGCAGTGGCATCAATACAGAGTGAAGGCAACATACAGTTAGAACCTCCCAAAACCTGCCAGGGCCAGATCTGCTTCTAGTATTGTCAGCTTAGGAACTGGTGATGCTGATGATACTGTGGTCACAGGCTGAAAACGTGCCAGACCTAAAACAAGCTCGGCTGCAGCTCGCTCTGTGTGGAGTGTGCAAGTATCTCCTGTCTGGCAGTTTTTCTCTACGGTGCTGGAAAACAAAAGCAATGCCCTGTGCAAGATCTGCCAGATTACAATAAGCCATGGGAGTGACGGAGGTGTCTGCCAGCTACCACAACAAGAGATTCCTCCTTCTCCCAGTCTCCTTTGTGGCAGCCATGGTTAACAGAAGATATCACAGCAGCATGTCCAGTGTGACTTTTATTGGGGACCAGAGTGCACCCACAAGTACGACGTTTCGGCTACGCAGTAGCCTTTCTCAAGTATACTTGAGAATGTGGGAATAAGAGCAGAGAGTCATAAAATGCTAAAAAACTGGTTGACCAAGATTCAGTTTCTGGGCAGGCCCACACTCTCAGATAACCGATATGGGGCATTGGCAAGGATGGGGGTTGAGAGCTTGCTTGGAATAAAAGATCCATGCTTTGGGGTAGATGGGAGAAACTTGGAAAAAAAACTTGGAAGCTGGAGGAGGAGGCTGGGAGGAAGAGAGGAGAGGGTAGAGGAGGCCCATGTGTGTTTACTATAAACTGTAAGGAATTTTAATGTTGAGTTAAAGTAGCATTATATTGTATCCTGGAAATTGCTAGCAATTATAATTATTACTATGTGTGTGTATAATTATCTCGCTATGTAATATTTATTTCTTTTGTTTCACTGTAACTCCATATATACTCATCAATAATAATACTATAATATCAATTTTCCACACTATACAATATTTTTTTATTTTATACGTTCACTCGTGTCTCATTTATTGTATACAACCTCGAATCAGACCCAGTAAGAGGTTGTGTTGTATATGGTATATATTTATTATATATTTATATATAATAATTTCATACATATGTATAACAGAACAGATTAAGAATAAATGGTACAGCAGTAAAACAAGATGCACAGGGTGATTACAAAGAGATTGCACTGTCCCTGTAGTCTCCCTATGCTCTCTCTACAGTGTGTGAAAACTCTCTCTGCGATCTCCCTACACTGTCCCTATCCAAGATTCTACAATTAAAAGTTTTGTTAAACACTGTCCCTGGGGGGCGTGGCCAACTGCTGTCATGGTCGGACGCATCTGAGAGCAGCTCCATCTTCCACCAGCAATCCTGAGCCATCCTGACTCTACCAACTGCCGAATTTTCTCTCAGCAAGTGCACCTGGGTCTGCTAACAAGACCTGACCTGAACCATGAGCCCCAGCAAAGCGCAGATGGCGGCGGAGCGACTTAAGGAGTTCGCTAGACAGGACTCCCAGCATGGCGCCGCGGCTCCATCACCGACACGTGCGACCAGCACCAGGAACCAATCGTCTCAGCAATCACATTCTGATGCAGAGCCCGAACCGGAATTTACCCTGCAAACCTCCCATCAGCATCTTATGGCGGCCATAACCAGGTGCCAGGTCTCCCTGACGGGGAAGATAGAGGAGGTCAGAGTGGACTTGGGCCTATTACGTCAGTGCAACAGCTGCGGGAAAGGGTTCGACTCACTGAGACCAGGGTGTCTGACCTGGAGGACCTGACCAATCCCTTACCGGCGAGGATTGCCGCCGTGGAGGCATCCGTGGAGCTGTACCGTCGGAAATATGACGATCTTGAAAATCGCGCGCGTCGCAATAATGTGCGCATCATCGGCATGCCAGAGCGGGCAGAGCGCCCAGATCCAGCAGCCTTCTTGGAAGGGTGGTTTAAAGAGGTGTTCCCAAACGCTGTCTTTTCCTCCGCATATGCAGTTGAAAGGGCGCACCGAGTCCCAGCCAGACCACTTCCTCCTGGTGCCCCCCCGAGACCTCTGCTAGCCCGCATGCTAAACTGGCGTGACAGAAATCTTATTTTGGCGCAGGCCAGAGTTACACAAACCATATCGCTGGGCTCGGCGAATATCTCTTTGTATCCAGACTTTTCAGCTGACCTGCAGAAGAAACGAGCTACCTTCGTCTATCTATGAGAGTTATATGCAATGTACATCATTCTTGCCATAGTGAACCCCAGGAGCTGGGTTCTTATCCTTATTTTTACGACTGGTGCTCGCTATGGTGGATATTAAAGTAATGTCCTGGAATGTCAGAGGGTTAGGGGGACCTAGGAAACGCATAGCTGTGTTCTCACATATACGCAACTATGCTCCCCATATTCTAGGGTTACAGGAAACACACCTTACCACTGAAACAGGGGGGGAGGGTTAAGAAACCCTGGGCTCAATGGGTAGAAAGTGCATATGGTAACTCTTACTCCAAAGGGGTATCATTGCTGATCCACCAGGCGGTTCGGTGGGAACCGCATCACACGAATATTGACCCGGAGGGGAAATTTGTTTTTGTATATGCTCATATTAATGGAATGCTTTATGTGATATTGAATATGTAGAATCCTCCTCCAGCCAGTCTATCACTGCTTCAGGCAGCGGCGGGATTCGCGGCACAATTTCCATCAGCCGGGATTCTCGGCATGGGAGATCTTAATCTACTCCTGGATGACTCGAAAGATAGATTTCGCAACCCGTCCAATAGTCACTATGGGCGACCATCAAATAGAACGGCCATAGCACGCCTGCTGTCTGAACTGGGATGGATTGACATATGGAGGGAGAGATATCCAGAAAGAATAGAATTCTCTTGCTTTACTCCCTCTAGGGGAGCTTTATCTAGGATTGACTACCTCCTGGGCAACCCTGGCACCTTTATGGCTGTGCGGGAGATACATTATGGGCCCCAGGGTCCGTCTGACCAAGCACCCATGATGGCCTCGATCACTGACCCTTATACAGCTGCCCGCACGCCCAAGCAACGCATACACCCGTTCTGGCTGTCTTTAATGTCCCTGAATGATAGGGTACCTGATCAGCTCCACATATTTCTTGCAGTTAACTTAGCTGACACGGACCCGGCCCTGCTGTGGGAAACCTTAAAGGCCTTCCTGCGTGGGTGCATCAAGTCCTCCATCTCTTACATTAAGAAATGTACTCGTCGTAAGGAGGAGGATTTTGGCATGCAGTGCAGAAATGCAGAACTTGCATATGTCTCTGATCCCACTGAAGAGAATAGGAGGTACTGGATGCTGAAAGGTAGAAACTACATGAACCACTTGCAGGAAAAGAGTGATCGCAAGATGCTTTTCTTGCAGCAGCAAACCTTTGAACAAGGTAGTAAAGTAGGCAAAGTACTGGCACAGGTAGTAAGAAGAAACAACATGTCCCCACCGATACTACGTATTGCAGACAAAGGCGGGATAGCAGTATCAGAACCTGAGGGTATATTGGATCGGTTCAGGGAGTTTTATCAAGACCTACATTTGTGGCCAAAAGTTTTGAGAATGACAAAAATATTAGTTTTCACAAAGTTTGCTGCTAAACTGCTTTTAGATCTTTGTTTCAGTTGTTTCTGTGATGTAGTGAAATATAATTACACGCACTTCATACGTTTTCAAAGACTTTTATCAACAATTACATGACATTTATGCAAAGAGTCAGTATTTGCAGTGTTGGCCCTTCTTTTTCAGGACCTCTGCAATTCGACTGGGCATGCTCTCAATCAACTTCTGGGCCAATTCCTGACTGATAGCAACCCATTCTTTCATAATCACTTCTTGGAGTTTGTCAGAATTAGTGGGTTTTTGTTTGTCCACCCGCCTCTTGAGGATTGACCACAAGTTCTTAATGGAATTAAGATCTGGGGAGTTTCCAGGCCATAGACCCAAAATGTCAACGTTTTGGTCCCCGAGCCACTTAGTTATCACTTTTGCCTTATGGCAGGGTGCTCCATCGTGCTGAAAAATGCATTGTTCTTCACCAAACTGTTGTTGGATTGTTGGAAGAAGTTGCTGTTGGAGGGTGTTTTGGTACCATTCTTTATTCATGGCTGTGTTTTTGGGCAAAATTGTGAGTGAGCCCACTCCCTTGGATGAGAAGCAACCCCACACATGAATGGTCTCAGGATGCTTTACTGTTGGCATGACACAGGACTGATGGTAGCGCTCACCTTTTCTTCTCCGGACAAGCCTTTTTCCAGATGCCCCAAACAATCGGAAAGAGGCTTCATCGGAGAATATGACTTTGCCCCAGTCCTCAGCAGTCCATTCACCATACTTTCTGTAGAAGATCAATCTGTCCCTGATGTTTTTTTTGGAGAGAAGTGGCTTCTTTGCTGCCCTTCTTGACACCAGGCCATCTTCCAAAAGTCTTCACCTCACTGTGCGTACAAATGCGCTCACACCTGCCTGCTGCCATTCCTGAGCAAGCTCTGCACTGGTGGCACTCCGATCCCGCAGTTGAATACTCTTTAGGAGACGATCCTGGCGCTTGCTGGACTTTCTTGGACGCCCTGAAGCCTTCTTAACAAGAATTGAACCTCTTTCCTTGAAGTTCTTGATGATTCTATAAATTGTTGATTGAGGTGCAATCTTAGTAGCCACAATATCCTTGCCTGTGAAGCCATTTTTATGCAACGCAATGATGGCTGCACGCGTTTTATTGTAGGTCACCATGGTTAACAATGGAAGAACAATGATTTCAAGCATCACCCTCCTTTTAACATGTCAAGTCTGCCATTTTAACCCAATCAGCCTGACATAATGATCTCCAGCCTTGTGCTCGTCAACATTCTCACCTGAGTTAACAAGACGATTACTGAAATGATCTCAGCAGGTCCTTTAATGACAGCAATGAAATGCAGTGGAAAGGTTTTTTGGGGATTAAGTTAATTTTCATGGCAAAGAAGGACTATGCAATTCATCTGATCACTCTTCATAACATTCTGGAGTATATGCAAATTGCTATTATAAAAACTTAAGCAGCAACTTTTCCAATTTCCAATATTTATGTAATTCTTAAAACTTTTGGCCACGACTGTATACTGTTCTCATGCTCAGTACTCTACACAAGCATTAGAGGACTACCTCCAGGAAGTATCCTACCCGCAGTTGTCTGCATCGGATAGAGAAATGTTAGACGAGGAGATTACTTTGGAGGAGGTGAGTGAGGCGATTTCAGGGTTAAATCTGGGTAAAGCCCCCGGTCCGGATGGGATACCATTAGAGGTGTATTCTAGGTATGTAGATATACTAGCAGCGCAGCTTCTGCGCATGTACAAAGCGTCTCTGGATAGTGATGTACTTCCGGAATCGCTGTATGAGGCCTCCATCGTAGTCCTGTTGAAGCCTGATAAAGATCCCTTAGAGTGCGGGTCGAACCGTCCTATTTCGCTGTTAAACCTAGACTACAAAATTCTTACCAAATTGCTAGCGAATAGATTGAACAGGGTTATATCATCTATTATACACGAAAATTAATCTGGTTTTATTCCTGGCAGATCTACCTAGTAACATATGTAGAGTACAGGTTATTGCTCAGCTGGGATGTGCGGACCGGAAATTGTGGGCTTTGGCCGCTTTAGATACCGCCAAAGCGTTCGATTCAGTTGAATAGCCTTATCTGGCACAAGTCCTCAAGCTTTTTGGCTTCGGTCCCACATTCATCAAATGGGTCAATATCCTGTATAAATCCCCGACTGCGAACATCATGATTAATGGTTCCTTGTCATCTACATTTAAACTATACAGGGGTACCAGGCAGGGATGTCCCCTATCTCCCTTGCTGTTCGCGGTAGCCATTAAACATCTGGCACTGAGGATCCGCTAGGATGATATTTATAAAGGAATTGCCCTGGGAAATAGGGAGGACCGGCTGGGCTTATATGCTGATGATCTTATTTTGTACATGGATTCCGTAGAATGTACCTTACCAAGAGCAATAACCCTTATTGAGCAGTTTGGTGCCTTTTCTGGACTATGTATAAATTGGGCCAAGTCGGCCATTATGCCTCTGTGGGCCTCAGACTGGCCATTGGTGTATCAGAACCTGATGGTAGTGGATAGATTTAAATATCTAGGGGTAATCATCACAAAAGACCCAGCCACCTCACATGAACTGAACACAAGTCCCCTGGTGCCATATTTTATAGACAAGTTTAAATCTTGGAACACTTTGCCGCTGTCCACCATGGGCCGCATAATCAAAATGATTCTTCAACCCAAAGCTTTATATCTACTGGAACACGCTTGTGTACCTATCCCACGTACATTCTTTGATAGATTGCACTCACTCATGGCGACATTCATATGGGGTAGGAATAGGCGGAAATTAGCCATTAAATCCCTACAGAGGAGTTGGGATCAAGGTGGGGCGGCTTTACCGGACCTACATTTGTATTTTCTTGCTGGTCAGTTGCGATATTTGGTGCCATGGGTGACCCGGAATGTGCTTCCTAACTCTGAATATTACCTGCGGGAATACTTGCAGCTCTCCACCCTATGGCCTGTTCTTGAGGGCCTGACATCCATATCAGGCTCGCTCCTACCGATTCATAAGCTGGCGCATCAGGTGTGGAGGGCTGCAAAGTTGCAGCAGTACAAGGATTTGTCGGATGATATTCCGCTGTGGAATAATCCATTGTTTCCACATTTTATTGCACTGTGAAGGGGAGTCGGTATGGAAAGGATATGGTATATGATATTTGAGAGATTTGTATGAAAATGCCATTCTGTTCTCCTTCTCCCAGTTGCAGACTAAAGTGGGAGTTTTGAGGCCACACTTCTTTAGATACCCGCAATTGAGACATGCCCTCCAAGCCCAGATACGGGCCCTCAAAGGACCTGTGTCCGCGTATCCACTAATTGGGGTTTTCAGGACCCAAGGACCAAGGGGAATGATATCCGCCATTTACACACATCTGCTCAACCTCAAAATCTCAGCTTTGCCATTGGGTGCAGAACATAAATGGAGAGGGAATATACTTACTTTAACGGATGAGGAATGGGGGGAGGCCTTGGAAGCCCCAATAGCTGTATCTCCATCTCTCACTAATAGATTGATACAACTTTTCATATTGCACAGGTGTTACCTCACCCCGACCAGGCTTTTTAAAATAGGTAGGCGGCCCCACACGGAATGTCATAGATGCTCACAGTTGAATGCTGATTTTTGGCACCTAATCTGGGATTGCAGGTACATACAGTCGTACTGGAAGGAGGTGGTGGAAGTAGTTTCCTCCCTGATCCCGGACACACTAGTTGTTGACCCCAAATCTTGCCTTCTGGGAATTATAGAAGATGAGTCACGTTCACGTTATACACTCACTTTCATCAGGGAGGCCCTATTTATAGCCAGGAAAGCCATTGCCCTTAGGTGGATGGCAGATAGACCCCCTACGGTTAGCCAGTGGAAAGCCCTTGTCAACAACATCATCCCTTTTGAGAGGATTATATACTCCCGCAGGGGATGCCCCCAGAAATTCCAAAAGATATGGGGCCCGTGGTGCGCTTCTCCTCTGACTACCACAGCAGCCTATCTACACTCTGTGGCTTAATTACTCTACTTCAATCACTACGTGATTTCAGGATTCAAGTGTAACGGATCTCCTGGCACCCCGACCGGGTACCTCCGTTGATAAATGCTCCCAGTGCCTCCCGAGGACTCCAAGCACTCCGCTCGACACCGATACCACCACAGGAACCAGGAACAGCTCTTACAAGAGCTAGGAGTAATAGCCAGGGGAGTATACAAGTATAGCAATCCCCACACACATGAGACGAGGCTCTATGTTGAGTGTAAAACAGGAACCCTTTATTGAGGGCTACCCGCCCGTATTTATGCAGGTCCCCATCTGGTGTACACGCCCCTAGGGTACCAGAAGGAAGACCGTGACACAGGACAGATACGTAGCAGCAACACAGACACAACACATCCCCACAATGCATCATGGTTTCCTCCTCTCTGCCCTGGAGACACCCGAGGAGAAATTCTATTATCTCTCAGGACAAAGGGAAATCACCAATACACATGTGGGAACAACAGGACAGGAATCACCACCCAAACACACAATGTCACACCCCCACAGCAAACACAGACATTTAACATATTCCCAGATAGCTCAAGTCTGAGTGCATATCATTAGGTGAATGGCACTCAGAATACACAAATACAATAAAATTAGCTGTCTGGGTACCCTCACATAACAAACAATACAATTACACAGACAGATGGTTCTGTCACACACCTCAAAACCCCACATGTCCCCATATGGCTTGGATCTGAGCGCTCAGATGCCACAAACACAGTCAAATCGCCATGGGGTTGAAGTTTTGCATGGGCTGATGAGAGGGCCCATAATCCTGGGGCAAGAGGCTGGCAACCAGGCCCTTCCAAAACCCAGTGGCGAGGTTATTTTCGCCACACATCTCCCCCTCCCAGGGAAGACTAACCAGATACCCGACCTCACGCCGGTCGGTACCTGAGTTAGTCTGGCAGCCCACCCACAACCAAATACTGGACCTGTTGAATTTGGTAGCCTGTCTCTGTCCAGTGAGTCCACCAAGGTTATGTTGGTAGCTGGTACTCCCGGTCTCTGTGTTGCTCCCTGGCTTGGAGTGGAGGTTGCTTTGTGGGCAGGGATCAGCGGTACTCTGCCCTGGTGCCAGCGCTACCACGGAAGAAGCCTGGTTGGAGTCTGGTTGTTGGAGGGGGAGACCGACTGTCTCCCCTTTGGCTAAACAGCCCTGTTGCTGGGGGACAGGACCGACTGTCCCTACCCCCTGTGCTGTAAGTGCAGAGACCACGGTCTTATCTGCACTGTTGGGCTTACTGTCTCCCCCTGGTGCATTAAGCTGCCGCTGGGGAGAGGGGGTAACAAGCTCCTCTCCCATACATACTTCCAGCCGCTGGGGAGGGCGACCGACCGTCTCCGCTCCTAATACAGTGTCCTGCTGCTGGGGAAAGGAGACTGGGCTCTCTATTCCCTGCTGGACACTCTTCCGCTGGGGGACAGGACCGACTGTCTCTGCCCCCTGTAACTCCGCCTGCCGCTGGCGAATGGAGACTGGGCTCCCAATTCCCAATAAATCACACGGCCGCTGGGGAATGGAGACTGGGCTCTCAATTCCCAATAAATCACACGGCCGCTGGGGAATGGAGACTGGGCTCCCAATTCCCTGTAAATCACCCAGCCGCTGGGGAATGGAGACTGGGCTCCCAATTCCCTGCAATTCACACTGCCAATAGGGAGAGGGGGTAACAAGCTCCTCTCCCATACATACTTCCAGCCTCTGGGGAGGGAGACCGACTGTTTCCGCTCCCAATACAGTGTCCTGTTGCTGGGGAAAGGAGACTGGGCTCTCTGTTCCCTGTAGGACACTCTGCCGCTGGAGGACAGGACCGACTGTCTCTGCCCCCTGTAACTCAGCCTGCCGCTGGGGAATGGAGACTGGGCTCCCAATTCCCTGTAGGAGCAGTGGAGAGACCTCAGTCCCATCTCCACCGGCCACCTGGGGTTCTTCCCAGTAAACATACACAATATCCTCCCAGCTGAAAGGCTCTGGACCTGGGTCTGACTTCTTGCTGTCCTGCTGAGCCTTCCCAATGGAGTGGAAGAGATCTCGGTAGTCCTGCTCCAGTTCCCACTCCAGGGTTGCTAGGTGAGCCAGGTCTTTCTCTACCTCATGGGGGTCATCCCAATCCTGCCTAGCCTCCCTCTCGTAGAAAATGTCCTGAAGTCTGGACTGTGCAGGGCACCCGAAGTCAGGCTCTGCAAAGGACTCCCATAACAAGCCAGGACCATCAAACTCCTCTCCCTCTGGCTTGTCATGCTCAGCTGTCCAGGGTATATACTGTGCAATATACCACCAGAGTGCCTGGTAGGCATCCTCCAGCCATAGCTCCTGCCATACCCGGTGCTCTAGTTCCTTCACCCATTCCTCCAGGGGCTGCTCTCCCAGGAAGGGCATCCGCAGGGCGACTTGCTTCTGCAATCGCTGCTCTTCACTGAGGAGACTCTCGCCTTGCTGGTATTGTACATTATCCAGGGCCTGGTACCAGATGCCTTTTCTTAATGCATCCCGGCCATCCAGGTCTTCCTCATCGTATGCCACTGCTGGTTCCATCCTGCTGCTGTCAGGGTCGCTGTACTGG
Organism: Bufo bufo; assembly: GCF_905171765.1. NCBI lineage: Eukaryota > Metazoa > Chordata > Amphibia > Anura > Bufonidae > Bufo > Bufo bufo. The sequence goes on along the minus strand of NC_053394.1, from coordinate 387,859,581 downwards.
GACATGCGTTGCCCTCAAATTGTAATTCCAGGGAATGATGTTACTTTGTAGCTGTCCTTCTGGGCTGTGAGAATGATCCCGCTGCTTGCCACCAATGTAACGGATCTCCTGGCACCCCGACCGGGTACCTCCGTTGATAAATGCTCCCAGTGCCTCCCGAGGACTCCAAGCACTCCGCTCGACACCGATACCACCACAGGAACCAGGAACAGCTCTTACAAGAGCTAGGAGTAATAGCCAGGGGAGTATACAAGTATAGCAATCCCCACACAGATGAGACGAGGCTCTATGTTGAGTGTAAAACAGGAACCCTTTATTAAGTGCTACCCGCCCATATTTATGCAGGTCCCCATCTGGTGTACACGCCCCTAGGGGACCAGAAGGAAGACTGTGACACAGGACAGATACGTAGCACTCAGGATACACAGACACAACACATCCCCACAATGCATCATGGTTTCCTCCTCTCTGCCCTGGAGACACCCGAGGAGCAATTCTATTATCTCTCAGGACAAAGGGAAATCACCAATACACATGGGGGAACAACAGGACAGGAATCACCACCCAAACACACAATGTCACAGCAAACACAGACATTTAACATATTCCCAGATAGCTCAAGTCTGAGTGCATATCATTAGGTGAATGGCACTCAGAATACACAAATACAATAAAATTAGCTGTCTGGGTACCCTCACATAACAAACAATACAATTACACAGACAGATGGTTCTGTCACACACCTCAAAACCCCACATGTCCCCATATGGCTTGGATCTGAGCGCTCAGATGCCACAAACACAGTCAAATCGCCATGGGGTTGAAGTTTTGCATGGGCTGATGAGAGGGCCCATAATCCTGGGGCAAGAGGCTGGCAACCAGGCCCCTCCAAAACCCAGTGGCGAGGTTATTTTCGCCACATCAAGGATGTGACCTAATTAATGGAGCCAAATCACATTGCACTATTGGTAAAACTGATGTTTATTGGCATGATGTACTAATGAAGTGTTTTGACTATTATTCTTCATGATGTTGCGGGAAATCTTTTTCTTTTATTAAGTATTGTGAGGCATTGCATACTGTACTGTTCTTTGACTGAACTGTTATTTCTTGCTTGCTATTCTTCAATAAAGCGAGTTTAAAAAAAAACACTGTCCCTAGCACTTGTCACGTCTCTCCCTATTCTCAGTTCACAATAAAATGGTGGAGACAGGGCAGGATGAGGATTTTATTGGGCAGTCACTGCGGATTAGCTGGCTGCACAGCATTACGGGTCATATTGTGTTCCTGGGCTTCTTTTACCTTGTAACATGTGTAGCCGCAATTTTAGGGGAAAAAAAACGATTTGTTGCCACGAAGCGAGAGAAAATATGGATTTGTGGCAAATAGCATTTTCCTAGAGGAAGAGGATGGTGGCAGTGGCAGCAATACAGAGTGAAGGCAACATACAGTTAGAACCTCCCAAAACCTGCCAGGGCCAGATCTATTTATATATAATAATTTCATACATATGTATAACATATGCACACTGCGTAGCCGAAGCGTCGTACTTGTGGGTGCACTCTGGTCCCCAATAAAAGTCACACTGGACATGCTGCTGTGATATCTTCTGTTAACCATTTATACCTATGGGACGGCGTTGGATTGGCTGTTCCTCCACGGCTGGTGCATTCCAGACAGACCAGAAGGTCCATTTTGTGCTGCTCTACAACTATTTCTTATCACTGCTTTGTGGCAGCCAGGCGGCATCCACGTGCAGTACTGTGTCCGAGTCGTCATCAGTTACTGCTTCTCCTTCTCAGACTGCCTCCTCCTATTCTGTCCCACATCAGCCATCGATAATGGAATGTGTGGCCAAGAAACAACTCTGCTTGCACAAGTTGCTGGTGGTGCAGTCTCTGTGGTACCACTTTGTGGACTCTGTTGCCTTTAGTGGGCTAATGGCATGTGCTCAGCCTCACTAGAAGTTATCTAGCTGGCATTTTTTTTTTTAAAAGCCATCCCTGCTTTGTACACTCAAGTGGCGGTGAATGTAGGCCACTCCTTGCAATTCTAGCTGTGCAGCAAGGTACACACCATGGACACCTGGAGCAACGGTTACGGACTGGAACAGTTCATGCCTTTCACAGCTCATTAGATGAATGTTTTTTGCAGCGAGGCAGCACTGTAGCAAGAAGGCCAGGTCCTATTGACAACTCCACGTGTGTCCCGACACCAGACACTTATCGGCCTCCTCCATGGATATCCTCCTGTCCCAAACAGAAGCAGGGCAGAACATCGCTCCCACTCCCCCTTCTTCCTATCATGTAAAGCGTTGCCATGCAGTTTTAGAGCTGATCTCCCTGGGTGATAGTAGCCACATAGCCAAATACTTTCTAAAGTGCATCAAGCAGCAAACAACCGCGCTGGCTGTCTCCTCACCTAACTCCAACTGGGCAAGGTGGTCAGAGACAATTGCAGGAACATTGTGGCTGCTTTGTGTTTGGGAGAAATAACACATGCTACCTGAATGATGCATGCGATAAGTCTAGTCGAGCAGCATTTGTTAAAAAAAAAGTACAGTGGCTTTTGGAAGGTACTAATAATAGTAATAATAATCATATAATATAATCGTAATCAGTTCTCACCTCTTCTGTCCTTATACTATATACAGTGATAAGCAGCGTGTTCTAGTGGTGATAGATAATCAGTTCTCACCTCTCCTGTCCTTATATATTATAGAGGCATAGTCGGGATGATCTAGTGATGATAATTAGTTCTCACCTCTCCTGTGTTCTCCGCTGTCCTTTTGGTATAAACACTGATAAGCAGGGAGTTGTAGTGATTAGTGTTAAGCTAATTGAAGCAAAACTAATTGACTTTGATCCAAATTCTCTCGCTTCGTGGCAACAAATCTTTTTTTTTCCCCCTAAAATTGCGGCTACACATGTTACAAAGTAAGGCTCCATTCACACGTCCGCAATGTGTTTTGCGGACACACGGAGCCACGGATCCGCAAAACACGGAAAGCGGCAATGTGCGTTCCGCATTTTGCGGACCGCACATTGACGGCACTAATAGAATATGCCTGTTCTTGTCCGCAATTGCGGACAAGAATAGGACATGTTCTATTTTTTTGCGGAAACGGAAGCACGGATGCGGAAGTGTGGATCCGCAAATGTGGATGCGGACAGCACATTTCGGCCCCATTGAAAATGAATGGGTCTGCACCCGTTCCGCAAAATTGCGGAACGGATGCGGATCCATTTTGCGGACGTGTGAATGGGGCCTAAAAGAAGCCCAGGAACGCAATATGACCCATAATGCTGTGCAGCCAGCTAATCCGCAGTGACTGCCCAATAAAATCCTCATCCTGCCCTGTCTCCACCATTTTATTGTGAACTGAGAATAGGGAGAGACGTGACAAGTGCTAGGGACAGTGTTTAACAAAACTTTTAATTGTAGAATCTTGGATAGGGACAGTGTAGGGAGATTGTAGAGAAAGTTTTCACACACTGTAGAGAGAGCATAGGGAGACTGCAGGGACAGTGCAATCTCTTTGTAATCACCCTGTGCATCTTGTTTCACTGCTGTACCATTTATTCTTAATCTGTTCTGTTATACATATGTATGAAATTATTATATATAAATATATAATAAATATATACCATATACAACACAACCTCTGACTGGGTCTGAATCGAGGTTGTATACAATAAATGAGACACGAGTGAACGTATAAAATAAAAAAAATATTGTATAGTGTGGAAAATTTATATTATAGTATTATTATTGATGAGTATATATGGAGTTACAGTGAAACAAAAGAAATAAATATTACATAGCGAGATAATTATACACACACATAGTAATAATTATAATTGCTAGCAATTTCCAGGATACAATATAATGCTACTTTAACTCAACATTAAAATTCCTTACAGTTTATAGTAACCACACATGGGCCTCCAATACTTGTCTCTCCTCTACCCTCTCCTGTCCTCTCTTCCTCCCAGCCTCCTCCTCCAGCTTCCAAGTTTTTTCCCCATGTTTCTTCCATCTACCCCAAAGCATGGATCTTTTATTCCTTGCAAGCTCTCAACCCCCATCCTTGCCAATGCCCCATATCGGTTATCTGAGAGTGTGGGCCTGCCCAGAAACTGAATCTTGGTCAACCAGTTTTTTAGCATTTTATGACTCTCTGCTCTTATTCCCACATTTTGGGTGCCTTTTGTTCTCTGCTAATCAGCATATGTAAGAGATGCAGGATTCTACAAGGCCTTTATCTGCGAGAATCGGAGTAAGACAAAAGCAGCTAGATACATACTAATAAATTCCGTTACCTACCCTTCTCTGATTCACACAAATAAATCCCTCATAATCTATCAAATATAATGTAATATAATGCATATATTATTTTCAAAACCTGTATTTCTTACACCCCTATAACACTGTCCTCCACAGATCCCCCTATAACACTGTCCTCCACAGATCCCCCTATAACACTGTCCTCCACAGATCCCCCTATAACACTGTCCTCAACAGATCCTTCCCTATAACACTGTCCTCAACAGATCCTTCCCTATAAAACTGTCCTCCACAGATCCTTCCCTATAACACTGTCCTCCACAGATCCTTCCCCATAACACTGTCCTCCACAGATCCTTCCCTATAACACTGTCCTCCACAGATCCTTCCCTATAACACTGTCCTCCACAGATCCTTCCCTATAACACTGTCCTCCACAGATCCTTCCCTATAACACTGTCCTCCACAGTTCCTTCCCTATAACACTGTCCTCCACAGTTCCTCCTATAACACTGTCCTCCACAGATCCCCCTATAACACTGCTCTCCACAGATCCCCCTATAACACTGCCCTCCACAGATCCCCCTATAACACTGCCCTCCACAGATCCTTCCCTATAACACTGCCCTCCACAGTTCCCCCTATAACACTGCCCTCCACAGATCCCCCTATAACACTGTCCTCCACAGATCCCCCCATTAGTTCAAAACCCACCAAAAGCACACCATTTAGTTCAAAATATTTTCTTTTCTTAATTTTCCTCCTAAAAAACCTAGGTGCGTCTTACATCATTACATCGTATAAAGTGAAAAATATGGTAATTCTAACTCCCCAGCAGTTTTCTAAAGTTGCCCCCACACACCCTTCCATCAGGAGGTAGATTCCGTAGGTTTGTTTGTTAGCAAGCACTATCCCGTGCCAGAGGTAGAATAGCGGTTCCCTGCCTAAAAAATATGTCCATGAGCAAACCCTCCCTACATGTTTCACCAGCACACTGGCTTCATCAGGGGAGTTTGGGTTGTGCTAAGGGGAAGCTCAAGGACCTGCCACATTTTATTGTAATCCTGCGCCCGCCTTTTTTCACAGCCAATAGTGAAGTCCCCCTGGGCCAGGGAACCATTGGGAAAGCAGTATAGGATTTTTTTTCATCAGCACATATAACGTCAACTCACTAGCAATTTTCTAAATGCTCAGATGCATCCGTACATTTTATACCCTTTGATTATGGACATCTGGCCATGTAATCTCCAGTCTGACCACCGAGGCTTGCTGACCTGTCAGACAGGAGATCAGTCTCTCCTGTGTGGCTGACATCCTGTGAACTACAAGATTACAGCATCATTTATCAGATCCCTCTGGAGAGCTCCCTCCCCACCAGCTACTCCTCCTTGTCTTCTGTATGTCCCTACACATAGCATGCTGCTGAAGATATCATTCCTACATTATCCAATAAACTGGGAAAGCACATATTTAAACGATAAGTCCCTGAAATAATTACTAATCAGGTTCAGTAAGAATTTTGAAAAAATTTATCTGCCTAGGGGTGTAGGAAAAGAGCAAGGGGAGACCCCAGCAGTGGAGGAGATCTCTCTCCACACCTAGGTTCTGATAGGAGTGTGTATGTGTGATCTGAACGTACCTACTTCTCCTCCCTCCTTCCCCCGCTTAGTAGTGTGAGAAAGGAGTAAGGGGAGACCTTAGGAGTGGACACTCTCCACACCTATGTATGACTGCTCACTAAAGCGAGTATTCACAAAATTGAGTGCTCCTCTGCTATTTTGGAAGAATCCAGTAGGTAACCTGCAGCCAGACCACATAGAGACCACTAGACCTGGGACATATTGGGTAATCTAGATACCTATAGATTTACCCTAAAATGCTTGTGGATCAACCCCCGACCAGAATTCATGTGCACTTTGAGCCAACACCTCACTCCAATATCCTATCAGATGATCGACGTGATCTGTACACCATAACATAATAGTGACAGCGGGACCCCCATAGTTTTAATGGATCACACTTGTATTTCCTTTTAGCATAAATAATAAAAGTTATGTTTTATCTTAATAAGGGTGACCCTGTACAGGGACTATTTTGGGGGTTATCAATCCTCTCATTCAGTTTTTGTCAAGATACCATCTACCGTGGAGCGCTCGTCCCCACTATGGTCACATGGTATACCTGGACTGCTTCAACTGTATCTATACCATGTGACCACATAGAACTGGAAACATGTGACCATAGCGGGGACGAGCGATCCACGGTAGAGCCAGCAATACTAGTTTTAAAATCGGCTACCGAGTCCTTGGCGATGGAGACGAAATGTTTTTGGTCACGGTCAGTGGATGACAAGTTTAGGGACTGGACCACATGATCTTTGTGTAGAATTTACGCAGGGAAGAGAACAGAACCGGTGAATGAAGTATATTAGTGAGTTAACATGAATATAAGGCCCTTTCAATAATGTGCAATTGCTCAGCATAGCAGCAGAATGCTATTTGGGGTGCTGTGCTGGCAATAAGCCTATGTAGCAACTTGAGGTTTTAAAAAAGAAAAGTTATAACTATGCCCTTACACAGTCCATCTGAGTGAAAGAAAAGTTTAATTACTCTATAATTGTGCCTCTGTCTTTTAAATTACAGAAAACTCACTTGCAATTTTGCTAGTACTGTTTAATAATCTGTGTGTACAGAACCCCTGACTTTTCATTTATAGGCCTCATAATAAAATGTCTGGAAAACGGAAGAGTACAAAATAAAAAGACCCATGCCTCGTCCTCCCAGAGTTAGAATGTGGGTGGTAGCAGCGGTATCAGTACTGGCCAGGAGTAGTAGTAGTTGGCCACAGTTCTCCCTGGCTCATAAAAAAAGTGCTAAATTATTATTGAGGACAAAGAGGATGGGATTGTGGACTGGGGGAAGTATGGGGGGTATTAATATTACTGAAGGCACTGTCAGAGGTATTATTAATACTGGTAACACAACCAGGGCATTTTTATTGCTGGGTCCACTATAAGTGGACGTTAAACTACTAGGACACCATAGGGGGCCTTACAGGGGCTTTAAAGCTATAGGGGTTTAGATGCTGTAAGTTTGTGTAGTGATCAGCGGCAGTGTACTACAACCTATTCATATTATTATGGGGAGGGGGAACCCTATCCAAAGTTTGCCCTGGGGCCCTTAGAGCTCTAGTTAAGCCACTGTGTCTTTATACTATAAACAGTGATAATCGGGGTGTTCTAGTGATGATAGATAATCAGTTCTCACCTCTCCTGTGCTCTCCCCTGTCCCTTATACTAGGTACAGTATCTTCATGCCTGCAGTCATCCCAAAACTGGTAGACAGAAAAGGAAGACAGCATTAAAGGGTTTGTTCAGGAATAAGTAACTTTTCACATGTGTCCGCAGCCTCTACAATGGAAAGAGTCATACGTACCTGCTACCCTCAGCTCCGGTTATGCACGCTGGCTCCATTATGTCCATCTTCCAGTAAATGTTGTTTGCTTCCTTGCCGGTACAGGCATGGTCACCTGCTTCCAGTCATTTGCTGCAGCAGAGCAGATGATTATGCCCATTCCTAGGAAGTAAACAAGCCACAGATCGAAAGAACTTTGGCTTACCGGCTTCACAGCCCTGGGGCGGGCAGCAAGGGCAACAGGTGCACAATATAATGTTATATACACACAATGTAATGTTAGGGATGGAATATAAGGGCTGCTCTCCCTGCATTGCAAACTAGTTGAAATAATGAAGCAATCAGATTGGATTTATACAGGAGACCTGCAGATATTTGGGTCAGATAACTCCTGCTGTCCAGTCGTTTTTGGTCAACTTTTCAGGTCATATAAAACCTTCTACACGACTTCTCCAACCGTCTCATGACTTCTACAATATTTCTTTCACAGCTTGTGAATCCGGGTGAAGATCTGAACATTATATATGTTACAGAGACATATGTGAGGGGCGATGAGCAGAGTACAGAGGACATTCCTACAGATAACCGCCCAGGTGAGTAGTGACCACTAAGTAAAGCAGAGAAGACTCACAGATTCTACTCCTTCCCTGGATGATACAATTTTATGTTATATTTTTAGGTTCTCTCTTCTGTCATTTTTTTTTGCGTTATATTCACCGATTTCAGCTAAAATTCTAATTAAATATGGATGGAAATGTGACAGCGTTATAGGTGATATACAGTATGTACTGTATATGATACATATAGTCCATCCTCAGGAGATGTCATTAATATCAGATCGGCGGCAGATTCAACTCCCGGCAGCCTTGTCGGGAGTTGAGAACCCCTTTAATCATCTGCAAATGCTAAAAAACGGAAACCAAATACACAAAACATCTTGCTTTATTCAGTATTGAGTATGAGAGCCACGTGCATAAATACATTCACTTTTACACGCCTTGGCATCCTACCAATGAGGTTACTAATGATTGTCTGAGGAATGTTCTGCCATGCTGAATGCATTTGGGCAAGCAAATCATCAAGATCTGTTGCTGGTGCCTACAGTATCCCACAAAAGTCAGTCCACCCCTCACATTTTTGTAAATATTTTATTCTATCTTTTCATGGGACAACCCTCAAGATCTGACACTTTGATACAATGTAAAGTAGTCAGTGTACAGCTTGTAAAAAAACTGACAGGGTGGCAGCATCCCCGCAAGGAAAGATATTTATCTAAACTAAAAAAAAAAAAAAACATGAAAGGTCCTCTTTAACCACTTCAGCCCCCATAGCTTAACCACCTCAGCCCCTAAAGCTTAAACACTCTTAAAGACCAGGCCACTTTTTACACTTCTGACCTACCCTACTTTCACCGTTTATTGCTCGGTCATGCAACTTACCACCCAAATGAATTTTGCCTCCTTTTCTTCTCACTAATAGAGCTTTCATTTGGTGGTATTTCATTGCTGCTGACATTTTTTACTTTTTTTGTTATTAATCGAAATTTAACGATTTTTTTGCAAAAAAATGTCATTTTTCACTTTCAGTTGTAAAATTTTGCAAAAAAAAACACATCCATATATAAATTTTGCTCTAAATTTATTGTTCTACATGTCTTTGATAAAAAAAAAATGTTTGGGTAAAAAAAAAATGGTTTGGGTAAAAGTTTATAGCGTTTACAAACTATGGTACAAAAATGTGAATTTCCGCTTTTTGAAGCAGCTCTGACTTTCTGAGCACCTGTCATGTTTCCTGAGGTTCTACAATGCCCAGACAGTACAAACACCCCACAAATGACCCCATTTTGGAAAGTAGACACCCTAAGGTATTCGCTGATGGGCATAGTGAGTTCATAGAACTTTTTATTTTTTGCCCATCAGCGAATACCTTTGGGTGTCTTCTTTCCAAAATGCGGTCACTTGTGGGGTAGTTATACTGCCCTGGCATTCTAGGGGCCCAAATGTGTGGTAAGGAGTTTGAAATCAAATTCTGTAAAAAATGGCCGGTGAAATCCGAAAGGTGTTCTTTGGAATGTGGGCCCCTTTGCCCACCTAGGCTGTAAAAAAGTGTCACATGTGGTATCTCCGTACTCAGGAGAAGTTGGGGGATGTGTTTTGGGGTGTCATCTTACATATACCCATGCTGGGTGAGATAAATATCTTGGTCAAATGCCAACTTTGTATAAAAAAATGGGAAAAGTTGTCTTTTGCCAAGATATTTCTCTCACCCAGCATGGGTATATGTAAAATGACACCCCAAAACACATTCCCCAACTTCTCCTGAGTACGGAGATACCACATGTGTGACACTTTTTTGCAGCCTAGGTGGGCAAAGGGGCCCACATTCCAAAGAGCACCTTTCGGATTTCACCGGCCATTTTTTACAGAATTTGATTTCAAACTCCTTACCACACATTTGGGCCCCTAGAATGCCAGGGCAGTATAACTACCCCACAAGTGACCCCATTTTGGAAAGAAGACACCCCAAGGTATTCGCTGATGGGCATAGTGAGTTCATGGAAGTTTTTATTTTTTGTCACAAGTTAGTGGAATATGAGACTTTGTAAGAAAAAAAAAAACAAAAAAAAAAAAAACATCATTTTCCGCTAACTTGTGACAAAAAATAATAAATTCTAGGAACTCGCCATGCCCCTCACAGAATACCTTGGGGTGTCTTCTTTCCAAAATGGGGTCACTTGTGGGGTAGTTATACTGCCCTGGCATTCTAGGGGCCCAAATGTGTGGTAAGAAGTTTGAAATCAAAATCTGTAAAAAATGGCCGGTGAAATCCGAAAGGTGCTCTTTGGAATGTGGGCCCCTTTGCCCACCTAGGCTGCAAAAAAGTGTCACACATGTGGTATCTCCGTACTCAGGAGAAGTTGGGCAATGTGTTTTGGGGTGTCATTTTACATATACCCATGCTGGGTGAGATAAATATCTTGGTCAAATGCCAACTTTGTATAAAAAAATGGGAAAAGTTGTCTTTTGCCAAGATATTTCTCTCACCCAGCATGGGTATATGTAAAATGACACCCCAAAACACATTGCCCAACTTCTCCTGAGTACGGAGATACCACATGTGTGACACTTTTTTGCAGCCTAGGTGGGCAAAGGGGCCCACATTCCAAAGAGCACCTTTTGGATTTCACCGGCCATTTTTTACAGATTTTGATTCCAGACTTCTCTCACGCATTTTGGCCCCTAAAATGCCAGGGCAGTATAACTACCCCACAAGTGACCCCATTTTGGAAAGAAGACACCCCAAGGTATTCCGTGAGGGGCATGGCGAGTTCCTAGAATTTTTTATTTTTTGTCACAAGTTAGCGGAAAATGATGATTTTTTATTTTTTTTGCTTACAAAGTCTCATATTCCACTAACTTGTGACAAAAAATAAAAACTTCCATGAACTCACTATGCCCATCACGAAATACCTTTGATTTCAAACTACTTACCCCACATTAGGGCCCCTAGAATGCCAGGGCAGTATAACTACCCCACAAGTGACCCCATTTTGGAAAGAAGACACCCCAAGGTATTTCGTGATGGGCATAGTGAGTTCATGGAAGTTTTTATTTTTTGTCACAAGTTAGTGGAATATGAGACTTTGTAAGAAAAAAAAAAAATCATCATTTTCCGCTAACTTGTGAAAAAAAATAAAAAATTTTAGGAACTCGCCATGCCCCTCACGGAATACCTTGGGGTGTCTTCTTTCCAAAATGGGGTCACTTGTGGGGTAGTTATACTGCCCTGGCATTTTAGGTGCCCAAATGCGTGCGAAGTAGTCTGGAATCAAAATCTGTAAAAAATGGCCAGTGAAATCCGAAAGGTGCTCTTTGGAATGTGGGCCCCTTTGCCCACCTAGGCTGCAAAAAAGTGTCACACATGTGGTATCTCCGTACTCAGGAGAAGTTGGTCAATATGCCCCTCAGTGAATACCTTGGGGTGTCTTCTTTCCAAAATGGGGTAATTTGTGGGGTGTTTGTACTGCCCTGGCATTTGAGGGTCTCCGCAATCATTACATGTATGGCCAGCATTAGGAGTTTCTGCTATTCTCCTTATATTGAGCATACAGGTAATGAGATTTTTTTTTTCCGTTCAGCCTCTGGGCTGAAAGAAAAAATGAACGGCACAGATTTCTTCATTCGCATCGATCAATGTGGATGAAAAAATCTCTGCCTAAAAAAAAAAAAAGGAGGGGAAAGGCGTCTGCCAGGACATAGGAGCTCCGCCCAACATCCATACCTACTTAGCTCGTATGCCCTGGCAAACCAGATTTCTCCATTCACATCAATCGATGTGAATGAATAAATCATTGCCGGGATTTTTTTTTTTTATATATATACAAAGTGTTTGCCAAAGTTTATGAACACCGCGCCCCTCCTCAGCTCATATGCCTCGGCAAACGTATCTTTTACTGCAGAGGAGAAATCTCGTCTTGCAGCGCCGCATACACCGACTTGTGTGTAATCTGACAGCAGCGCAATGCTTCTGTCAGAATGCACATCAGTGCTGCAGCTAGTCGACCGGTTGGTCCACCTGGAAGGTAAAAGAAAAAACCAGGCCGCAACGCAATAAATTTATTAACTTTATAATAACTTTTGAACAGAACATATAAACTTTTTTTAACTTTTTGAACTGAACGTTAACTTTTTTGCTTACCGGTGATTTTTTATTTTTTTTTTACCTTTTATAGGACAAACCTCTCCTTCCCCATGGGACAATGTGCAAAGCGCAAATCGCCCAAAGATGTGGCGAAGTACATTATGCACTTATCCCAGGTGAAAGGAGAGGTTTGCAGCAGCTGTGAGTGAAAGGGCCCTAATAGCCCTGTGTGCCTGTCCTGTGAGATGCAATCCCTATGCTAAGTATACCTGTGTGTGGTACTTCCGGAAACACTCTCCAAAGCATAGGGCAGGGTGGTCAGGACAGTCAGGACAGAAATAGCGGGTGTCATGCCTTATTCCACTCCTGCTACAGACACAACATTTTTTTCGGGGTGGCGGTCGGTTTGAGGTACCAGGAACGACACTGGGGAAATGTCGCTCGTGTAGACGGCTCACTACACTGGTGGTTGGGGCCACGGAACCTCCTGGATACAGGAGGTTCTCGATGATCTCTTCCTGAAATTTGAGGAAGGATCCCGTTCTCCCAGCCTTACTGTAGAGAACAAAACTATTATATGCAGCCAATTGAATTAAATATACAGACACCTTCTTATACCAGCGTCTGGTGCGTCGGGAAACTAAATAGGGAGCCAACATCTGGTCATTGAAGTCCACCCCTCCCATGAGCGCATTATAGTCGTGGACTGAGAGGGGCTTTTCAATGACACGGGTTGCCCTTTTAATTTGGATTGTCGTGTCTGCGTGAATGGAGTAGAGCATGTAAACGTCACGCTTGTCTCTGCATTTCACCGCAAGCAGTTCTTCGTTACACAAGGCAGCCCTCTCCCCCCTTGCAAGACGGGTGGTAACGAGCCGTTGGGGGAAGCCCACGCGACTAGGTCGCGCGGTGCCACAGCAGCCAATCTGTTCTAGGAACAAATGCCTGAAGAGGGGCACACTTGTGTAAAAATTGTCCACATAAAGATAAGGGTGACACCAAGTCCCAGACTGTCTTCCCACTGCTCCCCAGGTAGTCAGGGCAACCGACCGGCTCCAGGATCTGATCTTTTCCCTCATAGATCCGAAATTTGTGGGTATAGCCTGTGGCCCTTTCACAGAGCTTATACAATTTGACCCCATACCGGGCATGCTTGCTTGGGATGTATTGTTTGAAGCCAAGGCGCCCGGTAAAATGTATTAGGGACTCGTCTACGCAGATGTTTTGCTCAGGGGTATACAAATCTGCAAATTTCTGGTTGAAGTGGTCTATGAGGGGCCGAATTTTGTGGAGCTGGTCAAAAGCTGGGTGACATCTGGGACGGGAGGTGGTGTTGTCGCTAAAGTGCAGGAAACGCAGGATGGTCTCAAAACGTGTCCTGGACATAGCAGCAGAGAACATGGGCATGTGATGAATCGGGTTCGTGGACCAATATGACCGCAATTCATGCTTTTTGGTTAGACCCATGTTCAGGAGAAGGCCCAGAAAAATTTTAAATTCGAAAACTTGGACTGGTTTCCACCGGAAAGACTGGGCATAAGAGCTTCCCAGGTTGGCGGATATAAATTGAGTGGCATACCGATTTGTTTCTGCCACGACTAAGTCCAAGAGCTCCGCAGTCAAGAACAGCTCAAAAAATCCCAGGGCCGAACCGATCTGAGCTGTCTCAACCCGAACTCCAGACTGGGCGGTGAAAGGGGGAACTACAGGTGCGGCTGAAGTTGGTGACTGCCAATCAGGGTTTGCCAGCATCTCAGGGACTCTAGGGGCTCTACGGGCCTGTCTGCGCGGTGGCTGTGACGGGGTAACTACTGCACGTGCCACTTCACCAGGTTGTACGGCAGTGCTGGTACTAGGTCCAGGATGGGCTGCGCTGCTGGTGTATGCCTCACCACGTAATCTGACAGCGCCAGCCCCACAGTGCTGCCCTTGAAACGGATCCTGCACAACCTGTGGTCTAGCGACACGGGGCCGGGTACGCCTGGTGCTATCAGGGACCTCAACCTCCTCGTCCGAAACTTTGGGTCAGACTGCCACTGCTTTCTACAGGTTCATATTCTGACCCGCTAGATTCGTCAGATGAGGGTTCCCATTCCTCATCCGACTGGGTCAGAATCCTGTAGGCCTCTTCAGAAGAATACCCCCTGTTTGACATTTGGACTACTAAATTTAGGGGTATTCCCTGAGACTACCCAAGAAAAAAAGCAAGCCTGTCTTACAAAGGGGAGGCTAGCGAAGTACCGGAGGCCGCTGCGATTGATAAAAAATATCAAAACTGATTTTTTTTATCGCCGCAGAGCTTGTAAAGTGATTGTGCAGTGATCAAAAAATCAAAAAACATTTTTTTTTTTGTCACTGCGGCGGGGCGGGTGTGGATGAACGCACGTGTGGGCGACCAATCAGGCCTGATCGGGCAAACACTGCGTTTTGGGGGGAGGGCGAACTAAGGTGACACTAATACTATTATAGATCTGACTTTGATCAGTTTTGATCACTTACAGATACTATAAAAGTACAAATGCTGATTAGCGATACGCTAATCAGCGAATCAGTGACTGCGGTGCGGTGGGCTGGGCGCTAACTGACGCTAAACTACCTAACTAAGGGACCTAAACTATCCTAAAACCTAACAGTCAATACCAGTGGGAAAAAAAAGTGACAGTTTACACTGATCACTTTTTTCCTTTCACTAGGTGATTGACAGGGGTGATCAAGGGGTTAATTCGGGTGATGGGGGTGATCTGGGGCTAAGTGTAGTGTTGGTGGGTACTCACAGTGATGTCTGCTCCTCTGCTGGAACCAACCGACAAAAAGGACCAGCAAAGGAGCAGACAAGCCATTTAACAAATCATATTTACTAATATAATGTGTTATCTGGCTTTTCATTAGATTTTTTTGAAAATCGCCAGCCTGCCAGCCACGATCATTGGCTGGCAGGCTGGTGACGAAATACTTCTTTAACTTTTGCCGGCCCGCGATGCGCATGCGCAGGCCGGCTTTGCCCGAAATCTCGCGTCTCGCGAGAGGACGCATCGGCGCGTCCACCCAGAGTAATAGGACCGCCGCAAAGACGCAATCCTGCGTACGGCGGTCCTGAGCGGGTTAAAGCTGATTAGCTTGGGCGAGAGAAGCTACATAGATCAGTTGGTAATCTGCAACAAGCAGCAAGTTTCCTTCTGGATTTCTCTCCTCCATCTACAGCTGGACAACGTGGTTGGTGACAATGGCAGGAACATTGTGGCTGCACTTCATTTGGGGGAAATAACACATGTTCCCTCCATGGCGCACATCATACATTTTTAGTGGTGCATCAATTTGTGAAAAAGTAACGTGGCTTGCAGATGGTGTTGGTCATGTCCAGGGGACTGTCCAGCCATTCTTATGTGGCTAAAAAGACCTTTCTGAATGTGAAGTGACAAAATGGTCTGCCTTTGTACCGTTTGAATTCCACCTTACATATGCTGAAGTGTTGCTATGAGCAGTGTAAAGAGATTAGTGATTTACATGATGCATGAGACCACCACAGTAGAGCATATGTTATTTTGAGCGCAGGCAGTGGCAGCTCATCAGGGCCATGTGTAGCATACTCAACCCCTTTGAAGAGTCCACCAGAGTAGGGACCAGCATTAACATGGCATCACCCTAATATTTATATTTGTACTAATGCTCAAGCTGATGCAACAAGGACTAGAGGAAGAACAACAACCTTCACAGCTTTCCTGGGATCCTGTAGCTGATAGGAACCTGGACGGACGAAGTCGCATAAAGGAGGAAGTGGAGGAGGAGAAGTTTGTGGTACAGGAAGTTTTCCTAGGCACAGCTAGGGAAGGAGGTTGGCGCTCGTTATGATAGATATGCTGATGATGACATTGGCCATGACCAACCATTGCAGTGGAGTCTTAAAGAACTGGGTCCACAGGCATGCTGGTGAGCATCACAAACTGCATCCTTGGTTGCCTACATGCTGGCAAGCATGTGGTTAGCATCAAGCAAAGTGACGACTACTGGAAAGCCATACTTTTAGATCAGGGGTGGCCAACCTTACAGACACAAAGAGCCAAGAAAAAAAACGTATGACTACCAGGAGCCACAAGCTATACATTTACACGCGAGTCACCGTATTTTTCGCCCTACAAGATGCAACTAGGTTTTAACAAAGAAAAATAAGAGAAAAAAAAGATTTTTCATCTGATCTGAGGTCTGATAAAAATATTTTTTTTCTTATTTTTTATTAGCAGAGAAAAAAAGAAAAAATATATTTTTCATCAGACCTCCTAAATCAGATCCCCAATCCTCATCTGACCTAAAATAAGATCCCCAAACCTCATCAGACCTCTAAATCAGACCCCCAAAATAAGACCCCCAATCCTCGGATCAGACATCACAAATCAGACTCCCAGTGTCAGACCCTCAGTGCTCAGATTCCCCCCCCCCCCCCATGTTCAGATCTCTCCCCCATGCTCAGATGCCCCCCCAATGCTCAGATCTCTCCCCCATGCTCAGATGCCCCCCCCCCCCATGCTCAGATCTCCCCTTCTCAGATCTCACTCTCCATGCTGACCAACCCATGCTCAAATAAGACCCCCATGCTCAGATCTGACCCCCATGCTAAAATCTGAACCCCCATGCTCAGATCAGACCCCTATTGCTCAGATCAGGACCCCCACCATGCTTAGATCAGACCCCCAAGCTCAGTTCTATCATTTAAATAAATCTCTTCCCTCTCCTAATCAGGCACTGGGCTCCTGCTCGGGCACCTGCTACTCTGCAGGTCTGACACGCTCTCCACTGTGACCTGACGAGCACAACGTCAGGTCATAGTCCATGTCTCCACGTACTACGTTCTCACACTGTGTGCATCAGGACGTAGTAGAGAGTAGCTGGAGTTGCAAAGTATCAACAGTGCCCGATCAAGGAAAGAGATCTGAGCATGGGGTGGAGAGTGAGCCGCCTGACTGCTTCCCGGCTCCACAGCTAGAGCCGCACTTGAAGAAGCAAAGAGCCGCATGCGGCACAAGAGCCACAGGTTGGCCACCCCTGTTTTAGATCATTGCAATCAAAGCAAAAAGGGGAAAATGTTTAACTGATACCTGTCACCTGCATTTCTGTCCAGGAGTCCCATCTCCAACCTGGCTCCCTCTCTGGTGGTGCTACCCCTACAATAAGTTTAAGAAGGCATAGCAGCAGCCAATTTAGTTTTCTTAATGTGATGTAAGTTTTTTGAAGTGCTGTGCCAACCTGACTTATATCAGCAAAAGGATAAGCATTGCCTGAACAACCGGGTTCAGTCGTACCTGGACTGTGCCCTTTTTTCTGCACATAGCCTGTCCCCTGACTCCATGGACTTCTGGGATGGAGATTGGATCAGTGGGTGGAACTGGCCCAGTTTGATATGTGTACTGTCTTGTCCAGCCTCCAGTGCAGGGTATTTAGTGTGGCAGGTGGCATCGTCACACACCTCCAGCTGATGCCAAGGAGTAGATCTGCCAGAGTCATACACGGATTGTCAGGCCAATGGGAGCAGATTTGATTCTGGTAAAATTTATTTGTTCCCTCTTCTGACTGATTCTTCAGAATTACACCTGAAATGTATTTCCATAAATTGGTTCCTCTCTAGTGATATACTTTTCATAATCTTTGGATGGTGTGTACAGTATATATGAGGCGCAAGCACTTAAAGGAGTTGTCTCATCTGAGACAATGGGGGCATATCACTAGGATATGTCCCCATTGTTTAATAGGTGCGAGTCCAACCGCTGGGACCCGCACCTATATCGACAATGGAGCGGGCCAAAGTGGTGGCTGGAGGACTCTGGTCCGGCCATCCCAAGCGCCCTTCCATAGAAGTGAATGGGAGCGCACTGTGCATGACCAGCCACTATTTCCATTCACTTCTATGGGCATGACTGATATAGCCGAGCCAGTGCTGCGCATGCACAGTGCATCCTCCACCACTTTCAGGGCTCTGTTTAGGAGATAGGTGCGGGTCCCAGCCGTGGGACCCGCACCTACCAGACAATAGTGGCATATCCTAGCGAATTGCTCCTATTGTCTCAGATGAGACAATCCCTTTAATATAAATGCACAAAAAAATGAAGTTGTTATGGTGTGGGCCATGCAGTTTGTTTAGTTGACAGTGACAGGACTAAGATTTGGAGAGACCTCGGTGTGCACAGTGTCCTAGCTGCAGTGATGATGTTCGGGTCACAGGATTATTCTTTGGCGCTATATGTAGTTTGTGTATTGGGAAAGGCTGCAGGATAAGACTACATTCACACAACAGTGAAAAATGGCACACAGCTGTTTTCAAAATGAATTGAACTCAATGGCGCTATTCACATGGCCTTTTTTTTTTTTTTTTAAGGCGAGTGTCATGGATAAGGTACAGGGTGAAACACCACACTGAAAACCAAGAGGGAAGGGGAAAGCCACTAGGCCTCAACGCTAGGGAAGGAAAGGGTCACCTCCTAGAGAACCCAACTCCTGGCCCTGACTCCTATCCATATGGGCACCCCTTGAAGGTCCAAGTGCCCATACACTGGAACCTGGAACCCCTGGAAACCCTGAAAGATATTGGCAGGGCTGAGACAACCCGTTCCTTCCCAGATGAAGGAACAAGCATCTCCCTGAGGCCTAGTAACAACCAACAAAGGGAGAGAAGACTAAACACAAACAAGTGACACACTAACTTCTGTAGTAGATAGATGAACAGGAACTCAGAGATGACCACACACCAGCTCTTCCAACAACCAAATGAAGCTATCTACCGCATAGTCTGAAGGGTGGGGGTCAGACTATATAGGGTAGAAGTGATGACCACAAGCTACACCTTAAACAAGGGATGTAGTCATTAACAAAATCAACACATACTCAGGAGTAATCAAAGAGGCAGTTAGATTCCTCCACGCTCAGCCAGTCTTCCTGATCTCCTGACATCTGTCACATGCGGGACTGTGACAGCGAGTGACTAGTGGTTGTGAAAAATAGGACCTGTCCTATTTGTAGCCGTTTTCACTGCCAGATGGACCCCATTTAAATCAATGGAACTATTTTTAATGGCCATTTAGAAAGGAGTGCATCCATGTAGTGGCCATTTAAAATGGGTACACTTGTGGAAAATGGCCTTTTAGGGGTTAAAATAAAAATAAATTGCCTTATCCGCTTGCACACACAAGGCAGTCTCTCTTGGTGCTGAAGGACCTGTGCTACCAACGTGATGACATCACCATGCTCTCCCAGCATTATTGCTTAGGAGCACATGGTGACATCATCCCACTGAGAGTGTAGGTCCGTTAGCACCAAATGAAGAGCGACTTTTCTCTACGCATGCAAGTAGATAAGAGGAGTCATTTTTATTTTTTCCCCATAAAAACAAAACCCTGCACATTAATAACCCTTTAAGGACCCATGATGTAGCTGTACGTCATGGGTCAGATCCCTAAACATGGCGCCCGCTCCAGCGTGTAGAAGGCGCCTTGGCCGCTGGGTCTCTGTTATTTTAAATGGCAGTGCCCCGCGGCACATGTATGCGATCAGCCATAAGGCTGATCGCATACATCTTACCTTTCAGATGCTGTGTGACCATGCCATCTGCGCAGATCGGAACCGGAAGTCGCGCGCTTCCGTTCCGGTAACAGCGTTCCCCGACTGAGATCGGGGGTCCTGTTACCTTGATCTAATTGACCGAAGCCTCAAGCCGGCTTCAGAGTCAATTAGATGTATATATCAATACAGGCCACTAGGTGGCAGCCTTGTATTGATATAGTGCAAATGAAGTCTTCAATGATGGCTATTTGTCCATCACTGAATACTATGGGCAATCGAATGATTGCCAGTTATTGTCACCCAAGGTGACTTAAAAAAAGTAAAAATAAGTTTTTACAAATATATATAAAAAAAAAAAGTTCAAATCACCCCCCTTTCTTTAACCACCTCAGCTCCCCTAGCTTAAACCCCCTTAATGACCAGACCACTTTTTACACTTCTGCACTACACTACTTTCACGGTTTATTGCTCGGTCATACAACTTACCACCCAAATGAATTTTACCTCCTTTTCTTCTCACTAATAGAGCTTTCATTTCGTGGTATTTCTTTGCTGCTGACCTTTTTTCTTTTTTTGTTATTAATCGAAACTTACAAATTTTTATTTTTTTTGTAAAAAAAGTTCAGTTGTAATTTTTTATTTTTTTTTTTAAACTACATTTCTATATAAATTTTTCTCTAAGGCTACTTTCACACTTGCGGCAGAGAGATCCGGCAAGCAGTTCCGTCGCCGGAACTGCCTGCCGGATCAGGCAAAATGTATGCTAACTGATGGCATTAGTAAGGGCTCTTTCACACTTGCGTTGTCCGGATCCGGCGTGTACTCCACTTGCCGGAATTACACTCCGGATCCGGAAAAACGCAAGTGTACTGAAAGCATTTGAAGACGGAACCGTCTTCAAAATGCTTTCAGTGTTACTATGGCAGCCAGGACGCTATTAAAGTCCTGGTTGCCATAGTAGGAGCGGGGAGCGGGGGAGCGGTATACTTACAGTCCGTGCGGCTCCCGGGGCGCTCCAGAATGACGTCAGAGCGCCCCAAGCGCATGGATGACGTGTCCAATGCGATCACATGATCCATGGGCTTGGGGCGCCCTGACGTCACTCTGGAGCGACCCGGGAGCCGCACGGACGGTAAGTATGCTGCTCTCCCACTCCCCGCTACACTTTACCATGGCTGCCAGGACTTTAGCGTCCCAGCAGCAATGGTAACCATTCAGAAAAAGCTAAAAGTCGGCTCCGGCAATGCGCCGAAACGACGTTTAGCTTAAGGCCGGATCCGGATCAATGCCTTTCAATGGGCATTAATTCCGGATCCGGCATTGCGGCAAGTGTTCCGGATTTTTGGCCGGAGCAAAAAGCGCAGCATGCTGCGGTATTTTCTCCGGCCAAAAAACGTTCCGTTCCAGGAACTGAAGACATCCTGATGCATCCTGAACGGATTTCACTCCATTCAGAATGCATGGGGATAATCCTGATCAGGATTCTTCCGGCATAGAGCCCCGACGACGGAACTCTATGCCGGAAGAAAAGAACGCAGGTGTGAAAGAGCCCTAAGACTGATCAGGATCCTGATCAGTCTTAAAAATGCCTGATCAGTCGAAAAAATGCATTGAAATGCCGGATCCGTCTTTCCGGTGTCATCCGGCAAAAACGGATCCGGCATTTATTTTTTCACCTTTTTTTCAGTCTGCGCATACCGGAAGGACAGATCCGGCATTCCGGTATTCTGAATGCCGGATCCGGCACTAATACATTCCTATGGGAAAAAATGCCGGATCCGGCATTCAGTCAAGTCTTCAGTTTTTTTTGCCGGAGATAAAACCGTAGCATGCTGCGGTTTTCTCTTTTGCCTGATCAGTTAAAACGACTGACCTGAAGACATCCTGATGCAAACTGAACGGATTACTCTCCATTCAGAATGCATGGGGATAAAACTGATCAGTTCTTTTCTGGTATAGAGCCCCTGTGACGGAACTCTATGCCGGAAAAGAAAAACACAAGTGTGAAAGTACCCTTAATTTATTGTTCTACATGTTTTTGATGCAATAAGTATATATTTATTGGTTTGCGCAAAAGTTATAGCGTTTACAAACTATGGTACAAAAATGTAAATTTCCGCATTTTGAAGCAGCTCTGAATTTCTGAGCACCTGTCATGTTTCCTGAGGTTCTACAATGCCCAGACAGTAAAAACACCCCACAAAGGACCCCATTTCGGAAAGTAGACACCCTAAGGTATTCGATGATGGGCAAAGTGAGTTCATAGAAGTTTTTATTTTTTGTCACAAGTTAGCGGAAAATGATTTTATTTTATTTTTTTCTTACAAAGTCTCATATTCCACTAACTTGTGACAAAAAATAAAAACTTCCATGAACTCACCATGCCCCTCACGAAATACCTTGGGGTGTCTTCTTTCCAAAATGAGGTCACATGTGGGGTATTTATACTGCCCTGGCATTTTAGGGGCCCTAAAGCGTGAGAAGAAGTCTGGAATATAAATGTCAAAAAATTTTACGCATTTGGATTCCGTGAGGGGTATGGTGAGTTCATGTGAGATTTTATTTTTTGTCACAAGTTAGTGGAATATGAGACTTTGTAAGAAAAAAAAAAAAAATCAATTTCCGCTAACTTGTGACAAAAAATAAATAAAATCTTCTATGAACTCGCCATGCCCCTCAAAAGTGATCTTTTTATAGCGCCGCAGCGATTTTACGGTGTTTTTGCAGTTATCAGAAAAAAAAAATTCTGTCACTGCGGTGGGGCGGACTTAACGCAAGTGTGCGCACATGATCAGGCCTGATCGGGCGAACACTGCGTTTTTGTAGAGCCTATAGAACATGTCCTATTCTTGTCCGAAATTGCGGACAAGAAAAGGCATTTTCTATATATATTTCTGGCAATGTGCGGATCCGCAAAATGCAGAAATCACATTGCCGGTGTCCGTGTTTTGCGGATCCGCGGTGTCCGTGTTTTGCGGATCTGTAAAACACATACGGGCATCTGAATGGAGCCTTACAGGGGGGTGATCAATGACAGGGGGGTGATCAGGGAGTCTATATGGGGTGATCACCCCCCTGTCAGTGATCACCCCCCTTTAAGGCTCCATTCAGACGTCCGAATGAGTTTTGTGGATCCGCGGATCCGCAAAACACATACGGACGTCTGAATGGAGCCTTACAGGGGGGTGATCAATGACAGGGGGGTGATCAGAGAGTCTATATGGGGTGATCACCCCCCTGTAAGGTTCCATTCAGACGTCTGTATGTGTTTTGTGGATCCGCAAAACACGTACGGACGTCTGAATGGAGCCTTACAGGGGGGTGATCAGGGAGTCTAATATGGGGTGATCAGGGGTTAATAAGAGGTTAATAAGTGACAGGGGGGGTGTAGTGTAGTTGTGTTTGGTGCTACTTTACAGAGCTGCCTGTGTCCTCTGGTGGTCGATCCAAGCAAAAGGGACCACCAGAGGACCAGGTAGCAGGTATATTAGACGCTGTGAACAAAACAGCGTCTAATATACCTTTCAGGGGTTAAAAAAAATAGGATCTACAGCCTGCCAGCGAATGATCGCCGCTGGCAGGCTGTAGATGAGCTCGTTTCCCTGCAGTTCCTGTGAACGCGCGCTCCTGTGTGCGCGCGTTCACAGGAAATCTCGCGTCTCGCGAGATGACGCATCGGCGCGTGAAGGAGGAATGAATCAGCCGCCTCCGGAACGCGATTCTGCGTTAGGCGGTCCATAGGCGGTTAAAATAAAAATACTGAACAAATTTAAAAAAATAAACATCATGGGCATCGCCGCGTGCGAAAATGCCCATACTATTAAAATATTACAATATTAATGGCATACGGCAAATGGTGTAGCGGGGAAAAATATAAAAACAGACCATTTGCCATTTTTTGTCACTTCAACTACCCAATAATTTTTTAATAAAAAGTGATCAAAAAGTCGCACACACTTAAAATTGGTATCACTGAATAGAACAGATCGTCCTGCAAAAACTGAGCCCTCACACACATAGCTACAAAAAAGTTATAGGGTTCAGAATATGGTTATGAAAACAAAAAATATTCTCAAAGGTTTATTTTTTTTTTTCAGTATTAGGCCACTTGCACACGACCGTATGGCTTTTTCAGTATTTTGCGATCCGTAAAAAATACGGATGACATCCGTGTGCATTCCGTTTTTTGTGGAACGGAACATCTGGCCCCTAATAGAACAGTACTATCCTTGTCCGTTATGCGGACAATAATAGGACATGTTCTATATTTGAACGGAACGGAAAAACAGAAATACGGAAACGGAATGCATACAGAGTACATTCCGTTTTTTTTTGAGGACCCATTGAAATGAATGGTTTCATATACGGTTCATATACGGAAAGCAAAAAACGGAAAGTAAACGGAAAAATAAAACGTTCGTGTGCATAAGACCTTAAAACGGCAAAAAAAAAATTATACAAGTGTGGTAACGTTGGAACCATACTGACCTGGAGAATGAAGATAACAGGTCAATTTTACCGCATAGTTGTTGTACAGTGTAAAAAAAAAAAAAACTTTAACAGAATAGCATTTTCTCCCAATTCTACCCCATTTGGAATTTTTTTTCCCACTCCCTACTACATTGTATGCAACCATAAATGGTGCCATTAGAAAGTACAACTTGTCCTGCAAAAAATAAGCCCTCATAAGGCTATATGATGCTAGGCTATGTGAATAGGAAAATAAAAAAGTTAGGACTATGGGAAGGCGGGGAGTGAAAAACTAAAATAGAAAATTCCAGTTTCTTTAAGGGGTTAACATTATTAATTATTTCTGATGGGGACCACCCTGAGTAACATTATTACTAACTGGGGCCACTATGGGGGATATTATGTATACTGCAGGGGTTGGCAATTAAATAAATAAAGCAAATAAATAAAAATCATCAAAATCATTATCAAATAATGGCCCCTAAAAATGAATGCAAAATGTCCGGATGACCAAGAAAAGGATGCGAAAAATGGCCATGAAAAACTGAGTGTCCATTTTTTTATGGCTTTTTTTTCACATTAAGGCCCCTTAAGGCCCCTTTCACGCGGATGCGATGCGTGAGGTGAACGCATTGCACCCGCACTGAATACCGACCCATTCATTTCTATGAGGCTGTGCAGATGAGCAGTGATTTTCACGCATCACTTATGCGTTGCGTGAAAATCGCAGCATGCTCTATATTCTGCGTTTTTCACGCAACGCAGGCCCCATAGAAGTGAATAGGGTTGCGTGAAAATCGCAAGCATCCGCAAGCAAGTGCGGATGCGGTGCGATTTTCACGCATGGTTGCTAGGTGACACTCTATTCACTGTATTATTTTCCCTTATAACATGGTTATAAGGGAAAATAATAGCATTCTGAATACAGAATGCTTAGTAGGTGATCAATTGAGGGTTAATAAAATAAAATAAAAATTAACTCACCTTCTCCTCTTGTTCGCGTAGTTCCCGGTCTCTTCTTTACTTCTCAAAAGATGAAAATACCGGCTAGGACCTGTGGTGACGTCAGATCACATGCTCCAATCACATGGTCCATCACAGTGATGTACCATGTGATTGGAGCATGTGATCTGACGTCACCAAAGGTCCTTTAGCCCACAGCTCATCATTAAAGAAGTAAAGAAGAGACGGGAACTATGCGAACAAGAGGAGAAGGTGAGTTAATTTTTTTATTTTTTTAACCCTCAATTGATCACCTACTAAGCATTCTGTATTCAGAATGCTATTATTATTTTTAATAACATCTACACAACACCTAACCCAAGCCCGAACTTCTGTGAAGAAGTTCGGGTTTGGGTACCAAACATGCGCGATTTTTCTCACGCGAGTGCAAAACGCATTACAATGTTTTGCACTCGCGCGGAAAAATCGCGGGTGTTCCCGCAACGCACCCGCACATTTTCCCGCAACGCCCGTGTGAAAGAGGCCTAAGAGGTCATACAAAAAAGTCTCACCACTGAACACCATATATTTGCCTGCTGCTGGGAAGAGCATGATGTGCTCGGTATTACTTTTTTAACTTTATTCACAGTACAGGATCTTCACTGATGTAAAGGGGGTACTAAGGGACAGCACTACTGCAGGAGGCGCACTTAGGGGGCATAACTACTGTGTGGACACATCAAGGGGACATTCTACTGAGTGGGGGGCACTTAGGGAGCATCAGTACTGTGAAGAGGTCACTAAGGGGGAATTCCACTGTGAAAGGGACAGTGAGGGAAGATAACTATTGTGTGGTGCAGAAGAGGGGATTTGTTGCCTCTTGTCCAGCGCTAGTAAATGTTTTATTTATATATCTTTTAAATAACTGATTGGGTGGGGGTTGCAGGGAAGTAGCTCAAGGTGGGAGCCAGCATTTCTAGTTATGCCACTCGGTCCACTATTAGATTGTGGTCTGTTTGACCACCACTGTTTTACTCAATTGATACTTGAATTTTGTGCCATGTCTTATACTTTCTGTGGATTTTTTATTTATTGGAAAAGTTATAAAATTTCAATACAATTTTAATGTTATTCATCAATAATAAAATTTATTTTATTCTTGGCAGATGACTGTACCAGGAACTTAGAGAAACATTTGGTATCGTCAGATTTTGAAGTAGATGATTGTGGTATCAAACGAGATACATTTGAAGAGCATGCCAATATGCAAGATATACCCTCATCCAATCACAGCAACAACGCATCATTTGATTCTTTTAAACAGGTCCGATCTTCTGATTCATCACAGACTGTAACACCGAATAAAGGTCACAGAAGAGGTGCTAAACATCAAACCGCTCACATAAGAGGGAAGCCATTTTCATGTTCAGAATGTGAGAAATGTTTTCACAATAAATCAGACCTTGTTATACATCAGAGTAATCACACAGGAGAGAAGCCATTTTCATGTTCAGAATGTGGGAAATGTTTTCCCATAAAATCAGCTCTTGTTAAACATCAGAGAATTCACACAGGGGGGAAGCCATTTTCATGTTCAGAATGTGGGAAATGTTTTAACCTTAAATCAAATCTTGATACACATCAGAGAGTTCACACAGGGGAGAAGCCATTTTCATGTTCAGAATGTGGGACATTTTTTAAGCATAAATCACATCTTGTTAGACATCAGAGAAATCACACAGGAGAGAAGCCATTTTCATGTTCAGAATGTGGGAAATGTTTTAGCCGTAAATTAGGTCTTGTTATGCATCAGAGAAATCACACAGGAGAGATGCCATTTGCATGTTCAGAATGTGGGAAATGTTTTAACCGTAAATCAGATCTTGATACACATCAGAAATTTCACACAGGGGAGAAGCCATTTTCATGTTCAGAATGTGGGAAATGTTTTCACAATAAATCAGATGTTGTTAGACATCAGAGAATTCACACAGGGGAGAAGCCATTTTCATGTTCAGAATGTGGGAAATGTTTTATTCAGAAATGGTCTCTTGTTGTACATCAGAGAATTCACACAGGGGTGAAGCCATTTTCATGTTCAGAATGTGAGAAATGTTTTAATATGAAATCAGAACTTGTTATACATCAGAGAAATCACAGAGGGGAGAAGCCATTTTCATGTTCAGAATGTGAGAAATGTTTTAATATGAAATCAGAACTTGTTAAACATCAGAGAATTCACACAGGGGAGAAGCCATTTTCATGTTCAGAATGTGGGAAATGTTTTAACCGTAAATCAAATCTTGATACACATCAGAGAATTCACACAGGGGAGAAGCCATTTTCATGTTCAGAATGTGGGAAATGTTTTCACAATAAATCAATTCTTATTACACATCAGAGAATTCACACAGGGGAGAAGCAATTTTCATGTTCAGAATGTGAGAAATGTTTCAAGCATAAATCATCTCTTTTTAAACATAAAAAAAAACACATATAAGAGAAGCCATCTTATGTGTTTTTATGGTGTTCACTAACTAGCTTTATTTCTTCAGATACTCTTTTTTTACAGGGAGATGAAACAGTGCCAAAGGTAGTTGAGTGCTTGGAGCGATGATTGGGACCATTGTGAGAGCTCCCCAAACAAACATAGTCTCCTGTATTGAATGAATATTGGTAATCAAAGGACAGATCCAGTTACAAGTGAAACAAAGTTATTTTTTTATATATATATCTCCTCGAAACACAAATGTTTAGTGAGAGAAAAAAATATAAACTGTGTCCCACCCTGCCTGTGATCGGTATGGGGACCCTCCATTCCTGTTAAACTGCAAATACAGGGGCCTATATGTGAAAATCCCAAAAATAGAGCTGGATTCCCACAAGAGCTGGTGTCCAGACATGTGGAAAAAGGGGTGTCATTCACACTTCTAAATGGCCAGTTATTTGCAGTCAACTGGAATGACAGATAGGATATAACATAGTAACATAGTTTATAAGGCGAAAAAAATACATCTGTCCAACCAGTTCGGCCTGTTATCCTGCAAGTTGATCAAGAGGAAGGCAAAAAAAAAAAAAACTGTCAGGTAGAAGCCAATTTTCCCCACTTTAGGGGGAAAAAAATTTGTTCCCGACTCCAATCAGGCAATCAGAATAACTCCCTGAATAAACGACCCCTCTCTAGTAGCTATAGCCTGTAATATTATTACACTCCAGAAATACATCCAGGCCCCTTTTGAACTCTTTTAGTGAACTCTCCATCACCACCTCCTCAGGCAGACCGTTCCATAGTCTCACTGCTCTTACTGTAGAGAATTATTTTCTATGTTTGTGTACAAACCTTCTTTCCTCCAGACGCAGTGGATGTCCCCTCGTCACAGGCACAGTCCTGGGGATAAATAGATGATGGGAGAGATCTCTGTACTGACCCCTGACATATTTATACATAGTAATTAGATCTGCCCTCAGTCGTCTTTTTTTCTAAAGTGAATAACCCTAATTTTGATAATCTTTCAGGCTACTGTAGTTGCCCCATTCCAGTTATTACTTTAGTTGCCCTCCTCTGAAACCTCTTCAGCTCTGCTATGTCTGCCTTGTTCACAGGAGCCCAGAACTGTACACAGTACTCCATGTGTGGTCTGACTAGTGACTTGTAAAGTGGCAGGACTATGTTCTCATCACGGGCATCTATGCCCCTTTTGATGCAACCCATTATCTTATTGCCCTTGGCAGCAGCTGCCTGACACTGGTTTCTACAGCTTAGTTTGCTGTTCACTAAAATTCCTAGGTCCTTTTCCATGTCAGTGTTACCCAGCGTTTTACCATTTAGTATTTACTGGTGACTTGCATTATTCCTTCCTATGTGCATAACCTTACATTTGTCAGTGTTAAACCTCACCTGCCACTTCTCTGCCCAAGCATCCAATCTATCCAGATCCCTCTGTAGCAGTATACTGTCCTCTTCTCTGTCAATTACTTTACACAGTTTAGTGTCATCTGCAAAAATTTATATTTTACTATGCAAGCCTTCTACAAGATCATTAATAAATATATTGAAGAGAATAGGGCCTAATACTGACACCTGTGGTACCCCACTAGTGACAGTGACCCCATGAGTGTGTACCATTAATAACCACCCTTTGTTTTCTATCATTGAGCCAGTTACTTATCCACATACAGACATTTTCTCCCAGTCCAAGCATTCTCATTTTATATACCAACCTTTTATGCGGTACAATGTTAAATGCTTTGGAGAAGTCCAGATATACGACATCCATTGATTAGCTGCTGTCAAGTCTAGAACTTACCTCTTCATAGAAACTGATTAAATTAGTTTGACATGACTGATCCCTCATGAATAATATAAGGTTGGATGGTACTCCGATTAGATAATGTGGGTATTAGGAGATGGTTCCCAAAACGCATATATATAATTAGTTAGACTCCTGTACTCCACTTGGGTTTCAAGATAATGCTTTTATTTCTGTGCGGTTCCAGTCAAAGATGTTTTTCGGCATACAGCCTTCTTCAGTACAACTGGAAAGGCATGTAAGAGTGTCACAATAAGTATGCAGTAGTCATACATTACATAATATATCGGTATACAATTTGGACAGAAGAAGAAAATAATATTGAGATAACATATTGAGAAGAACGCAGTCCGTCCTCAAAGGACCATAAAGAATCGTATTCAACGGTGGTACCTCTGGCGACGTGGAGGGAGGGGTAATGATCCAATGGATCACATGGATGATGTGTGGGGGTCCAGGTTGGCGATGAATCTTCTTTAATCGTTGTGTTGTACAGATTTCACAGATAGGTAGGCAGAGTTAAGGAGAGGATACGAAGATGCAGTATGAGGGGCATTATGTCAGGAAATAGAGCAGTGGTATAATAGATATAGAAAGATAGTCAGGTTTATATCTAGAAAACATCATGAAGCATAATGCAATAAGACAGTTCATAATGGTGCTTGATACAGGCATATAACAATATACAATAACATGTGGCAACATGAGCCGCATAGGAAGGGAAATAAAGCATCCAGGATAATGTCCCCTCAGTGGGTGGCAGAAAGCTGCATGTCAGGGGGGCTCTATGGCCCTGTGTGGCGTGTGTTCCGGTAGGCTTTGGCCTAAGTGCCGGATCGCCATGGGGATACATGTGTCTCCGATCCCCTTTTAATGTGGTTAGCGTGGCGGCGGAACTAGGGGGGCGGGTACTGGGTGACGTACTTCCGGTGTACGTCGCGGAGGACTAAAGATGGCCGGCGGAGTGCTTTTGTGTCAATTGTGCATGCGTGCGCAAAGTTGGAGCATGCGCATAGCGGCCAGCTGTTGGAATCGATGTGCGCCCTGCGGCTGGCTTGAATGTGGGGCTGCGATGTTGCTCTGCAGGGAAAGAGTTGTAGAGTGCTGATAGTGGCCATGGGCTTATTGTGGAATAGCTGTAGATATGATAGCCGGCTGATTGGGATAGACTAAAAGGACTACAGTGTATGTTACAATGGTTCAGGGTGTGGCGATGATAATTAATAAATTTACCCAAATATGTAATAAGAAGGATATGCTAAAAAGGATATAGTATATGCGGCTCTTGCTGGGGATGGTATAGATTAATATCTGCTCTAGAATGAGAATAGGGATACTGTTAGTACTAGTCCTGGATGTAGCGACAACTCTAAACAGATTCATAGATGGCAATCGCGGCTAGTATCTATATTCACTATCAGCTCAAACAGAGAGACATATATTCAATCAAAGAGACATGTATGTACACATTGTTGTCATGGTTATAATCAAACATATTGTTGTCATGGTTACAATCATACATATTAGATTGTACATATTAAATTGATATATACATTTCATTTTATTGGCGTTATCAATGATTAGTATAGGTTACTGCCATATAGTTGTTACAAAACAGTAATCCCTCATGAAGCCATTCTGATATGGCGTTATTTGCTTATTTTCATTGAGGTACTCTAAGATAGCATCTCTTAGAAAACCTTCAAACAGTTTACCCACGACAGATGTAAAACTTGCCGGCCTATAGTTTCTGGGTTCTGTTTTTGGACCCTTTTTGAATATTAGCACCACATTTGCTTTGTACCAATCCTGTGGAACACCCCCTGTTAGTATAGAGTCCTTAAATATCAGAAATAAGGGTCTGGATATGACATTACTTAACTCTCTTAGGATACAGGGGTGTAAGACAAATTGCTGGGACCAGATGGCAATTTTTTATTTTTATTTTTAAACATAATTTTTATTGGTGTGCCATATTTTCAGTTACATACCTTAGGTTCGAAAATGGTACCCGACATGGCAGCAGTTTACAAGTTTTTTTTTATAGTGTAAGAAAAACAAAAAAAACAAAGTAACTGGAGGGATATATCATAACCTCAAGTATGTAGTTATATTATGTTATATCACAAGGCAGTTATCGAGAGTCAGATCATCTATGTGGTAGATTAACCACCTCCGGACCGCTGTACGCACAGACGCGTCCTGGAGGTGGTTGATTCATTCCTCCTGGACGCGCCGGCGCGTCATCTCGCGAGACGCGAGATTTCGGTCACAGCCGGCCCGCGCATGCGCATCGCGGGCCGGCAAAAGTTAGAGGAGTATTTCATCAGCAACCTGCCAGCCAATGATCGTCGCTGGCAGGTTGCTGATTTTTAAAAAATCGAATCACAAGCCAGATAACAGATCATATTAGTAAATATGATCTGTTATATGGCTTCTCTGCTTCTCTGCTGGTCCTTTTCGTCGGTTGGATCCAGCAGAGAAGCAGACATCACTGTGAGTACACACCAAACACTGCCCTTAGCCCCTGATCACCATCCATCACCCCCATCATCCAAATTAACCCCTTGATCGCCCCCTGTCAATCACTTAGTGAAAGACAAAAAGTGATCAGTGTAAACTGACACTTTTTTTTTTCACTAGTATTGGCTGTTAGGTTTTAGGGATAGTTTAGGCCCCTTGGTTAGGTAGTTAGCGTCAGTTAGCGCCCACCCCACCGCACCGCAGTCACTTTTATTCGCTGTTTAGCGTATCGCTAATCAGCATTTGTACTTTTATAGTATCTGTAAGTGATCAAAACTGATCACGGTCAGATCTATAATAGTATTAGTGTCACTTTAGTTCGCCCTCCACCCAAAACGCAGTGTTTGCCCGATCAGGCCTGATCGGTCGCCCACACGTGCGTTCACCCACGCCCGCCCCACCGCAGTGACAAAAAAATTTTTTTTTTTGATCACTGCACATTCACTTTACACGCTCTGCGGCGATAAAAAAATCAGTTTTGATATTTTTTATCAACCGCAGCGGCCTCCGGTACTTCGCTAGCCTCCCCTTTGTAAGACAGGCTTGCTTTTTTTCTTGGGTAGTCTCAGGGAATACCCCTAAATTTAGTAGTCCAAATGTCAAACAGGGGGTATTCTTCTGAAGAGGCCTACAGGATTCTGACCCAGTCGGATGAGGAGTGGGAACCCTCATCTGACGAATCTAGCGGGTCAGAATATGAACCTGTAGAAAGCAGTGGCTCTCTGACCCAAAGTTCGGACGAGGAGGTTGAGGTCCCTGGCAGCACCAGGCGTACCCGGCCCCGTGTCGCTAGACCACAGGTTATGCAGGATCCGCTTCAAGAGCAGCAGAGTGGGGCTGTCGCTGCCGGATCACGTGGTGAGGCATACACCAGCAGCGCAGCCCTTCCTGGACCTAGTACCAGCACTGCCGTACAACATGGTGAAGTAGCGAGCACCAGAAGGGCAGTTGAAGCTGGTACGGTGGCACGTGCACTAGTTACCCCGTCGCAGCCACCGCACAGACAGGCCCGTAGAGCCCCTAGAATCCCTGAGGTGCTGGCAAACCCTGATTGGCAGTCACCAACTTCAGCCGCACCAGTAGTTCCCCCTTTCACCGCCCAGTCTGGAGTTCGGGTTGAGACGGCTCAGATCAGTACGGCCCTGGGATTTTTTGAGCTGTTCTTGACTGCGGAGCTCTTGGACTTAGTCGTGGCAGAGACCAACCAATATGCCACACAATTTATAACCGCAAACCCGGGAAGCTTTTATGCCCAGCCTTTCCGGTGGAAACCAGTCCAAGTTTCCGAACTTAAAATTTTTCTGGGCCTTCTCCTCAACATGGGCCTGACAAAAAAGCATGAATTGCGGTCATATTGGTCAACGCACCCAATTCATCACATGCCCATGTTCTCTGCTGCTATGTCCAGGACACGATTTGAGGCCATCCTGCGTTTCCTGCACTTTAGCGACAACACCACCTCCCGTCCCAGAGGCCACCCAGCTTTTGACCGGCTCCACAAAATTCGGCCCCTCATAGACCATTTCAACCAGAAATTTGCAGATTTGTATACCCCTGAGCAAAACATCTGCGTAGACGAGTCCCTAATACATTTTACCGGGCGCCTTGGCTTCAAACAGTACATCCCAAGCAAGCGTGCCCGGTATGGGGTCAAATTGTATAAGCTCTGTGAAAGGGCCACAGGCTATACCCACAAATTTCGGATCTATGAGGGAAAAGATCAGACCCTGGAGCCGGTCGGTTGCCCTGACTACCTGGGGAGCAGTGGGAAGACAGTCTGGGACTTGGTGTCACCCTTATTCGGCAAGGGGTACCATCTTTATGTGGACAATTTTTACACAAGTGTGGCCCTCTTTAGGCATTTGTTTCTAGAACGGATTTGCGCCTGTGGCACCGCGCGAACTAGTCGCGTGGGCTTCCCCCAACGGCTTGTAACCACCCGTCTTGCAAGGGGGGAGAGGGCTGCCTTGTGTAACGAAGAACTGCTCGCGGTGAAATGGAGAGACAAGCGTGACGTTTACATGCTCTCCTCCATTCACGCAGACACGACAATACAAATTCAAAGGGCAACCCGTGTCATTGAAAAGCCCCTCTCAGTCCACGACTATAATGCGCTCATGGGAGGGGTGGACTTCAATGACCAGATGTTGGCTCCCTATTTAGTTTCCCGCAGAACCAGACGCTGGTATAAGAAGGTGTCTGTATATTTAATTCAATTGGCGCTCTACAATAGTTTTGTTCTCTACAGTAAGGCTGGGAGAACACGATCCTTCCTCAAATTCCAGGAAGAGATCATCGAGAACCTCCTTTACCCAGGAGGTTCCGTGGCCCCATCCACCAGTGTAGTTAGCCGTCTACACGAGCGACATTTCCCCAGTGTCGTTGCTGGTACCTCAACCCAACCGCCACCCCGAAAAAAATGTCGTGTCTGTAGCAGGAGTGGAATAAGGCGTGACACCCGCTATTTCTGTCCTGACTGTCCGGACCACCCTGCCCTATGCTTAGGAGAGTGTTTCCGGAAGTACCACACACAGGTACACCTAGCATAGGGATCACATCTCACCAGGACAGGCACACAGGGCTATTAGGGCCCTTTCTCTCACAGCTGCTGCAAACCTCTCCTTTCACCTGGGATAAAGTGCATAACGTACTTCGCCACATCTTTGGGCGA
This sequence comes from Bufo bufo, assembly GCF_905171765.1. Taxonomy (NCBI): domain Eukaryota; kingdom Metazoa; phylum Chordata; class Amphibia; order Anura; family Bufonidae; genus Bufo; species Bufo bufo. The sequence continues at coordinate 387,824,779 of NC_053394.1, read as the reverse complement.
TTTGCGCTTTGCACATTGTCCCATGGGGAAGGAGAGGTTTGTTCTATAAAGGTAAAAAAAACAAAACAAAAAAAAAATTACCGGTAAGTAAAAAAGTTAAAAAAAGTTTAAAAAAGTTAATATGTTCTGTTCTAAAGTTAATAAAGTTATTGCTTTGCGGCCTGTTTTTTTCTTTTTTGTTTTGTTTTTTTTACCTTCCAGGTGGACCATCCGATCGACCAGCTGCAGCACTGATGTGCATTCGGACAGAAGCATTGCGCTGCTGTCAGATTACACGCAAGTCGGTGTATGCGGCGCTGCAAGACGAGATTTCTCCTCTGCAGTAAAAGATATGTTTGCCAAGGCATATGAGCTGAGGAGGTGGCGGTGTTCATATACTTTGGCAAACACTTTGTATATATAAAAAAAAAAATCCCGGCAATGATTTATTCATCCACATCGATTGATGTGAATGGAGAAATCTGGTTTGCCAGGGCATACGAGCTGAAGTGGGTATGGATGTTGGGCGGAGCTCCTATGTCCTGGCAGACGCCTTTCCCCTCCTTTTTTCTTTTTTTGGCCGAGATTTTTTCATCCACATTGATCGATGCGAATGAAGAAATCTGTGCCGTTCATTTTTTTCTTTCAGCCCAGAGGCTGAACGGAAAAAAAAAATCTCATTACCCGTATGCTCAATATAAGGAGAATAGCAGAAACTCCTAATGCTGGGCATACATGTAATGATTGCGGAGACCTTCAAATGCCAGGGCAGTACAAACACCCCACAAATAACACCATTTTGGAAAGAAGACACCCCAAGGTATTCGCTGAGGGGCATATTGAGTCCATGAAAGATTGAAATTTTTGTCCCAAGTTAGCGGAAAGGGAGACTTTGTGAGAACAAAATCAAAAAAATCAATTTCCGCTAACTTGTGCCAAAATTTTTTTTTTTCAATGAACTCGCCATGCCCCTCATTGAATACCTTGGGGTGTCTTCTTTCCAAAATAGGGTCACATGTGGGGTATTTATACTGCCCTGGCATTTTAGGGGCCCCAAAGCGTGAGAAGAAGTCTGGTATCCAAATGTCTAAAAATGCCCTGCTAAAAGGAATTTGGGCCCCTTTGCCCACCTAGGCTGCAAAAAAGTGTCACACATCTGGTATCTCCGTACTCAGGAGAAGTTGAGGAATGTGTTTTGGGGTGTCTTTTTACATATACCCATGCTGGGTGAGATAAATATCTTGGTCAAATGCAAACTTTGTATAAAAAAAATGGGAAAAGTTGTCTTTGCCAAGATATTTCTCTCACCCAGCATGGGTATATGTAAAATGACACCCCAAAACACATTCCCCACCTTCTCCTGAGTACGGAGATACCAGATGTGTGACACTTTTTTGCAGCCTAGGTGGGCAAAGGGGCCCATATTCCAAAGAGCACCTTTCGGATTTCACAGGTCATTTACCTACTTACCACACATTAGGGCCCCTGTAAAATGCCAGGGCAGTATAACTACCCCACAAGTGACCCCATTTTGGAAAGAAGACACCCCAAGGTATTCCGTGAGGGGCATGGCAAGTTCCTAGAATTTTTAATTTTTAGTCACAAGTTAGTGGAAAATTGTGATTTTTTTTTTTTTTTTTTTTTTCATACAAAGTCTCATATTCCACTAACTTGTGACAAAAAATAAAAACTTCCATGAACTCACTATGCCCATCAGCGAATACCTTGGGGTCTCTTCTTTCCAAAATGGGGTCACTTGTGGGGTAGTTATACTGCCCTGGCATTCTAGGGGCCCAAATGTGTGGTAAGGAGTTTGAAATCAAATTCAGTAAAAAATGACCTGTGAAATCCGAAAGGTGCTCTTTGGAATGTGGGCCCCTTTGCCCACCTAGGCTGCAAAAAAGTGTCACACATCTGGTATCTCCGTACTCAGGAGAAGTTGAGGAATGTGTTTTGGGGTGTCTTTTTACATATACCCATGCTGGGTGAGATAAATATCTTGGTCAAATGCCAACTTTGTATAAAAAAATGGGAAAAGTTGTCTTTTGCCAAGATATTTCTCTCACCCAGCATGGGTATATATAAAATGACACCCCAAAACACATTCCCCACCTTCTCCTGAGTACGGAGATACCAGATGTGTGACACTTTTTTGCAGCCTAGGTGGGCAAAGGGGCCCATATTCCAAAGAGCACCTTTCGGATTTCACAGGTCAATTTTTACAGAATTTGATTTCAAACTCCTTACCACACATTTGGGCCCCTAGAATGCCAGGGCAGTATAACTACCCCACAAGTGACCCCATTTTGGAAAGAAGACACCCCAAGGTATTCCGTGAGGGGCATGGCGAGTTCCTAGAATTTTTTATTTTTTGTCACAAGTTAGTGGAAAATGATGATTTTTTTTTTTTTTTTTTTTTCATACAAAGTCTCATATTCCACTAACTTGTGACAAAAAATAAAAACTTCCATGAACTCACTATGCCCATCAGCGAATACCTTGGGGTCTCTTCTTTCCAAAATGGGGTCACTTGTGGGGTAGTTATACTGCCCTGGCATTCTAGGGTCTGTAAAAATTGACCTGTGAAATCCGAAAGGTGCTCTTTGGAATATGGGCCCCTTTGCCCACCTAGGCTGCAAAAAAGTGTCACACATCTGGTATCTCCGTACTCAGGAGAAGGTGGGGAATGTGTTTTGGGGTGTCATTTTATATATACCCATGCTGGGTGAGAGAAATATCTTGGCAAAAGACAACTTTTCCCATTTTTTTATACAAAGTTGGCATTTGACCAAGATATTTATCTCACCCAGCATGGGTATATGTAAAAAGACACCCCAAAACACATTCCTCAACTTCTCCTGAGTACGGAGATACCAGATGTGTGACACTTTTTTGCAGCCTAGGTGGGCAAAGGGGCCCACATTCCAAAGAGCACCTTTCGGATTTCACAGGTCATTTTTTACTGAATTTGATTTCAAACTCCTTACCACACATTTGGGCCCCTAGAATGCCAGGGCAGTATAACTACCCCACAAGTGACCCCATTTTGGAAAGAAGACACCCCAAGGTATTCCGTGAGGGGCATGGTTAGTTCCTAGAATTTTTTATTTTTTGTCACAAGTTAGTGGAAAATGATGATTTTTTTTTTTTTTTTTTTTTTCATACAAAGTCTCATATTCCACTAACTTGTGACAAAAAATAAAAACTTCCATGAACTCACTATGCCCATCAGCGAATACCTTGGGGTCTCTTCTTTCCAAAATGGGGTCACTTGTGGGGTAGTTATACTGCCCTGGCATTCTAGGGGCCCAAATGTGTGGTAAGGAGTTTGAAATCAAATTCTGTAAAAATTGACCTGTGAAATCCGAAAGGTGCTCTTTGGAATATGGGCCCCTTTGCCCACCTAGGCTGCAAAAAAGTGTCACACATCTGGTATCTCCGTACTCAGGAGAAGTTGAGGAATGTGTTTTGGGGTGTCTTTTTACATATACCCATGCTGGGTGAGATAAATATCTTGGTCAAATGCCAACTTTGTATAAAAAAATGGGAAAAGTTGTCTTTTGCCAAGATATTTCTCTCACCCAGCATGGGTATATATAAAATGACACCCCAAAACACATTCCCCACCTTCTCCTGAGTACGGAGATACCAGATGTGTGACACTTTTTTGCAGCCTAGGTGGGCAAAGGGGCCCATATTCCAAAGAGCACCTTTCGGATTTCACAGGTCAATTTTTACAGAATTTGATTTCAAACTCCTTACCACACATTTGGGCCCCTAGAATGCCAGGGCAGTATAACTACCCCACAAGTGACCCCATTTTGGAAAGAAGAGACCCCAAGGTATTCGCTGATGGGCATAGTGAGTTCATAGAACTTTTTATTTTTTGTCACAAGTTAGTGGAATATGAGACTTTGTAAGAAAAAAAAAAAAAAAAATCATCATTTTCCGCTAACTTGTGACAAAAAATAAAAAGTTCTATGAACTCACTATGCCCATCAGTGAATACCTTAGGGTGTCTACTTTCAGAAATGGGGTCATTTGTGGGGTGTTTGTACTGTCTGGGCATTGTAGAACCTCAGGAAACATGACAGGTGCTCAGAAAGTCAGAGCTGCTTCAAAAAGCGGAAATTCACATTTTTGTACCATAGTTTGTAAACGCTATAACTTTTACCCAAACCATTTTTTTTTTACCCAAACATTTTTTTTTTATCAAAGACATGTAGAACTATAAATTTAGAGCAAAATTTCTATATGGATGTCGTTTTTTTTGCAAAATTTTACACCTGAAAGTGAAAAATGTCATTTTTTTGCAAAAAAATCGTTAAATTTCGATTAATAACAAAAAAAGTAAAAATGTCAGCAGCAAAGAAATACCACCAAATGAAAGCTCTATTAGTGAGAAGAAAAGGAGGTAAAATTCATTTGGGTGGTAAGTTGCATGACCGAGCAATAAACGGTGAAAGTAGTGTAGGTCAGAAGTGTAAAAAGTGGCCTGGTCTTTCAGGGTGTTTAAGCACTGGGGGCTGAGGTGGTTAAAGGAGTAAGGGCTTAGTATAATGAAAAGACAATATTTATAGTAATGTATACGCATTGAAAATACATCGCTATATATATCAGTACACATTAAGATACTTGGATTGTATAGGAGCACTTAAGAAGTTGGTGAGTAAAATGTGGATGAAGTCCAGATTTCCCATCTAACTCTGTGTTTATTTAGGTAATTGAATACCGAGGCAGACATCTTCTCATACCAACACTGTTCGTTAACCATTTTAATAATAGTGGAGATCTGTATAGGAGTTTGAGTTTTCCATGATGAGGCAATTTTGTGTCTTACTGTTATACACACATGAGAGATAATGGTAGCATGTAGAAAGGTAAATGTATCTATACCCAATGATGATAATAGAGCTAGGGCAGGATCCGGAATGAGTGGGAATTGGCATAGATTGGTTAGCATTTGGAAAATCTGAATCCAAACACTCTTTATGGGACTGCAGTCCCACCACATATAGATGAAGGTGCCTTCTCTCTTCCTACATCTCCAACACAAATTGGATGTATCCGGGAATATATGAGACAATTGGGAAAGGGTGAGGTACCATCTGTAAAATATTTTCCTGTGAGTTTCCAGATGTGAGGTACATTTGGAGAGTTTTGTTATGGATGAAAGGGCTGCCTTCCATTGGCCATCTTGAAATACCTGGTTTAAATCACAATGCTATTTACTTATGATAGAATCCGATTTGTCTATTTCCTCTAGCAATATAGTCTTGTAGCAGAAAGAGATGCTTTTGGAATTAGAATTAGGATTATTCATCCATAAATTCATTAGTGATGGAGATGGCAGATATTTTGGAGTTTGTGGATTTGGCCAGGTGTTTCAGTTGTGTATATACATGAAATTGTCTAACTCTGGAAGGTGGTATTTTTGGGCTAGTATGGGGAATGGGAGAGGATCAAGGCCTCCTATGTCTCTCAGGTAAATGATACCTTTATTATTTCAATTCGATATGGAAAAGTCAGGGATAAATATTTCAAAGACCTTTTATGGGTCTGTCTAGTATATCTATAGGGTTGAAGAGCTCATGGGTTTTTGTATCAAACCACACCTTAATTATAGCATGAAGTGTAGAAGATAGAAAAGGAGCTTTATGTAGTGGTATAAAGTTGAGAAGTGCATGTAACAGATGCGAAATGTCACAATTTTTTAGCAACCCAAGTTCAATTTGTACCCAACTCTTATATGTATCTTTTATCCATAGTAATTTCAGTTGAGACAATATCCCTGATTTATTATATAAGGAAAGAGAGGGGTAGTTTACTCCTCCTCTGGATAGGTGTGAAAACAAAATACTAGATTTGACCCTGTCTCTCTTTCCATTCCATATACATTTTGTGTTAATGGTTTGGAGATTTCTAAGGACCGTGGGATGTATATTTGTACATTTCTGAAGGTGTAGAGGATTTTTGGTAGGATCATCATCTTGGAAATCGCTATTCTACCTAGCCAGGAGATGCCGAATGTCTTGTAGAGGGATAATACTAAGTCCAGTATGGCCGTCCCTCTAGTCGGGTCCAGAACAAGTTGGGAAAGGTAATTGTCTTTGGTTATTGCCAAGAACATGTTTCCTTTATGAGATGTACAGGTTTCAGTTTTCCAGTCTATATCTGGGTAGTTAAAGTCGTCTATTTTGTTTAGTAGTAGATTTTCTGTGGACTTTGGTAGATTAGGTGGTTTATAATAAATGCCTATTAGTATTTTATTATTGTTTTTTTTTTCTCCATGTATTTCTACTCACTGTGATTCCACATGTTCATGTCCCTCGCTTATATCTTCTCGGACTGTGGGCTTTAGACAGGACTTTACATACAGGCAGACCCCTCCCCCTCTCCGGTTTTGACGATCCTTTCTAAACACACTGTAGCCCTGTACATTAACCGCCCAGTCATAGTTATCATCCAGCCATGTCTCAGTTATTCCCACTATGTCATAGTCCTCCTCACACATCACTAATTCCAGTTCACCAGTTTTATAAGTCAGGCTTCTGGCATTAGTATACATACAATTAAGAGGTTTATGTATATTTGTTACCCTACACTTTTCCTTCTGAACTGTTCTACTCCCTCCTTCCATTACCCCCCCAGTCCCTAGTTTAAACACTCCTCCAACTTTCTAGCCATCTTCGTCCCCAAAACAGCTTCCCCTTGCCTACTGAGGTGCAGCCCCTCCCTACCATAGAGCCTGTAGCCGACAGAGAAGTCGGCCCAGTTCTCTAGGAACCCAAACCCCTCCTTACCTAAACCAGTTCTTGAGCCACTTGTTAGCCTCCCTAATCTCCCACTGCCTTTCTTGTGTGGCTCGTGGTAGAGGTAGTATTTTGGAAAACACTACGTGTCCTTGCCCTAAGCTTGTGACATAAACCCCTAAGATCATTTTTAAGGACACTCCACCTACCTCTGAGCATGGGACAGCACAGGGGTAGTAATAGAGAGAGGGGCTACCACTTATAAGAGTAAATCTATGGGAGTAATGTATCTTTCAGCCATACCTGGTGAAGCACAAAACCAGGGCCTAATATAATAGGATAATAATCTGTCTATTCCAGCCCCGGTCTGTTCTACCCTATACGTATTTGTAACATTAAAAAAACTGTCAGCTCTGGTCTTACTGGACACATGTCATCAGTAATGTGCAAGTTCTCCCAAAAAGTGACCCTGGCTAGGATTGCATCATTACATAGAGGCCATTACTCGTCTTCCTAGAGAAATATCTTCTTAATCTGTACACCCTGACCAAAATGTACCTGTAGATAAATCCAACAAGTGGGGCCCCCGCCACCCCTGTATTTGTAGAAGTCATGTGGTTCACTCATCTCACATGAATTTACCAGTGGCAATCCTTGATTATTTTTTTATTGTATGTCCCACCTGCTATGGATTCTTTAGTTTTATAATTTAAAGATGACATGATATAAAATATATTCATTAAATATGTTACATTTGTGACCATTTTCAGTTAATAAATTTGAGTTAAGAGTTTGTGTGTTAACCCTTACTACATCTGTACTTCTAGAAGTAATGACGATAGCTCGGAGGGGGGGGAGTGATTCTTTACTGTTGTTACAGATGGTATTGGACGCTGCCCCATAATATATTCTGTCAGTGATTGCTTGTTTTGTGCACATAGTGGTTTCTACCTTGCCAGGCAGGGTCGTTATGCCGCACAAGCTTCACTTGCCACATTTGGATGCCCCAGTTATAAAGAAAATTGCAAAATAAAAAAAATAAGTGTAAATTTCCTACCTGCCAAAATGTACGGTATTTTAAAAGTATCAAAATCTATCATAAAATACAAGTGAGAAAAAAATAGAAAAACAGTCTACACCTGCCGAAACCGTCAACATAGTAGGCCTTTTCACATGAAACAAAAAAAAAATATTAAAATGACCAAAACCGAGAACCAATTTTAACAATTTATTTTGGTGTCAATTTGCAAATTTAAAGAATAAGCAAAGATAAAAAAAAAATCTCCAGAAACATATTAATAAAGAACCCCTTTGTGACATGTAAAAACAATAGCAAAAATTTGGTGGGCTGCACAAGAAGTAAAAATGATGCTTGGACCATTAAACCACCCCATGCTCTAAATGACTATAATGTGTATGTCATTAAAGGGGTTTTCCAGTAATGTGATCTCAATGGACTGATGACACCTGGTACCCCCACCAATCAGCTGGTCTACAGTAGCTCTGGAACGAGAACCCCACAGATCCATTCATTATGCCTTAGACAGAGGTGGGGACCAATCGCTTCAGTTGAAGCTGCTCCGACATAACCGGATTCATCCACTACACCATGTTGGAAAAGTTTTTGAAATTCATATCATTTTAAGGGTTAACAAAGTGATTTTTGTAAAGACTGTTGACTTGGGTAATAAAGCACAACTGGAGAGAACATCTGGGTCAACAGTTTATAGAACATCCTGCCTCATTATCCTGTCATATTCTATAGAAACATCCTGTTATATGTTCTATGCAAAGTATCGACTAACCTGCCTAGTTATAGAGATTATTATTATAAAGCTTATTTCTTTATTGCTTACATAAAGAACCGTATATAATGCCTGGACTCCTAGTATAATCAGACAGCTGCTTAGCAGAGCTTGACAACATTGTATTGTGTGTTATTTGGTTGTCTCACTGTCGGCAGGAAATAAAGATTGCTGACCTTCTGATTCAGATGACTTTGTTCCTTAATTGATAGATATTTAAAATAAAACTAAGCAGATGGAAATATATTTCTGATAAAGATTTTGAATATATATATGGAATATGCGGAGTTAGGATTTAATGCCTGCCCATTTGCTCAGGTGAAGGGAATTGGCAGAGGAAACGGGCTCCAAAGGTGGCCCTGCTTCAAAGCAGACCCTGTGGTTACATGTCACACGTGACTCAGACAAGCTGGCAGCTCGGCTCCACTGATGGGGGGCTGAGTTGGTCAACAACTATAAAGAAACTCCCCAGACATCATGGAACCGGGAGTTCATAAGACATTGCCCGTACATCTCATAAATACACCGTTGAAGTATTTAAGACCCTGGGACCGAGACGGACGTTCTCCCGGTCTTCGTTTGCCTGTGGGACATAGGGAAGGGGAGATACGGAGAACTACTGCCGATGAGGAGCTAGGATCCATAATGTGTTTTTGGATCTCTGGCTGCCAAGCCAAAAGGAGGGAGAGTGGGATCTTCCTGGGGGGGGGGGTAAAGTTTAAATGCTTGTGCAGGGTCATGGGGTGTCATGTTTGGAGGGACCTAGAAACTCTCTGTCCTCACTGCCTCCCTTGTGACTACAGCTAAGGATTATATCATCCAAGAATTCTACAAGATTACAACTTTGTAATCATATGTATCTTGTAACTGACTTTTTATTGTTAACCCTCACTGTACCATCACCTGTATTTACATAGCTGACCATTGTATATATTCTGTGCATATAGTGTTATGTGTAGTGCGCCCTTAAAGGAGTTGTCTCACTTCAGAAATTACATTTATCATGTAGAGAAAGTTAATACAAGGCACTTACTAATGTATTATTATTATCCGTATTGCTTCCTTTGCTGTCTAGACTAATTTTTCCATCACATTATACATGTCTCGTTTCCATGGTTATGACCACCCTTCAATCCAGTTCCACACTATAGGAAAAAGTTCTGGCCTATGTGCGTTCCTATGGTCCCGGCCACCAGAGAAGCCAGTTCTTTTTTTCTTTAGTGTGCAAGCACGGCCACCGATGCTGGATTACAGGGTGGTCGTAACATGGAAATGAGACATGTACAGTCGTGGCCAAAAGTTTTGAGAATGACACAAATATTAGTTTTCACAAAGGTTGCTGCTAAACTGCTTTTAGATCTTTGTTTCAGTTGTTTCTGTGATGTAGTGAAATACACTGCTCAAAAAAATAAAGGGAACACTTAAACAACACAATGTAACTCCAAGTCAATCACACTTCTGTGAAATCAAACTGTCCACTTAGGAAGCAACACTAAGTGACAATCAATTTCACATGCTGTTGTGCAAATGGGATAGACAACTGGTGGAAATTATAGGCAATTAGCAAGACACCCCCAATAAAGGAATGGTTCTGAAGGTGGTGACCCCAGACCACTTCTCAGTTCCTATGCTTCCTGGCTGATGTTTTGGTCACTTTTGAATGCTGGTGGTGCTTTCACTCTAGTGGTAGCAGGAGACGGAGTCTACAACCCACACAAGTGGCTCAGGTAGTGCAGCTTATCCAGGATGGCACATCAATGCGAGCTGTGGCAAGAAGGTTTGCTGTGTCTGTCAGCGTAGTGTCCATAGCATGGAGGCGCTACCAGGAGACAGGCCAGTACATCAGGAGACGTGGAGGAGGCCGTAGGAGGGCAACAACCCAGCAGCAGGACCGCTACCTCCGCCTTTGTGCATGGAGGAACAGGAGGAGCACTGCCAGAGCCCTGCAAAATGACCTCCAGCAGGCCACAAATGTGCATGTGTCTGCTCAAACGGTCAGAAACAGTCTCCATGAGGGTGATATAAGGGCCCGATGTCCACAGGTGGGGGTTGTGCTTACAGCCCAACACCGTGCAGGACGTTTGGCATTTGCCAGAGAACACCAAGATTGGCAAATTCGCCACTGGCGCCCTGTGCTCTTCACAGATGAAAGCAGGTTCACACTGAGCACATGTGACAGAGTCTGGAGACGCCGTGGAGAACGTTCTGCTGCCTGCAACATCCTCCAGCATGACCGGTTTGGCATTGGGTCAGTAATGGTGTAGGGTGGCATTTCTTTGGAGGGCCGCACAGCCCTCCATGTGCTCGCCAGTGGTAGCCTGACTGCCATTAGGTACTGAGATGAGATCCTCAGACCCCTTGTGAGACCATATGCTGGTGCGGTTGGCCCTGGGTTCCTCCTAATGCAAGACAATGCTAGACCTCATGTGGTTGGAGTGTGTCAGCAGTTCCTGCAAGACGAAGGCATTGATGCTATGGACTGGCCCGCCCGTTCCCCAGACCTGAATCCAATTGAGCACATCTGGGACATCATGTCTCGCTCTATCCACCAATGTCACGTTGCACCACAGACTGTCCAGGAGTTGGCAGATGCTTTAGTCCAGGTCTGGGAGGAGATCCCTCAGGAGACCGTCCGCCACCTCATCAGGAGCATGCACAGGCGTTGTAGGGAGGTCATACAGGCACGTGGAGGCCACACACACTACTGAGCCTCATTTTGACTTGTTTTAAGGACATTACATCAAAGTTGGATCAGCCTGTAGTGTGTTTTTCCACTTTAATTTTGAGTGTGACTCCAAATCCAGACCTCCATGGGTTGAAAAATTTGATTTCCACTTTTTAATTTTTGTGTGATTTTGTTGTCAGCACATTCAACTATGTAAAGGACAAAGTATTTCAGAAGAATATTTAATTAACTCAGATCTAGGATGTGTTATTTTTGTGTTCCCTTTATTTTTTTGAGCAGTGTATAATTACATGCACTTCATACGTTTCAAAGGCTTTAATCGACAATTACATGACATTTATGCAGAGTCAGTATTGCAGTGTTGGCCCTTCTTTTTCAGGACCTCTGCAATTTGACTGGGCATGTTCTCAATCAACTTCTGGGCCAATTCCTGACTGATGGCAACCCATTCTTTCATAATCACTTCTTGGAGTTTGTCAGAATTAGTGGGTTTTTGTTTGTCCATCCGCCTCTTGAGGATTGACCACAAGTTCTCAATGGGATTAAGATCTGGGGAGTTTCCAGGCCATGGACCCAAAATGTCAACGTTTTGGTCCCCGAGCCACTTAGTTATCACTTTTGCCTTATGGCACGGTGCTCCATCGTGCTGGAAAATGCATTGTTCTTCACCAAACTGTTGGATTGTTGGAAGAAGTTGCTGTTGGAGGGTGTTTTGGTACCATTCTTTATTCATGGCTGTGTTTTTGGGCAAAATTGTGAGTGAGCCCACTCCCTTGGATGAGAAGCAACCCCACACATGAATGGTCTCAGGATGTTTTACTGTTGGCATGACACAGGACTGATGGTAACGCTCACCTTTTCTTCTCTGGACAAGCCTTTTTCCAGATGCCCCAAACAATCGGAAAGAGGCTCCATCGGAGAATATGACTTTGCCCCAGTCCTCAGCAGTCCATTCACCATACTTTCTGTAGAAGATCAATCTGTCCCTGATGGGTTTTTTTTGAGAGAAGTGGCTTCTTTGCTGGCCTTCTTGACACCAGGCCATCTTCCAAAAGTCTTCGCCTCACTGTGCGTGCAGATGCGCTCACACCTGCCTGCTGCCATTCCTGAGCAAGCTCTGCACTGGTGGCACTCCAATCCCGCAGCTGAATCCTCTTTAGGAGACGATCCTGGCGCTTGCTGGACTTTCTTGGACGCCCTGAAGCCTTCTTAACAAGAATTGAACCTCTTTCCTTGAAGTTCTTGATGATCCTATAAATTGTCGATTGTGGTGCAACCTTAGTAGCCACAATATACTTGCCTATGAAGCCATTTTTATGCAACGCAATGATGGCTGCACGCGTTTCTTTGCAGGCCACCATGGTTAACAATGGAAGAACAATGATGTCAAGCATCACCCTCCTTTTAACATGTCAAGTCTGCCATTTTAACCCAATCAGCCTGACATAATGATCTCCAGCCTTGTGCTCGTCAACATTCTCACCTGAGTTAACAAGATGATTACTGAAATGATCTCAGCAGGTCATTTAATGACAGCAATGAAATGCAGTGGAAAGTTTTTTTTGGGATTAAGTTAATTTTCATGGCAAAGAAGGACTATGCAATTCATCTGATCACTCTTCATAACATTCTGGAGTATATGCAAATTGCTATATAAAAATTTAAGCAGCAACTTTTCCAATTTCCAATATTTATCTAATTCTCAAAACTTTTGGCCACGACTGTACATGTTTGAAGAGCGCTCTGACGGGACCCGGTATTGTCACTGTACATCATGCTGGGCCCCGTCATAGCACTCCCATTACATGTGAGCACAGTGAGCCCCCCCTGCTGGGCCCAGTCGCAGTCGCACCCTCTGCGACTGCGATCGTTACGCACCTGGCTGTCACAATACCAAAATTTTGATTCGGTTTCGATACAATAAAAAAGTATTGCGATACTCAATACCATTTGAGACCATGCGAAAAAAATAAAACGTCAAAAAAAAGCTGCGTGCATTTCGCATTTTCTGTAACGTCCGGCCCATAATCGAACAGTCCTATTCTATTTATGGGAGGATCAGGGGTTTATTTTTTTCTGTTACGATGTTTACCGCCTAGATTTTTTTAAAAATATTTTAATTTTTTGGACGTGGCGATATGTGATATATTTATTTATTGTTTATATATAAAATTGTGAAAGGGGTGATTTATACTTAATATATTATTTTTTTACTTTTTATTTAATAACTAGTTCCCCCTTAGGGGCCAGAACCTGGGATCTTTTAATCCCTTGTCCCATTCACCCTAATAGAGCTCTATTAAGGTGAATAGGATCTCACACTCTCCCTACTGCCCTGTGCATAGTACACACAGCAGCAGCGAGATTACCATGGAGGGCTCTAGTAGCGTCCTGGCTGCCATGGTAACCGATCGGAGCCCCAGGATTACACTGCTGGGGCTCCGATCACATTGGTCACTGCACCACCAATGGGTGAGGAGGGGAGAGGGGACCCTGTGGCCACTGTCACCAATGATTTTAATATGGGGGGGAGGGGAAGGGCGCACTGCGCCTCAAATTATTTTAATACTGGGGTAAGGGGGCCAATGATAATTACTGTTTATTACAGGAGGTGGGTGCCGGCGGCAGAATCACATAGCCGGCACCCTGCCTGTGACAGGGAGCTGCGATCAGCTGCAGTTAACCCCTCAGGTGCAAATCATTAAGCAGGCACCTTGGCTAAATGCGAGGGGGGGGGGTCCCGTGACGGCGATCGCCGCAAACCGCAGGTCAATTCAGACCTGCGGTTTGCGGCTTTTACCTATTGTGGCGGTGCCATGGGTCCCCATGCGGCTGTAGAGGGCACCGATGGCATGGAAGGCATCGCGCTGCCTTCCGGTAACGAGCCTGTGAGATCCAGCCCCCTGGATCTCACAGGCCGGAAGCTGTATGAGTAATACACACAGTATTACTCATACAGCCAATGCATTCCAATACAGAAGTATTGGAATACATTGTAAAAGGGATCAGACCCCCAAAAGTTGAAGTCCCAAATCTGGACAAAAAATATAGTAAAAAAATAAAGTTTCCCCCCCAAAAATTTTTAACTTTCAAGTAAAAATAAACAAAAACGTCATTTTCCCCAAATAAAGTAAAAAAAAAATAGGGGAAAAAAAAAAGTGTACATATTATTTGTGGTCATGGCTACGGCCAAGAGATATCCGAAGAACCCTAGGGAGAGAAACAACGGGAACAACCTAATCGAGCTAGGTGTGTCTTAGCTAACCTGACTAAATGGCTTGTTGTGTGCCCTAAGCCATGATCGTGGGTAGGCCTGTAAGTGGGCATACCCTGTGGAAATGAGAAGATAAGGGAGGGAGGGTGGGGCACCTGAGAACACACGCCTGTGAGTGAGGCTGTGGCTCGTATATGAAGAGCCTCCGCCCCTCCCACAAATGCAGGCTGACTAATCAGCCTTACCAACTTGTGGTCATGGCTACGGCCAAGAGATATCCGAAGAACCCTAGGGAGAGAAACAACGGGAACAACCTAATCGAGCTAGGTGTGTCTTAGCTAGCCTGACTAAATGGTTGTTGTGTGCCCTAAGCCATGATCGTGGGTAGGCCTGTAAGTGGGCAAAAACCAAGCCAAGTAGGGTAGAAAAGGAACTCTAATGGCATGTGCAAACTAATCCCAAAGCCAACTGCAAGGCGTCAGGGATCTAGAGCGAAAAATTGGGGGTGTATGAGGCAAGGCCAGAAGGAGACCTACAACCCATCTTGTGGATGACAAGGCCAGAGACATGATGCTCAATATTGCGGATACTGCCCCAAAGCGGAATGGAGGACCGGGAATACGTTGTGAAATGGATCATGAAAACCAACTGAACCTTGTAAAGTTTTGGTTCTAGGGAGTACTGGCAATGCCCTAGCCTCAGGAGATCGTGGGACCGAAACCTAACTGCCTAGACTATGCAGGAATGAGGGCCAAAAAGAACTATGTAGATAGGAAGAGAATCCTTGAATAGTTCCCCAGACAACAGCTATCTGCTAGCCGTGGTCCGCGCGTTGTTCTACTGTGTGCCCTTGAGAATTGTTTTAACGCTTGAGACGTGAAGACCGACCTACTATCTGAATCTTCTACTGTGAGGAAATGCTGAACCTTGTCCAAAACACGATTTAACCTGGTTGTAGAGAGTCTGAGGTTAGTGCGGCAAGAAGCTACGAAGCCATAATATACAAGATTCTGTCTATGACCTCCCATGAGTGAGGGAATGCAATTGCAATGAAGCTACCGGCGAAAATGAATTCCTAGTCGTGGTAAAAAGGCAAAGACTTTGCGCGGGGACCTGATTGACAAGATATGGTCGACTACGATCGGAGAGTGAAATTCTAGAGGGAATTACCCTACTTGTTCCTCCTCTGGCAGGACCTGAACGAAAGCATGAACAATTAAAGCAAGACGAAATATCTGCGTAACACATGACAATGATGCTGTAGGGCGAACCGGACCAGTTTGCAGTCAAAACATAAAGTGAGCGATCAACATGGATTATTAGGAAATTAGGGAAGCAGGTATGTATGTGACACATACGGGCCAAATCAGCCCAGATGGACACCCAACCAGGCAATCAGCCCAGCAAGACTAAAAACAGTCATTGGGCCCCCGAAGCCATGGGGCCGAAGCCGTCATTGGGCCCCCGAAGCCATGGGGCCGAAGCAGTCATCGGGCCCCCCGAAGCCATGGGGCCGAAGCAGTCGTCGGGCCCCCGAAGCCATGGGGCCGAAGCAGTCGTCGGGCCCCCGAAGCCATGGGGCCGAAGCAGTCGTCGGGCCCCGAAGCCATGGGGCCGAAGCAGTCGTCGGGCCCCCGAAGCCATGGGGCCGAAGCAGTCGTCGGGCCCCCGAAGCCATGGGGCCGAAGCAGTCGTCGGGCCCCCGAAGCCATGGGGCAGATTTGATTTTTTTTTAAATCAAGAAATTATGACTATAATAAGTGACCTGACTAAGGTGCAGGTGAAATTAAACCATGAGCCTGACCGATGTGGCAGGCGATACCTAAGATAAACTACGTGGCCTGAATAACGTGCAAGGCGAAATATCGTTAGGAACGAGACCTGACCGACGTGGAAGGTGACCCCCAACATGAATTCAACTGCATGACCTGAAAAGACGAAGGGAAACGTGACAGAAAATGGAGATAATAACGGACATTAACTAAAATGAAACCTAAATAACATAAGTTGGCAAGCAGATAAAGATGTGAGTCATTCAAAACCAAAAGCATAGCTGCACAGGTGGACAGACAACCATTGGTCGGACCCCTGAAGCCATGGGGCCGAAGCAACCACCAGGGGCCCATGGGGCCGGGCAGCCGCCGGGGTGCGAACCTTAGAATTGAGGACGGCTGGGGAAAAGATTGGGGCTTAACCCGACAGGTTTAGTAATCAACCGGGACTCGATGACCTAGAAAGACAAAGACATGAGGTAAAGCTTCTTAATTAAATGAGGCTGAAATGAATCGCAAGTCCGAATCTGTAAAATATAAATGAACAAAAGAAAACTTCTGAAAGATGTGCCATGGAAAATAGTATCAGATGGCCGTATGACCTACCAATGTCGATGACAATTGTGAAATCCTCTAAGCCAAGAGCCACTCCAGCGAGTCCCTTATGGCGGGAGCCATGCGTGCGAGTCTCTTATGGCGGTAGCCATGCGTGCGAGTCCCTTGTGGCGGGAGCCATGCGTGCGAGTCCCTTGTGGCGGGAGCCATGCGTGCTAGTCCCTTGTGGCGGGAGCCATGCGTGCTAGTCCCTTGTGGCGGGAGCCATGCGTGCGAGTCCCTTGTGGCGGGAGCCATGCGTGCGAGTCCCTTGTGGCGGGAGCCATGCGTGCGAGTCCCTTGTGGCGGGAGCCATGCGTGCGAGTCCCTTGTGGCGGGAGCCATGCGTGCGAGTCCCTTGTGGCGGGAGCCATGCGTGCGAGTCCCTTGTGGCGGGAGCCATGCGTGCGAGTCCCTTGTGGCGGGAGCCATGCATGCGAGTCCCTTGTGGCGGGAGCCATGCGTGCGAGTCCCTTGTGGCGGGAGCCATGCGTGCGAGTCCCTTGTGGCGGGAGCCATGCGTGCTAGTCCCTTGTGGCGGGAGCCATGCGTGCAAGTCCCTTGTGGCGGGAGCCATGCGTGCTAGTCCCTTGTGGCGGGAGCCATGCGTGCGAGTCCCTTGTGGCGGGAGCCATGCGTGCGAGTCCCTTGTGGCGGGAGCCATGCGTGCGAGTCTCTTGTGGCGGGAGCCATGCGTGCGAGTCCCTTGTGGCGGGAGCCATGCGTGCGAGTCCCTTGTGGCGGGAGCCATGCGTGCGAGTCCCTTGTGGCGGGAGCCATGCGTGCGAGTCCCTTGTGGCGGGAGCCATGCGTGCGAGTCCCTTGTGGCGGGAGCCATGCGTGCGAGTCCCTTGTGGCGGGAGCCATGCGTGCGAGTCCCTTGTGGCGGGAGCCATGCGTGCGAGTCCCTTGAGGCGGGAGCCATGCGTGCGAGTCCCTTGTGGCGGGAGCCATGCGTGCGAGTCTCTTGTGGCGGGAGCCATGCGTGCGAGTCTCTTATGGCAGAAGCCATGCGTGCGAGACTCTTATGGCGGAAAAAAGTATCAGATGGCCGTGCGAACTACAAGTGTCGGTGCCAATCGTGAGGTCCTATGTTTTTATTTATTTTATTTATTTTAAACCACTTATGCAGCACTAGAATGCCTTGGGGACTCGCATAACCATGACCCCCTCCAACAGCAAACCTGGGACACTAACCAGCCTACAACTATGTCGTAGCCCTTACAAACAAAACAAAACATGAAAAACGGTCAAGGGGCCCCCGGAGCCATGAGGCCGGATCAATCATAGAGCCCCCGAAGCCAGAGGGATGACGTTGCGGTGACGATAAGTAATTAAAACGTAAGCCGGACCTGATAGGATATGCAGAGGCTTGAATGATTGGATTGGCTAGAAGGTGGCCTAAGGAACATAACTGCCAACAGGCGTTGAAAATATAGACATTAGAAATCCGAAGCACGTGCATACATTACACTAACCACCGCGAACCATAAACGTAAACATAAAATTGAAACAGAGATGGGAGAAAAACAAGAGCCTGAATCATTGCAAGTTCGCTAAGAGAAGTCTCTTATCGTGACAAACAAATGAACAGCTTGTGAAAACATAGCAGGAAATTTACTCCTATTGGCCGACTGACCTCCGCTGAGAAGCTGTTTGGTGAACTGGGGCAGGAGACCAATCTAAGTAAATACGAACCAGAAGTAAAAGGAGACCAGTCTGCGTGAATATGAACCTAGGATTAAAGAAGCAGATCGGTGGGTGCAGACTGCCCCGGTGAGACTATTGAGTAAAACCATGATGTAGCAATGAACAGGAGAATGCAGCTTTGAGTGGAAGCAGAGTACAACATATGATGTAACAACAAATGGGCGAATGGAGCTTTGGATGTGAGTGGTACCTAAAAAACATGGTATGGGCGCAGCTTCGAGTATGGGTAGCGCATGAAAAGCATGGTATAAGCAGACGTATGAATGCAATTTAAGAGTGAGCAGAGTGTTGACGTGATGCGAAAGCAGACACGTGAACGCAGCTCTAGTAGTGAATGGAGTATAGGACAAGATGTAAAAGCAGACATGCGGACGCAGCTTTGGATGTGCACGGAATATTAACTTGATGTGACAGCAGACATGGAAAGTGGGGTATACGACCTGGTGTAGCAGTATAAGTGTGAACACAACTCTGGGTATAAGCAGAGCATGAAATTTGGTATAACAGCAGCTCTGGTTGTGAACGGAGCATAACATAGATGTTACAGCGACATGAATGCAGTTCTTGAAATGGGCCTGGAAAGAACCTGTAGTAGTATAGGACGTGTGAACGCAGCTCTGGGTGCGAGTAGAGTAAAACCGATAGAGTGGGGTATGGCAGAGACTTATTCTAACAACAAAACATGACATATAGCGTAGTATCATCAGCGGCTGAACCTGACGGTCCAGTTGTCACCCAACATTTAGCTTGTCCTGGGCGATCCAGGTAACAAGACAAATGACATAGCATGGTATCTGCAGTAGCTGAACCTGGGCGATCCAGGTGACATACAACATTTAACTTGGCCTGGGCGATCCAGGTGACATACAACATTTAACTCGGCCTGGGCGATCCAGGTGACATACAACATTTAACGTGGCCTGGACGATCCAGGTGACATACAACATTTAACGTGGCCTGGATGATCCAGGTGACATACAACATTTAACTCGGCCTGGGCGATCCAGGTGACATACAACATTTAACTCGGCCTGGGCGATCCAGGTAACACATAACATGTAACTCGGCCTGGGCGATCCAGGTAAGACAAATGACATAGCCGGTATCTGCAGTGTCTGAACCTGGGCGATCCAGGTGACATAAAACATTTAACTCGGCCTGGGCGATCCAGGTGACCTACAACATTTAACTCGGCCTGGGCGATCCAGGTGACCTACAACATTTAACTTGGCCTGGGCGATCCAGGTGACATACAACATTTAACTCGGCCTGGGCGATCCAGGTGACCTACAACATTTAACTCGGCCTGGGCGATCCAGGTGACCTACAACATTTAACTTGGCCTGGGCGATCCAGGTGACCTACAACATTTAACTTGGCCTGGGCGATCCAGGTGACATACAACATTTAACTCGGCCTGGGCGATCCAGGTAACACATAACATGTAACTCGGCCTGGGCGATCCAGGTAAGACAAATGACATAGCCGGTATCTGCAGTGGCTGAACCTGGGCGATCCAGGTGACATAAAACATTTAACTCGGCCTGGGCGATCCAGGTAACAAGACAAAAACATATAGTATCAGCCGTGGCTGAACCTGGACGGACAAGGTAACATGCAGCCTGTGCACCTGAGAACACACGCCTGCGAGTGAGGCTGTGGCTCGTATATGAAGAGCCTCCGCCCCTCCCACAAATGCAGGCTGACTAATCAGCCTTACCGACGTATCGCCGCGTCTGTATCGACCGGCTCTATAAACATATCACACGACCTAACCCCCCAGATGAACACCGTAAAAAAGAAAAACTGTGCTAAATAAACCATTGTTTGTCACCTTACATCACAAAAAGTGTAATAGCAAGCGATCAAAAAGGCGTATGCCCACCAAAATAGTACCAATCTAACCGTCGCCTAATCCCGCAAAAAATGAGCTCCTACCTAAGACAATCACCCAAAAAATAAAAAAAAAACTATGGCTCAGAATATGGAGACACTAAAACATCATTTTTTTGTTTTAAAAAAGCTGTTATTGTGTAAAACTTACATAAATAAAAAAAAGATACATATTAGGTATTGCCGCGTCCGTATCGACCGGATCTATAAAAATACCACATGACCTAACCCCTCAGATGAACACTGTGAAAAAAATAAAAACGTTGTAAAGAAAAAGCCATTTTTTGTCACCTTACATCACAAAAAGTGTAATAGCAAGCGATCAAAAACTCATATGCACCCCAAAATAGTGCCAATCAAACCGTCATCTCATCCCGCAAACAATGAGAACCTAACTAAGATAATCACCCAAAAACTGAAAAAACTATGGCTCTCAGCAGTGGCGTATCTATCACGAGGCAAACAAGGCATTTGCCTAGGGCGGCACTTGCCAATGGGGCGGCAAAATGCCTTGTTTGCCCCTGTCCCATCCGTCTTATATGTTGCCGCCGGTATACTCAGAAGATCCGATGGTATATTCTAACCCCCAGGCGTTCCCATGGTGACGGGGACGCTTGCCTGGGTGTTAGAATATACCATCGGATCTGTGTTTTCACAATCTCAGTGAGATCGTAAAAACTCAAATCCGATGGTATATTCTAACCCCCAGGCGTTCCCATGGTGACAAGGACGCTTGCCTGGGGGTTAGAATTTACAGGGCCACGCCGCTCACAGGAGAACATTTATAAACGAATCATTAACTTTAACTTTAATCATTGCTAATCTCTTTACTGGATATCTTACACTGTCTTGACTCTTAGCTCTAGTAACAGCAGGCAGTGCGGGCGGCGCTCACTCACTGACGTCAGTGAGTGGGAGGAGCAGGCGCGTGACGTCAGTGAGTGAGCGCTGCCTGCTGTTACCACTTACCAGAGCTAAGAGTCAAGACAGAGTAAGATATCCAGTAAAGAGATTAGCAATGATTAAAGTTAAAGTTAATGATTCGTTTATATATGTTCTCCTGTGAGCGTCGGGGAGGGGGATCTGTTGATGGCACTATTTAGGGGGGAGAACTGTGGATGGCACTATTTAGGGGAGGGGGATCTGTGGATGGCACTATTTAGGAGGGGGGATCTGTGGATGGCACTATTTAGGGGGGAGATCTGTGGATTGCACTATTTAGGGGGAGATCTGTGGATGGCACTATTTAAGGGAGGGGGATCTGTGGATGGCACTGTTTAGGGGAGGGGGATCTGTGGATGGCACTGTTTAGGGGGGATCTGTGGATGGCACTGTTTAGGGGGGATCTGTGGATGGCACTATTTAAGGGAGGGGGATCTGTGGATGACACTGTTTAGGGGAGGGGGATCTGTGGATGGCACTGTTTAGGGGAGAGGGATCTGTGGATGGCACTATTTAGGGGAGGGGGATCTGTGGATGGCACTATTTAGGAGGGGGGATCTGTGGATGGCACTATTTAGGGGGGAGATCTGTGGATGGCACTATTTAAGGGAGGGGGATCTGTGGATGGCACTGTTTAGGGGAGGGGGGTCTGTGGATGGCACTGTTTAGGGGGGATCTGTGGATGGCACTGTTTAGGGGGGATCTGTGGATGGCACTGTTTAGGGGAGGGGGATCTGTGGATGGCACTGTTTAGGGGAGGGGATCTGTGGATGGCACTATTTAGGGGAGGGGGATCTGTGGATGGCACTGTTTAGGGGAGGGGGATCTCTGGATGCCACTGTTTAGGGGAGGGGGATCTGTGGATGGCACTGTTTAGGGGAGGGGGATCCGTGGATGGCACTGTTTAGGGGAGGGGGATCTGTGGATGGCACATAGGAAGGGGTGGGGTTTAGAGAGAAAGGGGTTTGGCCTTGACAGGAAGGGGTGGGTCAAATTTATATTAGGGGGGTGCCCGAGTTTAGTTTCGCCTAGGGCAGCGCAAAACCAAGATACACCACTGGCTCTCAGACTATGGAGACACTAAGGCCCCTTTCACACGGGCGAGTATTCCGCGCGGATGTGATGCTTGAGGTGAACGCATTGCACCCGCACTGAATACCGACTCATTCATTTCTATGGGGCTGTTCACATGAGCGGTGATTTTCACGCATCACTTGTGCGTTGTGTGAAAATCGCAGCATGCTCTATATTCTGCGTTTTTTCACGCAACGCAGGCCCCATAGAAGTAAATGGGGTTGCGTGAAAATCACAAGCATCCGCAAGCAAGTGCGGATGCGGTGCGATTTTCACGCATGGTTGCTAGGTGACAGTCTATTCACTGTATTATTTTCCCTTATAACATGGTTATAAGGGAAAATAATAGCATTCTGAATACAGAATGCATAGTACAATAGCCCAGGCACTCTATATATGTTGTCAAGGATGAGATTTTTATTTGATACACATAAAATCAATTATTAAAGCAGCATAAACTATTGAACAGCAATATTAAAATATAAAATCATATATCATGAAATGTAGCAGCAATGGTATCAAAAGACTAGCAACAGTATCCAATGTAGCAACAGTGTGGAATAATCGCGGCAATTAGTAACAATGGTAGAAGTTCAAACAGCAATCCAGCGATAGCGCTAATTAGTCCAACCAAAAAACCGCAAACCGAATGTGCGTTTATACATCCATTTGAATGGTAATGTCAACTGATAGCAGCAGAAAGTCGCAGGAGACTTTATGGGTGATTCCGAATCCAAAGGATTTTAAATGTGCGTAATTACGCTTCTAGTTCTTTATGTCAGTATAGACAGGTGGATTACCAGTCTTTTCAATATGACCGGAAGACCAGCAGGTAAATGCAGTGAGCATTCGTGGTGGCGTCCCACCTATTTGTAGTTGCTAGTGCACTGTTACCTTAGTCTGGTCGTTTCGCTTCTCTGGACGCCGACTTGGTCTGGCGGATATCAGCTGACTGTGTCTTGTATCATCAGCGAGTTGTACGCTCCGTGGGACCATGCGTCATCAGAGTTGTTTTATAGTTCCGAAATTTTATTCAAGTCCAGGGGAGACTCTTTGCCAGCATGCCGGTGCAAGGACGGCATGCTGGCAAATAGTCTCCCCTGGACTTGAATTAAATTAAAATAATTAGCGCTATCGCTGGATTGCTGTTTGAACTTCTACCATTGTTACTAATTGCCGCGATTATTCCACACTGTTGCTACATTGGATACTGTTGCTAGTCTTTTGATACCATTGCTGCTACATTTCATGATATATGATTTTATATTTTATTATTGTTGTTCAATAGTTTATGCTGCTTTAATAATTGATTTTATGTGTATCAAATAAAAATCTCATCCTTGACAACATATATAGAGTGCCTGGTCTATTTCTCTCCATTTGTATCCATTTATCTGTGGCTGGGCGGGCCACTTAGACCAAGAGCACCTGATCCACATTGTCTAGCTGAAGTGATCCACAGATATTTTCTCCTGTTTCATAGTACAATAGCGCTGGAGGGGTTAAAAAAAAATAAAAAAAATTAACTCACCTTCTCCTCTTGTTCGCGTAGTTCCCGGTCTCTTCTTTACTTCTTATCGTTCAATATATCTTTATTGAAGATTTTTTCATTTATCCAGAGAAATCAATAAACAGAGGATTGGTACAAAATAACCGTACATCATGTCATATTACATTAGTGTACATAATTATTATGTTTTAGTATGCAGGAGCAAGGTGATAATATGCACCCCAATTGTTGCATCAAAAAGACAGCTTGGTGTAGCATCAGTACATTCAAGTGGCAATATCTAACAAAGTAAAACATGAGAAAATAACCAAAAAGTAGAAGAGAAGAAGGGAAAGGGGCAGAGTTTGTGCCTAAACCAAGGCTTTAAAGTGTACATCACAGGCATCAATAAGTATGAACAGTGTGATATGTCAGTAACCAACACGTGTGAACAAAGCTGGTTTATTCAGCTTATCTGTCAAGGGGTAGATTAGTCCACTGCGCCCATTCCATTTCAAATCTGCGTAGCGCAAAGCCCTTGTGTGCTATCATCTTTTCAAACGATCTAGTGGTGTCTACTGAGTTAATGATTTCCTGTACAGTCGGAATTGTTGGGCTTTTCCAGTGCCTAGTTATGGCCAACTTTGTGGCCAGGAACAGATGCATAGCTATGGTCCTAAATTTATAAGGGATCTCCGTGATGTCGATAAAAAGTAAGGCCAGAGCCGGGTCTCTAATTAGCTCGCGGCCTGCTGCCCTTTCAACCAACTGGAAAATGCTAGACCATAATTCTTGTAGTAGGGGGCAGCTCCAAAGTATATGTATAAGAGTACCACCGCATCCCCTCCAGCACAGTGGCTCCGAGCCAGGGTAAATGCGGCTCAGTCTCAGAGGGGTAAAGTACCATCTGAGTAGTGTTTTCGAATATGCTTCAAGGTGTGACACGCATTTCAGTCTTTTAGTCGCATAATTAATAGCTGTGGACCACTGTGCTGGAGGGATACCATGACCCAATTCTTGTTCCCATGAGATAATGGGGGTGGTTTTAACAAAGGAATTCTTGTTGCCCAGGAACGTATAGAGAGGGCGGATTCCCTTCCATTTGGAGTGTGTCATGTTCCATTGGTTCAGGAGCTCAGCATGGGAGTTCACAGTGAGCGTAGGGTTGGAAGCTAGTAGGTGGCGAATCCTCAAATACTTATAGAAGTCATTTTTATGTATCTTGAAACGGGTTTGCAAATTTTCAAAGGAGTTTAGTTCCTCCTGGTGAAGCAAATCAGCAACCGTTGCTACTCCTCCATCCCTCCAGAGAGAGATCAGGAATGAGGTAGTGCAGCGCCTCTATTGGGGTGACTTTTGCTATGGAAACGATCGTTCCGTGTCCACCACTGTGATATCTTTTCCAGGCTTTCAAAGAGGTGGAAAGTAAATATGGGAAGGATTGTGACGGTGCTTCCTTGAAGAGGGAAGCTAACAGTATTGCTTTTAAGTTGTGGATTGGGGCAAGGGTCTGCTCAATGTGGACCCATTGTTTGGGGTTATCAGCGGTCCACCATTCCTTGAGTTGGTGCACCCTAGTAGCTAGGTAATAATCATAAATATTTGGGAGGTTTAAGCCGCCCACTTTTCTAAATTTGGACATTATTGACTTGGCAATGCGGGGTGGACCTTTCGTCCAAATAAACCTATTAAGTAGTTTGTTGACAGCGTTGAAAAAAGAGCTGGGGCGGGCCAGTGGGAGAATCCTGAATAAATAGAGAAGCTTAGGGAGCACATGCTACTGGAAGGCTGCCACTCTGCCTAACCACGATATTTCCATTTTCGCTATGTTATCCAATTCTTTCTGAAGATCTAGGAGGAATCGGGGAAAATTCGCGTCGTACAATTTTTGAATAGTGGGGGTGAGTTGAACCCCAAGGTATTGGACTCCTATGGTCTGTCAGTCCCAAGGGTAAAACTTTTTTAACTGGTCTAGGGTGTGGTTAGGAATAAAAAGGGGAAGAGCTTGGGACTTACTCTCATTTAGTTTATAGAATGATGGTGTGCCATAGGTGTAGATGACCTTCCTAACTTCTTGTAGGGATAAGGCTGGATTGGTTAAGGAAAGGATTATGTCATCCGCATATAATGAGAGGGTATGTTGTCTGTCTCCAATCTGGATTCCTGAGATATTCTCAGTTTGTCTGATAGCCTGTGCTAACGGCTCCAGGGACAGTATAAAAATAAGAGGGGAAAGGGGGCAGCCCTGCCTCGTGCCGTTTGAGAGATTAAAGGGGTCCGACAAAACACTGTTAGTTAAAACTTGGGCAGCAGGGCCCCTGTATAGTGCTTCTATTGCTCTGATAATAGCGATAGGGAAGCCCATTTTTTGGAGCACCGAGAAGGCAAACGACCAATTCACTCGGTCGAATGCCTTCTCAGCGTCCAACGTAAGGAATACCGTGGGCAGTCGCAACTTATTGACTCTATCAAGCAGGTTAAACACTCTCCTAGAGTTGTCAGTGATTTGCCTGCCTACAACAAATCCCACCTGGTCAGGGGCAATCAAGGTCGGGATAATCGCCGCCAGCCTGTTTGCCAATAACTTGGCGTAGATTTTTAGGTCAGTATTGAGGAGGGAGATAGGCCGAAAATTTTGGGGAATAGTTGGTTCTTTACCAGGTTTTGGTAAGGTGACAATAGTGGCCTCTAGCATCTCTCTAGGCATGTGACCATCAGACATAATCCTCGCTAGGGATGAATGAAGATGCAGACCCAGGATCTCAGAGAAAAGTTTATAGTAGGAGTTAGACAAGCCGTCCGGTCCGGGGCTCTTATGGTGGGGTAGCTGTTTGATAATACTCATTATTTCATCTAGTGTGATGGGCAAGCATATCTTAGTTTTATGTTCTTCAGACATGGAAGGCAGTGAGAGGGATTCAAGGAAATTACTAATGTCGTGGTCAGAAGGCTGAACCACCTCATTGTTGTCGGCTAGGTTATATAATTTTGAATAAAAGGACATGAACCTATTCGCAATATCTTTTGGGTCGTAAATTTTGTGGGTTTTAGAGGAGTCCCAGAGAAAAGCAATCCGGGAATTTTGGGCCCTTTATTTAATCCTACTTGCCAAAAGTTTCCCTGCTTTGTTTGCTTGTGAATAGTACATAGCTTTGACTTTTTTCAAAGACAATTCGTATCTATGCAGCATGTGCTCCCTTAGTTGTGCCCTGAGAGAGCGTAGCTCCTCTGAATGACAAGGAGCAGGTGACGCTTTTTTTCAGAATCTCTAGTGCACGGATTTTGTTCAGTAGGTAGGTAATGAGGTGCTCTCTTTTTCTTTTTAGCTTTGTGTCCTAGTTTGATAAAAAAAATACCCCTAACGTAGGCCTTATGTGCTGCCCAGGTAATAGACGGATTGTCCACTGAGTTCACATTGTTTTGGAAATAATCAGACAACGCGACTTTCACCTCTGATTGACAATCCAGGTCAGCCAGTAAGTATTCGTTTATTCTCCAAGTCGGGTTCGGAGGGCGGTTATATTGTTCTGAAATTTTCACCGAAACGGGAGCATGTTATCGTTCCTATGTCTGAGCTTGTGATAGTCAAAAGAGAAGCTCTATCTACCAGCACAAGATCTTTGCGAGAATATGTCAGATGTGAAGGGGAAAAGTAGGTATAGTCTCGTTCCATGGCGTGGTGAAGGCGCCATATGTCATATAAGGCCATTTTGGAAAGAAGGCTCATCAGTGTATTGGGATTCCTTCTCACAGAGAAGGAGGAGTCTACAGATGCATCCGGGACCAAATTAAAATCTCCGCAGATAAGGACCTTTCCTTGCTGAACAGACTGGACCTTATTGAGGAGGTTTTGGAGGAAACGCTGGGAATGCGCATTGGGTGCATAAAGCCCTACCAAGGTGTATAGGATATTGTTTAGATAACAGACATGTATGATGTACCGCCCTCTGGAGTCGACAATAGAAGACACCGCAGTATAAGCTACAGTATTCTTGATTGCTAGCAGCACCCCTCTTTTCTTTTTGGTGCAATGGGCCTGGAGAATAACTGGGAAACATCTATGCTTAAGGCGATCAGCATCAGCAGCAATTATATGTGTCTCTTGGGCGCAAAAAATGTCACACTGTAGGGAGAGGGCCTCCCTCCACATCAGATTGCGTTTGTAAGGGCTATTCAGCCCCCTAACATTTAGAGTGCTAAGTTTCAGTACCATTCTTAATCAGTATTGCTATTAACGCAAGAAGTACCCTGAGGTGGAGGGAGGCGCAGCCTCAACAGCCAAAGATGTACACAGACAAGCATAGCATAAAGTAGTACTCTGCCAGGAACATGTAGGGAATTAGAACTGAAAGGTAATAAACAAAAACAGTGACTGGAGAGTCACAACAGATTAGTAAGGCACATGTTTGCGCCTCCGCAACTAGTGGGGAAAGAGTCCTGCCAAATGCCAGAACAGAGAATAATAGGACTGCTGCTCCATAAAAGTAGAAGCAGAAAAAGGTCCCCTTTATTGCGCTTCTTACGTCGTCTATTCTCCACCAACTGCCATTCTCCAGATGCATGGTGACGTCTAGGAGAATCAGGGTCATGTATGGGTTCCACGGTGATGTTCCATAATGCAAGGGTTGCTTTCCCTTCAGCAACAGATCGAATCACCACTAAACAGCCCTCCTTGTGGATTAAAAGCTTAACGGGGAAGCCCCATCTATAAGCAATTGAATGTGCTTTCAGAGCTGTAGTGATAGGGGCAAGAGACTTCCGGAGTTGTAGTGTCGCTGCTGAGAGGTCCACAAATAACTTAACCCCCTCATACGGGGCTGGGAGAGTCTCCATTTTCCTTGCGGCCGTGAGGAGTTGCTCCTTAATGTGGAAGAAATGCACCCTGGCTAATACATCTCTTGGGACATCATCAGGCAGGTGCTTGGGCTTGACAATTCTGTGTGCCCTGTCGATTATTAAGTCGCATTCTGCACAGTTAGGCAGGAGCAATCGTATCAACTTCTGAATATAGACTGCTAGTTCAGATGCGGCAATATCTTCTGGGACCCCCCCGCAATTTGAGGTTGTTCCGGCGGGAACGATCCTCTAAGTCCGCGATTTTAGCTCTAAGTTGGGTGACCTCTTCAGAGAGGAGCTCATGGGAGTCAATTAATGTATTATGGGAGGTAGCAAATTCTCCCATTTTGGTCTCCACGTGCACCATTTTATCCCCCAGCTCCTTAACAGTAGCCTGGATCGGGACGATCGATTTTGCGATCTGTGCTGTTATGGAGTGATGAAATGCAAGTAGCATGTCCTTTAGCAGGGTCCCAGAGGCTGGTTGGTCTGTTGTTTGCAGACTTTGCAGCGCCTCATGTATAGAGGGAGTACCCGACTGGCCCCTGGGGGAAGATGTACACTCACCAGAGTTGCTGGGACCGTGATGTCTTGGTCGCTGCTTGTCTGGGCTAGCAGTCGGTGAGGCCTGGGTATCGGCGTTTCCAGGGGGAGCGGGAAGGGACTCCTCCGCCATTCTCTGCCATCTGTATGAGGCCGCTGCAGGAGAGGACTCCACAGAAGAAGCACTGGAGGGAGATTGGTTTTGCAGGGGTCCGGACGGTGAGTGCGACCCTGATGATAACGAAGGGCTGGAGCCCGGCATGCTGCTTGCACCGTCCCTGCCGGCGCCATCTTTGGTCTTCTCCTGGGCAAAGAAAAAGTCCAGTTTGCCCTGCTGTTTCAAACTTTTCCTGCCTCTGGTCATCATGGAGGCATACAGGGACTTAGAGGGAGAAACGGACGTCAGTGTGGTGGATGCTAATGGGGATTAGCAGGTCTGCAACGCTGTAATGGAGCAGGAGCTCAGATTCAGGCTTCCATCTTCCTTGGCTGCTTGGCCACGCCCCCCCCTCTTCTTTACTTCTTTAATGATGAACTACCAACTAGGACCTGTGGTGACGTCAGATCACATGCGCCAATCACATGGTCCATCACCACGGTGATGGACCATGTGATTGGAGCATGTGATCTAACGTCACCAAAGGTCCTTTAGCCCACAGCTCATCATTAAAGAAGTAAAGAAGAGACCGGGAATTACGCGAACAAGAGGAGAAGGTGAGTTAATATATATATATTTTTTTAACCCTCAATTGATCACCTACTAAGCATTCTGTATTTAGAATGCTATTATTTTCCCTTATAACCATGTTATAAGGGAAAATAATAACATCTACACAACACCTAACCCAAACCTTGAATTCTGTGAAGAAGTTCGGGTTTGGGTACCAAACATGCGTGATTTTTCTCAAGCGAGTGCAAAACAATGTTTTGCACTCACGCGGAAAAATCGCGGGTGTTCCCTCAACGCACCCGCACATTTTCCCGCAACGCCCGTGTTAAAGAGGCCTAAAACATGATTTATTTTGTTTTAAAAATTAAATCATTGTGTAAAACTTACATAAATAAAAAAAAAAGTATACATATTAGGTATCGCCGCGTCCGTGACAACCTGCTCTATAAAAATACCACATGATCTAACCTGTCAGATGAATGTTGTAAATAACAAAAAAACTAAAAACTGTGCCAAAACAGCTATTTCTTGTTACCTTGCCTCACAAAAAGTGTAATATAGAGCAACAAAAATCACATGTACCCTAAACTAGTACCAACAAAACTGCCTATCCCGTAGTTTCTAAAATGGGGTCACTTTTTTGAAGTTTCTACTCTAGGGGTGCATCAGGGGGGCTTCAAATGGGACATGGTGTCAAAAAAAACAGTCCAGCAAAATCTGCCTTCCAAAAACCGTATGGCATTCCTTTCCTTCTGCGCCCTGCCGTGTGCCTGTACAGCTGTTTATGACCACATATGGGGTGTTTCTGTAAACTACAGAATCAGGGCCATAAATATTGAGTTTTGTTTGGCTGTTAACCTGTCACGGATGGTGTACAGGAAACAAGACAATACCATATAAACAATGTCTCTCTGGATCCACAACTAAGGAACAAAGGGGGACCCCTGCAATAGACCTGCCGCTCTCCCTCACTGCTCAGCCTATGCGAACACCCCAAAGGTGGATGGCCACATATCCACGTTCCTCGGCTATCTATTACCTGAAGACCCTACAATAGTGAAGGGACACGACCACCGGCTCCCTACACTGACACGGAGGGAGTCAGGGTCACCTGGATCCAGAAAAGACAAAATCATAAATACATAAACAGCACTTATCTTGCAGACGACTGACGACTGGGAACTGGGAACAGCATACACACACACTCCAGGAAGTTGTATCAGCCGCACACTACTGCATTATGGGGAGGAACTTAAAGGGTAGCAATCAGTCCAACTGCATGACAGCTGAGATAGACTAACGAGATGAGAAACTAAACCAAAACAAAGAAATTCAAGGAGGAGGATCTGAGAAGCTCCTGTGAGCGCTTCTCAGCTGTCTGGCTGTGACAGTACCCCTCCCTCTAGGAGTGGACTCCGGACACTCAGAGCCCACCTTCTCAGGATGGGACCTATGGAAAGCCCTGATGAGACGAGAGGCCTTAATGTCCGTCACTGGGACCCACATCCTCTCCTCAGGACCATAACCCTCCCAATGAATGAGGTACTGGAGGGAACCGCGGACAAGACGAGAATCCACAATCCTAGAGACCTGAAATTCAAGATTTCCATCAACCATAATCGGAGGAGGAGGCAAAGGCGAGGGTACAATAGGTTGAACATAAGGTTTCAATAAGGACTTATGAAAAACATTATGAATCTTCCAAGTCTGAGGAAGATCAAGACGGTAGGCAACAGGATTGATGACAGACAGGATCTTGTAAGGCCCAATAAACCTAGGACCCAACTTCCAGGAGGGAACCTTCAATTTAATATTCTTGGTAGACAACCACACCAGATCACCAACATTCAGGTCCGGACCAGGCACACGTCTCTTATCCGCCACACGCTTATATCTCTCACTCATGCTCTTTAGATTATCCTGAATCTTTTGCCAAAAAGATGACAAAGACGAGGAGAATCTGTCCTCATCAGGCAAACCAGAAGAGCCCTCTCCCGAGAAAGTCCCAAACTGCGGATGGAACCCATATGCACCAAAAAATGGTGACTTATCAGAGGACTCCTGACGACGGTTATTTAAAGCAAACTCAGCAAGGGGCAAAAAAGAACACCAATCCTCCTGATTCTCCGCCACAAAACAGCGCAGATATGTCTCCAGATTCTGATTGACGCGCTCTGTCTGGCCATTCGACTGCGGATGGAAAGCAGAAGAGAATGACAACCGAACCCCCAAGCGAGAACAGAAAGCCTTCCAGAATCTGGAAACAAACTGCGTGCCCCTATCAGAGACTATGTCTGAAGGAATCCCATGCAATTTGACAATGTGGTCAATAAATGCCTGCGCCAGCGTCTTAGCATTGGGCAAACCAGGAAAAGGGATAAAATGCACCATTTTGCTAAAACGGTCCACCACCACCAGAATCACAGACTTCCCCGAGGAACGAGGCAAGTCCGTTATGAAGTCCATGGACAGATGTGTCCAAGGACGGGAAGGAATGGGCAAAGGAAGGAGAGGACCTGATGGCCGTGAATGAGGGACCTTGGCACGAGCGCAAGTCTCGCAAGCTGCCACAAAACCCTCAACCGACTTACGAAGCGCAGGCCACCAGAGTCTCCGAGCGATGAGATCCAGTGTGGCTCTTGCCCCCGGGTGCCCAGCAAGGACCGTGTCGTGGTGTTCTTTAAAAATCTTGTGTCTCAAAGCGAGAGGCACAAACAACCTCCCAGGAGGACAAAGATCAGGAGCTTCTGACTGGGCTGCCTGCACCTCTGCCTCCAATTCAGGAAAAAGAGCAGAGACCACCACACCTTCAGCCAAAATGGGACCCGGGTCTTCAAAATTCCCACCTCCCGGAAAACAACGTGACAGGGCATCTGCCTTCACATTCTTAACCCCAGGGCGGAACGTAACAACAAAATTAAACCTTGAAAAGAACAAAGACCATCAGGCCTGTCTCGGGTTCAGACGCTTGGCTGACTCCAAATAGGCCAGATTTTTATGGTCAGTAAACACGGTAATAGGGTGTCTGGCTCCCTCTAGCCAATGGCGCCATTCCTCAAAAGCCAACTTGATGGCCAACAATTCCCTATCTCCCACATCATAATTTCTCTCTGCGGAGGAGAGTTTCTTTGAGAAAAAGGCACACGGTTGCCATTTGGCAGGAGAGGAACCCTGAGACAAGACCGCACCCACCCCTACCTCAGAAGCATCAACCTCAACTATGAAGGGTAACAAAATATCAGGTTGTACTAGGATGGGAGCGGAAGCAAAACTCTCCTTGATATTAGAAAAGGCCTTACGCGCCTCTACCGACCAGGAAGAAAAATCTACCCCCTTTCTGGTCATATCAGTGAGTGGTTTAACAACAGAGGAATAATTCAAAATAAATTTCCTGTAATAAATGGCAAAGCCCAAAAAACGCATCAGCGCCTTCTGATTCTCAGGAATCTCCCACTCAAGCACAGCGCGGACCTTCTCGGGGTCCATGCGAAAACCAGAAGCGGAGACAAGAAACCCCAGAAATTGGATTTCTGGAACCGCAAACACACATTTTTCCAGTTTCGCGTATAATTTATTCTCCCGCAGGATGAGCAAGACCTGACGTAAGTGTTCCTTATAATTCTTGAAATCAGGAGAAAAAATCTAAATGGCATCCAAATACACTAATACAAATTTTCCCATTAAATGATAAAAAATGCTGTTGACGAAATGCTGAAAAACGGCTGGGGCATTCATCAAACCAAAAGGCATAACCAAATTCTCAAAATGGCCCTCAGGGGTATTGAAAGCCGTCTTCCATTCGTCTCCTTCTCTGACCCTAACCAGGTTGTATGCCCCTCTTATGTCTAATTTGGAAAAGACTTTAGCCCCAACAACCTGGTTAAACAGGTCCGGGATCAGAGGAAGCGGATAAGGATCACGAATAGTGATACTGTTCAGCTCCCTGAAATCCAGACAAGGTCTTAAAGAACCATCTTTTTCTTAACAAAGAAAAAACCAGCGGCAACAGGTGACTTCGAGGGTCGTATGTGTCCTTTTCTCAGACTCTCAGAGATAGAGGGCACGCATAGCGACCCTCTCAGGTTGGGAGAGATTGTATAAACGAGATTTAGGCAGCTTGGCGCCTGGGATGAGATTAATAGGGCAATCATACTCCCTGTGCGGAGGTAAACCCTGAACTCCACTCTCAGAGAAGACATCCAAAAATTCAGAGAGGAAAGGTGGTACAGTCTTAGTAGAAACCTCAGAAACAGATGTTATGAGGCAATTCTCTCTGCAAAAGTTACTCCAACCATTTATT
Organism: Bufo bufo; assembly: GCF_905171765.1. Lineage (NCBI taxonomy): Eukaryota > Metazoa > Chordata > Amphibia > Anura > Bufonidae > Bufo > Bufo bufo. The sequence goes on along the minus strand of NC_053394.1, from coordinate 387,790,520 downwards.
TGCCTCGCTTGCCAATCAATGGTGGGGTTATGTTTAGTGAGCCAGGGTAGCCCCAACACCATAGGAGTAGGCAAACCGCTAAGGACGAAACATGACACATCCTCAACATGAGCATCACTCACAATTAAACGGATATTGTGAACTATGCCCTTTAATGATTTCTGAGAAAGTGGAGCTGAATCAATAGCAAAAACAGGAATATCCTTTCCCAAAGTGCATACCTGGAAACCATGAGTTATTGCAAATTGATTATCAATGAGGTTGACAGCTGCTCCACTATCCACAAAAATCTCACAAAAAATGCTCTTGCTCTCTAGCGCCACCCTAGCAGGCAGGACAAAACGGGAACTACAAGCAATCGGAAAACCTTCAATTTCCGCCTCAACCCTGCCAATAGTAACAGACGGAACATTTTTAAAAGATTTTTTCCTTTTTGTCTCTTTATTACTCTCAGAAAACTGCCTGAATCTCCTAGAAGGACAAACATTTGCCAGATGATTTATACCTCCACAACAAAAACAAACCCTCCCCTGCGGGCTGAATCTTTTATTGTCAGAGGCAATCAACCCCAGCTGCATGGACTCCTGCTCAGAAGGGGCTGACAGCGACTGAGACCCCTGTGCACAGAATGAGACCGCTGCACTGTCCCGGGACTGAGTATGACAGGAAGGAGAGATCTCTCCTCTCTCTCTAAGACGCCTGTCAATACGAACAGCCTGAGACATAGCAGAATCCAAGGAGGTAGGTCTTTCATGAAAGGCAAATGCATCTTTCAATCCCTCTGAAAGACCATAGCAAAATTGACTTCGGAGTGCAGCATCATTCCAACCCGTATCTGCTGCCCATCTCCGAAATTCTGAACAGTATATCTCTGCGGATTGTTTACCCTGGCATAACAGACGTAGTCTAGACTCAGCCAGAGCAATACGATCCGGATCATCATATATCTGACCCAGGGCTAAAAAGAATTCATCCACTGAACGAAGGGGCCGTGCCCCCTCCGGCAGCGAAAAGGCCCAGGACTGAGCGTTACCCCTGAGCAGCGATATAATAATCCCCACCCTCCGTTCTTCATCACCAGAAGAATGGGGAAGAAGGCGAAAATGAAGTTTGCAAGCCTCTCTAAAACGCACAAAATTCTCACTACCCCCGGAGAACGTATCCGGGAGCGAGATCTTAGGCTCAGCACAAACTCCATGAACGCAAGCTGAACCGGTCACTTGAAACTGAGAAAAAGTCTTACGGAGATCAGCTACCTCCAAAGAAAGACCCTGAAAGCGTTCAGCCAAAAGTGAAACCGGATCCATGCTTGAGACGGTTTTGGCGGCTGATAATGTCACGGATGGTGTACAGGAAACAAGACAATACCATATAAACAATGTCTCTCTGGATCCACAACTAAGGAACAAAGGGAGACCCCTGCAATAGACCTGCCGCTCTCCCTCACTGCTCAGCCTATGCGAACACCCCAAAGGTGGATGGCCACATATCCACGTTCCTCGGCTATCTATTACCTGAAGACCCTACAATAGTGAAGGGACACGACCACCGGCTCCCTACACTGACACGGAGGGAGTCAGGGTCACCTGGATCCAGAAAAGACAAAATCATAAATACATAAACAGCACTTATCTTGCAGACGACTGACGACTGGGAACTCGGAACAGCATACACACACACTCCAGGAAGTTGTATCAGCCGCACACTACTGCATTATGGGGAGGAACTTAAAGGGTAGCAATCAGTCCAACTGCATGACAGCTGAGATAGACTAACGAGATGAGAAACTAAACCAAAACAAAGAAATTCAAGGAGGAGGATCTGAGAAGCTCCTGTGAGCGCTTCTCAGCTGTCTGGCTGTGACATAACCCTTGCTTTGTAACTGGAAAAAAAATATTAAAATGGAAAATATGCCAAAAAAGTGAAATTTTTAAATTGTATCTCTATTTTCCATTATTTTTTGTGGAACACCTAAAGGGTTAATGACATTTGTAAAATCAGTTTTGAATACCTTGAGGGGTGTAGTTTCTAGAATGGGGTCATTTTTGGGTGGTTTCTATTATGTAAGCCTCACAAAGTGACTTCAGACCTGAACTGGTCCTTAAAAAGTTGGTTTTTGAAAATTTCTGAGAAATTTCAAGATTCACTTAAATTTCTAAGCCTTGTAACGTCCTGTCATGGTCTTACCTTCTTGCTGTTCTCCTTTGTTTGACATGTGCTGGCGGCCATCTTGGTTTCTGGGTTTCTTGTAGCCTTCCACCCTGCGGCTCCTCCTTCCCACTGGGAGAAGCTGGATGCCTAGCTCATATATATAGGAGGTCTGTGGCTTCAGTTCCTTGCTTGGTCCTCCTGTGTTCACATGCTTCTAAGATTGCTGCTGCTTCTGGTTCCTGATCCTGGCTTCGTCTGACTACCCTTCTGGTTCCTGATCCTGGCTTCGTCTGACTACCCTGCTGGTTCCTGATCCTGGCTTCGTCTGACTACCCTGCTGGTTCCTGATCCTGGCTTCGTCTGAATACCCTTCTGGTTCCTGACCCCTGGCCTCTCAAAGACTCTGCTTCGGTTTCACCATCCGTTTGGACTTTTGCTACAGCTTTATTTTCAATAAAGCCTTCTTATTTTCACTTATCTCTTGTTGTACGTCTGGTTCATGGTTCCGTGACATTAGGACCAAGCCATGAATTCTGACGGTACAGGGCCATCCTCGCTACCCATGCTGGTTGCCAGACTTGATCAGCAGGATCACCTGTTGGGTCGGTTCGCTGTGGCGTTGCTAACCCTGCTTGAACGCACGGCTCATTTCGCTCCCGTTGCCGATGGGTCGGTTGTCGCTCCTACTGCCGCTCCGGTTGTTGCGCCAGAGTCTACCCCGACACCTGTTGTTGCGTCTGCGGTGTTTCGGGGTATGACCGGTTCTGCCCCTCTTCCACAGCGCTTTGGGGGAGAGCCAACTCAGTGCCGAGGTTTCCTTAACCAGGTGGGCATTTATTTCGAGTTGCTGCCACATGCCTTTCCTACTGAGAGATCAAAGGTGGGCTTCTTGATCTCGCTGCTCTCGGACAAGGCCTTGGCCTGGGCCAGCCCTTTATGGGAGAACAACAATCCGGTGGTTGCCGAGTTTTCCGGTTTTGTTGCTTCTCTTCGGAAGGTATTCGATGTGCCGGCTCGTGCTGCCTCTGCTGCGAAGCTCCTTATGTCCATCAGACAGGGTTCACGATCCGTAGCTGAATACGCCATTGAGTTTCGTACCCTGGCAGCAGAGGTGGGCTGGAATAATGAGGCTCTGGTTGCTGCTTTCTCTCATGGTCTCTCGGATGCCTTGAAGGATGAGGTTGCAGCTAAGGACCTACCAGTGGAGCTCGAGTCTCTTATTTCTTTCCTGATTTTGATTGACACCAGACTCAGGGAGAGACCTTCCTTTAAGGAGAGCCTGCGGAGGTCTTCTAACAGATTGGCGCCTACGTTTGCTGTCCCACCCGTGCCTCCCTCTCCTCCCACGCCTCCTGGGGATGACTTGTCTGGGGGTGAACCCATGCAGCTGGGGTTTGCTCGCCTGTCCGAGGGGGAGAGGGTACTCCGGAGACGCGAGGGCCGATGCATGTACTGTGGTCTCGGTGGGCATTTTCGGTTGGCATGTCCGAACCGTCCGGGAAAACGCTCGCACCTGAGATCCTGTCGGGGGCAGATCTTGGGTGGAGTCTCCTCGTCCCCGGTTTCCCGTGTTGACAAACCACTGATCACTGTTGTCCTCTCCTGGGTCGGGGGCTCGGTGACGACCCAGGCGTTGGTGGACTCTGGTGCTGGTGGTTTGTTCATTGATAGTGTGTTCGCTGCCGCCAATTCCATTCCTCTGCAGGCTCGAGGTTCCCCACTGGCTCTTGAGGCGATAGACGGCAGACCCCTTCTGCCGCCACACGTGACTCATGAGACCCTTCCAGTGGGGATAGCCATTGGTGCCGTTCACAGAGAGTCGGTCTGCCTCCAGGTTATTTCGTCTCCACACTACTCGGTGGTCTTGGGGTACCCCTGGCTCCAGAAGCATAATCCGACTTTCGATTGGAGATCGGCCGAGATCCTCTCGTGGTCACCGCAGTGTGGGGCTAGTTGCATCCATGGGTCTGTCAAGTTGCTGTGTACTTCCTCGGACTCTCTGTTGCCTCCTGAATACGAGGAGTACCGGGATGTATTCGATAAGGTGCGCGCGGTTGCTCTACCTCCGCACCGCCCATACGATTGTGCCATAGACTTACAACCTGGTGCCGTTCCTCCTCGTGGCAAAGTCTATCCACTGTCGGTAGCGGAGAATGAGGCCATGGAGGAGTACGTGAGGGAGGCGCTTTCACGCGGACACATTCGCAAATCCTCGTCCCCGGCAGGGGCTGGATTTTTCTTTGTGAAAAAGAAGGGCGGTGAGTTGAGGCCTTGCATCGATTACAGGGGTCTCAATCGCATCACGATCAAGAACGCTTACCCGATACCCTTGATTTCCGAGCTGTTCGATCGCCTTAAAGGGGCCACGGTCTTTACCAAACTCGACCTGAGGGCGGCATATAACCTGGTAAGGATCAAGGCGGGCGATGAGTGGAAGACCGCGTTTAACACCAGGACCGGTCATTATGAATCCTTGGTTATGCCCTTTGGGTTGTGCAATGCGCCCGCAGTCTTTCAGGAATTCATCAACGATGTTTTCCGTGACCTGTTGCAGCAGTGTGTGGTGGTCTATTTGGATGACATCTTGGTATATTCTGAATCCATGGAGGCCCACATTCTGGATGTCAGACGAGTGTTGCAACGGTTACGAGAGAACAAGCTGTTCGGTAAGCTTGAGAAATGCGAATTTCACCGATCCCAGGTAACCTTCTTAGGTTACATCATTTCCGCTGAGGGGTTCTCCATGGATCCTGAGAAGGTTTCGGCTGTCTTACAGTGGCCCCAGCCCAGTGGTCTTCGTTCCCTGCAGCGCTTTTTGGGCTTCGCCAATTATTATCGGAAGTTCATCAGGGACTTTTCCATGCTGGCCAAGCCTCTCACGGATCTGACCAGGAAAGGCAGTAATTCCCAGGTCTGGCCGCTCGAGGCCATCCGAGCTTTTGAGGCCCTAAAGTCCGCTTTTGTGTCGGCTCCGATTCTGTCGCATCCCAACCCTGGGTTGCCCTTTGTCCTCGAGGTGGACGCGTCTGAGACGGGAGTAGGCGCCCTTCTGTCTCAGCGTAGAACACCAGAGGGTCCTCTGCTTCCTTGTGGGTTTTACTCCCGGAAACTGTCTTCCGCGGAGTGCAACTATCAGATTGGTGACAGGGAGTTATTGGCCATCGTGCAGGCCCTTAAAGAATGGAGGCACTTGCTCGAGGGTTCGGTGGTTCCGGTTCTCATCCTGACGGACCATAAGAATCTGACCTACCTTTCTGAGGCCAAGAGATTGACACCACGTCAGGCCAGATGGGCTCTGTTCTTGTCACGTTTTAATTACGTGGTCTCCTACCTACCCGGTTCCAAGAACATCAGGGCGGATGCCCTATCACGGCAGTACTCCGAGCTGTCCAGGGAGGAGTCGATTCCGACTTCGGTCATACCTCCGAATCAGATCCTGGCCGCCATTCGCACCAGCCTGACCTCTCCCCTGGGTGAGCAGATTTTGGCGGCTCAATCTGGTGCTCCCTCTGGGAGACCCAACGGCAGATGTTTTGTGCCTGAGGAGTTGCGCACTCGGTTGTTGCGAACCTACCATAACTCCAAGACCGCGGGGCATCCTGGAAAGAATCAGCTGTCCTGGGCTGTTTCACGTCTGTTCTGGTGGCCTTCCCTACGTTCCGACATCGCCGCATATGTAGCGGCATGCTCCGTTTGTGCCCAGAGTAAGTCCCCTCGGCACCTTCCGTTGGGCCTTCTGCAACCCATAGCCACCGGGGAGCGCCCATGGTCACACCTGGGGATGGATTTCATTGTGGACCTCCCTGCATCCCGAGGCCATACGGTCATTCTCATGATTGTGGATCGGTTTTCCAAAATGTGCCACTGTGTTCCTCTCAAGAAGTTACCCTCTGCACAAGAGTTGGCCACGATTTTTGCCAGGGAGGTCTTCCGGTTGCACGGTTTGCCCAAGGAGATTGTGTCGGATCGGGGGAGTCAGTTTGTGTCCAGGTTCTGGCGCGCCTTTTGCTCCCAGTTGGGGATTCATCTCTCCTTCTCCTCGGCCTACCACCCTCAGTCCAATGGGGCCGCAGAACGATCCAATCAGGCCTTGGAGCAATTCCTTCGTTGCTATGTCTCCGATCACCAAGACAATTGGGTTGACCTCCTGCCTTGGGCTGAGTTTGCCAGGAACACGGCGGTGAACTCTTCCTCTGGGACGTCTCCCTTCATGGCCAATTATGGGTTCCAACCTGCCGTGTTACCGGAGGTATTCTCTCCCCAGGATATTCCGGCTGTGGAGGATCACCTTTCCGTCCTACGTGCTTCTTGGGTACAGATCCAGAAGTCCCTTGAGGCCTCTGCGCAGCGCCAGAGATTCCAGGCTGATCGCAGACGAGCGCCTGCTCCTTCCTACCAGGTCGGAGACCGTGTATGATTGTCCACCCGCAACCTCAACCTTCGAGTGCCCACTCCCAAGCTGGCGCCTCGCTTTGTTGGTCCCTTCCGAGTGCTTCGCAGGGTAAACCCGGTAGCCTATGCCCTTGCGCTTCCTCCTGGCATGCGGATCTCTAACGTGTTTCATGTCTCCCTGTTAAAGCCACTGGTGTGTAATCGTTTCACTTCCTCGGTTCCTCGGCCTCGTCCGGTCCGAGTGGGCAATCGTGAGGAGTATGAGGTGAGCAATATCCTGGACTCACGCCTGGTCCGCGGTCGGGTGCAGTTTTTGGTCCATTGGCGTGGTTATGGTCCAGAGGAGCGTTCCTGGGTTCCCTCCGCAGATGTCCATGCTCCTGCCTTGCTCCGAGCCTTCCACGCACGCTTCCCTCAGAAACCGTTTTTTGCTCCGCGGAGGAGGGGCCCTTGAGGGGGAGGTACTGTCATGGTCTTACCTTCTTGCTGTTCTCCTTCGTTTGACATGTGCTGGCGGCCATCTTGGTTTCTGGGTTTCTTGTAGCCTTCCACCCTGCGGCTCCTCCTTCCCACTGGGAGGAGCTGGATGCCTAGCTCATATATATAGGAGGTCTGTGGCTTCAGTTCCTTGCTTGGTCCTCCTGTGTTCACATGCTTCTAAGATTGCTGCTGCTTCTGGTTCCTGATCCTGGCTTCGTCTGACTACCCTTCTGGTTCCTGATCCTGGCTTCGTCTGACTACCCTGCTGGTTCCTGATCCTGGCTTCGTCTGACTACCCTGCTGGTTCCTGATCCTGGCTTCGTCTGACTACCCTTCTGGTTCCTGACCCCTGGCCTCTCAAAGACTCTGCTTCGGTTTCACCATCCGTTTGGACTTTTGCTACAGCTTTATTTTCAATAAAGCCTTCTTATTTTCACTTATCTCTTGTTGCACGTCTGGTTCATGGTTCCGTGACACGTCCCCCAAAAATAAAATGCCATTCCCAAAATGATCCTAACATGAAGTAGACATATGGGGAATGCAAAGTAATAACTATTTTTGTAGGTATTACTATGTATTATAGAAGTAGAGAAATTGAAACTTGGAAATTTGCAAATTTTTCAAAAATTTTTGCAAATTTGGTATTTTTTTTATAAGTAAAAATGATTTTTTTTTACTCCATTTTACCAGTGTCATGAAGTACAATATGTAATGAAAAAACACTCTCAGAATGGCCTGGATAAGTCAAAGCGTTTTAAAGTTATCACCACTTAAAGGTCCTTAAGGTGAAATAAGGCTGTGTCCTTAAAGGGTATTCCCATCTTGCAAATTCATCCTCACCTGCAGTCACTCTGCTGTTCACTTCCTGGTTTTCTGGTGCGAAGGCTGGGCGGGTTTAGTCAGCTTGAGTGAAGGCCGGCCACACCTCCTTATGACATCACACTGAGATTTGTTTCCATTACAGCTGTACTCCAGTTGTGTATGAACCTTACACTATGTATCTGTATAGATGCATATACAGCTCACCTACATGTGTCTGTTTATCTCTTCAACCAGCACTGTGGCTGAACAGTCTCATATACAGCTCTGCTACATTTGTTTCTCTCTTCCATCATCATTGATGCTGACCCACCACATATACAGCTCTGCTACATCTGTCTATTCCCTTCCCCATTAGTACTGTGGCTGAACAGCAGCTGATTTAGCTCTGCTACATCTGATTCTCTCTTCGACCAGCATTGATTCTAAACCGCCAAATATACAGCTCTGCTATATCTGTCTATTCCCTTCCCCATTAGAAATGTGTCTGAACAGCAGCTTATTCAGCTCTGCTACATCAGTTTCTCTCTTCCACCATCATTGATACTGAGCCGCCACATATACAGCTCTGCTACATCAGTATCATTGATACACAAAGATCAGGTCGGCTTTGTGTTACACCGCCAAGGAGGAGATAACACAAGGAGGACTATAGATCTGATAGATGTTCTTAATAAGAGGAAACAGCAAGCATTAGTATTAGGCCTAGACGCAGAAAAGGCCTTTGATCGCCTGAGTTGGCCGTTCATGTTCTCTACGCTGCAGTGTTTTGGTATAGGGGGGCCCTTCCTGAAAGCTATATGAGCCCTCTATACCTGTCCCTCGGCTTATGTAAAAATGACACACGCTCAGTCAAAGCTGATACCCATCCACAACGGCACAAGGCAGGGTTGCCCGCTATCTCCATTACTCTTTGTATTATGCATAGAGCCGCTGGCAGCGCTAATACGGGCCCATCCGGACATTCAAGGGGTTGAAGTGAATAGAGTAGCCTTTAAATTGTCACTCTTTGCAGATGACATTCTTCTAACACTAAACAATTTACATATCTCAATAAAGGTATATAGTGAAAACCGGCACTCTACATCTATCAGTAATACTAAGGAAGCAATATACACGGATGATAGTAAAAAATATGTATTTATTTTTATGAAAATACGTTAAGAATGGAGAGTGAAAGGTAGAAATTCTAAAAAATGTAGAAGTTCTAAAAAATGAAGTTCTAAAAATGAAAAATAATGAATGATGATGATTTGCAATATGCGGGGGTGGAGGTGCACAATGGAAAAAAATGTGCAAAGGGGATGTGACAATGCGGTGATTGTCTGGTGGTGATTTCCACCTTCAGTGGGTACAGTAGATGGCTGTGTCCATTTGTGTGCAGTTCATAAGAAGTTGTCTTTATGTATCACCGGTGTTGGTCACAGAGAAAAAAAAAAATATAGTATATATATGGAGCGGTAAAATGATAAAAAGATAAAAAATATATATAAATGGTATGTCAGTCGGGTGCTGTGCTTAGTGTGGCGTCCCACACATTAGAAAAAGCTGCACCCTGACTGTTTACCTTCTTTGTGAGGTGTAGCTGTCCTGGCTGTTGGAGCGATTAATTTACATATCTCGCTACCAAATTTATTTCAGGTCATAGGGGAATATGGGAAGTTATCTGGATACAAGATAAATAAGACAAAAACAGAAGCACTACCTATTAATCTCCCTCCGGACATCTTGAACAATTTACAAAACAATTATCATTTTAAGTGGAACGACACCACCCTTAAATATTTAGGAGTGAAACTAACAAAAACATATGGTACCCTGTATACTCACAATTTTGTCCCACTTTTTCAAGAACTTAATACACTTATGGCTAAATGGATGCCCTTGCCTATCTCTTTGTTGGGACGTATTGCAGCGGTCAAAATGACCATATTACCCAAGCTACTATATGTGATGGAGACTATTCCAGTCCCGATACCTAAAAAAGAGCTGAGAGCATTACAATCTTCTATACTTCGGTTTGTCTGGAATGGGAAGAGACATAGAATTGCATGCAACACCCTAACTGCTCTTAAAACGCAGGGGGGTTTGGGGCTCCGTGACATAATGAAATACTATTGGGCGACGCACTTGCGTCGGATCCCGGCGTGGTCCTCTCTTCAGGCATTTTCTAGATGGATGGAGATTGAAAAGCTTTGGCTAGCCCCCATTCATCCCAATGCCCTCCTGTGGTCTCCTCTACCAAATGATTGCTCTGTCCAGTTGCTAGGCCCTATGTCACACACATATACCATTTGGAAATGTTGTAAACGGAAATTTCCATTGGTTTCCGATAGACCCTCTCTGACCTCATTTTTATTCAACCCTGTGTTCACGATAGGAATGCAGGGTATGCTCTTTAAGCCATGGTTCTCTAATAAGCTTTTTAGATTTGCTGATATAGTGGACTATAGAACTCTGGAGATTATATCTTTTGATTTGCTCAAGGAGAGATATAGTCTTCCTGAGTCCTCTAGATGGCAGCATCTGCAAATAAAACATCTGCTTAGAGCTATGTTTTGAGATACGAAAGTGTCCACTCCGACACAGTTTAAAAAATTGTGCAAACTTTCGACCTCTACTAAAGGTCTTATATCAGATATTTATGTCCTCCTCTCAACCCCGGAGCCACCTCAGGTCCTACGACATGCGTATCTGTCTAAATGGGAGAGATACCTTGAACGAGACATCTCGCCAAATGAGTGGCAGCTTATCTGGCGTAGGGCTGCAATGTCATCCACTTGTGTGTCCTACAGGGAGAACTCATATAAAATATTAATGTTTTGGTATCATACCCCCCAGATGCTTAGACATTTGAACCCTACGGTTTCTGGTACTTGTTGGAGGTGTGATTCTGGTCAAGGGTCTCTATTCCACATCTTTTGGGACTGTTCAGTCATCTTCCCATTGTGGAAAGAAGTCCAGCACCTTTTATTGCAGCTTCTTAATATCACGTTTTCATTGGAGCCCTACATGTTTCTATTGAACATGCCTCCAATAATGCTAAAGAAGCCAGTGCTTTGTTTAGTACTTCATGTCCTGTCAGCGGCGAAACGCCTTATTGCTCAGTTTTAGAAGAGGCAGGACATACCTACTAAATTAGAATTGTTTACCAGTATCACGGAAATTAGAAGAATGGAGTATTTGAGAGCAGTTATTAATAATACGGTAGATAAGTTTAATAAGGTTTGGCAACCTTGGGATACTTTCTTTGATAAGAGAGACTAATACTCTCTTCCCCTTTTTGTATGTATATCCTTTTGTGTCTTGTCTTGTCTCCTATTTTCGTCTTTATAGTATATAATATCATTTTAGAGTGTGAGAATCATTTACCCGGCTATCGGGATTTACTATGGCATGATGTCATTTGAGTGGGATTGATAGGATTAGCAATTCGACGCTGTGTTTGTATTGTCATTCCTGCTACTTTTTCCATTTAAAATATTTGATAGTCAAATGTTTACATGAAAAAATTGTAAATGTGCACTTTTATTATTGTACTTTTTCTTCAATAAAAAGACAATTATACAAAAAAAAATACCCCATGACCTAACCCCCCAGAATAACATGGTCCAAAATAAATATATAAAACGGTGCAAAAAAAGAATTTTTTTGTCACCTTACATAACTAAAAGTTTAATAGTAAGCGATCAAAAAGTCATATTGCCCCCAAAATAGTGCCAATAAAACCTTTCTCTCAACCCCTGCAAAAAATAAGCCCCTACATAAGATAATCGGCAAAAAAAAAATGACTTATTAGGTATCGCCGTGTCTGTAAGAATATCCTCTATAAAAATACCCCATGACCTAACCCCCCAGATTAACACGGTCCAATTTAAAAAAAAAACGGTGCAAAAAAAGATTTTTTTTTTGTCACCTTACATAACAAAAAGTTTAATCGCAAGCGATCAAAAAGTCATATAGCCCCCAAAATAGGGCCACGAAAACCGTCCTCTCATCCCGCAAAAAATGAGCCCCTACATAAGATAATCGGCTAAAAAAATAAATAATAATGACTCAGACTTTAGAGATACAAAAAAAAAATTGCACCCCTAGAGTAAAAACTCCCTAAAAGTGACCCCATCTAAGAAACTACACTCCTCAAGGTATTCAAAACTGATTTTACTAACTTTATTAACCATTTGGGTGTTCCAATATCCAGGAGATCTCAGAGACGTGGACTGGAGGAGGGAGCGTTATATAGAAGACATATCCAGGAGATCTCAGAGACGTGGACTGGAGCAGGGGGCGTTATATAGAAGACATATCCAGGAGATATCAGAGACGTGGACTGGAGGAGGGGGCGTTATATAGAAGACATATCCAGGAAATCTCAGAAACGGTGACTGGAGCAATGGGCGTTATATAGAAGACATATCCAGAAGATCTCAGAGATGTGGACTGGAGCAGGGGACGTTCTATAGAAGACATATCCAGGAGATCTCAGAGACGTGGACTGGAGGAGGGGGCGTTATCTAGAAGACATATCCAGGAGATCTCAGAGACGTGGACTGCAGCAGAGGGCGTTATATAGAAGACATATCCAGGAGATCTGAGACATGGACTGGAGCAGGGGACTGGAACGCTCAAAACATAAAAATTCATCCTTTTTTTTTAAAAATCACTAGAATCATGACTGGATAAAAATGAGTGGCACTACAAGAAGAGGCTCACACCCCCAAGGATATATAAATACAGGACACGAGGCTGAGTGAGCGTCCCAAGGGGAAATCAGATGAAAGTGGCATTAAAATTCAGAAGGTGGATTCAAAATAGGCATAAAAGTGTGATTTAAAGACTGAAATGGATTCCGGCACTGATCTGACACTGGTATCATACAGAGGGTGGTGCCCGCACCATATACAGGGGAGTTTAGCCCAAATAGGTTCTGGGCACAAGAACTGGCAACCAAAGTGGAAAGATGGACACTGTCACTGATTTCAATAAGTAACTGGTGTTTATAAAGGGCTAAATTAATATGTGTCGGGCTGAACTGAAATGTATATGATGTGGGGCATCACCCTCTGTGTGTTGGCCGTGTGAGATCAGTGGCTGAATTTAACACTGTGGATGTCACTGTTATGGGGGGACGGGGACGCTGTGGATGACATTGTTATGGGGGTCTGTGTAGATGACACTGTTATGGGGCAGCGGTGTGAAGCCAGTAATTCTGCTTGTAGATGATAAATATGATATAACGGCTCCAAAAAGATATTAATAAATAAAGAATTACTAATAACAGAGAAGAAGTGCGTAGGTCTCCAGTGTGAGGCGCTGACAAGACAGAAATCATAGAACGGCGAAAGGAAATTCACAAGTAAAGTGACTGAAATAAACAATAGTAAAATCACCAACCCATATGACAGACATCTGTAGGGGATGTGTCCTCCCCGACGTGCGTTTCAGCTGCTGCCTTTATCTTGGGGTTGGCGCTGATGTGTGTGAGAAGACTTTTATATCAGTGTATAATATACAGTCGTGGCCAAAAGTTTTGAGAATTACATAAATATTGGAAATTGGAAAAGTTGCTGCTTAAGTTTTTATAATAGCAATTTGCATATACTCCAGAATGTTATGAAGAGTGATCAGATGAATTGCATAGTCCTTCTTTGCCATGAAAATTAACTTAATCCCAAAAAAAACTTTCCACTGCATTTCATTGCTGTCATTAAAGGACCTGCTGAGATCATTTCAGTAATCGTCTTGTTAACTCAGGTGAGAATGTTGACGAGCACAAGGCTGGAGATCATTATGTCAGGCTGATTGGGTTAAAATGGCAGACTTGACATGTTAAAAGGAGGGTGATGTTGAAATCATTGTTCTTCCATTGTTAACCATGGTGACCTGCAAAGAAACGCGTGCAGCCATCATTGCATTGCATAAAAATGGCTTCACAGGCAAGGATATTGTGGCTACTAAGATTGCACCTCAATCAACAATTTATAGGATCATCAAGAACTTCAAGGAAAGAGGTTCAATTCTTGTTAAGAAGGCTTCAGGGGGTCCAAGAAAGTCCAGCAAGCGCCAGGATCGTCTCCTAAAGAGGATTCAGCTGCGGGATCGGAGTGCCACCAGTGCAGAGCTTGCTCAGGAATGGCAGCAATCAGGTGTGAGCGCATCTGCACGCACAGTGAGGCGAAGACTTTTGGAAGATGGCCTGGTGTCAAGAAGGGCAGCAAAGAAGCCACTTCTCTCCAAAAAAAACATCAGGGACAGATTGATCTTCTGCAGAAAGTATGGTGAATGGACTGCTGAGGACTGGGGCAAAGTCATATTCTCCGATGAAGCCTCTTTCCGATTGTTTGGGGCATCTGGAAAAAGGCTTGTCCGGAGAAGAAAAGGTGAGCGCTACCATCAGTCCTGTGTCATGCCAACAGTAAAGCATCCTGAGACCATTCATGTGTGGGGTTGCTTCTCATCCAAGGGAGTGGGCTACCTCACAATTTTGCCCAAAAACACAGCCATGAATAAAGAATGGTACCAAAACACCCTTCAACAGCAACTTCTTCCAACAATCCAACAACAGTTTGGTGAAGAACAATGCATTTTCCAGCACGATGGAGCACCGTGCCATAAGGCAAAAGTGATAACTAAGTGGCTTGGGGACCAAAACGTTGACATTTTGGGTCCATGGCCTGGAAACTCCCCAGATCTTAATCCCATTGAGAACTTGTGGTCAATCCTCAAGAAGCGGGTGGACAAACAAAAACCCACTAATTCTGACAAACTCCAAGAAGTGATTATGAAAGAATGGGTTGCTATCAGTCAGGAATTGGCCCAGAAGTTGATTGAGAGCATGCCCAGTCGAATTGCAGAGGTCCTAAAAAAGAAGGGCCAACACCGCAAATACTGACTCTTTGCATAAATGTCATGTAATTGTCGATAAAAGCCTTTGAAACGTATGAAGTGCGTGTAATTATATTTCACTACATCACAGAAACAACTGAAACAAAGATCTAAAAGCAGTTTAGCAGCAAACTTTGTGAAAACTAATATTTGTGTCATTCTCAAAACTTTTGGCCACGACTGTACAGTGCCTTGGAAAAGTATTCTCCCCCTTGACTTTTTTCATGTTTTGTTACATTACAGCCTTAAGGTCAATGTTTTTGTTAATCTGAATTTTATGTGATGGATCAGAACACAATAGTCTAAGTTGGTGAAGTGAAATGAGAAAAATATATAAATAAAACTATTGTTTAGAAATAGAAAACAGAAAAATTGTCATGTGCGTATGTATGAAGTCCCCTTTGTTAGGAAGTCCATAAAAAGCTCTTGTGCAACTACCTTCAGAAGTCACATAATTAGTGACATAATGTCACCTGTGTGCAATCTAAGTGTCACATGATCTGTCATGACATATACACACCAGAGCCTGCAACACCTAAGCAAGAGGCATCACTAACCAAACACTGCCATGAAGACCAAGGAACTCTCCAAACAAGTCAGGGACAATGTTGTTGAGAAGTACAAGTCAGGGTTAGGTTATAAAAAAATATCCAAATCTTTGATGATCCCCAGGAGCACCATCAAATCTATGATAACCAAATGAAGAGAACATGGCACAACAGCAAACCTGCCAAGAGACGGCCGCCCACCAAAACTCACGGAGCAGGCAAGGAGGGCATTAATCAGAGAGGCAGCACAGAGACCTGAGGTAACCCTGGAGGAGCTGCAGAGTTCCACAGCAGAGACTGGAATATCTGTACATAGGACGACAATAAGCCATACGCTCCATAGAGTTGGGCTTTATTACAGAGTGGCCAGAAGTAAGACATTACTTTCAGACAAAAACAAAAAGGCATGTGGGAGACTCCCAAAATGTATGGAGGAAGGTGCTCTGGTCTGATGAGACCATCAAAGAAAATGCTATGTCTGGCGCAAACCCAACACATCACATCACCCAAAGAACACCATCCCCACAGTGAGACCTGGTGGTGGCAGCATCATGCTGGGGGGACTGGGAAACTGGTCAGAGTGGAGGGAAAGATGATGGTGCTAAATACAGGGATATTCTTGAGCAGAACCTGCACCACTCTGTGCGTGATTTGAGGCTAGGATGGAGGTTCACCTTCCAGCAGGACAATGACCCCAAACACACTGCTAAGGCAACACTGGACTGGTTTAAGGGGAAACATGTAAATGTGTTGGAATGGCCTAGTCACAGCCCAGATCTCCATCCAATAGAAAATCTGTGGTCAGACTTAAAGATTGCTGTTCACAAGCGCAAACATCCAACGTGAAGGAGCTGGAGCAATTTTGCAAGGAGGAATGGGCAAATATCCCAGTGGTAAGATGTGGCAAGCTCATAGAGACTTAGCCAAAGCGACTTGGGGTTGGGATTGCCGCAAAAGGTGGCTCTACAAAGTACTGACTTTAGGGGGGTGAATAGTTATGCACATTGACTTTTTCTGTTATTTTGTCCTATATGTTGTTTGCTTCACAATACAAAAAAAACAAACCTCTTCAAAGTGGTTCTGTAATCTGTAAATTACATGATTCAAATCCTCAAACAATCCATGTTAATTCCAGGTTGTGAGGCACCAAAATGCGAAAAAAGTCAGGGGGGTGAATACTTTTGCAAGGCACTGTAATACTCTCCACTTATTTATGTGGAGCATGCGCTTACAGGAAGGAATGAAAGAGGACACGCAGGAAGCAAGGAGGCGAGTGGGACAGGATCTCGTGCTCACCACGCCAGCACAGGGGAGGAGGAGCCAAGCAGAGTGCAGCGCATGCGCACATGAGGAGGAGTATTAATGCTCCATATTGGAGAAGGGCAGAATGACCCAGGGAAACAGGGAGAGATTCAGGAATTCCTTGGATTTCTTCATTCAATCCCTCCGGTGTCAGAGTCCGCATCCTGATCCTCCAAAAGTCTTCTCCATCGATCAGCCGTGCAGACCCATCTCTACAACACGTAGGTATCTGTGGGGGCAAAGACCCCTTACTCTTATTTATGCTGAGTTCCAAATCATCATTGCCCATAAATTTAGTAATGGGTACCCATTTAGAATTGATTGACCGACACTCAGTGATCAAACAAGTCTCTCTTTATTCAAACAAAATGCTTATCATATATTGTCTTGGCAAGGAAGTGGGTGGAAATACCACACACACACACATCTCATGAAGGTCATGACCATATTTGTTCATATATGTGCTTATAGAAACAGAGAATATGAATGTCAGTTAACCGCAGACGTATACGATCCAGAATACAGGAAATAACCGTTAGAGCTAGCAATTTCAGTCTATCGAAAATAGCACAGGTGGGGGCTAAGTTACTTTCTGCAGAGACTTTGCATGTCAAACTTTCCGGATCTATTAACTTCAGAGAAGTCATACAATTTTAAATGGTTGCTGCAGACACCAAGATGGAGTCTCATCTCCCACAGTATCAAACTGCCATCTTTATTATGTGTGATGGTGAAATGACGGACCATCTAGACTTCAGTGGTTTACACACAGATTCCATCATTCTCATACGTAACCATAGATCTACACAAGTTACACCGACAACAACTTCTAATTGGATAAAAGTTCCTTATCACGATATCTTGTTGCATAAATAATTTGTTCCTGGGGCCTTCCATTAATCCTCTCCAATTCAAGTACCAATCTCCATTTTTCTTTCCAAAGAGCCCCATGGTCCATAAAGCCAGGATCGGCTCTTTCATTTATCACCGGTCCAACACCAAGGATCGATCCTGATCATAAACATGCAAATGGTTAGTTTTAATAGACAAATACATTTATCTTGGCCAAGGCTTCCACTTCTAGTGCAAATATTTTCTACTTTCTAGAGGTCACCATTCCATCATAACATTTTTAATCGAATACTTAAAGGCCTCTATTTTCTCAGCAAAAGTAGTTAGTACTAAAAGTACTCAGTATTCACTTCAAAATTGTGATTAACTCTTTAGCTAAGCTCCTTTTTGAGGTGTAAACACAAGGGGGTCCTTTACTATTCTGAAATAAGCCTAAATTAGACTTATTTCAGGCGCAGATGTCGGTGCAATGGGGGGCGGCAGGTCTACAATTGTCGGTGTGCAGTGGGCGGGGAAGGGAATGGGCCGGCAGGCCGGTCTCATTTACCATTTTCTACAAATGTTTCAGGTGTAGAAAAGGGTCTAAATGTAAGATAACTTGGAAGATGTCTTACATATAGAACTGGTGCTGGAAGCCCTGAAGTTATGGAGAAGCCTCTTCATAACTTTGGTGAAACCACCGCCAGCTTAGGGCTTTGCTAAGACCTGCGCCTAAAACACTGATCTTACTAAATGTGCCCCAAGATGTATACCTAAGACAACATGGCTGACCATCCTATCTAATCCTGATTCTGCAACACCTACCGTTAAGGAAGAGAGAACAACACCCGAGAGATGTCCCAGTCCTCTTCTTCTACAGGATAATTCAGAAGAACATCACTATGTTCCACAGGATGATCAGGTAGATGGATATAAGGACATCATGATGGAGGATCACCGGCCCCTCACATCACCAGGTAATAGACATGACTAAATCCACACGTCCTTTCATTACCTACATGTAAGGAATGAATTCAGTCACTGGGTGTGTTTCCCACAGATAAGGAAGAGATGATAACACTGGAGAGATGTCCCAGTCCTCTTCTTCTACAGGATGTGTCAGAAGAATATCCCAGTGTCCCACAGGATGATCAGGTAGATAGAGATAAGGTCTCATGAAATGTCCCCTATGATCTGTAAGAAGACTGTGAAGATCTTGTCTTCAGTCTTCTTTTATCCACCAGTATTATATGTCTTATCCTTGTATAATGAGAAAGATGGAGATGGCAGGATTATAGCTGACCATAGATGTTACATGCTGTCTGGATCTTCTCACTATTTTCTGCCTTAAGATGGCCGCCTCAGTCAACTGCTGCAGATCTTTTGTGGTTGCACAAGAGTGGCACAACAGAGAGGTCTTAGGCCGGGACCATGCAATAGTATAAATGGTCAACCAAAGTTGTGCTCAGATTGTCAGCTTGAACATGAACATCAGGAGATAAAGTCATCATTATCTTCAAAGGTTTTGTAGTCTAGGGTGCAGTCTCCTGGTGTCTCCTTACTGTCAGAATGGCAGTACCAAGATCATACCACGGATTCTATTCTAGCACATGTAAATGCAAGTCATCCTTCTTACTTGCATAGAGTATAATATAATATTCAGGGGCGTAGCTGAAGGCTCATGTTCCCTGGTGCAAGAGTTCAGCTTGGTCCCCCTTTCCTCAGTGCTTTGTGGCCAGGGGCAGGTAAGCACATAGCCTTCGCGCTTCCTGAGGCGAAAATTTTAACTGCATTCCCTGCCCCAAGCCAAATTCTCCTCCCCTCCAGCCAGAGATGTAAGAGTTGTCTTCTTATGTGCCACAAGGGTCTTGGGCCCCCTCAGGCTCCTAGGTCCAGTAGCGACTGCACGCCTTACATAGCAGGGGTGGGGAACCTTTTTGCTGCTGAGGGCCATATGGATATTTTTAACATCGTTCGGGGGCCATATATAATTCTCAACTTAAAATTTGATTAACAGGGGTAAGTTACAGAAATTTAGCTTCAATAAAAAAAATCTAGAGCGCTATATTTTTGAAGCACAAAATGGCACCTGCGCTATATATTACAAATAGTACAGGCGCCATTTTGACCGCATATAGCAGTCTAATTTTGAGTTGAGAATGTTATATATTTAGTTCTCTATTTGTCATTAATGGCAGCCAAGCTAAACCCAGAGGGGTCCAAAGAGGGGTTCACCCAGCTTTCACTCTCCCTGCCACTGTCCCTGCCTCTTTCTTCGCAAATGTCCCTGCCTTTGTCCCTTTTTTCAGCCTCTGATCTGCTCCCCACCTCCATCAGCCTCAAATCACCCTCCTATCAGACCCCCCCCAGCCTACATCAGCCTCAGATCAGACCCTTATCAGATCTCTGTCACAGAAACCAACTACCTAAAATATAACTTTTAATCAAAATAAGCTAAAATAAACACATTATCCCTCACTAGGGGACTGATAGACAAACAGAAGACATATACAGACAAAAATAGAGCCAAAACAAGGACCAGGTAAGGGAGGGCCAATGTGGTGATATGGCAGGACCAGACACAAATGGGTCACTAGATGTATCCCTGTGATGTCCCTGTGTTGTTCTTAGCCCGGAGATGAACCCTGATGGTGGGAACACTTCGTCCCCGTACCTAACCTAATTGTCCTTGAAAAGCCCTAATCTCAAAAAAGACCCATATAGATGTCCGGGTCCTGAGATATCAACTATACAAACAAATATAGTGTCTTATCAGACAATCCAGAAAGAGGTCTGGATATTTAGAAACAGAGTCACAACTAATACAGATAGCTACAAAGTGGCGCTCTGAAACCGGGTCTCGACGCGTTTCCCCTCAACAATATGGTTCATCAGGAGACCAATGACATTGTGATAAATTATGATAAACACAT
The DNA here is from genome assembly GCF_905171765.1 of Bufo bufo. Lineage (NCBI taxonomy): Eukaryota > Metazoa > Chordata > Amphibia > Anura > Bufonidae > Bufo > Bufo bufo. The sequence continues at coordinate 387,770,179 of NC_053394.1, read as the reverse complement.
GGAGTATAGATTAATAAGTTGCCTTAACGGTAGACCGACAACAATGGTTTTTCAGTCAGATGACCGCATCGGAAGATAATCCGTACTCACGGTCAAACCAACAAAAACAAAGAAAAACCAAAATAACTGGAGCACCACCATGCGGCACCGCACTGTCTGAAATGAAGCAACAAGGCTAACATCACAAAAGAAGGACCATTGGTAGTAATGAAATACTTATCCCTTCTAGTAGACTTTCAGCAGGCAGTAGACAGCAGCATGGGGTGCTCCAGGGGGCATTAAAGATGTGGCTCCAAATTGTGAACCTACAGTGTGGCCTGTTATACTATGGATGAGACCAGCCCCCCCCCCCCCCCCCCGATATGCACCAATCGTCAGGTGCCCTACCAATCATGTGACCCACCGTTAAGTATACCTGTATGATGTCACAGGGACTGGGTACACAAACTGCACAATGACACAGGGCAAAGACCCCCATAGAACACACACCCCTAACCAGCTCAAACGAAGGTGGGTGGAGAAATCTGACAATAGTATGAGACCTTACCTGTGCCGGCTCCCACATGCTAATGACCGCTTCCATAATGGAAGCGGTCATTAGCATTTTCACAATATGTTCTGGCAGGGGGCCACAAGAAATGTGTTACAGCAACAACACCAATTTTATATCCATATTATTAAACACATAGTTCAAAGACATTTTACAACAAACGCTGCATTGTTATATTGTGTAAGTGGACATATTAGTACATCAGACTGTGTGTTTCAAAGACATTTTAGTACACCGTTTTCATTGTTTTACCACTGATATTAAACGCATAGTTCTAAGACATTTCACAGCTTTTTTCCAAAGTAAATTGTCAATACCAGTGTGCAGTGTGTTTGTAGAAGTGGAGAGACATTTAACTGTCTTTAAATTACAAAATACACATTTGCCATTTTGCTTGTTCTGTTAAATAATCTGTCTGTATCAAACCCCTGACTTTTCATTTATAGGCCTCATAATAAAATGTCTGTGCAATAGAAGAGTGCAAAATAAAAGACCCATGCCTCGCCCTCCCAGAGTCAGAATGTATGTAGTACCAGCAGTATCAGTACCTGATAGGAGTAGTAGTAGTTGTCCACAGTTCTCCCTGGCTCCTAATATTATTGAGGACACAGAGGATGGAATTGTGGACTGGATAGCTCAGCATTTAGACTACCATGAGGAGGAGATTCAGGGGAGGAGGGGCACCCCATGCATAGCTGTGTTTGTGGTGGTAGGAGTAGTGGCGCCTGTAGATGCACTGGTTTCAATTGCTGAGCCAATGAGTCATAGCACTAAAACAAGAATATATAGCAATACATCGAATATTCGAAAAAAACGAATATAGAGCAATATACTGCTTTAATCTTTTTTGTTCAATAGTTGCAATTTTTTTCTCATCTGAAGTCCAGATTATAGCACTATATTATATTACTCTGCAACCAGCATTCTCCCCTGCCTCTATGCTGGATGAGGCATTGGTGTACATTTTGGCCAAAGCGTAATAAGCCACTCACCACGTCAAGGTCGCCTCTATGGAGTGGTCCCTAACACTAGTTCTTACCTGTTTGTGGGCCACGACAGCCACACAAAGTCCAGGGAATGCAGGTGCAGCATGCACGCCAAGCACACTCTGCTTTTAACCCCGTGCCATTACAGCTTTCATCGGATCCAGGGATGCAAGTACCAACATGCATGCTGAGCCCACTATATACTTCTCCTGGAGCCAAATGGCTACTGGTAGGTGCTATATATGCAGACTCTGTTTTATACTGACTTTAAAACCAGCCTCCAGGACAGATTGACTGGTCAGGTGTGCATGACTGCATGGAGATTGCCACGCCTCCAATATATACTACAAAGAAAAAATGTGGGTGATTGAGTCAGCACAACCCTATATGTAGGTGCACATTGCTATGGCGAAATACATATACAAAGAAAAAGACACAAATGCAATGGCACTCTGCAACCAGCATTCTGCCCTGCCTCTATGCTGGATGAGGCATTGGTGTACATTTTGGCCAAAGCGTAATAAGCCACTCACCACGTCAAGGTCGCCTCTATGGAGTGGTCCCTAACACTAGTTCCTACCTGTTTGTGGGCCACGACAGCCACACAAAGTCCAGGGAATGCAGGTGCAGCATGCACGCCAAGCACACTCTGCTTTTAACCCCGTGCCATTACAGCTTTCATCGGATCCAGGGATGCAAGTACCAACATGCATGCTGAGCCCACTATATACTTCTCCTGGAGCCAAATGGCTACTGGTAGGTGCTATATATGCAGACTCTGTTTTATACTGACTTTAAAACCAGCCTCCAGGACAGATTGACTGGTCAGGTGTGCATGACTGCATGGAGATTGCCACGCCTCCAATATATACTACAAAGAAAAAATGTGGGTGATTGAGTCAGCACAACCCTATATGTAGGTGCACATTGCTATGGCGAAATACATATACAAAGAAAAAGACACAAATGCAATGGCACTCTGCAACCAGCATTCTGCCCTGCCTCTATGCTGGATGAGGCATTGGTGTACATTTTGGCCAAAGCGTAATAAGCCACTCACCACGTCAAGGTCGCCTCTATGGAGTGGTCCCTAACACTAGTTCCTACCTGTTTGTGGGCCACGACAGCCACACAAAGTCCAGGGAATGCAGGTGCAGCATGCACGCCAAGCACACTCTGCTTTTAACCCCGTCCGGTGCCATTACAGCTTTCATCGGATCCAGGGATGCAAGTACCAACATGCATGCTGAGCCCACTATATACTTCTCCTGGAGCCAAATGGCTACTGGTAGGTGCTATATATGCAGACTCCGTTTTATACTGACTTTAAAACCAGCCTCCAGGACAGATTGACTGGTCAGGTGTGCATGACTGCATGGAGATCGTAGATGGTAGATTCCTACCCTTCAAACTCAGCCAAGTTCCTGAAAAACTCAACTTATTCTGTTTCCTCCAGGAGGAGTCACTCAACCAAATTAGGAAATTAGATAGAAGAAAGTTATTTAATAAGGAGGACAATAAAGATAAAAATGAGATAGATAATGAGAAACATAAAACACAAAATAAAGAAGAAGCCATGAGAGTTGTTCTTCCATTTAATGAGAATTATAGGAAGATTCAGAAAATTATTAAAACCCATTGGCACCATGTGTTGAATGACAAAATTGTGGGACACTTACTCCCGACTGTTCTGACGATTACCTTCACTAGGGCACCCAATCTAGGTATCAAAGTGGCCCCTACCGTAAAACCGTGGAAACAGAATAAGTTTAGTTTTTCAGGAACTTAGCTGAGTTTGAAGGGCTTTTATAAATGTGGAAGGTGTATGGGTTGTAGAATGAATAAAAAACCCCGCCTGACGACTAATGTCCCCTCGACTCAGAACTATTTTAATTGGGAGATAGAAGATTGTCTTACATGTGACTCCAGTGGAGTTATCTACCTTCTCCAGTGCCCCTGTAACAGACAATATATAGGACGTACCAAGAGGCCATTCAAAAAAAGAGTGGCCGAACATATAGCCAACATCAGGAAGGGTTATGATAAACATTCCCTATCTAAACATTATAAAGAGATGCATAATCAGGATCCATCAAGTCTGGTGTTTACGGCACTGGAGAAGGTGGAGAAACACTGGAGAGGCGGTGATTTTATCAGACAAATGTCTAGGATAGAATCCAGACGCATTTATGAATTTGGATCTCTACAACCGAAAGGCCTTAATTCGGAGTTGGAAATCTTTGGATTTATGTAGGTTGGGTTTCTCGTGGCCGACGGCACGTCGCATGCTAGGCCGTTTATCGGCGCTGCGACGTGTCATTGGCTCCGAGATACCCACCCTTCTTTCTCTATCAAATCCGAATAATTGTATCAAACTCTAGGATTCCTATGAAACTTTCAGGATTCCTCACATTTATTATTTATTGTTTTATATTCTTATATTGATATTTTAATCTTGAAAATTTGTTTAATAATATTTTATTATAAAAAGTCATTTTATAAGTGTTAGCAATCAGATATCAAGTTTATATTTCACACAATGATATATCACACCAATTGGGACATCTGGGCCAAAAAACACATGTGTCCCCAAAAAAAATGCATAAAAAACGCATGGAAACTGCAAGAGGGGGGGAAAAATTTTTTAAAAAAATCAAGGCTGTATAGAATTATGCCCTGATTATGTGCGAGGATTCCCTGGCCAACTGGGAGTAGCATGAACAACAGGTATCCGAGATTTGGGAAGCAATTAAAGGAATGGATAAAAATGGAGGCAGAGCAGGCAGACACTTGACCACTGAGGAAGGGAGAGTGAATCTACCCGTAACGCGTATGGTGAAACAAGTGATGTACCTGCATTGAAAAGCCTCCGATAATACTGTATGGCCATACAGAAGAAAATTTCTACAGCAAAGGATTAACTATTCTTATCGTCGAAAGTTGCATCAAAGGAAATTGCGGAACAGAGTGGCAACTCCTGCGATCTTTGGAACTCCCGCGAAATTTAAACCAGCTTGCTGTATGGAGCGACTGAATAAGCCGGCAAATATTTAAAGCTCCATTGAAGCAATAGGGACGCTAGACGGTAAGCCAAATATCGATTTAAAGTTTTCTTCAATTCAAAGCTCATATGGACCTTAAAAGGATATGCTATAAGAGACTTTTCACATTCTCAGGATTCCTGTGGACACTTTATGAACATATTGCGCTCCCAGTGAATACACCTACAACATTTTCAGTGACATTCAGTTTCCCAAATTGGGATAGAGCTCTAGAAGATAATACCCCCTCTTTCCCAAATAACAGCATATACTTGAAGTTTTTTGGTGTGATATATATTATTGAATTTATCGACACTATTGAGTCATATGAATATAGTGTCGATCATATCTACCATAATATATGTGACTGTAATGTTGTATATTATTGCTACATTGTTCTTATAAATTTTATTACTTGTATTTTATGGGGATTTAATAAATATTTTCTGCACATGTCAATCTGGTTGCCAAGTGTATAAGTGCTCGCTCATTTTTCTATTACTACATTTGCCTTTTTAGAGAGGGTGGGGTGTTTCCCTCTATATGAGCTTGCAGCACCATACCTTAACTACTTGCTAGTGAGCCACCACAACCTACCACTATTGTTTATAGAACATCCTGCCTCTTCAACCTGTCATATTCTATAGAAACCTCCTGTTATATGTTCTATGCAAAGTATCGACTAATCTGCCTAGTTACAGCGATTATTATTATTATATAGCTTATTTCTTTATTACTTACATAAGGAACCTTATATAAAGCCTGAACTCCTAGTATAATCAGACAGCTGCTTAGCAGAGCTTGACAACATTGTATTGTGTGTTATTTGGTTGTCTCACTGTCGGCAGGAAATAAAGATTGCTACCTTCTGATTCAGATGACTTCGTTCCTCAATTGATAGATATTTAAAATAAAACTAAGCAGATGGAAATATATTTCTGATAAAGATTTTGAATATATATATGGAATATGTGGAGTTAGGATTTAATGCCTGCCCATTTGCTCAGGTGAAGGGAATTGGCAGAGGAAACAGGCTCCAAAGGTGGTCCTGCTTCAAAGCAGACCCTGTGGTTACATGTCACACGTGACTCAGACAAGCTGGGAGCTCAGCTCCACTGATGGGGGGGGCTGAGTTGGTCAACAACTATAAAGAAACTCCCCAGACATGGAACCGGGAATTCATAAGAAATGAGGAACTGCCCATACATCTCATAAATACACCGTTGACGTCTTTGAGACCCTGGGACCGAGATGGACGTTCTCCCGGTCTGTGCAGGACAGAGGTGATTGTCTTTCTCTGAAGGGGGGGTCAGGGGGTGTCATGTTTGAAAAGACCTGGAAACTCGCTGTCCTCACCGGCTCCCATGTGATTACAGCTAAGGATTATATAATCCAAGAATTCTACAAGATTTCAACTTTAACCTCTTCCAGACACAGGGTGTACTGGTATGCCCTGTTGTCCCGGTACTTAAGGACACAAATCATTGAGCAGGCACCTTGGGTCAATGCGTGGGGGGCCCCCCCCCCCCCCCGTGTCGGCAATCGCCGCAAACCGAAGGTCAATTCAGACCTGCGGTATGCGGCTTTTACATGGTGCGGCGGCGTCATCGGGTCCCCGTGGGGCTGTAGGGGGGACCCGATGGCATGGAAGGCAGCGCGATGCCTTCCTAAAGGCATCGGCGCTAAGGGGCGGAGCCTAGCTGCAGAGCTGGATGCACGCACCCGTGTGAGCTCTGCAGAGGATCGCCGGTGAACAGGCTTTTTAGCTTCTTTATACAGCACCAACATGGGCAAAACTACCAGGGATAAGGCGAAGGAGACCCCTGGAACCGGCAAATCGCTGCCAGGTCAAGGTGACTTGGATCGCTTTGTGAGAAAAGCGGCCCCCCAGAGCGTGAAGCGCATGGACAAAATGGCGCCGAGAGCGGAGACGCCGGAGGCCTCTGATTCAGAGGACGGAGCGGACAGTGAAGCCGCAGCTCCTGGGGTAAAAGAAGACCTGTCTCAAGAGCCTTTATGAGACAATTGTTGTCGGAGGCATTAGATCCCTTGATTACGGAGCTAAAAGAATTTAAGCAGGACCTTAAACAACAAAATGACAGAGTGGAAGTGCTGGAGAACGCACAAGCAGCCATTGTTGATTTTAATACAGCGGTCTCACATAACATGGACCATGCTCAGGCTCATTTGAACTCACTCTATAGCCACATGGAAGATCAGGACAAACGGGGCAGGCGAAATAACCTGCTGCTCAGAGGATTCCCGGAGTCTATTCAGGCTGACGCCATCATGCCCACTCTAATGGAATTTTTCAAAAGCTTAGTACAGGAAAGGGACAGCACAGACTTTACTCTGGAGAGAGCACACAGAGCCCTGCGCCCACCGCCAGGTCCAACTGAGCCCCCAAGGGATATTGTTTGTAAGCGGCTTAGTTTTCAAGCGAAGGAAAGTGTCCTTAAAGCAGCCAGAGCTACGCCTCACGTTTCATTTGCAGGCTCTAATATCCTGATTTACCAGTCTGTATTACAAAAACAATTGATGTCATTTTAGTTGCATTTGGTTCTTTAAAAAGTCCTTGTAAGATTTCATTCTGAACACAATTACAAATGTACACTAAATTCCCTAAAACCCTTTTACAGCATTGGGGGTTGAATAATTTTGAACACAACTTTTGTTTGCAGGCTGCTATCTGGGGAGGCCACGTTGTATGTCACATGTTTTACAAAATAGAACAGGTTTTCATCTTCTCCGCACCTGATATTTATTCTTATATATTTTCTATTGTACAAGTCGAAGTGAAAGCTGCAGGTTTTACTGTTTTTAATTTAACTTATTGTTGAACCCAAAAAAAGTATTCTATATTTTTATGTTCATTTCTCTATTTTTTTTTTATTAATTATTTTTTATTGCAGTTCTTCTATATTCTCGGCGCTTGTAGCTGTGCATAGAGACGGGCGCAGACGTCCATAATGGTCAGTGTTGAGTGAAGCTTCAGATGCTTCATTCAAAACTTGGGAATAATACTGTACAGTGATTCGTCTCTGTACAGTCTTAGAATGTATGGGCTCCTCAGAGCCGAAGTAAGTTATTCACGAAGTTGCGCAAGACTCCATTGAATAACTCAGGTAGTTGATTTTTAAAGTGGAAAAACACTTTAAAACTTTAATCAGAACTCTGCTTCGGTTCAGAGGTTCTAGACGGGACCAAAGCCGAGTTCGGTTTCAAGTTTTAAAGTGTTTTTTGACTTAAAAAATCAACTACCTGAGTTATTCAGTGGTGTCTCGCGCAACTTCATGAATAACTAACTTCAGCTCCTCGGAGCCCATACATTCTAAGACTGTACGTAGATTAATCACTGTACAGTATTAATCCGAAGTTTTAAACAAAGCAACTTCGGATGAAGCCTCCAACGCTCACTGCCCTTGACACCAACAATGGCCTAACAGACGCACACATTACACCGCCCCGCGGATCTGTGAGGAGCAGCATTTACCGCTACAAGGGGACTCCCTGTACAATGCTTTAACCCCTTTCTGACCACCCAACGTAAATATACAGTCCTGATCAAAAGTTTAAGACCACTTGAAAAATGGCTAAAAATCCTATGTAGCATGGCTGGATCTTAACAAGGTTCCAAGTACACTGCGTGCAGAATTATTAGGCAAATGAGTATTTTGACCACATCATCCTCTTTATGCATGTTGTCTTACTCCAAGCTGTATAGGCTCGAAAGCCTACTACCAATTAAGCATATTAGGTGATGTGCATCTCTGTAATGAGAAGGGGTGTGGTCTAATGACATCAACACCCTATATCAGGTGTGCATAATTATTAGGCAACTTCCTTTCCTTTGGCAAAATTGGTCAAAAGAAGGACTTGACAGGATCAGAAAAGTCAAAAATAGTGAGATATCTTGCAGAGGGATGCAGCACTCTTAAAATTGCAAAGCTTCTGAAGCGTGATCATCGAACAATCAAGCGTTTCATTCAAAATAGTCAACAGGGTCGCAAGAAGCGTGTGGAAAAACCAAGGCGCAAAATAACTGCCCATGAACTGAGAAAAGTCAAGCGCGCAGCTGCCAAGATGCCACTTGCTACCAGTTTGGCCATATTTCAGAGCTGCAACATCACTGGAGTGCCCAAAAGCACAAGGTGTGCAATACTCAGAGACATGGCCAAGGTAAGAAAGGCTGAAAGACGACCACCACTGAACAAGACACACAAGCTGAAACGTCAAGACTGGGCCAAGAAATATCTCAAGACTGATTTTTCTAAGGTTTTATGGACTGATGAAATGAGAGTGAGTCTTGATGGGCCAGATGGATGGGCCCGTGGCTGGATTGGTAAAGGGCAGAGAGCTCCAGTCCAACTCAGACGCCAGCAAGATGGAGGTGGAGTACTGGTTTGGGCTGGTATCATCAAAGATGAGCTTGTGGGGCCTTTTCGGGTTGAGGATGGAGTCAAGCTCAACTCCCAGTCCTACTGACAGTTTCTGGAAGACACCTTCTTCAAGCAGTGGTACAGGAAGAAGTCTGCATCCTTCAAGAAAAACATGATTTTCATGCAGGACAATGCTCCATCACACGCGTCCAAGTACTCCACAGCGTGGCTGGCAAGAAAGGGTATAAAAGAAGAAAATCTAATGACATGGCCTCCTTGTTCACCTGATCTGAACCCCATTGAGAACCTGTGGTCCATCATCAAATGTGAGATTTACAAGGAGGGAAAACAGTACACCTCTCTGAACAGTGTCTGGGAGGCTGTGGTTGCTGCTGCACGCAATGTTGATGGTGAACAGATCAAAAACTGACAGAATCCATGGATGGCAGGCTTTTGAGTGTCCTTGCAAAGAAAGGTGGCTATATTGGTCACTGATTTGTTTTTGTTTTGTTTTTGAATGTCAGAAATGTATATTTGTGAATGTTGAGATGTTATATTGGTTTCACTGGTAAAAATAAATAATTGAAATGGGTATATATTTGTTTTTTGTTAAGTTGCCTAATAATTATGCACAGTAATAGTCACCTGCACACACAGATATCCCCCTAAAATAGCTAAAACTAAAAACAAACTAAAAACTACTTCCAAAAATATTCAGCTTTGATATTAATGAGTTTTTTGGGTTCATTGAGAACATGGTTGTTGTTCAATAATAAAATTAATCCTCAAAAATACAACTTGCCTAATAATTCTGCACTCCCTGTAGAGCTTCAACATGCAACAAGAAGAAATGGGAGTGAGACAAAAAGAAATTTGAGCATTCAATTAATAAAAACAACGAATAAACTGAAACAGGCTGTTTTTCAGCTGATCAAAAGTTTAGGACCACACCTCCAAATAAAAACGAAACCCCCCCAAAACAGAAATCCAACTTCCAAACATGAACTCAGTAATGAGTAGCTCCGCCGTTATTGTTTATCACTTAAAAAAAAAAAAAATCGGCATACTTGATGCAAGCGTTTCCATGAGGTGAGTGGGAACATTTCTCCAAGTGGTGAAGACGGCCGCACGAAGGCCATCTACTGTCTGGAACTGTTGTCCATTTTTGTAAACTTCCCTTGCCATCCATCCCCAAAGGTTCTCAATTGGATTTAGATCAGGGGAACACGCAGGATGGGCCAAAAGAGTGATGTTATTCTCCTGGAAGAAGTCCCTTGTCCTGCGGGCATTGTGTACTGTAGCCTTGTCCTGTTGAAAAACCCAGTCGTTACCACACAGACGAGGGCCCTCAGTCATGAGGAATGCTCTCTGCAACATCTGGACATAGCCAGCGGCCGTTTGACGCCCCTAAACTTCCTGAAGCTCCATTGTTCCACTGCAGGAAAAAGCACCCCAGACCATTATGGCGCCCCCTCCACTGTGGCGCATAGAAAACATCTCAGGTGGGATCTGCTTGTCATGCCAGTAACGTCGGAAACCATCAGGACCATCAAGGTTACATTTTTTCTCATCAGAGAATAAAACTTTCTTCCACCTTTGAATGTCCCATGTTTGGTGCTCTCTTGCAAACTCCAAACGAGCAGTTCTGTGGCGTTCAAGGAGACGAGGTCTTTGAAGACGGTTTTTGTTTTTGAAGCCCTTCAGTCTCAGATGCCGTCTGATGGTTATGGGGCTGCAGTCAGCACCAGTAAGGGCCTTAATTTGGGTCGAGGATCGTCCAGTGTCTTGACGGACAGCCAATTGGATCCTCCGGCTCAGTGCTGGTGAAATTTTTTTGGGTCTTCCACTTGACTTTTTTGTTCCATAACCCTCAGGATCATTTAAAGGGCTTCTACCACCAGAAATACTGTTATGTAGCTGACTGACATTAGCGACGCGCTAATCTCAGCACTACATAACAGTATGTTTCTAACATTAGTCCCTGCAGCCGTTTTTGTAAAAAAAGCACTTTTATAATATGCTAATGAGCCTCTAGGTGCTATGTGGGCGTAAAATCAGCACCTAGAGGCTCCGTCCACTCACACTTTATCCCGCCCAGGTCCAGTGTTCTGCCCGCCCAGCTCATCTTGATTGATGCCACTGTTCCCTGCATCGTTGGCGAAATCCCGCGCCTGCGCCGTTCACTTCGGCGCAGTGAGTGAAGGCCGCTCTCCTGATGCCAGCTTCCTCACTGTGACGTATCCGGCGCAGGCGCAGTGAGGAATCCGGCACCAGGATCGCATCATTCACTCACTGCGCCGAAGACAGAAGTGAGCGGCGCAGGCGCGGGATTTCGTCAACGATGCGGTGGACCGTGCCATCAATCAAGAGGAGCGGGGCGGGCAGAACAGAGGACCTGGGCGGGATAATGGGTGAGTGGACGGAGCCTCTAGGTGCTGATTTTACGCCCACATAGCACCTAGAGGCCAATCGCATCGCTCAGCCAGCGCTACAGCATAGGAGAAAGAGATGCCGGCAGGTTCCAATGGGTGGAGCCTAACTATGAATATACCGGAGGCTATAACGGGGGGACGGAGCGGCGCCTGGGGATAACAGTAAGTGCAGGGGGATCCCTGGGCGCCGCTCTACACGTCTGTATTGTCAGTTTAGATACTTTATTCTGGTGAAAGGTCCTCTTTAAACTTTTGATGAGGACTGTACCTCGGTGGGTGGGTATTTAAATATGGCAGCTGCTCTCGAGCACCATAGCTGCTGGGTGCTGTTTTAACCCCTTAAGGACCCATGACGTACATGTATGTCATATCTTGATGGGACTTAAAGACCCATGACGTACATGTACTTCATGAGGTCTGGGGGAAGATCGGGTGGAATCGCTGCACCATGGCTGCTCTTACCGGCAGGGAAAGAGCAGCATGGTGCAGCTCCACTCCCCTGCAGCTCCAAGTGCTGCGATTGGATGATCAATGTGTCGGTCACATCGCAGCACAGGAAGCTGTCAGCAGCTGCGGGGAGGGTCGGGAGGAGGTCAGGGGACAGTGGCTGGTGCCAGAGATACAGTTGCAAGAAAAAGTATGTGAACCCTTTGGACTAATATGGATTTCTGCACAAATTGGTCATAAAATGTGATCTGATCTTCATCTAAGTCACAACAATAGACAATCACAGTCTGCTTAAACTAATAACGCACAAAGAATTAAATGTTACCATGTTTTTATTGAACACACCATGTAACATTCACAGTGCAGGTGGAAAAAGTATGTGAACCCTTGGATATAATAACTGGTTGAACCTCCTTTGGCAGCAATAACTTCAACCAAACGTTTCCTGTAGTTGCAGATCAGATGTGCACAACGGTCAGGAGTAATTCTTGACCATTCCTCTTTACAGAACTGTTTTAGTTCAGAAATATTCTTGGGATGTCTGGTCTGAATCGCTTTCTTAAGGTCATGCCAACCATCTCAATTGGGTTGAGGTCAGGACTCTGACTGGGCCACTCCAGAAGGCGTATTTTCTTCTGTTGAAGCCATTCTGTTGTTGATTTACTTCTATGCTTTGGGTTGTTGTCCTGTTGCAACACCCATCTTCTGTTGAGCTTCAGCTGGTGGACAGATGGCCTTAAGTTCTCCTGCAAAATGTCTTGATAAACTTGAGAATTCATTTTTCCTTCGATGATAGCAATCCGTCCAGGCCCTGACGCAGCAAAGCAGCCCCAAACCATGATGCCCCCACCACCATACTTCACAGTTGGGATGAGGTTTTGATGTTGGTGTGCTGTGCCTCTTATTCTCCACACATAGTGTTGTGTGTTTCTTCCAAACAACTCAACTTTGGTTTCATCTGTCCACAGAATATTTTGCCAATACTGCTGTGGAACATCCAGGTGCTCTTGTGCAAACTGTAAACGTGCAGCAATGGGTTTTTTTGGACAGCAGTGGCTTCCTCTGTGGTATCCTCCCATGAAATCCATTATTGTTTAGTGTTTTATGTATCGTAGATTTGCTAACAGGGATGTTAGCATATGCCAGAGACTTTTGTAGGTCTTTAGCTGACACTCTAGGATTCTTCTTCACCTCATTGAGCAGTCTGCGCTGTGCTCTTGCAGTCATCTTTACAGGACGGCCACTCCTAGGGAGCGTAGCAGCAGTGCTGAACTTTCTCTATTTATAGACAATTTGTATTACCGTGGACTGATGAACAGCAAGACTTTTGGAGATACTTTTATAACCCTTTCCAGCTTTATGCAAGTCAACAATTCTTAATCGTAGGTCTTCTGAGAGCTCTTTTGTGTGAGACATCATTCACATCAGGCAATGCTTCTTGTGAAAAGCAAACCCAGAACTGGTGTGTGTTTTTTATAGGGCAGGGCAGAAGTAACCATTAACCAACACCTCCAATCTCATCTCATTGATTGGACTCCAGTTGGCTGACACCTCACTCCAATTAGCTATTGGAGATGTCATTAGTCTAGGGATTCACATACTTTTTCCACCTGCACTGTGAATGTTTACATGGTGTGTTCAATAAAAACATGGTAATATTTAATTCTTTGTGTGTTATTAGTTTAAGCAGACTGTGATTGTCTATTGTTGTGACTTAGATGAAGATCAGATCACATTTTATGACCAATTTGTGCAGAAATCCATATAATTCCAAAGGGTTCACATACTTTTTCTTGCAACTGTATAAGTAAAAATTTTAGCCAATGTAGTAACGTTTTATACGATCTGTGGTGCTCTGCAGCACGCACAATCAGTAGTGTGCTCAGTAGCATCTGCACATTTGAGGTTTTTTTTTCACATTTGTGTGTGAAAAAATAACTGCAGTTAGTGGTAGTTAGTTAGTTAGATATATCTATCTATCTCAATTTCAGTTAGTGTCAGTTTAGATTTCAGCACGAACGCACCATCTGCGTACGTGCATTTTGCAACCACTGAGCACCGATCAGTAGTGTCCATTACTGATCGCGTCTGCTCAGTTTGCGCTACAAGTAATTTTTTTTGCTGAAAATGTTTTTGTTTTTTTAGAACTTTTCTTCTAATTTGAAATTTATTACAAGCCCCTTCACGTTTGAAAACACTACATACACTCCCCACACTAAATAAAGGTTTACATGTTTCACACCCCAATAAAATAAAAATGTCCCATTCATCCCAACGACTATACTCAGCTGAAGAGGTATACGCCATGCTTGCCTCCGATACAGAGTCTGCCAGTGGGGAAGAAGAGGATGCCACTTTCCTCTACTCCCTCATCATCATCCGCTGATGAGGGACCCTTTAGAACAGGCATGCTCAACCTGCGGCCCTCCAGCTGTTGTAAAACTACAACTGCCACAATGCCCTGCTGTAGGCTGTTCGGGCTTGCTGGGAGTTGTAGTTTTGCAACAGCTGGAGGGCCGCAGGTTGAGCATGCCTGCTTTATAAGGTGCCACAGGGTAGAAGCGGAGGCAGCCCCCCAGAGTGAGCCCACATGGACCCCATCCCCTGACGATTATCAGCCCCAAATTCCGGAGATCATGGGCCACTCAGGAATTCTGATAGATTGTGCGGACTTTACTGAGCTAGATTTTTTCAAAATCTTCTCTGAAGATTTTGTAAATCTAATGGTGGCCCAAACCAACTTATACGCCCAACAATTCATTGCTCAGAACCCTAGTTCGCCATACGCTAGACCCCTATGGACCACAGTAGATGCAGCAGAGATGATGAAGTTTTGGGGACTCGTGCTGCATATGGGCGTAGTAAAGAAGCCAAACGTTAGACAATATTGGAATTCTGACATTTTCTACCAGACTCCAATTTACAGTCAGACCATGAACCAGAAGCGGTTTGAATGGCAGCTAAAATCCATGTCTGCCAATTCAGGCCTGCAAAAAACATAATTTGCACTTTGCCTGTAGAGGCCTGCTGTGTGCCAATACAGCAGACTACGAGCACATATGGGGTGTTCGCAAAATGGGGAACATATACTGAGGTGCATTTTCTCCTTTAACCCCTTGTGTTAGTGAAAAATTGGGGTCTGCTAGTAATTTTTCATTTTTACAAATGTGTGCTTTGAAATCCTCTCTCTAGTATTTCTGCCTTCTGTGAGACACCTGTTTGGTAAAAAGTACCCTTTCCACCACTTAAAATGTTCGTACGGGGGTGTAGTTTCTGGAATGGGGTCACTTTTGGGGGTTTCCACTCTAGGGCCACCTCTGGGTGTCTTCATATGTGACATAGCTCCCAATTACCATTCCAGCTAAATCCTCTCTCCTAACCGCCATATGGTGCTCCTTCCACTCTGAAGCCTGCCGTGCGGCTATACATCATGTGGGGTGCATTTTGTCCTGTTACCCCTTGTGAAAGTGAAAAACGTGGGTGTAAAGCAACAGTTTCTGGAAAAAATTGTGTGTGGTAGATTTGGTTAGCAAATGTTTGGCAAAAGAAAATCATTTCTAGGTTCGTCCACTAGTAACATGTCCGCTCCTGCCGCCACTGCAAACCCACCACAGCCAGACAACATCTCCTGCACCTTGTCCATCATGTTCCACACTGTCACTGCTGCAACCAACTGCTACTACAACTGCAAGGCCAGACATCTTCTGCACCTGTATTGCCGTCTGGTGTATGGGAAATAGACAGTTCACTGTGAGCAGGCTAAACCCCATGCCTGAAGAGGACCTCACCAGCAGGAGAACCTCTCTGTATATAACACATAGAAAAGGTCCGTCTGGTGTATGGGAAATAGACAGTTCACTGTGAGCAGGCTAAACTCCATGTCTGAAGAGGACCTCACCAGCAGGAGAACCTCTCTGTATATAACACATAGAAAAGGTCCATCTGGTGTATGGGAAATATACAGTTCACTGTGAGCAGGCTAAACTCCATAGCTGAAGAGGACCTCACCAGCAGGAAAACCTCTCTGTATATAATTCATAGAAAAGGTCCGTCTGGTGTATGGGAAATAGACATTACACTGTTAGCAGGCTAAACTCCATACCTGAAGAGGACCTCACCAGCAGGAGAACCTCTCTGTAGGTAACACATAGAAAAGGTCCGTCTGGTGTATGGGAAATAGTCATTACACTGTGAGCAGGCTAAACTCCATACCTGAAGAGGACCTCACCAGCAGGAGAACTTCTCTGCATATAAAACATAGAAAAGGTCCATCTGGTGTATGGAAAATAGACAGTTCACTGTGAGCAGGCTAAACTCCATATCTGAAGAGGACCTCAGCAGCAGAACCTCTCTGTAGGTAACACATAGAAAAGGTCCATCTGGTGTATGGGAAATAGACAGTTCACTGTGAGCAGGCTAAACTCCATACCTGAAGAGGACCTCACCAGTAGGAAAACCTCTCTGTAGGTAACACATAGAAAAGGTCCGTCTGGTGTATGGGAAATAGACAGTTCACTGTGAGCAGGCTAAACTCCATACCTGAAGAGGACCTCACCAGTAGGAGAACCTCTCTGTAGGTAACACATAGAAAAGGTCCGTCTGGTGTGTGGGAAATAGACAGTTCACTGTGAGCAGGCTAAACTCCATGTCTCAAGAGGACCTCACCAGCAAGAAAACTTCTCTGTATATAACACATAGAAAAATGGTATTACTTACCGGTAATTTGATTTTACAGAGCCCATGACAGCACCACCGGAGAGAGGAGGATCCGCCCCACAGAGACAGGAAACCTGCAGAATAAAACGGGCATACTCCTCCTCTTCAGTGAGTTTTCCAAGTATCGGAGGAAGGCCGCCCATGAATTAGACATGCAATTTGTATACAGGGAACATATATTTTATATATATATATATATATATATATATATATATATATATATATATATATATATATATATTTTTATTTTTTTTCCCCTTTTTTGCAACACCCGTGTAATAAAGAACCACCAGGGAGGGAAACCCAGGGTGCTGTCATGGGCTCTGTAAAATCAAATTACCGGTAAGTAATACCATTTTTTCCTATCGCCCATGACAGCACCACCGGAGATTTACTAGAGTAATCTATAAGGGTGGGAAGTAGAAAGAAGAACCCCTTTACCAAAGGAAGGATCACCAGAAGAGTTCAAGTCCAACCTATAGTGCCTAAAAAAGGTCAAAGGGGAAGACCAGGTCGCTGCCTCACAAATTTTCTCCATTGGAACAGAAGACCTCTCAGCCCAGGAAGCAGCCACCGCCCCGGTCGAGTGGGCCCTTAGGCCCCCCGGGGGAGACAACCCCGATGAAAGGTAGGATAAGGAGATGGCTGACACGACCCACCGAGATATGGAACTCTGTGAGGCAGCAGAACCTTTGTTTCTCCCTTGAAACTGTAAGAAGAGTGAGGAAGATTTCCGCCAGGAAGAGGTAGAGGACAGATAGGCCAAATGAGCTCTCTTGACATCCAGACAGTGGAGAGATTCTTCTTCCTCAGAGGAAGGATTTTGACAGAGAGTGGGAAGAACAATCTCCTGAGAGCGGTGGAGTTTGGTGGCGACTTTTGGAAGAAAAGCCGGGTCAGGACGGATGATAACTTTGTCCTCTAAAATCAAGGTATACGGAGGGTTGATGGAGATCTCACCAATCCTCCGAGCAGAAGTCAAGGCTATCAGAACGGATAGCTTTAAGGTAAGGTGTTTAATTGAAATAGAATCAATGGGCTCAAGGGGGGGCCCAGACAAAGCTTTTAATACCCCCTCCAGACTCCAGGGGGGGGGGCTTTTGGAACTACCATCAAGGAAGACCTCTCCACAGCTCTAAAAAACCTGGCAACCCAAGGGCTACTAGCTATGTTCTGATTAAAAAGAATCGACAGGGCAGAGACCTGAACTCTCAGGGTACTGACTGATAGACCCATCTCTAGACCTTTCTGGAGAAACTCAAGAATAGAATGCAAGGGAGCAACCCTAGGTAGGCTCCTTAACTGGATCTGGGCAAAATTTAAGAACTTGTGCCAAACTCTGCTATAGATCTTTATAGTAACCTCCTTTTTACTTTTTAGCAGGGTAGAAACCAAGGCATTAGAGAACCCTTCCTTTTCTAATAACCACCTTTCAAAATCCAGGCCGTTAAATGTAGGCTGTCTACAGCTGGATGTCTCACAGGTCCCTGGCTCAGAAGGCCCCGGACCGTCGGAAGTACCCAGGGATCGGCAATCGACATGGTTCGGAGTCCCATGAACCAGGACCTCCTGGGCCAGAAGGGCGCAATCAGGATCACTGTGGCCCGCTCCTCCCTGATTTTCCGAAAACTCGGGGAATCAGGGGAAGAGGGGGAAAGGCATAAGCCAGGCGGAAATTCCACTCCTGTGTCAGGGCGTCTATCCCACAGGGGGATCCCGCTCTGCTTAGGGAATAGAATTTGGCCACCTTCTTGTTTAAATACGTGGCAAATAAGTCGATTTCGGGGAACCCCCAAAGATCTACTATCCTCTGGAAAACCATGGGGTCTAGGGACCATTCCCCCTGGGACAGGGTATGACGGCTCAGAAAATCCGCCTGTCTGTTCTCCACCCCCCTGATGTGGACTGCTGAAATCGAGGTGCATACCCTTTCTGCCAGACTCAGAGTGACATAAGCTTCCTCCATAAGAGCCCTGCATCTTGTCCCTCCCTGCCTGTTCAAATAGGAGACTACAGTCCTGTTGTCCGAAAGGATCCTTAGGTCCTTCCCTTTTATCTTTGGAAGGGAGGCCCTCATCGCAAGGCCGACTGCCATCAATTCTTTCAGGTTGGAGGACTCTACTTTTTGTAGGGGGTCCCAACGACCCTGGAAGGAAGTTCCTTGAATGTGGGCACCCCACCCCCAAGGGCTTGCATCTGTAGTCAGGCACACTAATCCGCCCGTTTTCCACGGGATCCCCTGGACGAGATTTTCCGTATCCAGCCACCATGATAGCTTCTGTAAGGTTTGGACTGAGACCTCCATTTTTGCATTTAAGGACCGGCTTTCCTTCCAAGTCGACAGGATTTCCCACTGTAAAGCTCTGGAGTGCAGCTGAGCCCACCTTACTCCCGGAATACAGGATGTGAGGGAGCCGAGGACCGACATTGCTGTCCTTACTGAAGTAACCGGTCTCCGGGTTAGATTTCGGATCTTGTTCTGGACAACTACTACCTTGCTTGTAGGTAAGAAGGTTTTCTGGAGAGTCAAGTATTAGGCCTAAGAAGGTCTGCCTCCTCGATGGACGGGGTCTTGATTTCTCCTCGTTTATTATCCACCCTAACCTGTTCAGGATAACCCGGATCTCTGATACTGCCCCGATTTTTTATTTATTTATTTATTTTTTTTGGCTCTGCATCTCGTTCCTCCTTGTTTGTTTAAATAGGATACTACCGTCCTGTTGTCTGAAAGAATTCTTAAATTCCTTCCTTTTATTTTTGAAAGTGAATTCCTCATAACTAAGCCTACCAGGCTAGTTCCTGGATAGTCTGGGAAGAGACTTCCAAACTGGCATCCAGTGATTTGCTCTTCTCCCAACTGGCCAGAATCTCCCACTGTAAGGCCCTGGAATGAAATTGTGCCCACCTTACTGCTGGAATACAGGACGTGAGGGAGCCCAGGACTGACATTGCCTTCCTTATGGAGGTCACCGGTCTTTGGGTTAGACTTGTAATCTTGCTTTGAACGGTCTGTATCTTCTCTATAGGCAAAAAACATCTCTGGAGAGAAGAGTCCAAAATTAAGCCCAGGAACACCTGTTTCTTAGTGGACGGGATCTCTTTAGATTTATAATGGTTCTCCAGGAACTGTCTGTTTTTTTTTTTGACCAGAAAAAGCGGTGAATAGAACCCTTTTCCTCTTTCCTCTTCCAATACCGGGATTAAAACGGATTTTTCTACTAATTTTAACACCTCTTTTTCCCTGATGGATCTTCCTTGCATGGAACAAGGAACTACGGTGGGTAAGAATCTGGCAGGAGGAGACTGAAGGAATTCCAGATAAAGGCCTCTGGATATGGTATTAAGTACCCAAGGGCTCAAGGAATCTTCCCATTCTAATGAGCAATCCTTCAGTCTGCCCCCTACCGGAGTGCTGGCGTCATTGTTGGCCTGACTTCTTTTAATCCGAGGAGGGCTGTCTAAAGAAAAAATTCCTGCTCTTCCTTTGACCCCTAAACCGGTCTTCTCTAGGTTTTCTATCTTGTTCCTGGTTTCCCTTAAAGGGACGAAAGGAGCGACTAAACCTGCTTTTACTGGGGAAAGAGCTCTGAAATCCGGGAAACTTTCTCTTTTTGACAGCCGCCTTATGCAGGAGGTCATCTAAACTAGGACCAAAGGTACTCCCCCTCACACGGAACTCCGCAGAGCTTTGTCTTGGAGGCAGTATTGCCACTCCAATTTTTTATCCACAGTGCTCACCGAGCCGAATTGGATAGGGCTGCTGACTTAGCGGCTAGTCTGACCGAGTCAGTAGACGCATCCGCCAAAAAGGTCCGTCTGGTGTATGGGAAATAGACATTACACTGTGAGCAGGCTAAACTCCATACCTGAAGAGGACCTCACCAGTAGGAGAACCTCTCTGTAGGTAACACATAGAAAAGGTCCGTCTGGTGTATGGGAAATAGACAGTTCACTGTAAGCAGGCTAAACTCCATACCTGAAGAGGACCTCACCAGCAGGAGAACTTCTCTGTATATAACACATAGAAAAGGTCCATCTGGTGTATGGGAAATAGAAATTACACTGTGAGCAAGCTACACTCCATACCTGAAGAGGACCTCACCAGCTGGAGAACCTCTCTGTAGGTAACACAAAGAAAAGGTCCATCTGGTGTATGGGAAATAGACAGTTCCCTGTCAGCAGACAAAACTTCATACCTCAAGAGGACCTCACCAGCAGGAGAACCTCTCTGTAGGTAACACATAGAAAAGGTCCGTCTGGTGTATGGGAAATAGACAGTACACTGTGAGCAGGCTAAACTCCATGTCTCAAGAGGACCTCACCAGCAGGAAAACTTCTCTGTAAATAACACATAGAAAAGGTCCGTCTGGTGTATGGGAAATAGACAGTACACTGTGAGCAGCCTAAACTCCATACCTGAAGAGGATCTCACCAGCAGGAGAACCTATCTGTAGGTAACACAAGGAAAAGGTTTGTCTGGTGTATGGGAAATAGACAGTACACTGTGAGCAGGCTAAACTCCATGTCTCAAGAGGACCTCACCAGCAGGAAAACTTCTCTGTATATAACACATAGAGAAGGTCCGTCTGGTGTATGGGAAATAGACAGTACACTGTGAGCAGGCTAAACTCCATAACTGAAGAGGACCTCACCAGTAGGAAAACCTCTCTGTAGGTAACACATAGAAAAGGTCCGTCTGGTGTATGGGGAAATAGAAATTACACTGTGAGCAGGCTACACTCCATACCTGAAGAGGACCTCACCAGCAGGAGAACCTCTCCGTAGGTAAAACATAGAAAAGGTCCGTCTGGTGTATGGGAAATAGACAGTACACTGTGAGCAGGCTAAACTCCATACCTGAAGAGAACCTCACCAGCAGGAGAACCTCTCTGTAGGTAACACATAGAAAAGGTCCATCTGGTGTAGGGGAAATAGACAGTTCATTGTGAGCAGGCTACACTCCATACCTGAAGAGGACCTCACCAGTAGGAAAACCTCTCTGTAGGTAACACATAGAAAAGGTCCGTCTGGTGTATGGGGAAATAGAAATTACACTGTGAGCAGGCTATACTCCATACCTGAAGAGGACCTCACCAGCAGGAGAACCTCTCTGTATATAATTCATAGAAAAGGTCCGTCTGGTGTATGGGAAATAGACATTACACTGTTAGCAGGCTAAACTCCATACCTGAAGAGGACCTCACCAGCAGGAGAACCTCTCTGTAGGTAACACATACAAAAGGTCCGTCTGGTGTATGGGAAATAGACAGTTCACTGTTAGCAGGCTAAATTCCATAACTGAAGATGACCTCACCAGCAGGAGAACCTCTCTGTAGGTAACACATAGAAAAGGTCCATCTGGTGTATGGGAAATAGACAGTTCACTGTGAGCAGGCTAAACTCCATACCTGAAGAGGACCTCACCAGCAGGAGAACCTCTCTGTAGGTAACACATAGAAAAGGTCCGTCTGGTGTATGGGAAATAGACATTTCACTGTGAGCAGGCTAAACTCCATACCTGAAGAGGACCTCACCAGTAGGAGAACCTCTCTGTAGGTAACACATAGAAAAGGTCCGTCTGGTGTATGGGAAATAGACAGTTCACTGTGAGCAGGCTAAACTCCATACCTGAAGAGGACCTCACCTGAAGGAGAACCTCTCTGTAGGTAACACATAGAAAAGGTCCGTCTGGTGTGCGGGAAATAGACAGTTCACTGTGAGCAGGCTAAACTCCATGTCTCAAGAGGACCTCACCTGAAGGAGAACCTCTCTGTAGGTAACACATAGAAAAGGTCCATCTGGTGTGTGGGAAATAGACAGTTCACTGTGAGCAGGCTAAACTCCATACCTGAAGAGGACCTCACCAGCAGGAAAACCTCTCTGTATATAATTCATAGAAAAGGTCCGTCTGGTGTATGGGAAATAGACATTACACTGTTAGCAGGCTAAACTCCATACCTGAAGAGGACCTCACCAGCAGGAGAACCCCTCTGTAGGTAACACATAGAAAAGGTCCGTCTGGTGTATGGGAAATAGACAGTTCACTGTGAGCAGGCTACACTCCATACCTGAAGAGGACCTCACCACCTGGAGAACCTCTCTGTAGGTAACACAAAGAAAAGGTCCATCTGGTGTATGGTAAATAGACAGTTCCCTGTCAGCAGGCTAAACTCCATACCTGAAGAGGACCTCACCAGCAGGAGAACCTCTCTGTAGGTAACACATAGAAAAGGTCCGTCTGGTGTATGGGAAATAGACAGTTCACTGTGAGCAGGCTAAACTCCATACCTCAAGAGGACCTCACCAGCAGGAGAACTTCTCTTTATATAACACATAGAAAAGGTCCGTCTGGTGTATGGGAAATAGACAGTTCACTGTTAGCAGGCTAAACTCCATAACTGAAGATGACCTCACCAGCAGGAGAACCTCTCTGTAGGTAACACATAGAAAAGGTCCGTCTGGTGTATGGGAAATAGACAGTACACTGTGAGCAGGCTAAACTCCATGTCTCAAGAGGACCTCACCAGCAGGAAAACTTCTCTGTATATAACACATAGAAAAGGTCCGTCTGGTGTATGGGAAATAGACAGTACACTGTGAGCAGGCTAAACTCCATACCTGAAGAGAACCTCACCAGCAGGAGAACCTCTCTGTAGGTAACACATAGAAAAGGTCCATCTGGTGTAGGGGAAATAGACAGTTCACTGTGAGCAGGCTAAACTCCATACCTGAAGAGGACCTCACCAGTAGGAAAACCTCTCTGTAGGTAACACATAGAAAAGGTCCGTCTGGTGTATGGGGAAATAGAAATTACACTGTGAGCAGGCTACACTCCATACCTGAAGAGGACCTCACCAGCAGGAGAACCTCTCTGTAGGTAACACATAGAAAAGGTCCGTCTGGTGTATGGGAAATAGACAGTACACTGTGAGCAGGTTAAACTCCATAACTGAAGATGACCTCACCAGCAGGAGAACCTCTCTGTAGGTAACACATAGAAAAGGTCCATCTGGTATATGGGAAATAGACAGTTCACTGTGAGCAGGCTAAACTCCATACCTGAAGAGGACCTCACCAGCAGGAGAACCTCTCTGTAGGTAACACATAGAAAAGGTCCGTCTGGTGTATGGGAAAAAGACAGTACACTGTGAGCAGGCTAAACTCCATGTCTCAAGAGGACCTCACCAGCAGGAAAACTTCTCTGTATATAACACATAGAAAAGGTCCGTCTGGTGTATGGGAAATAGACAGTTCACTGTAAGCAGGCTAAACTCCATATCTGAAGAGGACCTCAGCAGCAGAACCTCTCTGTAGGTAACACATAGAAAAGGTCCATCTGGTGTATGGGAAATAGACAGTTCACTGTGAGCAGGCTAAACTCCATACCTGAAGAGGACCTCACCAGTAGGAAAACCTCTCTGTAGGTAACACATAGAAAAGGTCCATCTGGTGTATGGGAAATAGACAGTTCACTGTGAGCAGGCTAAACTCCATACCTGAAGAGGACCTCACCAGCGAGAAAACCTCTCTGTAGGTAACACATAGAAAAGGTCCATCTGGTGTATGGGAAATAGACATTTCACTGTGAGCAGGCTAAACTCCATACCTGAAGAGGACCTCACCAGCAGGAGAACTTCTCTGTATATAACACATAGAAAAGGTCCATCTGGTGTATGGGAAATAGACAGTTCACTGTGAGCAGGCTAAACTCCATACCTGAAGAGGACCTCACCAGTAGGAAAACCTCTCTGTAGGTAACACATAGAAAAGGTCCATCTGGTGTATGGGAAATAGACAGTTCACTGTGAGCAGGCTAAACTCCATACCTGAAGAGGACCTCACCAGTAGGAAAACCTCTCTGTAGGTAACACATAGAAAAGGTCCGTCTGGTGTATGGGGAAATAGAAATTACACTGTGAGCAGGCTACACTCCATACCTGAAGAGGACCTCACCAGCAGGAGAACCTCTCTGTAGGTAACACATAGAAAAGGTCCATCTGGTGTATGGGAAATAGACAGTTCATTGTGAGCAGGCTACACTCCATACCTGAAGAGGACCTCACCAGCAGGAGAACCTCTCTGTATATAATTCATAGAAAAGGTCCGTCTGGTGTATGGGAAATAGACATTACACTGTTAGCAGGCTAAACTCCATACCTGAAGAGGACCTCACCAGCAGGAGAACCTCTCTGTAGGTAACACATAGAAAAGGTCCGTCTGGTGTATGGGAATTAGACAGTTCACTGTGAGCAGGCTAAACTCCATACCTCAAGAGGACCTCACCAGCAGGAGAACTTCTCTTTATATAATACATACAAAAGGTCCGTCTGGTGTATGGGAAATAGACAGTTCACTGTTAGCAGGCTAAACTCCATAACTGAAGATGACCTCACCAGCAGGAGAACCTCTCTGTAGGTAACACATAGAAAAGGTCCATCTGGTGTATGGGAAATAGACAGTTCACTGTGAGCAGGCTAAACTCCATACCTGAAGAGAACCTCACCAGCAGGAGAACCTCTCTGTAGGTAACACATAGAAAAGGTCCATCTGGTGTAGGGGAAATAGACAGTTCACTGTGAGCAGGCTAAACTCCATACCTGAAGAGGACCTCACCAGTAGGAAAACCTCTCTGTAGGTAACACATAGAAAAGGTCCGTCTGGTGTATGGGGAAATAGAAATTACACTGTGAGCAGGCTAAACTACATACCTGAAGAGGACCTCACCAGCAGGAGAACCTCTCTGTAGGTAACACATATAAAAGGTCCGTCTGGTGTATGGGAAATAGACAGTTCACTGTGAGCAGGCTAAACTCCATACCTCAAGAGGACCTCACCAGCAGGAGAACTTCTCTTTATATAACACATACAAAAGGTCCGTCTGGTGTATGGGAAATAGACAGTTCACTGTTAGCAGGCTAAACTCCATAACTGAAGATGACCTCACCAGCAGGAGAACCTCTCTGTAGGTAACACATAGAAAAGGTCCATCTGGTGTATGGGAAATAGACAGTTCACTGTAAGCAGGCTAAACTCCATATCTGAAGAGGACCTCAGCAGCAGAACCTCTCTGTAGGTAACACATAGAAAAGGTCCATCTGGTGTATGGGAAATAGACAGTTTACTGTGAGCAGGCTAAACTCCATACCTGAAGAGGACCTCACCAGTAGGAAAACCTCTCTGTAGGTAACACATAGAAAAGGTCCGTCTGGTGTATGGGAAATAGACATTTCACTGTGAGCAGGCTAAACTCCATACCTGAAGAGGACCTCACCAGTAGGAAAACCTCTCTGTAGGTAACACATAGAAAAGGTCCGTCTGGTGTATGGGAAATAGACATTTCACTGTGAGCAGGCTAAACTCCATACCTGAAGAGGACCTCACCAGTAGGAGAACCTCTCTGTAGGTAACACATAGAAAAGGTCCGTCTGGTGTATGGGAAATAGACAGTTCACTGTGAGCAGGCTAAACTCCATACCTGAAGAGGACCTCACCTGAAGGAGAACCTCTCTGTAGGTAACACATAGAAAAGGTCCGTCTGGTGTGTGGGAAATAGACAGTTCACTGTGAGCAGGCTAAACTCCATGTCTCAAGAGGACCTCACCAGCAGGAAAACTTCTCTGTATATAACACATAGAAAAGGTCCATCTGGTGTATGGGAAATAGACAGTTCACTGTGAGCAGGCTAAACTCCATACCTGAAGAGGACCTCACCAGTAGGAAAACCTCTCTGTAGGTAACATATAGAAAAGGTCCGTCTGGTGTATGGGAAAAAGACAGTACACTGTGAGCAGGCTAAACTCCATGTCTCAAGAGGACCTCACCAGCAGGAAAACTTCTCTGTATATAACACATAGAAAAGGTCCGTCTGGTGTATGGGAAATAGACAGTTCACTGTAAGCAGGCTAAACTCCATATCTGAAGAGGACCTCAGCAGCAGAACCTCTCTGTAGGTAACACATAGAAAAGGTCCATCTGGTGTATGGGAAATAGACAGTTCACTGTGAGCAGGCTAAACTCCATACCTGAAGAGGACCTCACCAGTAGGAGAACCTCTCTGTAGGTAACACATAGAAAAGGTCCGTCTGGTGTATGGGAAATAGACAGTTCACTGTGAGCAGGCTAAACTCCATACCTAAAGAGGACCTCACCAGCAGGAAAACCTCTCTGTATATAATTCATAGAAAAGGTCCGTCTGGTGTATGGGAAATAGACATTACACTGTTAGCAGGCTAAACTCCATACCTGAAGAGGACCTCACCAGCAGGAGAACCTCTCTGTAGGTAACACATAGAAAAGGTCAGTCTGGTGTATGGGAAATAGACAGTACACTGTGAGCAGGCTAAACTCCATACCTGAAGAGGACCTCACCAGTAGGAGAACCTCTCTGTAGGTAACACATAGAAAAGGTCCGTCTGGTGTATGGGAAATAGACAGTTCACTGTAAGCAGGCTAAACTCCATACCTGAAGAGGACCTCACCAGCAGGAGAACTTCTCTGTATATAACACATAGAAAAGGTCCATCTGGTGTATGGGAAATAGACAGTTCACTGTGAGCAGGCTAAACTCCATACCTGAAGAGGACCTCACCAGTAGGAAAACCTCTCTGTAGGTAACACATAGAAAAGGTCCATCTGGTGTATGGGAAATAGACAGTTCACTGTGAGCAGGCTAAACTCCATACCTGAAGAGGACCTCACCAGTAGGAAAACCTCTCTGTAGGTAACACATAGAAAAGGTCCATCTGGTGTATGGGGAAATAGAAATTACACTGTGAGCAGGCTACACTCCATACCTGAAGAGGACCTCACCAGCAGGAGAACCTCTCTGTAGGTAACACATAGAAAAGGTCCATCTGGTGTATGGGAAATAGACAGTTCATTGTGAGCAGGCTACACTCCATACCTGAAGAGGACCTCACCAGCAGGAGAACCTCTCTGTATATAATTCATAGAAAAGGTCCGTCTGGTGTATGGGAAATAGACATTACACTGTTAGCAGGCTAAACTCCATACCTGAAGAGGACTTCACCAGCAGGAGAACCTCTCTGTAGGTAACACATAGAAAAGGTCCGTCTGGTGTATGGGAATTAGACAGTTCACTGTGAGCAGGCTAAATTCCATACCTCAAGAGGACCTCACCAGCAGGAGAACTTCTCTTTATATAATACATACAAAAGGTCCGTCTGGTGTATGGGAAATAGACAGTTCACTGTTAGCAGGCTAAACTCCATAACTGAAGATGACCTCACCAGCAGGAGAACCTCTCTGTAGGTAACACATAGAAAAGGTCCATCTGGTGTATGGGAAATAGACAGTTCACTGTGAGCAGGCTAAACTCCATACCTGAAGAGGACCTCACCAGCAGGAGAACCTCTCTGTAGGTAACACATAGAAAAGGTCCGTCTGGTGTATGGGAAATAGACATTACACTGTTAGCAGGCTAAACTCCATACCTGAAGAGAACCTCACCAGCAGGAGAACCTCTCTGTAGGTAACACATAGAAAAGGTCCGTCTGTTGTATGGGAAATAGACAGTACACTGTGAGCAGGCTAAACTCCATGTCTCAAGAGGACCTCACCAGCAGGAAAACTTCTCTGTAAATAACACATAGAAAAGGTCCGTCTGGTGTATGGGAAATAGACAGTACACTGTGAGCAGCCTAAACTCCATACCTGAAGAGGACCTCACCAGCAGGAGAACCTCTCTGTAGGTAACACATAGAAAAGGTCCGTCTGGTGTATGGGAAATAGACAGTACACTGTGAGCAGGCTAAACTCCATACCTGAAGAGAACCTCACCAGCAGGAGAACCTCTCTGTAGGTAACACATAGAAAAGGTCCATCTGGTGTAGGGGAAATAGACAGTTCACTGTGAGCAGGCTAAACTCCATACCTGAAGAGGACCTCACCAGTAGGAAAACCTCTCTGTAGGTAACACATGGAAAAGGTCCGTCTGGTGTATGGGGAAATAGAAATTACACTGTGAGCAGGCTACACTCCATACCTGAAGAGGACCTCACCAGCAGGAGAACCTCTCTGTAGGTAACACATAGAAAAGGTCCATCTGGTGTATGGGAAATAGACAGTTCATTGTGAGCAGGCTACACTCCATACCTGAAGAGGACTTCACCAGCAGGAGAACCTCTCTGTAGGTAACACATAGAAAAGGTCCGTCTGGTGTATGGGAAATAGACAGTTCACTGTGAGCAGGCTAAACTCCATACCTGAAGAGGACTTCACCAGCAGGAGAACTTCTCTGTATATAACACATAGAAAAGGTCCGTCTGGTGTATGGGAAATAGACAGTTCACTGTGAGCAGACTAAACCCCATGACTGAAGAGGACCTCACCAGCAGGAGAACCTCTCTGTAGGTAACACATAGAAAAGGTCCGTCTTGTGTATGGGAAATAGACAGTTCACTGTTAGCAGGCTAAACTCCATACCTGAAGAGGACCTCACCAGCAGGAGAACCTCTCTGTAGGTAACACATAGAAAAGGTCCGTCTGGTGTATGGGAAATAGACAGTTTACTGTGAGCAGGCTAAACTCCATACCTGAAGAGGACCTCACCAGCAGGAGAACCTCTCTGTAGGTAACACATAGAAAAGGTCCGTCTGGTGTATGGGAAATAGGCATTACACTGTTAGCAGGCTAAACTCCATACCTGAAGAGGACCTCACCTGAAGGAAAATTGATGGGGCCACATGCTGAGCTTTCCTTTGACCATGATGATGGTGAAATCACAGGTCACCGCCAGAGTCTTGCAATCTGAATGTATACTTTGATGGGAACATTTCACAGATAACTCTTGATGAATAGAAAATTTGAGCCGATACGTTAGTTTTCTCGTACACTGGAAGGCGGACATTTCTCAGTGATTAGAGGCTCCTCTGCAGTATCATTTGAGCTCAGACCCTGTTCTTACAGGACTCGGGGTGAAGTGCGTCCATGATACGGATTCATGTTTTATGGTGATATTAAACAGTTAGGCCTCCTGCACACAAATGTTTTTTGTTTCCGTTTGGCAGAACGCTTTTTCAATCCCATATATGGAAACGGAATGTATGCATTCAGTTTCCGTTTTTCAGTTCAAAGATAGAACAGGTCATATTATTGCCCGCAAATCATGTCCCGTGGCTCCATTCAAGTCAATGGGGCTGTAAAATGAACGGATACAGAATGCATCCGTATGTTTTCCATATTTGTTCAATTTTTTGCGGAACCGTCTATTGAAAATGTTATGCCCAGCCGAATTTTAGAATGTAATTACTGTATATGCCTTGTTTAAGTTCCTCAAAAAACGCAAACCAAATGGAAAAACGAAACGGAAACTGAGACAGTACTGAAACAAAAAAAATGTAAAAACTGATCTTTTAAAACGGACCGCAAAACCATCCGGTCTTCTGCAGGAGGCCTTATAAGGATTAAAAATAAAAAAGAGATTTTCTACCACTCATCTGTTCAACTTTATTTGGCAAAATTAATTGTAATGGATCACATACCACAAAGGGTTAAGAAGGTCCTTACGGAGTATGGAGTTTAGCCAATTCACTTTGAATCTGCTAAATCCAATCATAGTTCCGTACCTGACCACCAGGGGGCCGAGAGGTCCGCACCGTGTCTGGAGTTTAGACAGCTCCTATAGAGTCGGCTATTCCCCATACTTAGTAAGGACCAGGTCCGTGCCGTGTATGAAGTTTAGCCAAATCACTGTGAGCTGGCTAAACACTAGCGCTGTTCCGGACCCGTCCACTAGGGGGCTACAAGGTCCGTACCGTGTATGGAGTTTAGCCAAATCCATGTGACCTGGCTAAACACTAGCGCTGTTCCGGACCCGTCCACTAGGGGGCTACAAGGTCCGTACCGTGTATGGAGTTTAGACAGCTCTTAGAGACCTGGCTATTTCCCATACTGCAAAAGGACCAGGTCCGTTTGGTGTCTGGAGTTTAGACACAACCCTTATCCATACGGTGAGGGGGTGAGCCGCTGTATTTCTCTGTTTTATCATTACAGGTCTGTACCTTCTCCTCCAGCATAACCTGACTCCTCCCACACCTGATCATGTGGTCATGACATCATCACAGGTCCTGTACCTTCTTCTTCAGCATAGCCTGACTCCTCCCACACCTGATCACATGGTCATGACATCATCACAGGTCCTGTACCTTATCCTGCAGCATAACCTGACTCCTCCCATATCTGGTCACATGGTCATGACATCATCACAGGTCCTGTACCTTCTCCTGCAGCACAGCCTGACTCCTCCCACACATGATCACATGGTCATGACATCATCACAGGTCCTGAGACCTTCTCCTGTAGCACAGCCTGACTCCTCCCACACATGGTCATGACATCATCACAGGTCCTGTACCTTCTCCTGCAGCACAGCCTGACTCCTCCCATACCTGATCACATGGTCATGACATCATCACAGGTCCTGTACCTTCTCCTGCAGCACAGCCTGGAGCCCGACTCCTGTACATGGTGGTAGAAATTACAGCTCAGGAGGCTCCATAGTGAAGGGTTGTCAGAGGAGGACACGCCTGCCCCCAGGTAAGTGGAACACTCATCACATCCACACATATAAGGGTTGGGACTGAATCCCATGACTCGGAGGCACCTGGTCCTCCCCAGACATGGTATATAGCCGTCTCTACAGCAGCTGTCTATTTCCCATAACAGGTAGGACCTTCTTGCCCCCTAGTGGTGAGGTCCTGCATAGATGTCACGGTGAGGGGGGTATTTCCCAGGACTCAGAAGGACCTGCTCCTCACTAATAATGGAGAACGGCCAGCTCTATAGCAGCGTCTATTTCCTATAATCTGCAGGACCAGTTATTCCCCCATTCTCCTGGACCTGCTCTATCATAGTATTTAGCTTCACAGTGAATTGGCTGAATCCCATTCTCTCCACAAGAACCATTCTGGTAAAGCTTCGGGGACATTATTATTATTTGTATTTGTTCCACATTGTAGCATTGACTAAAGCAGTGGTCGGCAAAGTGCGGCTCACGAGCCACAAGCTGCTCTTTTGATCCTTCAATGCGGCTCTTTGGTTTGGGCTGGCGAGTGTGCGGCCGTGCAGCCATATCGCGCCGCTCAAGCTGCTTGTAAAATGTCCGTCATGCGCCTGCTGTCCTGTCTGTCTGCTCCTTCCACTTTATGAATGAAGCAGGCAGGCGGGGCAGGAGGCGCATGACGGAGGGAGAGATGTCACGATGCGCACAGCAGCAGAAGGGCGGGCAGCGCGGCTCTAGTTCGGCTGCCCACTGCCGGCCATGTGAGGAGTGGTGAAGAGGCCGCCGCTCAGGAGGAACGAAATGTCCTGCAGCAGAAAGGTAGGAGCTCCCCCGGTGTGTGCACAGCGCCGGCCACTGCACCGGCCCCACCGCAAGTGTCCCTGCCTCCTCCCTTCCCCCCACTAATACATTACTTACTTATGGGGGATATCTGTGGATGAGGCACTTATGGGGGATATCTGTGGAGGGCACTTATTGGGGATATCTGTGGATGACACATATATAGCATGTTATGCTATATATGTGTCATCCACAGATATCCCCCATAAGTGCGCCATCCACAGATATCCCCCATAAGTGCGCCATCCACAGATATCCCCCATAAGTGCGCCATCCACAGATATCCCCCATAAGTGCGCCATCCACAGATATCCCCCATAAGTGCGCCATCCACAGATATCCCCCATAAGTGCGCCATCCACAGATATCCCCCATAAGTGCGTCATCCACAGATATCCCCCATAAGTGCGTCATCCACAGATATCCCCCATAAGTGCGTCATCCACAGATATCCCCCATAAGTGCGTCATCCACAGATATCCCCCATAAGTGCGTCATCCACAGATATCCCCCATAAGTGCGTCATCCACAGATATCCCCCATAAGTGCGTCATCCACAGATATCCCCCATAAGTGCGTCATCCACAGATATCCCCCATAAGTGCGTCATCCACAGATATCCCCCATAAGTGCGTCATCCACAGATATCCCCCATAAGTGCGTCATCCACAGATATCCCCCATAAGTGCGTCATCCACAGATATCCCCCATAAGTGCGTCATCCACAGATATCCCCCATAAGTGCGTCATCCACAGATATCCCCCATAAGTGCGTCATCCACAGATATCCCCCATAAGTGCGTCATCCACAGATATCCCCCATAAGTGCGTCATCCACAGATATCCCCCATAAGTGCGTCATCCACATTACATCCACATCTGCAGACAAGTTTAATAAAAGTAAAAAATGATAAAGATAAAATGAAATAATAATCAACATCCAAATAAAAGAAAGTACATATAAAAGTATGTAAAAACACATTCTGGGCTCATGCCCACGAATGTAAGGGCGCTGTGCCTGTGCTGTGGACCGCAAATAGCGGTCCGCAATGCACGGACACAGACCATGGGGCAGCTGCATGAGGATCGCGGACCCATTCACTTGAATGGGGTTCGCGATTCGCATCCGACTGCCCGCACCGCAAAAAAGTAGCGCCGTGTGCAGCCCGCATCATGGACCCATTCACTTCAATGGGTCCAGGATCCAGGCATATGAGTGCTACAGTGTGCTTCCGTGGTGCTTCTGGCTGTGCCTCCGCACCACAAAAAAGTAGTGCATGCGCTACTTTTTTGCAGTGCGGAGGCACAGCCAGAAGCACCACGGAAGCACACTGTAGCACTCATATGCCTGGATCCTGGACCCATAAAGTGAATCATGGACCCATTCACTTCAGCATGCGCTACTTTTTTGCGGGCACACGGTCGTGTGCATGAGCCTAATAGTCCTCACTGGTACTGTTGACGCAATATTTTAGGTTTCAAAATGTGGCTCTCGAAAGAAATTCCAATCGTGGTTTTGGCGATATTTGGCTCAGTTGACAAAAAAGTTTGCCCACCACTGGACTAAAGTAACACAGGTGAACGGTGGATAATAAAGTCCTTATAGTTATTTTCTATTTCCCGGACTCCAGAA
Source organism: Bufo bufo (assembly GCF_905171765.1). Classification (NCBI taxonomy): domain Eukaryota; kingdom Metazoa; phylum Chordata; class Amphibia; order Anura; family Bufonidae; genus Bufo; species Bufo bufo. The sequence goes on along the minus strand of NC_053394.1, from coordinate 387,736,634 downwards.
GGACCTTCTCAATCTATTATATACTGAGAAGGTGTCATGGAGGAGAGGTCCCTCTGAGGTGATTGGATTTAGCCAGCTCATATAGACATGACTATTTCCCGGATTCCAGAAGGACCTTCTCCATCTATTATATACTGAGAAGGTGTCATGTAGGAGAGGTCCCTCTAAATGATGGTATTTAGCCAGCTTATATAGAAATGACTATTTCCCGGACTCCAGAAGGACCTACTCCATCTATTACATACTGAGAAGGTGTCATGTAGGAGAGGAGGTCCCTCTGAGTGATGGGATTTAGCCGGCTCATATAGACATGACTATTTCCTGGACTCCAGAAGGACCTTCTCCATCTATTACATACTGAGAAGGTGTCATGTAGGAGAGGTCCCTCTGAGTGATGGGATTTAGCCGGCTCACATAGACATGACTATTTCCCGGACTCCAGAAGGACCTTCTCTATCTATTACATACTGAGAAGGTGTCATGTAGGAGAGGTCCCTCTGAGTGATTGGATTTAGCCAGCTCACATAGACATGACTATTTCTCAGATTCCAGAAGGACCTTTTCTTTCATTGTTTTACTGGTGGTTAGGCCGGGATTCCTCTGACACATTAGCAGCACGTATATTCACCGATGACGCACTTTATGAACTCGGCCTTTGTTTCTTCTAACAAATATTTAAAAACCAACCCGAGCTTCTGCAGGACATACCGTTGAAATGTGGTCAATCTTGTACATCATTTAAGATGTTTTCCAGTTTTCACAAGTTAGTATCCTTATGAGTATTCTTAGAATAGACCCCATCTACGATGCTGTGGCGTGGCTGTGTACTGCAGCCGCTCTGCAATAGACTTCTATGGGATAGATTGCTCTCCCGGAGAAGTCTATGGTGGAGTGACTCCATAGTACGCCGCACACTTGTATAAACTGGAAATCCCTTATAAATGTACTATTTCTAGGAGTCCAATGCAAATGGATTAGGCAGAGTCCGTATCCTTCTAAAAATGGATTTGTAAAGTTAACTTATCATCTATTCAAAGACAAATATATTTATGTAATGCCGGCAGTCTGTGCCAGCCAGCGTACTACTTCTCCCAGCAGACACAGTAACCCTGTTAACGTCCATACATGCTGTCTGTTCACTGCTCCTCCATGCTGGAATACACATGCACAGTGTCTGCCCGTGGGTGGCGTGTGCTCCCTTCCTGATATTTATAAGGAAAGTGCATGTTCTAATAAGGGGAGAAATTCTATTTATCCGTGTACCTGACCCCTTGTGTTCCTGTTCTGTGACCTATAATCCCTGTTCTGATATCCTGCACCTGACCCCTTGTGTTCCTGTTCTGTGACCTATAATCCCAGTTCTGATATCCCGCTCCTGACCCCTTGTGTTCCTGTTCTGTGACCTATAATCCCTGTTCTGATATCTCGCACCTGACCCCGGCTTGTGTTCCTGTTCTGTGACCTATAATCCCTGTTCTGATATCTCGCACCTGACCCCGGCTTGTGTTCCTGTTCTGTGACCTATAATCCCTGTTCTGATATCTCGCACCTGACCCCGGCTTGTGTTCCTGTACTGTGACCTATAATCCCTGTTGTGATATCCCGCTCCTGACCCCTTCTGTTCCTGTTCTGTGACCTATAATCCCTGTTCTGATATCCCGCTCCTGACCCCTTGTATTCCTGTTCTGTGACCTACAGTATAATCCCTGTTCTGATATCCCGCTCCTGACCCCTTGTATTCCTGTTCTGTGACCTATAATCCCTGTTCTGATATCCCGCTCCTGACCCGGCCTGCACCTATACTACCGGCCCTGACTAGATGACTGACTACCTTGGCCTGTATTCAGACACTGCTCCTGCCGGACCCTTTGAGACTTGTTTTATGGACTGTATTCTGCCTGGTCAGCCGTCACCTCCTCCATGTTAGGTGATACAACCCGCAGTATGTTAGTTTAGGCAGTTCATTACAATTTACCTAGTTGTCATACTAAATTTCCATTGAATACCATTGATGCCACAGATGGCCATGCTGTTACCAGTCCCACATCTCAGTGCTGCCCTCATTACTCACAATTTGCACTGACACATGGGATGTGAACATAAGAAGTGCTGCAGAGTTTCACATACTAACAGACTTGTTTAGGGAACAGCAATAATCTGCAGCTTTTCTGTAACGTGTGTTCGCACCCATAGACTATCCTCTTCTATAATGACACACAGTCCTCTGCCATCATCGCAGGAACTGCAGGTCATTATGCACTGGTTAGTTTCTTTATGCACAACCACAATATGACGGCATGCAGAAGTGGGCCGCATACAGTTATGGTCAGGGGTCGCACTACATTTTTTCCAGAAGAGTAAAAATACCCCTCCGACCATTTTTGAGGATTATTTTCACCCGAGGAGGACGAAATTAGCAGTAATACAAATACATAATATGTCGGTCTACACTCGCTCACTTCTGCGTTCGGAGCCTCTGTGGCAGATTCTGTCCAAAGACCAGACAAAAAAGCCTTGTATGCAGCACTTTTCTGGTCTGGTAAAAAGGCTCGTGGATGGGAACTGAGCGGACTCCATCACAGTAAGCGGGGTCTGTTCTGCTTCTTCCCTGTCAGGCCGGGTTCACATGACATTATTGCCATATATTTAATGTACACACAAAAACGTATATACATTAACAGACGCCTCAGACAGACGCCATCCTGTGGCATCTGTCACCATAGAATTCCATTGTGGGAAAGAAAAAAAGATACATTAGTTTACATTTCTTTTTGCTGGACTTTGCCGGATGGAAAAACTATACTACACTTTCCCATCCTGCAGAATCCTCAAAAAAATAAAATAAACTTTCCGTCATAGAATTGCGTTATGGTCTGTGGTAACGGAATCCATAACGCAATTCACCTTTTACCACCAAACGAAGCGCAAACGAATGTCCTAACCTGGAATTCGCTCATCCCTACAGGGGACCATTACTGGTCTAAATGACATCAAGCTATTATAGCAAAGTTATAAAGTCCAGTCCAATATGGCGGATCTTCCCTGTACTTTACCACTTGGCTATAATAGGCTGTCTGCATTCACTACATACTGCACCACATACATGTGTGTGATGTGTATGGTGCAATGTATGATCTATACATGTGTGTGATGTGTATGGTGCAATGTATGATCTATACATGTGTGTGATGTGTATGGTGCAATGTATGATCTATACATGTGTGTGATGTATGTGGTACAATGTATGATCTATACATGTGTGTGATGTATGTGGTGCAATGTATGATCTATACATGTGTGTGATGTGTATGGTGCAATGTATGATGTATACATGTGTGTGATGTATGTGGTGCAATGTATAAAATATATACACTCACCTAAAGAATTATTAGGAACACCATACTAATACGGTGTTGGACCCCCTTTTGCCTTCAGAACTGCCTTAATTCTACGTGGCATTGATTCAACAAGGTGCTGATAGCATTCTTTAGAAATGTTGGCCCATATTGATAGGATAGCATCTTGCAGTTGATGGATGCACATCCAGGGCATGAAGCTCCCGTTCCACCACATCCCAAAGATGCTCTATTGGGTTGAGATCTGGTGACTGTGGGGGCCATTTTAGTACAGTGAACTCATTGTCATGTTCAAGAAACCATTTTTCCAGTCTTCAACAGTCCAATTTTGGTGAGCTCGTGCAAATTTCAGCCTCTTTTTCCTATTTGTAGTGGAGATGAGTGGTACCCGGTGGGGTCTTCTGCTGTTGTAGCCCATCCACCTCAAGGTTGTGGGTGTTGTGGCTTCACAAATGCTTTGCTGCATACCTCGGTTGTAACAAGTGGTTATTTCAGTCAACGTTGCTCTTCTATCAGCTTGAATCAGTCGGCCCATTCTCCTCTGACCTCTAGCATCCACAAGGCATTTTTGCCCACAGGACTGCCGCATACTGGATGTTTTTCCCTTTTCACACCATTCTTTGTAAACCCTAGAAATGGTTGTGCGTGAAAATCCCAGTAACTGAGCAGATTGTGAAATACTCAGACCGGCCCGTCTGGCACCAACAACCATGCCACGCTCAAAATTGCTTAAATCACCTTTCTTTCCCATTCTGACATTCAGTTTGGAGTTCAGGAGATTGTCTTGACCAGGAGCACCCCCCTAAATGCATTGAAGCAACTGCCATGTGATTGGTTGACTAGATAATTGCATTAATGAGAAATAGAACAGGTGTTCCTAATAATTCTTTAGGTGAGTGTATGCGTGTGAGGCAGCATGTGATGTATGTAATGCAGTGTGTGATGTATACATGTGTGTGATGTACAGTACAGACCAAAAGTTTGGACACACCTTCTCATTCAAAGAGTTTTCTTTATTTTCATGACTATGAAAATTGTAGATTCACACTGAAGGCATCAAAACTATGAATTAACACATGTGGAATTATATACATAACAAACAAGTGTGAAACAACTGAAAATATGTCATATTCTAGGTTCTTCAAAGTAGCCACCTTTTGCTTTGATTACTGCTTTGCACACTCTTGGCATTCTCTTCCCTGAAATGGTTTTCACTTCACAGGTGTGCCCTGTCAGGTTAAATAAGTGGGATTTCTTGCCTTATAAATGGGGTTGGGACCATCAGTGGCGTTGAGGAGAAGTTAGGTGGATACACAGCTGATGGTTCTACTGAATAGACTGTTAGAATTTGTATTATGGCAAGAAAAAAGCAGCTAAGTAAAGAAAAACGAGTGGCCATCATTACTTTAAGAAATGAAGGTCCGTCAGTCAGCCGAAAAATTGGGAAAACTTTGAAAGTAAGGGCTATTTGACCATGAAGGAGAGTGATGGGGTGCTGCGCCAGATGACCTGGCCTCCACAGTCACCAGACCTGAACCCAATCGAGATGGTTTGGGGTGAGCTGGACCGCAGAGTGAAGGCAAAAGGGACAACAAGTGCTAAGCATCTCTGGGAACTCCTTCAAGACTGTTGGAAGACCATTTCAGGGGACTACCTCTTGAAGCTCATCAAGAGAATGCCAAGAGTGTGCAAAGCAGTAATCAAAGCAAAAGGTGGCTACTTTGAAGAACCTAGAATATGACATATTTTCAGTTGTTTCACACTTGTTTGTTATGTATATAATTCCACATGTGTTAATTCATAGTTTTGATGCCTTCATAGTCATGAAAATAAAGAAAACTCTTTGAATGAGAAGGTGTGTCCAAACTTTTGGTCTGTACTGTATGTAGTGCAGTGTGTGATGTGATGTATGTAGTGCAGCGTGTGATGTATATATGTGTGTGATGATCACACACTGCATTACATACATCACACACATTGTTACATGCTGCTGTCACCTTGTCCTGCGTCCATTTTCATGTCCAGGCCCAGTCTTTAGCTCCACTGCCACCAAGGTCCTTGTGCAGCCCGCCCGGCACTCCAAACATCCCGCGGGATCCGGCCCCTCCTCCTTCCAGCACCCGCCAGCTTCCCCTGATGCAGGAACTGGATTGCTCCTGCGTCCCCGTCCCCCCCCATCATTGGCGGCAGTGGCAGTTGTGATCAGCAGTGTAATCCTGGGGCTCCGATCGGTTACCATGGCAACCAGGACGCTACTGAAGCCGTCCATGGTCAGCTCCCTGCTGCTGTGTGTACTATGTACAGGGCAGCAGGGAGAGTGTGAGATCCCATTCACCCTAATACAGCTCTATTAAGTATAAATCCCCCTTTCCCAATTTTACATATAAAATATATAAACAATAAATAAACATATTACATATCGCCACGTCCGAAAAGTCCAAACTATTAAAATATTTAAGAAATCTCATATGTGGTGGACGCCGTAAAAGAAAAAAGAAAAACTGTACAAATCGCCATTTTTTTTTTTTGTCACCTTGTTCAACCAAAAAATAGGATAGGACTGTTCGATTATGAATGCGGAATGTACGCTGCTTTTTTTTGGCGTTAAATTTTTTTTTTTCATGGTATCGAGTGTCACAATATTTTTTTATCGAAACCGAATCAAAATTTTGGAATGGAAACAACCCTAACCCCTAGGGCTCCACAAGGAGCGATTATTGGGCAACAAGTGTTCATATGAAAGCTCTCCGTCCGCTAATCGGGCTGTGTAAGAGGCCCTTCAATCAACTGACGAGCAATTGCTGACTTTGTGCATGTACTGTATGCACTTACTGTACACTGCAAAATCCGGACCCTGCAGACTTCTCTATGGTGTCGGCAGTGTGTTGTACCGTGTAACCAGGGCGGCACGCTGCCAACAGTATAGAGAAGTATGCAGGAGGCAGGATCGCTCAGTATACAGTGATCGTTTGCATCCGCCTGTGTAAAAGGCCAATGCAAACGAGCACTGATCAAAGGCAGAATCGTTGGTCAGTATTCAATACGGGCCATTTATGTTTAAAAGCCTCCTAAGGGGTGGTTCAGACTGTGTAATTAGAAACATACGAGACGCTGTTCAATCGCGCTGTACTGTCGGTAGTGCCAGCACTTCACTCTCATAATTGCAGCGCATACGATCTCTGAATCCCCCCTAAAGGTGCTCCCCTGTGGATCGGCCACAGAGATCTCTGCAGCGTTTGCCACACAAGCTTCTCCACATGCTGCTCAAGAAACCTGCAGGACCGCTTTCGCCATGAGGCAATATGAGAATCTCGCTTTGAAGGGGCGACATCAGAGCAGCCTGTGGTCGAGGCTCCCCTTGCCAGTGGCGCAGTAGTTTTCTCTTTATAAAATGCACTGCATCTTATAAAGGGAATACTAGTCAGCGCTTCAATTACAGTTGCAAGAAAAAGTATGTGATCCCTTTGGAATGATATGGATTTCTGCACAAATTGGTCATAAAATGTGATCTGATTTTCATCTAAGTCACAACAATAGACAATCACAGTCTGCTTAAACTAATAACACACAAAGAATTAAATGTTACCATGTTTATATTAAACACACCATGTAAACATTCACAGTGCAGGTAGAAAAAGTATGTGAACCCTTGGATTTAATAACTGGTTGAACCTCCTTTTGGCAGCAATAACTTCAACTAAACGTTTCCTGTAGTTGCAGATCAGACGTGCACAACGGTCAGGAGTAATTCTTGACTATTCCTCTTTACAGAACTGTTTCAGTTCAGCAATATTCTTGGGATGTCTGGTGTGAATCGCTTTCTTGAGGACATGCCACAGCATCTCAATCGGGTTGAGGTCAGGACTCTGACTGGGCCACTCCAGAAGGCGTATTTTCTTCTGTTTAGGCCATTCTGTTGATTTGATTTACTTCTATGCTTTGGGTCGTTGTCCTGTTGCAACACCCATTTTCTGTTGAGCTTCAGGTGGTGGACAGATGGCCTTAAGTTCTCCTGCAAAATGTCTTGATAAACTTGGGAATTCATTTTTCCTTTGATGATAGCAATCCGTCCAGGCCCTGACGCAGCAAAGCAGCCCCAAACCCTGATGCCCCCACCACCATACTTCACAGTTGGGATGAGGTTTTGATGTTGGTGTGCTGTACCTCTTTTTCTCCACACATAGTGTTGTGTGTTTCTTCCAAACAACTCAACTTTGGTTTCATCTGTCCACAGAATATTTTGCCAGTACTGCTGTGGAACATCCAGGTGCTCTTGTGCAAACTCTAAACGAGCAGAAATGTTTTTTTTGGTCAGCAATGGCTTCCTCTGTGGTATCCTCCTATGAAATCCATTCTTGTTTAGTGTTTTACGTATCGTAGATTCGCTAACAGGGATGTTAGCATATGCTAGAGACTTTTGTAAGTCTTTAGCTGACACTCTAGGATTTTTCTTTACCTCATTGAGCAGTCTGCGCTGTGCTCTTGCAGTCATCTTTACAGGACGGCCACTCCTAGGGAGAGTAGCAGCAGTGCTGAACTTTCTCTATTTATAGACATTTATAGACAGTCTTACCGTGGACTGATGAACATCAAGGCTTTTGGAGATACTTTTATAACCCTTTCCAGCTTTATGCAACAATTCTTAATCGTAGGTCTTCTGAGAGCTCTTTTGTGCGAGGCATCATTCACATCAGGCAATGTTTCTTGTGAAAAGCAAACCCAGAACAGGTGTGTGTGTGTTTTTTTTTTTGTTTTTTTTGTAGGGCAGGGCAGCTGTAACCAACACCTCCAATCTCATCTCATTGATTGGACTCCAGTTGGCTGACACCTCACTCAAATTAGCTCTTGGAGATGTCATTAGTCTAGGGGTTCACATACTTTTTCCACCTGCACTGTGAATGTTTACATGGTGTGTTCAATAAAAACATGGTAACATTTAATTCTTTGTGTGTTATTAGTTTAAAGGGTTTCTGTCACCCCACAAAACTCATTATTTTTTTTTTGGATAGTTATATTCCTTATAGCGCGATATAGGAGAATAAAATAGTCTTACTTACTTTCATGCGGCCGATTCTTTAGAAAACAAAGTTTTATAATATGTAAATCAGGGCTCTACCAGCAAGTAGGGCGTCTACTTGCTGGTAGCCGCAGCAGAAAACCGCCCCCTCGCCGTGTTGATTGACAGGGCCAGCCGTGATCTCCTCCGGCCGGCCCTGTCAGTATTTCAAAAATCGCGCGCCTCTGGTCATTCGGCGCAGGCGCTCTGAGATGAGGAGGCTCGTCTCCTCAGCACTCCCTCAGTGCGCCTGAGCCGATGACGTCTTCTCTTTCGGTGATGTCATCGGTGCAGGCGCACTGAGGGAGTGCTGAGGAGACGAGCCTCCTCATCTCAGAGCGCCTGCGCCGAATGACCAGAGGCGCGCGATTTTTGAAATACTGACAGGGCCGGCCGGAGGAGGAGATCACGGCTGGCCCTGTCAATCAACACGGCGAGGGGGCGGTTTTCTGCTGCGGCTACCAGCAAGTAGACGCCCTACTTGCTGGTAGAGCCCTGATTTACATATTATAAAACTTTGTTTTCTAAAGAATCGGCCGCATGAAAGTAAGTAAGACTATTTTATTCTCCTATATCGCGCTATAAGGAATATAACTATCCAAAAAAAAAATAATGAGTTTTGTGGGGTGACAGAAACCCTTTAAGCAGACTGTGATTGTCTATTGTTGTGACTTAGATGAAGATCAGATCACATTTTATGACCAATTTCTGCAGAAATCCATATTATTCCAAAGGGTTCACATACTTTTTCTTGCAACTGTATGTAAGCGCTCACTAGTATGCAGGAGGAGGGGGAGAAAAGCTCTGTGGGCGCTGTACTTACCCCTCCTCCTGCTCGCTCTTTTCAGGTCCCACGCTACTGTGTCCTGGCTGCCTGCAGCATCAGGATGTACAGAGCGCACTCTGAACTGACGCTGCAGGAAGTCAGGTGACCATGCAGCACGGGCCCTGAGAAGACAAGAGAACGGGGAGACCGCTGGACTGGGAGAGGAGCAGGAGAGGCAAGTTAATTAATTTATTTTTAAGTCTGATATGGGGAAGGGGGTGCAGGTCCGATATGGGGGGTCTGGAAGTCTAACGGTGGTCCAATATGGGGGATCTGAGGTCTGGTCTGGGGGGGTCTAATGGGAGTCTGATATAGGGATCTGGAAGTCTGGTACGAGGTCTAATGTGGTCTGGTCTGAAATCTGATATTGGGGTCTGGAGGTTTAATGGGGGCCTGGAGGTCTAATGGTCTAATATAGGGGTCTGGAGGTTTTGTCTGATACATGGGGGGGGGGGGGGGGGTTTCTAACATGCAGGCCTAATGGAGGTCTCATTTGATGTCTGATATGGGGGGGTCTGATTTTATGTTTACTCAGTTTTTTATTATTTTTCATAAGAGGACAAAAACAGCAAAACAATCTCTTGAGAATGTACAGATAAGTCTTTTAGGATCGTGGAGGATCCCCATAATTTAAGCTTCTGCAATTGAGAACATTAAAAAGTTGCTGTAAGCTACATACAGTAATAAACTGTATCTAAATCAGCCTGGCCAATCTTGATATTGGAACGTTCACACGTAAACTGACAAACACGAGGGGGGGAAGAGAGTGAAGGAAAGAGGGGGGATGAAAGGCTGGGAGGGGAAGGAAAAGGGAGGGGAAGATGATGGGGGGGTATTCTGTGAAATCGGTCTAGTTCTCAATAGAGCCATCTCGAATGTTGAAGCACTAAATCAAATCTCTAAACTTAGAGAAGGTTCCGTGGACTGTATAGCATCATCAACCTCATCAACAAATACCACTAAGAACTCGGAGGAGCTGAACAATTCAGAAAGACGACGCCACCTTCGTTCAAATTTCTCCCCTTGTTCATGCGAAAGAGCGATCAGTTCTTCCATTCTCAGTAAATATCTAAGTTCTTTCGCCCATTCATGCAGAGAGGGTACTCTGACAGATTTCCAATGTCTCTGGATCGTCATGCGGGCTGCCATGAGGAAGAACCTTAGCGCATTCTTTTTCACTTGCGCCAAAGAACCAGCACCAGCGAAAGAAAGGTACCTTGTCCCAGAAGATTTTGATCATAGGGCAAGCCCACCAGATATGTAACAAAGTACCTTCATCTGCCTTGCATCTCCAACATAAATTGGAAGTAGAAGGAAACATTTTATGAAGGGTCGATGGACAGTAATACCATCTAGAGAGTATCTTGAAGTTTTTTTCCTGGACTGAAGTTGCTATGGACAATCTATGGGAGAACGCACACATTTTGCCAACCTCCTCGGGTAAGAAGGACAATCAGAGATCCGTTTCCCATTTTTGGAAATAGGGCGCTAGACCATCATTGCATTGTTTCAGTAAGATTTTGTATAGCTGTGAGAGCAGTTTGTCGTGTGTGTCGGCTTTGAGAAAGAGGGAATCGAAGTCCGACATTGCTGGGAATGAGGAGAGTGCAAATAATCGGTCAACAGATGCTTTCAGCTGGGCATATTTGAGCCAACAACTCCCTTGTCTCACATCCGAAGGCACCAAGTCATCCAAACGAGTCAATTTAGAATCCGTCATGACATCCCTAACTCTCGGACATGCAAGTTGGGGCCATTTCAGAAATCTATTCACTTGACACCCCGGGGAAAAGGCGGGATTGCCCATAAGAGGAGTCATTGGACCTGGTCTATAAGATAATTCAGAGTTTAGTAGCTATCTATCCCACTGAGTGAGGGTATGTCGCACTAAAAAGGGCCATTCTTCCATCTGAGGTCTATCTGCAACCTTTAACCAGGGCGCTATTTTTAGATCCAAGGGAGAGAGATCAAACTCCAATTGAACCCAAAGCTTCGCACCTGGTCCAGCAGACCAATTTAGGATCCTCATGAGTAATGTTGATGCATGATAGAGTTTCAGGTCCAGCATGCCCATACCTCCTCTGTGTTTGCTTTAGTCAATGTCCGATTGCTCAATCTAGACTTGCTGGAACCCCATATGAAGCATGTCTTAGTTTTGGTCAGGGTAACAAAAAATTTCCCGGGTACGCAAATGGAAATGGTTTGGAAAAGGTAAAGGAATCTTGGGAGTATATCCATTTTAATCACATTTATTCTACCAAACCACGATAGTCTGAAGAGAATACCTCCCCAGATCAGTTACCGTTCTATTTTGAAGAGGCAGATAGTTAAGTGGATAGAGGAGATGGAGTTGTGCCGGGATTTGTAGCCCTAGGTATGTAATGCTTGTGGTCTGTCATTTGAAAGAGAAGTTGGACTGTATAAGTGAGGCCTCGCGTTCTGATAACGTGATATTCAGCATTTCACTTTTATTGAGGTTAATCTTAAAGTTAGGCGCCCACATTTTTGAAATTCTTTTAATATGGATGGGAGGGAGACATGCGGTTTCGAAGTGTAAAAGAGTAGATCATCTGCGTATAACGCTAATTTGTGCTGGTGTCCATTTGTTTCTATCCTTAAAACATCCTGGTTGTTTCTCAGAGCGTTGGCCAAATGTTCCATAACCAGGACATAAAGCAATGGCGGTAGAGGGCAGCCCTGATGGGTGCTGTTCCAGATCTCAAAGGCCGGAGCAAGAATACCGTTGGTCCGAACCCTAGCTGAGGGATGTGAGTAAAGGGCACCGATCCGATTAACTAGGGTGGGGCTTAAACCGACTTGTCGCAGGGAAGCTATCATAAAGCCCCAATGTACCCTATCGAAAGCTTTTTCCGCGTCAACCGATAAGAGACATAAGGGGATCTTTCGACTTCTTGCTGTTGCTATCAGATTTATGGTCCTGATGGTGTTATCTCTAGCCTCCCTCCCTGGTATAAAACCCACCTGGTCTCTATGAATGATCTCCGGGATCACTGTATTTAGGCGTGTAGCAATTAATTTGGAGTACAGTTTGATGTCACAATTAATTAATGAAATAGGGAGATAATTACTGCAGGCCGATGTATCTTTGTTGGGTTTCGGAATCAAGACAAAATGGGCTTTCTTTAGCCTGTTTGGGGAAGGGGCATGTGGGAGAGATACTATTGAACACTCTCCTCAAAAAGGGGTACAAGAAGGTATTTAAATGACGTAAAAAAGGGTACAGTGAAGCCATCCGGCCCAGGGCTTTCCCACCCTTCTAATTTGGATAGGGCCTCCACAATTTCAGTGTCTGAAAATTCTTCATCTAGTTTACTGGCTGTTTGAGATATCGTCGGGAGAGCTGTATCTTGTATATATTGATTAATCTGATTTTCGACTGCTGTCACCGGCATATATGCTAATTGTCCTTGGATATTATAGAGTGATTCAAAGTTAGTTTTGAAAGCCTCAGTCATCTGAATGGGATGGTGGATCAGGGAAGCTGACATATCTTTGATGTTTGGTATGTAGTTCGTTTGTAACCGTGGGTGAAGTAACCTCGCCAAAGCCCTACCAGATTTGCCCGAATGTTCGAATAGGTAGATACGGAATCGTTCCCGATTCCTGTTTAAAGCTTCTTTCAGTAATGTCTGGAGCTGTTCCCTGAGCGCATTAAGTTCAATGAGAGTTTGAGGATCTAAGAACCGTTTGTGAGACTGTTCTAGAGTAGCTACTTGTGACCATAAACAAGAGATTTTAGCCGCTTTTTCCTTTTTAAGTCTGGACCCGTGTTTGATCAGGATACCCCTTATTACACATTTTAGAGCTTCCCAGTGTACAAGGAGGGTTGTGACATCTGAAGTTTGGATCTCTAGGAAGTCCCTTATACTAGCTTCAATGTCCGCCTTACAAACAATATCTCTAAGCAATGTCTCATTTAATCTCCATGTCCATTCCTTAGCTATTAAACCCGGGAGTTCTAATGAAAGGAACATCGGATAATGGTCTGACCATGTACGGAGTCCAATGTGCACCACTGGTTGGAATGTCAGCGCGAATTGGGATATAAGAAACATATCAATTCTGCTATAAGACAGATGTGAGGGGGAGAAGAAAGTGTAGTCCCGATTCTTTGGGTGTAATATGCGCCATACATCTACCAATCGTCTTAGCGTAAAAGACTGCTTTACACTCAAGATTTTGGAACCGTCGTTTTACCCGCGGAGGAGTCCAGAACCATGTTAAAATCACCTCCCAGGAGGACAATTCCCTCCGTGAACTCATCTAGCCTGGATAGGATAGTCCGAAGTGTCCTATTTTGTCTTACATTTGGTAAATAAAGATTCCCGACAGTATACATTCTCTCATGGATCTTCAACTTCAAGAGCAGGAATCTGCCGCGCGGGTCCGTCAGGAGATCTACAAATGAATAAGGGAGAGCTTTATGCAATGCAATGCAATGGAAACCCCTTTTGATTTTGCTTCTGGGTTGGTACTATGGGCCCAGTAAGTGAAATGCCTGAAGGAAATCCCTGGCCTGTTTTAAAATGTGTCTCCTGCAAAAGGAGAATCGGAACCCTCTCTCTATGCATATCGTACAGGGTCCTAGAGCGTTTCTTAGGGACATTGAATCCTCTGACATTCAATGAGGCAGGTTTGACACTAGGTGGCGTCATCGCTCCAACACCCAACCGTCCTGAAGTTACAGAAAGAGACGGGAACCTAGAGGAAAAGAGATATTAAGCAAGCCCAAGACTGCTGTAGCTGATTAGTGTATTCCAGGAGATTATACAGGGTGGGCCATTTATATGGATACACCTTAATAAAATGGGAATGGTTGGTGATATTAACTTCCTGTTTGTGGCACATTAGTATATGTGAGGGGGGAAACTTTTCAAGATAAGTGGTGACCATGGCGGCCATTTTGAAGTCGGACATTTTGAATCCAACTTTTGTTTTTTCAATAGGAAGAGGGTCATGTGACACATCAAACTTATTGGGAATTTCACAAGAAAAACAATGGTGTGCTTGGTTTTAACGTAACTTTATTCTTTCATGAGTTATTTACAAGTTTCTCTTTGTTTACAGCCATTGACATGTCACCGAGGTTAACACGTGATGAGCGGATAGAAATTGTGTTGATGTCTGGTGAACGCAGTAACTGGGTCATTGCAGCAGATTTCAATGCAAGGCACCCTACGAGACCACCCATCTTTCATGCTACAGTTAGCAAACTGCTTGCTAAGTTTCGTGAAACTGGTTCAGTATTGGTTTTGCCAAAATGTGGACACATGAAATCTGTCTCTAATGAAAAAACATCAGTGGCTGTCCTAGCTTCATTCAGCAAGAGCCCACAGCGTAGCACTCGCCGCATGTCACTGGAGAGTGGCATTAGTCGAACATCCCTTCGGCGGATATTAGCTACTCACAAATGGCACCCTTACAAACTCCAGCTTGTAAGATCCTCACCTGCTTTGCACTCCAGGGGAACCAAGAGGGGTCCTCGTGGAGTTGCGGGACAGGTTATGCGTGTGTCTGATGCACCAGCGCTGACCCCTTTGCGAGCCAGTGCGGGGATGCGTTCGCGTGGACATCGGAGGGGAGGACCGTCGGAGTCCCGGGGACAGAGTGGCCAGGCGAGTGACAAGACGCCGCGGCCAGGGTTGTCTCCGGTGTCTCCTGCGACTTCCGTTTCCGCATCTGGGTCCACGCGCTCGCATACTCGCGTTGAGTCAATCATGCGTCCGTGCGTACGCACGAGGGCAGGTTCGCAAAGGGATACACGGTCGCGAGTACGCGCTTCTTATGCACTTCGTCGACCAGTGGCGCATAATATACTGACTCACAAGAGCAAAGTGGATTAGGGAGCCAGCCATGGGTTAATCAACTTGTGATTGCCTTAGGCCATGTACTCAGGTGCAGGGCAATTTGTTCACCTATGGTAGTGGACACTTGGCACCCTGGGATTAGTCAGCAGGCATTTAAAAGGAGGTCTCTCAGGGTGATCAGTGCCCACTGTTATTTTTCCTCAACCAGGTATAGGTCACAACTGCTAGTGGCTGAAGACTGCCAGGAACTTTGTCCTTTGCAGCGGACCCAAGATCTGGAGTGACTCGACTGCCAAGTGCACAGCATCATTCAGCACTGGTTGGGACTATTCCTGGAATCTCCTTGCCTGGTTTTTGTTATTATTCCTTGTTACCAGCAAGTGTCCTGGACGTTTATGTTTCTGGTGAATAAACACCTTTTTGCTTTCATCACTGGTCTGTTTGTTGGTGCCTTGCATTACAGAACAGTGGGCCCAACTAACAGTTGCCATGGACAAGATCCAGCAGCAGCTGAGTGAATTAACGGGAGCCGTTAACCTGCTGTTCCAACGACGCCCAAATATACCAGCAGCCGCTGCAGCGCAAATCCAAGAGCAACTGACAACTGTGATGGAGGAGGTTCAGCAGCTTATCCAGGGAACCTCAGCACTACCCGTCACTATCGCAAGGCATCAAACAGAACCTAAGATCCCCCTGCCTGACCCCTTCACAGGAGAGCGACAGGAGTTCTTAAACTTCAGGGACTCCTGTCTCCTTTATTTCCAGTTGCGTCCGATGGCTTCTGGCACTCTCGGGCAGAGAATTGGGATTGTAATGTCACTGCTACGTGGAGACCCCCAACGTTGGGCATTTAATTTGCCTCAAGACCATACAGCTTTTTCGTCAGTGGACACCTTCTTCGAGGCTATGGCTGTGATTTACGATGACCCGGATCGTACTCGCACCGCAGAGACCAATCTTGAGCATATTCAACAAGGCCGCCGCCCAGCTGAAGAATACGCTGCAGAATTCAGGCGATGGGCAGCTTTCACCACCTGGGGCGACGCAGCCCTACGCCATCGCTTCCGTTTGGGACTTTCGGATGCGGTCCGGGATCTTCTTTTGGCCTTGCCTACCCCCTTCTCGTTGGAAATGGCTATCTCTCAGGCAATCGATGCCGACAGGCGAATCCGTGAGAGGCGAGTGGAAGGGTCGTCTCGGTTTTCATCCTCTCGACCACATCCAGGGCCTCTTAAATCGGCCGAAGAGCCAATGGAGGTTGGATCCTCCCATCTCACACAGGCAGAACGAGCTCGTCGCCAACAGAAATGCCTGTGCCTATTTTGCGGAAAGTCTGGACACCTCGTTAAAACCTGTCCCCTCCTGCCGGCGGGAAACGAATGAACCTAGGGGGCATAGAGGAGAACCCCCTAGGTGCTATTATCCCTCCTCCAAGCCGGGTGATGGTATCCATATCCTTACGGTGGCAAGACAAGGTCCATGAGTTTTCAGCACTAATCGATTCTGGGGCCGCTGGGAATTTTGTGGACTCAACCTTGGTTCGTCGACTTGGCATCCCGTTGATCCAGCCGAAAACCACCATGTCAGTGACCAAGATGGTCGTGCAGTGTGGATGACTCCGGGAATACAGGTAACGGTGGGGGCTGATAATCGGGAGACCTTAAGCCTTTTTGTCCTTGATATGCCATCCACTCCCG
Organism: Bufo bufo; assembly: GCF_905171765.1. Lineage (NCBI taxonomy): Eukaryota > Metazoa > Chordata > Amphibia > Anura > Bufonidae > Bufo > Bufo bufo. Next base: position 387,719,871 of record NC_053394.1, on the reverse strand, counting down.
TGATTTTGGGTCTCCCTTGGTTAAGGCTCCATAATCCAGTAGTGGACTGGCGCTCGGGTCTTATTTGTCAGTGGAGTACGGAATGCCTTACTAAGTGCATTCGTCCCGACCTGTCACTAGCCTCCATGGAAGTATTAAGTACTTTACCACAGCAGTATCATAATTTCCGAGATGTGTTCAGTCCTCAGGGGGCTGATGTGTTACCTCCCCACAGGTCATATGATTGTCCTATAGACCTGTTGCCAGGTACCATGCCACCACGAGGGCATCTTTATAATCTCACTGGGCCTGAGGTTCAGGCTCAGCGGGAGTATATTAAAGAGAACCTTGAGAAGAATTTCATTCGTCCATCCACTTCCCCTCCTGGAGCTGGATTCTTCTTTGTGGAGAAGAAGGATGGAGGCTTGAGACCTTGCATCGATTATCGTGCCCTTAATCGGATTACGGTGAAGAATCGGTATCCACTGCCTCTGATTGATGATCTGTTTTCTCAGGTGGCAGGGGCCCGAGTCTTCACCAAACTCGATTTAAGGGGTGCTTATAATTTAGTTCGCATTAGAGAGGGTGACGAATGGAAGACCGCATTTAATACCAGAGACGGGCATTACGAGTATCTCGTGATGCCTTTCGGTCTCTGTAATGCTCCCGCGGTCTTCCAGGAGTTCATCAACGATGTTCTCAGAGATTTCTTGGATAGATGTGTTGTTGTCTATCTAGATGACATACTAATCTACTCTTCGGATCTGGTCTCTCATCGGAAACACGTGTGTCAGGTTTTCCAGAAGCTGAGGGAGAACCGCCTCTATGCCAAACTTGAGAAGTGTCTGTTTGAGGTGAAGGAGTTGCCTTTCCTAGGGTACATTATCTCAGAAAAGGGATTGGCTATGGACCCATCCAAACTTTCTGCTGTCTTGGATTGGCCTCAGCCTAAGGATCTTAAGGGGTTGCAGCGTTTCTTAGGCTTTGCCAAATTCTACCGCAAGTTTATTAAGAATTTTTCTGCGATAGTAGTACCTCTCACCAACCTCACTAAGAAGGGAGCTAATCCTTCTAAGTGGACGAGAGAGGCAGTCAGAGCCTTTGAGACGCTGAAACAGGCCTTTTGCACGGCACCAATTCTTACTCATCCAGACACCTCCAGATCTTTTGTTCTCGAGGTCGATGCCTCAGAGGTCGGTGTAGGGGCAGTTCTCTCACAGTATTCTGGGGACCCTGAGAGGTTACATCCCTGTGCCTTCTTCTCTCGGAAGCTCTCTCCAGCCGAGTGTAATTATGATATCGGCAATAGAGAGCTTCTGGGAGTAAGATTGGCTTTTCAAGAGTGGAGACATTGGCTAGAGGGTGCAGAACATCCCATCACGGTTTACACTGACCACAAAAATTTGGAGTATCTAGAGAGTGTCAAAAGACTCAACTCCCGACAAGCCCGTTGGGCATTGTTTTTCACCCGCTTCAATTTCCGCCTCACTTATAAACCAGGTTCCAAAAACGTGAAGGCAGATGCCCTGTCCCGCTGCTTCCCCGAGGCTGCTTCCGTCCTGGACTCTGAGCCAGAAACCATTCTCCCAACTAAATGTTTTCTTGCTGCCCTGGGGGCCGCAGAAGTAATGGAGGACTTGTCCTCTCTTCTTGAGCCTTCACAGGCAGAGAGTCCACCTGACAAACCCGAGGGTCGTTGGTTTGTACCCATTAACCTTCGATTGAAGGTCATCCAACAGCTTCATGACTCAAAGTCTGCCGGGCATTTGGGTGTTAAGAAAACACTTGCCCTTGTTAAACGTCACGTGTGGTGGCCCAACATGTCCGTGGATGTTAAGGCCTATATCCAGGCATGTACTGTTTGTGCCAGATGTAAACCGTCCCGGTCTGCCCCTTCTGGGACTTTACTCCCACTGCCAATTCCCCAGGCTCCATGGACTCACATTTCCATGGATTTCATCACAGATTTGCCAAGGTCCTCTGGAAGTACGGTAATCTGGGTAGTGGTGGATCGTTTTAGTAAGATGGCCCATTTTATCCCACTCCCTGGATTGCCCTCGGCCAGAGAATTGGCAGATCTGTTCTTGAATCATGTCTTTCGATTACACGGAGCGCCGGATGACATTGTTTCAGACAGAGGAGTGCAATTCATCTCTCGCTTCTGGCGTTCTTTCTGCTCCCGATTGGGTATTAATTTGTCTTTTTCTTCTGGTTTTCACCCAGAGACCAACGGTCAGACGGAAAGGACTAACCAGACCCTGGAGCAATATCTCCGGTGCTTCGTGTCAGACTGCCAGGAGGAATGGGCAGCGTATCTACCCTTTGCGGAGGTGGCTTATAACAACTCTGAGCATGCTTCCACTAAGATGTCTCCGTTCAGGTGCGTGGGGGGCAGGGATCCAAGACTCTTCTTTGGCCGGACCCTCCACTGACTCACCGGTGGTGGATCAATGGTTCGAGGATAGACATCCCATTTGGTCGTCGGCCCAGCGGAATCTCCGCAGTGCGGTGGCGCAACAGAAGAAATTTGCTGATCGTCATCGCACCGTAGAGCAAAAGTTTAAGGTGGGAGATCAGGTGTGGGTCTCCACCCGGAACATTCCGCTGCGTCAGCCATCTTCCAAGTTGGGTCCTCGATTCATTGGCCCATACCCAGTGACACAAAAGATCAACCGAGTTACGTACAAGGTTGCTCTTCCACCGTCGATCCGAGGAGTGAACACCTTTCATGTTTCACTTCTCAAATCGGCAGCCGACTCCGCTCCCTTCATTCAGACCCCATCCCCGCTGGAGGTCCAAGGGGTACCGGAGTTCGAGGTGAACAGAATTTTGGACTCTCGTTTTGTCCAAAGGTCTCTTCAATACTTGGTGGACTGGAAGGGTTTTGGTCCAGAGGAGAGATGTTGGATACCTGCTCGCCAGGTGCATGCGGATGAGTTGGTGGCAGCCTTTCACCGGGATAATCCGGGGAAAGCTTGCTTGGAGTCTTCAGAGCCGCCTCCTCGAGGGGGGGGTAATGTAAGATCCTCACCTGCTTTGCACTCCAGGGGAACCAAGAGGGGTCCTCGTGGAGTTGCGGGACAGGTTATGCGTGTCTCTGATGCACCAGCGCTGACCCCTTTGCGAGCCAGTGCGGGGATGCGTTCGCGTGGACATCGGAGGGGAGGACCGTCGGAGTCCCGGGGACAGAGTGGCCAGGCGAGTGACAAGACGCCGCGGCCAGGGTTGTCTCCGGTGTCTCCTGCGACTTCCGTTTCCGCATCTGGGTCCACGCGCTCGCATACTCGCGTTGAGTCAATCATGCGTCCGTGCGTACGCACAAGGGCAGGTTCGCAAAGGGATACACGGTCGCGAGTACGCGCTTCTTATGCGCTTCGTCGACCAGTGGCGCATAATATACTGACTCACAAGAGCAAAGTGGATTAGGGAGCCAGCCATGGGTTAATCAACTTGTGATTGCCTTAGGCCATGTACTCAGGTGCAGGGCAATTTGTTCACCTATGGTATTGGACACTTGGCACCCTGGGATTAGTCAGCAGGCATTTAAAAGGAGGTCTCTCAGGGTGATCAGTGCCCACTGTTATTTTCCCTCAACCAGGTATAGGTCACAACTGCTAGTGGCTGAAGACTGCCAGGAACTTTGTCCTTTGCAGCGGACCCAAGATCTGGAGTGACTCGACTGCCAAGTGCACAGCATCATTCAGCACTGGTTGGGACTATTCCTGGAATCTCCTTGCCTGGTTTTTGTTATTATTCCTTGTTACCAGCAAGTGTCCTGGACGTTTGTTTCTGGTGAATAAACACCTTTTTCCCCTCCATGACGCCACCTTACTTGGAGATTATCCTCCTCCTCTAGCCAGGCAGGGACAGGAAGGTTCAAAAGGGCCCGCCCCCTCACTTATCTTCAGTGTCTTCCTGTCCCTGCCAGGCGGAAGATAGGACTACGTTCGTGCTCCGGTCGGGAGCTATCGCAGAGTTGCGGGTGCATTGCGCCAGCCACGGTCTTACCTTGGGCAAGTAAGGCCGTTCCATGGAGCCTGCCGCGGTCCTCTCCATATTCAAAACTCGCGCGCGCCAGCGGGTAGTGACTAGCCGCGGCAACCGGACACTCAAAGGAGTACTTCCGGTTTCTAGGCTGCCTGCTGCCCGAGATTCTCGGCTCCGGCGGGTGACGTCATCTGGGGGCCTAATTGTGGTAGCCGGAGAGTTGCCGGGCCGGATGACGTCGGAGGTCCTGGGGAGACTTCCGGCCTACGTAGTTTTAAAAACTGGCGCCCTGGTCAAGTCGGATGTCGGCCTCTGACCAGAGAGTTTGCAAGTTTCCTGCAGCCTCAGATATCCGCACTTATGGATCAGGAGGAAGCTATGGACCAACCTGTAGCTGTGAGTGACATCCAGGTTGTGAGTATGGAATGCTGCTTGCACTGTTATTAAATCTTTCTCATCTTTTCCCTTTTTTCTGTATGGAAGAGTGACAAAGATAGCTCTGTAAAACCTAAAATATCGCCGAAATCTAAAATACCCAGATGTCGCGTATGTTCGGCCAAACTCCCCGAAAATTACGCTAAAAAACTGTGTGGAAAATGCATTGATAGCATTGTTAGGGAAGAAGTCCCGTCCCTAAAACAGGAATTGCAGTGCCTGATTAAGCAGGAAATAAAAACCGCTTTTTCAGATTTTTCTGCAGCCGCTAGCGTTCCGTCGACATCAAAACAGGAGCCCGGGAAAAAATCCCCCATAAAAACCTCTTCATCCTCCTCTGATGTTTCTTCAGATAGTGATGAGGATAGTAACAACTCTGACTCAGATGGCGATTTTAAAAATTATCTGTTTTCTTCTGACGATATAAACGATCTATTGAAAGCGGTCAGGGATACCATGGAAATTAAGGAAGAAAAAGTACATAGGTCCGCCCAGGATAGAATGTTTTCAGTGTTAGAAACTAAGAAGAAAAGGGTATTTCCGGTACACAAAAATCTGCAGTCTCTTATCTTGAGGGAGTGGAAAAATCCTGACAGGAAGGTTTTTTTACCCCGAACAATTAGGAAAAGGCTTCCTTTTGACGAAGAAGAATTGTCCCCGTTCTTGAGTTGTCCTAAAATTGATGTTTCACTCTCCAAACTAGCTAAAGGTTCTTCTTTGCCATTTGAAGATACAGGATCATTGCGTGATCCTATGGACAAAAAAGTGGATGCTAATCTTAAAAGAACCTGGGATGCGGTCGCGGCTTTGTTTAAACCCAATATCGCGGCCACGTCCGTTGCTAGGTCCCTAAAAAGTTGGTTGGAACAACTAGATGTACTCTTAAAATCCAATACTCCATATGAAAATTTTGCAGACTCCTTCCCTCTTTTATTAAAGGCCGTAGATTTTTTGTCAGACACAACAGCGGATTCTGTCAGGCTGGCCGCAAGAGCTAGGGCTTTAGCCAATAATTCTAGAAGGGCACTTAGGCTAAAAGCTTGGTCCGGAGACACAGGTTCCAAAGCAAAACTATGTAACATCCCGTTTTATGGTAATCTTCTCTTTGGTCAGGACTTAGATAAAATTCTAGAGAAAGCTTCTGATTCCAAAAAGAACTTCCCAGAGGATAAAAAGAAGAGGAAAGCTCCCTTTTTTCGTCCCCAAAAAAAGGTTAGTTTTCAAAATAAAAGGAGTAAAACGGAAAACTGGAGATCAGGAAGACAGAAAGGGAAGGGTTTTATGTTCTCTCCCCGTTCTGAGGAATCTTCCAAGAAATGACGCCAGAGCCCCAGTGGGGGGAAGACTGGGGAAATTTGTGGATTGCTGGGAAAAATACTCATGCAGCCACTGGTTACTAAATACCCTCCACAAAGGATACAGTATTCCCTTTGTCAAAAGTCCCCCCTCTTTTTTTGTTCAGACTCCAGTTCAGAGCTCGGATCATCTCCAGCTTTGCATGGAAAAAGAAATCGAACTGCTAGTTCAGATGAGCGTCTTGGTTCCGGTACCAACGAACCAAGTCGGTCTGGGCTGTTATTCCAGGGTGTTCTTAGTAAAAAAAAATAAATGGGAAAATGCGTCTCATCATAAATATGAAAGCCCTGAACAGGTCCATAAAGTACGAAAAATTCAGGATGGAATCTATAAGAACCACGGTCAAAGTTCTACAAGAAGGGGTGTTTCTAGCATCCATAGATTTAAAAGATGCATATTTTCACGTACCCATTCATCCTAACTCCGTGGGGAGTATTCTGTCTATTCTAGATTTTCTTCAAGAAGGTTTTAATAAAGGGTTAAAACCTAGCACTCTTAGAGTCCAAATTTCAGCTTTAAGTGCCTATTTAGACGAAAAAATAGCTTTTAATCCGTGGATCATTCGCTTCATGAAAGGAACCGTCAGACTCAGACCCCGGAGTAGACCTCTGGTCGCTCCGTGGGATTTAAACTCTGTCCTCTCCGGTCTCACTAAACCCCCCTTTGAGCCCTTAGAGTCAGCAAATATCAGATATCTGACCCTTAAAACAGTATTTCTAGTGGCCATTACCTCGGCACGTAGGGTTAATGAAATACAGGCTTTCTCGGTTAAAAAACCCTTCATGACGATCAGGGACGACAGAATAATTCTAAGTTTCGACAATTCCTTTCTACCTAAGGTTGTCTCGGAGTTCCATAGGATGGAGGAGGTGGTTCTTCCTTCATTCAGTGAAAATCCCAAATCTAAAAAAGAAGAGGTTTTTCACACTTTGGATGTCAGAAGGTGTGTTCTGAAGTATATATCACAAACTAAAGACTGGAGAAAATCTAATAACCTATTTGTCCAATTCTTAGGGAGTAGGAAAGGATTAAAAGCGTCCAAACCGTCTATTTCACGCTGGTTAAAATCGGCTATCTCAGAAGCCTACATAGCAATAGGGGAACGACCCCCGGTAAATATCAAGGCTCATTCAACAAGGGCAGTTTCGACTTCATGGGCGGAAGAAGCATCCGCTTCCTTGGATCAGATCTGTAGGGCAGCAACCTGGTCGAATCCTCATACCTTGGGGCGGAGCCAACGGAGCATGGTGCAGGACGCTTGAACCTTGAGCTCCTCACCACACCACCCGGCTTATCAGCTACAATAGCTTTATTCTCTGCCAAATCATGGGTAAACCCAGCAAAGAGAGAGGGAAGGAAGCGGAGGCTACCCCGAGGGTCAAGAAGTCTCATGGAGACGTGAACAAATTCTTCCAAAAGAAGCTGTCTCTAACAGCCGAGCGCAGCAAAATGGCGCCGGCTGATTACAGCGACGCAGCACATGAAGAAGATGATTCGGATGGGGCAAGCTCCTGTGCCCACTCTGAGCCTCCGGATCGGGAAGACCCGATACCTATCACCAGATCCTTTCTTAAACATACGCTGGCACAAGCTCTCTCACCAGTTATGAAGGAACTGGCCGATATAAAAGCTGAAGTGACGCACGTGGGACACAGAGTGGAGGCCTTGGAGGAGTCACAAGCTGCGATCATCCAGCACAGCAAAGGAGTGCAATCACAAATGCAAGTGCTCCGCACGCAGGTAAATAATGCTTACCTCTATCTTGAAGACCAAGAAAACCGGGGTCGGCGGAAGAATGTGAGACTGAGAGGAATCCCAGAGACGGTCTCTCCGGATGATCTGCTGGAAACGGTCCGTCATGTATTTGCTATGCTACTGGGACCGGACCGAGCGACAGCCATTACAATTGAAAGAGCCCACAGAGCTTTACGGCCGAAACCTCCAGCAGGCGATCCCCCTCGGGACACAATTTGCGCCTTACTTAATTATCTGGACACTGCAGATGTCCTGAAAGCAGCGAGGGAAAAGGAAGAGGTCCTACTTGATAACAGCAAGATTCTGCTATTTCAGGACTTAGCCGCGAGCACTCTTGCTAAACGCAGGGCCCTGCGACCGCTGACGACAGAATTGAGAGCTAGGAAGCATCCCTTGAGGTGGCTGTTTCCATTTGGTCTCAGTACCACCATAAACGGGCGGCAGATCCTGGTGAAACACCCGAACGACCTACAGAAGATATGGGAGGCGTTAGATATCGCACCGATGGAAATAACACCCTGGTTACCAGTGGCAGATTTCGATGAACTCCCCAAGTTAACCATTCCCTCTCCATGGAATCGTGCGGGGAAGTTTAAATCCCCCAAGAAGAGAGCTGATCCTGCGGACTGAGGTTCCTCACGTGAGACTCTCATAATACTGCCTAACCCTTTAATTTTTTCAGGACCGAATGAAGGGACTTAACATCACTTGGGCCTAAGTCTGGTTTGTTGTTGATGATGTTTAATATAATGCCAATCTGAGTCAGAGGTCACTATGCCGCTATAAGTTATGGTTGTTCTCACAGTTTATTGTTAAGTATTTCACACAGTGGGTTAATGGAGACGACTAAGAATCTGATTATGTAGACCTAGTTACTGATTGGGATTCCAGACTCAAGGTCACTAATACAACTATATAAGGTATTATAACTTTCATTGGTTCCCTTATTAGTGGGCAGGTTTGTCACAATGTCCTAGCTGCGGTGGTGGCGTTCCGATGGAGATCGTGGCTCTCACCAATAAGTCATCTCCCCCAACATACATCCACATGTATGTCATTCTTGTTATCTACGAATGTAGGTTTTTGGCTTACCTCGTTTTTTATGAGGGGCCGATTTATAGTTTTAGTTTATTATTTGTTTCTATTACTCCCTTTGTCAGTCAGAGATTGGTAATAATGCGCTTTATGTACCTCACTCTTTTTTTCGTATGGCTAAAGTCACGGTAGTGACGCTGAATGTGAACGGGATGAATGCACCTCAAAAACGCAGCCAAGTATATCATATGCTCAGGAAGGAAAAAGCAGACATCGTGTTTCTGCAGGAAACACATTTTAGGCATTTACACGTACCCAACATAGTAAACAAACATTTTAACTGCTGGTACCATGCTACCTATTCGACAGCAGCTAGGGGTGTCTCCATAGGGGTGAACAGCAACATTCCTTTAGTGGTGCTAGATAAAAAAGTAGATCCTGAAGGAAGATTTCTGTTCATTAAGGGTAAAATATTAAACTCTATTGTCACTTTGGCCTCCTTATACGCCCCGAACATTAAGCAGGTGTCATGGGTAGTCCAGACTCTGGAAGCGCTTAGGTTGTTTACTGAAGGGACTCTCATTGTAGGGGGAGACCTTAACCTGGCTTTGGATTCTTCAAAGGATTCCACGTCCAAGCATACCTCTATTTCTAGGAAACAGATACGCAGGATTCAAATTAGTTTAGCGGGCTTGGGAATCTCGGATGTATGGAGGATACTCCACCCTAGTGATAAGGACTATACCTTTTTCTCCCAAGTCCATGGAACTTACCAAAGGCTGGACTACTTGTTTTTGTCTAATAACGCCCTGACATCTGTAACTAGCTCCTCAATTGGGTCTATAACTATATCAGACCATGCCCCTGTTGGTTTTGGCTTCAGACTCCAAGATATACCACCTAAAGCTTGGTCGTGGAGGCTTAATACCACACTTATAGAGGACTTAACTAATAGGGACATGATTAATGATAAAATGCAAGAGTATTTTAAAGTGAATGATATACCTGAAACTTCAAAAACCATATTATGGGAAGCCCACAAAACAGTCGTTAGGGGGGAATTGATTAGTTTGGGTACCAGGGTAAAGAAACAAAGAGCTAAAAAAGTAGATGAGCTTTTACTTCAAATTTCAGCACTAGAGAAGAAGCACAAATCTAGTTTGTCAGAAGAGGCCCAAAATACTTTAAATCTCCTACGTTCTCAATTAAAGGATATGCTTAACGTTAAATCGGCCAGGGCCCTACAAACACTAAGATTTAAGTATTATTCGCATGGAGAAAAGGGTTCTAAATTGATGTCAGCTCTCTTGAAAGCCCAGAGGAATAAAACTTTTATTAGTGCAGTTAAGACTACTTCAGGCAATAGATTAACTACGACCCCTGCCATAGCTGAAGAATTTTGTAAATTCTACACCTCCCTTTACAATCTAGAGGACGTTTCCAGGAACACTTCTCCTAACATGCAAGACCATATTGACTCATTCCTTCATTCCATCAAAATACCTACCCTCTCTGAGGATGGAAAAGCTAGTTTATTAACACCTTTCACTATTCAGGAAGTAGAAAAGACCCTCCACACTATCCCGTCTGGCAAAAGCCCGGGTCCTGACGGGTTCCCTATTGCATATTATAAAAAATTTAAAGAGGTACTGCTGCCACATTTCACTAATTTATGCAACTCTCTGATGTCAGGCTCTTCCTTCACTCCCCAGGCTCAATTGGCGCACATAACTATTTTACATAAGGAGGGGAAAGATCCAGAAGAGTGCGGTAGTTACCGGCCCATTTCACTGCTCAATACAGATCTGAAATGGTGGGCGAAGCTCCTGAGCCAGCGCATATCCAAATTGCTCCCAGATCTGATAGGAGAAGAACAGGTTGGTTTTGTGCCGGGGAGGGAGGGTAGACACAACATCAGTAGGGTCATGCACTCCATATTTGCAGCTAAGGAAAGAAAAATACCGCTACTGCTCTTAGGGACAGATGCTGAGAAGGCGTTCGACAGAGTTAACTGGCTTTTCATGAAATCCTGCTTGGTTGCGTTTGGCTTTCCCCTGCAGGTCATAGATGCAATTCTTTCACTATACTCTGCTCCCTCGGCCAAGGTATTGGTCAATGGAACTCTGTCGGACGCCTTTCAGATTAAAAATGGAACCAGGCAGGGATGCCCACTTTCCCCGGCCCTGTTTGTTTTGACCTTGGAGACTCTCTTACTGAAATTCAGACAATCACCTAACATCATGGGTTTGAGAATTGAAGGCGTACATCATAAGATGGCGGCATTTGCTGACGATCTTCTATTGATGATTACAAACCCGGTAGAAGCCATGCCACATGTTCTAGGAATTTTTGAGCAGTTTGGGGGGGTCTCTAATTTTAAAATAAATATGGAAAAATCTGAAGCCCTGGGATTCTCATTGGACCCTGCCAGAAAGAAGCGGTTAGAAGCTCTGACCCCTTTTAAATGGCCACCTACAGCTATAAAATATCTAGGAATCATGGTTCCGGCTAACCCAGCCCTTCTCTTCAGGCTTAATTATATCCCCCTACTAAATAAAATAAAAATGTTCCTCTCTAAACCTTCATTTCCCAATCTTTCTTGGTTAGGGAGAAAAAATGTCCTGACGACTTATGTCCTACCTCAGGTTATGTACACATTCAGGTCTATTCCAATTACTGTTCCAAAATCATTCCTGAATAAATTGAAAACACTCATGGGTAGGTTTCTCTGGGCAGACAAGAGAGCTAGGCTTTCATATGAGCTTCTTACTAGACGAAGAAAACAAGGAGGCATATCCCTCCCAGATCTATCAATGTATATTCAAGCTATTCACTTGGAAAGATGGTTAGCTCTATCTAGGCCGCAACCTTTCCCACTGCATGTTTCTCTAGAAAGGGCCCTCTTGGGGGTGAATCAAGAGCACCTTTTGTGGAGACATAATAGCAGGATTCTCAATAGACGGGTAGTTTTGAGTGATATCACGAGGTGTACTATTACACATTGCAATGCCACCTCAGCTCTCAACATGAGTGGGAACCGCCTTTCTCCCATGGTGCCTCTTCGGCTACTCCCACAAGTACTCTCCGCCACGTCAATTAAACAACCAGAGGTTTGGGGATTTGTTCATAATCTTAGATTGGGGGACTTAAATAGAATCCTCCCGAACTCTGACTATTACACTGCTCTAACTGAAAATACAGGTGAGGTGATAAATATGATCCAGAAATGGGATTTTGAGAATACATGCGCAAAGTTTTCGAGGTCTGCACATCTGCCCCTTCCAGATCCTACCTGGTTGGAAAATTATGTCCTTCTCCCCTCCATTCCCCCAAAATGCCTTTCTTTAATATATAGACAACTATTGATTGGGAGAGATAAACAGACTCCTGCCTACTTGAGGGAGTGGGAGAGAGAACTGAATATCACTTTAGATGATCGGGATAAGGCATTTATACTATCTAACTCACATGGATTCTCGAGGTGCGTGCGGGTCCAAGAGAACTCGGTCAAGATACTTACTAGATGGTACCGAACTCCGGAATTTCTTCATAAAATTAACCTAATACCTTCCAATGTTTGTTGGAGATGTTCCATGGGAGTAGGTAACATATCGCACATTTGGTGGGACTGCCAAACACTGAGACATTTCTGGCATGAAATTGAAACTGTAATCAATAAGGTATGCAACACTCAAATTGTCCTCACGGGCCCATTGATCTTACTGTGGCGTCCAGAGAAAAACTTTAGACCTAATAAAACTTCACTAGCCACTCATATGGTTACAGCTGCAAAACTCCTTATACCTATTAAATGGAGGGAGGTAGATCCCCCAACTTTGACTATGTGGTATGATAAAATGAACCTAATATGTCGAATGGAGGAATTGGCGGGGTGGGAAAACAACAATAGGAAGTTGTTCCTTAAAATATGGCAACCTTGGCTCACGCATATGGAGAAGAAGTATGCTCAGGGGTAGTGTTAGCTCATTCATATTGTATATCTTACTAGCATATTGCGATAGATAGTGCATACTCCATTTTTCCCTAGTTCACATTTTACTTTTCAAGAGGTGTAAGTTACGTGGTAACAATCAGATAACCATTTACCAGATATCCTGACTGACATATTTAATTTAATTTTTTCTCCTCTTACCTTTATTGTTTAAGGGTTCTTTCATGTTTGTCCTTTCATACTGCATTAAGCATGGTGGAGGGGACGACTGGGGGAGGTTGGTCTCTTAGCCAATGCCTCATCTAGGCCTCAAAATATAACAGCGTGTATGGAAGAGTTAGTTGACTCTAGCGTTAAACGAGGGCTTACTGCTTATCTCAATGGCGGCAAGAGACGGGCCACCTATACGGCTGATTCCTTTTTCACTTTGTCTGATGGTCAGATTTGTGTAACTATTTTGCTCTTATTTGCTGTAATATCTGATGTATTCAACTGAGCTTTGTTTGTTTTCATGCCAAAAAATTGACATAAATAAAGATTTACAAAAAAAAAAAAAAAAAAAAAAAAAAAAAGAATCCTCATACCTTTGTAAAACACTATAGGATAGATATTGATTCTAAAAGAGACCTATCCTACGGTAGGAAAGTTTTACAAGCAGTTGTCCCTCCCTAATTGACTAATCTGTTAGTTCTCCAAGTAAGGTGCCGTCATGGAGGGGAGGGAAAAAGTTGAATTAGTCTTACCGGTAATTCCTTTTTCGCGAATCCTCCATGACGGCACCGCTTATATTCCCCCCCCAAAAAAAAAAAAAAAAAAAAAAAAAAAAAAGACTAGTTATAAAATTAAATAATTAGTCTAGAGTTATATGTATGAGATTTAATATGTATAACAGAATAGATGAATCACTGGTGAAGGTCACGAATGAGTGTGTAAGTTTAGGGCCTGTCAAGTCCAGAAGACACTGAAGATAAGTGAGGGGGCGGGCCCTTTTGAACCTTCCTGTCCCTGCCTGGCTGGAGGAGGAGGATAATCTCCAAGTAAGGTGCCGTCATGGAGGATTCGCGAAAAAGGAATTACCGGTAAGACTAATTCAACTTTTGCTTTCATCACTGGTCTGTTTGTTGGTGCCTTGCATTACACAGCTACTGCAGCATCTCAACGAGGATGACCCAGATCGGTGCACTGAATTTGCAGAATGGGCAAAACAAAAATTGGACCAGGACCCTCAGTTTACGCAGAAGATTTTGTTCAGTGATGAGGCAAACTTTTATGTGAATGGTGATGTTAACAAACAAAACCACCGCTATTGGCCTGACACTAACCCACATTGGATAGATCCCTCCAAGACTGTTGGAACAAAAAAATTGATGGCATGGTGTGGTATATGGGGTACAAAGATAGTGGGGCCATTCTTCATCAATGGAAACCTCAAGGCCACTGGATATGTGAAATTGCTACATGATGATGTGTTTCCCTCTTTATGCACTGAAGCTGGCACGTTCCCTGAGTTTTTCCAGCAAGATGGTGCACCACCACATTATGGGTGTCAGGTCCGAGCATTCCTAGATGAACAGTTTCCTGAAAAGTGGATTGGTCGTCATGGGCCAGTTGAATGGCCCCCAAGGTCTCCCGATCTGACCCCCTTAGACTTTTATCTTTGGGGTCATCTGAAGGCAATTGTCTATGCTGTGAAGATACGAGATGTGCAGCACCTAAAACTACAGATACTGGAAGCCTGTGCTAGCATTTCTCCTGCAGTGTTGCTATCAGTGTGTGAAGAGTGGGAGAAGAGGGTTGCATTGACAATCCAACACAATGGGCAGCACATTGAACACATTTTATAAGTGGTCAGAAACTTGTAAATAACTCATGAAAGAATAAAGTTACGTTAAAACCAAGCACACCATTGTTTTTCTTGTGAAATTCCCAATTGATGTGTCACATGACCCTCTTCCTATTGAAAAAAACAAAAGTTAGATTCTAAATGGCCGACTATAAAATGGCCGCCATGGTCACTACCCATCTTGAAAAGTTTCCCCCCTCACATATACTAATGTGCCACAAACAGGAAGTTAATATCACCAACCATTCCCATTTTATTAAGGTGTATCCATATAAATGGCCCACCCTGTAGACTCAGGAAGGTAAGGCTTTGGGGAAGCCTGCTGATACCTGACCTAACTAAGGTAACCTAGGAAAACCCGACCTTAATATGCTGAAAGTAAGCAATAAGAATCTCTGCACAGGTTAGGCAGTCTGAAAGGAAGGGGAGGGGGAAAGGAAAAAACACAAGGGCAAAGGGGAACAGGGAAAAAATAAGGTAGGAACAATGAAGGATACTATGACCCTAGAGAAGCAAAAATGTACTTTAACAAGTTAAACAAAGGCTTTTTATGAGTAGGGATCAATGTGTCCCAACAGAGCGGAGCAGGGCGCCCCCCCGCAGGGCCAAAAGGCCATGCAGCCTCTTTTTAATTTGTGATCGATGGGACCACTCAGACCTGTAATAACATCAATCAGATGAGCCCATTGAAGAATACATTAAGCATGGCTAAAATGGAACAAACATGTTAAACAACAGGAAAGGGAACAACCCCTATACCGCGACTTGGGGGTGAGGTCGAACTGTGAAGTGGAAACCCAACAGGGGTAAACCACCACTAGGAGAAGATCCAAGCAACGACCCAAGAAGAGCTCAGCTTCTCAAGACATGTAGGAGCAGATGCTTGAGCGTCCATCTCAAGTGGGTGGAGTTTCCTCGTAGCTCCTCCAGGAGCCATTTATGTTCCTTCTGAATGGAGGCCGAGCTGGAATAGGGGGAATGCTGTGCCAATCCGGAAGTTGCATAGGAGGGAGATCTAAAGTCCTAAGGAAAGCGTCCAGATCTTCCGGCTCTCGTAATTCAAGGCGGCTGCCGTCTTTACGCACAATCAGTTGGAACGAGAACCCCCAGGAGTAAGGGATACTATTAGTTCTCAGGCAATCCAGTAGAGGTTTAAGAGCTCTCCTTTGAGCGAGCGTAGCGCGTGAGATCCTGTAAGATTATCAGCGAAGCACCATCAAAGTCAATGGAGGTGAGATTACGGGCTTTCCGCATGATCTTGTCTTTTACAGAATACTAATGAAGAAGACAAATAACGTCTCTTGGTCTAGCTGGGTCAGGGTTAATAGGCGCCAGAGTTCTATGAGCTCTATCTATTTCTAGGCGATCGGAGACAGGCCTTTCCAAAATAGAGCTGAATACCCCTTGCAAAGTAGGGATCAGGTCTTCTGTTTTAGTAGATTCTGGCAACCCTCTTATCCTAATGTTGTTCCTCCTGTTTTGGTTCGCAATGTCGTCGTGTAAGCGATATAATTGACAAATATGGCACCTTGCATCGCCAAATCTTCTACTTTACTCGCTGTATGGTCTTGTATAGAGGCAACTTCTTCAACTCTTTCCTCTATGGCCTGTATGGTCGCTTTGACTGTAGATATTTCTTGTTTGTAAGAGCCCTTCAACCTTTCAATGAACTTCTCTATCTCCTGTCTTATGGGCACAAGTTTCATGTGCTCTTAACAATCCCACTGCTCATTTGTGAGATACCTTTTTGTAGGACTTAGCCGGTCTGAAGACGAGGTAGCACCAGAATGAGGCAACACGTCCTGGGATGTTAAGGATGAAGACTTAGCACTCTGGCGTTGAGATCTGGGTCCCGTCTGAGCCATCTTAGCAGGTTGGGAATCTGTGGTACTGGTATCTTGCTGTATAGATGTCTGTGCTAGAGCAGATGTGTTCCCTTTCACAGAGGATGAGGTGGCACGCCTTTGGGATAGGGGTATATACGGAGACGCCTCAGCGTTGAAGGTTGGGGTATCCACTTGCCGGTCACTGGTGGTGAAGTTCCGACGCAGGTTTCCCTGTGTGGGTGGTGTCCCAGCTGCAGGGATATTGGCAGTGAAGTTTTTGCTTGTCCTCACCATAAGGCCCTCGCTGTGTCAGACCGCCTTGCAGCCTCTGTTCCCTGGGACGGATGCCCCGCGCCGCAGCGTTTAAGCTGCCTTGTTAAGAGGAGGGGGGGGGGGTGACTTAAATGCCAAGCAACTTAGGTCCTGGCTACCGCTGTATAGTGCAATCCGCCCCAACTCTGCTTAAGAATCCACCGGATCCGGCAGCGGAGTCACGTGATGCGCTGAAGTCTGAGGTCTCCACAGAGAATGAGGCCTCACGGTACATGGGAGTTTAACGGGTGAGTCCACACAGTGTCAGTGACCACAGTCACTTACGTGCAATGATGCAGCGATGTTTCAGGTCTCCACCGGCTTTTTCCTGGTGAGGTCGGCTCCTAGGCGGCACAAGCCTTGCTGTGGATCGCGGATGCCACTGGTGGGACAAGCCCGATCCGAAACTATCGTTCCGGACCACTAACAAACTCCGGAGATGAACCAGAATGCTCCCTGCAGCGCCCCAAGGTGGTATAGGGCAGTCTGGAAGAACTGGAGCCACAGTAACAGGGCAGATGACACTGGATACTGCCAAGCCTTTGCAGAGCCGAGCGCTCAGGTGTCCTCACCCTCGAACTTCCGCCCCCCCCCCCCCCTGATTTTAAAGATAAGGGGGTATTTTTTGTACTGGCGCACTCTGTGTGGTACCAGTATTTTCAGGGGAACTGTTTCTGCAGCATAGTATTGGGGACAGCGGAAACATTATTAGAGGTGGCAGGACGGGGTGTTGAGAAGGTGGGAGGATGATGGAAAAGTAGGAAAATAAGATGTCTGTTTGTCAGACTCTGCAGAGAGAGAAGAGATGGCTGAAAGAAGTCACCATGGTGGTCTAGGGTTGGGGAATATCAAAATTAACGACAATAAGAAATTTATTGCGATAAATATCCATTTAGAAGAAAAAACACTTGGGGCCACAGGGAGACGTTATACCGTATGGGGGCAGCCACAAGGAGAGGTTATACCGTATGGGGGCAGCCACAAGGAGAGGTTATACCGTATGGGGGCAGCCACATGGAGACGTTATACCGTATTGGGGCAGCCACAAGGAGACGTTATACCGTATGGGGGCAGCCACAAGGAGACGTTATACCATATGGGTACAATATATGGGGTTCGGACCGCTCTTCTGGTCCAGGTCAGTGTGCAAGTTCTTAGTCCTTCTTACTTCCTCGTTTACAAAGAGAGCCTGAGGGCTGCAAATATCCCTCAAGTAGATATCCTGCAACCAATGGAATTATAATAGTGTGAGTCCGTATGTAACAGTAACCTGCATTGCACTGATTATACTCACACAATGCGAATCACACAAGGCGTAAATGTAATCCCTCCGTGGTAAGTTGTTCTTGTTCTATCGGAACAGCCACGTTTCCATGCAATCTGGTTAGATCCCCACACGGACTCAAATGATGTATACCTCAGACAAATCTATATTTCTTTTTTTCAGATTCCTGAAAATTTTCTGTGGACAAGAATGGCTTCTGCAATAGTGAAGCTCCGTATATACTTGTTTAAAACTTTTTATTTGTCCATACTTACAAGACAACTTTCTTAAAACAACTTTTTAAAACACATAAAATTCCCAGCGTCTGCTGCTTCTGCCCGACCCGGGTTTCACTCCTAGAGCTTCGTCAGGGGCGCCCCTATTGCAGAAGCCATTCTTGTCCACAGAAAATTTTCAGGAATCTGAAGAAAAGAAATATAGATTTGTCTGAGGTATACATCATTTGAGTCCGTGTGGGGATCTAACCAGATTGCATGGAAACGTGGCTGTTCCGATAGAACAAGAACAACTTACCACGGAGGGATTACATTTACGCCTTGTGTGATTCGCATTGTGTGAGTATAATCAGTGCAATGCAGGTTACTGTTACATACGGACTCACACTATTATAATTCCATTGGTTGCAGGATATCTACTTGAGGGATATTTGCAGCCCTCAGGCTCTCTTTGTAAACGAGGAAGTAAGAAGGACTAAGAACTTGCACACTGACCTGGACCAGAAGCGCGGTCCGAACCCCATATATTGTACCTGTCTATAACGTGATTGAACCCACATCACTTTTCGGACCTGCTGCATAGCATTATTGCGGACTGGTGATATATTTATTTCTATACCGTATGGGGGCAGCCACAAGGAGACGTTATACCGTATGGGGGCAGCCACAAGGAGACGTTATACCGTATGGGGGCAGCCACAAGACCCCCTCTTCCCTTTCATATAGCATACATGGTCAGAGAGAGACATACCACCTTTTTATTTAAGACAGTCTGATCTCTCAGGCTCCTCTTATTCCTCTGTGGGAGTCAGAGTGAGACTTTACCTGCCTCATTGCTCCTCCTCGCCAAGATGTGGAAAGAGAACATCTACATCAGAGGAGACATCACTGGATGTAAGAGGTATGTGGTGCTGTATTTAATGTTTTCCTAGTATGTCTTTAAAGGGGTGTCCGCTTTTTTTCCCTCCTGCAAGCGCTGCCTTCTCTGCTCTGTTTACCTGCTCACCACTGCAAATGCTGCGGTGATCAGGTGAACATATGATCGCTGCCTTCTCTTCGCACAGCTGATCGGCGTGGTGCCGACTGTTGGACCCCCGCCGATCTGGAGGGAAGGGGTTAGGTTAAAAATTTGGCATTTGGGTGACGTTATAATTTTTACCTCAGGCAGCAGAAAGTCTAGGTGCTCCCCCCCTCCTCACCAGCAGTCAAGAGCATCCAGTGTAAATACCTGTGGTAAAGACAGGCATTGGTTCTGCTCTCCTCTCACTTCAGACGCCATCACTCTGAATGAGGATGTGTCCGCTTTGCAGTCACATGATTTCAGTATGTCACGTGCCTCCTTGACGTCAGAAGGTCCTTCCCGTTCATGGGATTTAGCCTTTACCCATATCTAAGGCTCCACAGCCACAAAGATACACAGCTCCATCCGCCCTTAAGGCCAAGTTCAGACTTCAGTTATTTGGTCAGTTATTTCCTTCAGTTATTGAGCCCAAACCAGTAGTGAAGCCGACTCAGAGATAAGGTGTAATGGGAAGATCTGCACTTGTTCTGTGTTTTTCACCCACACCAGCTTTTGGCTCACAATAACTGATGGAAATAACTGATCAAATAACTGAGACGTGGACTGGAGCAGGGGGCTTTTTTTGTATATTTTATATATATATTGGATTTTATGACATATCATGAAACTGCCTTGACCTCACACATGTTTCGATCCATACAAAAAGAGAGAACACGACATCTACACTTTATTATCTCCTCCGATGTCTCCTCTTATCTGCAGTTTTTGTATTTTACATGAGATTTTGTAGGATTTTCCATCGTCTCATTTTCTTTCCATTCAGGTTCCTACAATATAGGATCCGCTCAGTGGATATCTTCTATATAAGATCCTTCTCCTGATTGACCTCGCAAGGATGGACAGGGACAAGATGGCGGAGAGTATAATACATCTCACCTTAGAGATCCTCTTCCGGCTTACTGGAGAGGTGAGAGATTCTGATGATGTCACATTACATCATCTTATCTATGTTACTAACAGATAGACATGACTGGAGAGGTGAGGGACTCTGGAGATGTATGGAGTGATAGTTATTACTGTGTCTCTCCATAACCAGGACTACACAGTAGTGAAGAAGACCTCTTGTGAGCGCTGTCAGGACCCTGTGTCTGAAGGATGGGTAAGAACCCTGAGCCCAATCATGGGGCCTCCACCTCACCCCCTGATACATGAGGAAATCAATAGAGAGAAGTTCCTAGAACTCACCAACAAGATGATTGAGCTGCTGACTGGAGAGGTGACACTGCTGGGAATGCTGGGACATTATATAGGAACTCTATGAAGGGATCTGGGTGACGACTGTATCATCGTGTTGTCAGGTTCCTATAAGGTGTCAGGATGTCACCGTCTATTTCTCCATGGAGGAGTGGGAGTATTTAGAAGGACACAAAGATCTGTACAAGGACATCATGAAGGAGGATCACCGGCCCCTCACATCACCAGGTAATAGATATTACTAAATACACACGTCCTCTCATTATCTGTATGTAAGGAATGAATTCAGTCTTTGGATGTGTTTCCTACTTTTGCAAATTGGCCACAACAACACAAAATTTCTTGAAGCAACTTCTTCCTCAGAAGATTCTTTTGTTTAAGCCTCATTCACACATCAGTGTTTTGTCAGTGAATTTCATGATTGTGAGCCAGAACCAGGATTTGAGCCTCCACAGACATAAGGTATAGGGGAAACTCTGTACCTGTTCTGTGTTTACAGTCTCACCTGGTTTTGGCTTAAAATGTCTGATGGAAATCTGAAGAGCAGCAAGACCTCATTGAAGTCAATGTAAAATGTAGGCAGATTATGGCATAAGAGGTAAATGGAAGTGAATTACAGCCGTGGTAAAAGGCAGCGCTCTGTTATAAGTCCTGGACACCGTCCTTTATACCTCAGAAAACAAAGGAATCATTAATATTTTAATTCCAGTTTTCCGCATTGTGTCGCTGTACGTAGAGTGTTTTTCACACAGATTCCATCATTCCATCATTATCATACGTAACCATAGATCTACACAAGTTACACCGACAACAACTTCTAATTGGATAAAAGTTCCTTATCACGATCTCTTGATGCATAAATAATTTGTTCCCGGGGCCTTCCATTAAAGGGAACCTGTCACCGGGATTTTGTATATAGAGCTGAGGACATGGGTTGCTAGATGGCCGCTAGCACATCTGCAATACCCAGTCCCCATAGCTCTGTGTGCTTTTATTGTGTAAAAAAACAGATTTGATACATATGCAAATTAACCTGAGATGAGTCCTGTACGTGAGATGAGTCAGGGACAGGACTCATCTCAGGTTAATTTGCATATGTATCAAATCGTTTTATTTACACAATGGGGACTGGGTATTGCGGATGTGCTAGCGGCCATCTAGCAACCCATGTCCTCAGCTCTATACACAAAATCCAGGTGATAGGTTCCCTTTAACCCTCTCCAATTCAAGTACCAATCTTCATTTTTCTTTCCAAAGAGCCCCATGGTCCATAAAGCCAAGATCGGCTCTTTCATTTATCACCGGTCCAACACCGAGGATTGATCCTGATCATAAACCTGCAAATGGTTTGTTTTAGGCCTCTTTCACACTTGCGTTGTCCGGATCTGTCGTGCACTCCATTTGCCGGAGGTGCCCGCTGGATCCGTAACAACGCAAGTGAACTGAAAGCATTTGAAGACGGATCCGTCTTCAAAATGCGTTCAGTGTTACTATGGCACCCAGGACGCTATTAAAGTCCTGGCTGCCATAGTAGTAGTGGGGAGCGGGGGAGCAGTATACTTACAGTCCGTGCGACTCCCGGGGCGCTCCAGAATGACGTCAGAGCGCCCCATGTGCATGGATGACGTGATCCATGCGACACGACATCCATGCGCGTGGGGCGCCCTGACGTCACTCTGAAGCGCCCTTGGAGCCGCACGGACGGTAAGTATACTGCTCCCCACTACACTTTACCATGGCAAACAGGACTTTAGCGTCCTGGTAGCCATGGTAACCATTCAGAAAAAGCTAAACGTCGGATCCGGTAATGCGCCGAAACGACGTTTAGCTTAAGGCCGGATCCGGATTAATTCCTTTCAATGGGCATTAATTCCGGATCCGGCCTTGCGGCAAGTGTTCAGGATTTTTGGCCGGAGCAAAAAGCGCAGCATGCTGCGGTATTTTCTCCGGCCAAAAAACGTTCCATTCCAGAACTGAAGGCATCCTGATGCATCCTGAACGGATTTCTCTCCATTCAGAATGCATTGGGATAATCCTGATCAGGATTCTTCCGGCATAGAGCCCCGACGACGGAACTCTATGCCGGAACACAACAACGCAAGTGTGAAAGAGCCCTTAATAGAAATACATTTATCTTGGCCAAGGCTTCCACTTCTAGTGCAAATATTATCTACTTTCTAAAGTTCACCATTCCATCCTAACATCTTTAATCGATTACTTAAAGGCCTCTATTTTCTTAGCAAAAGTAGTTAGTACTAAAAGTACTCAGTGTTCACTTCAAAATGGTGATTAACTCTTTAGTTAAGCTCCTTTTTGAGGTGTAAACACAAGGGGGGTCCTTTACTATTCTGAAATAAGCCTAAATTAGACATATTATAGGCTGGGAGGTCGGTGCAATGGGGGGCGGCAGGTCTACAATTGTCGGTGTGCAGTGGGGGGGGGGAGGGATCGGGCCGGCAGGCCTGTCTCATTTACCATTTTTTACAAATGTTTCAGGTGTAGAAAAGGGTCTAAATGTGTAAGACAGCTTTGAAGATGTCTTACATTTAGAACTGGTGCTGGAAGCCCTGAAGTTATGGAGAGGCCTGCGCCTCTTCATAACTTAAGCGGAACCACCGCCAGCTTAGGGCTTCGTTAAGACCTGCGCCTAAAACACTGATCTTAACCGCCTCCGGACCGCCTAACGCAGGATCGCGTTCCGGAGGAGGCAGTCCCAGGCACAGTCACGCATATATGCGTCATCTCGCGAGACGCGAGACAACGCGCTTAGCCGGCCCGCGCATGCGCATCGCGGGCCGGAAAAAGTTAGAGGGGGGGTCACGTCATCAGCTTGCCAGCCAATGATCGTGGCTGGCAAGCTGATAATTTAAAAAAAAACGAATCAGAAGCCAGTTAACACCTTATATTTGTAAATATGATGTGTTAAATGGCTTCTCTGCTCCTCTGCTGGTCCTTTTGGCCGGTTGGTTCCAGCAGAGGAGCAGACATCACAGTGAGTACACACCAAACACTTCACTTAGCCCCAGATCATCCCCCATCACCCCAATTAACCCCTTGATCACCCCTGTCAATCACCTAGTGAAAGGAAAAAATTGATCAGTGTAAACTGTCACTTTTTTTATTTTCACTGGTATTGACTGTTAGGTTTTAGGATAGTTTAGGCCCCTTGCAAGACGGGTGGTAACGAGCCGTTGGGGGAAGCCCGCGTGATTAGTTCGCGCGGTGCCACAGCAGCCAATCTGTTCTAGGAACAAATGCCTGAAGAGGGCCACACTTGTGTAGAAATTGTCCACATAAAGATGGTACCCCTTGCCAAATAAGGGTGACACCAAGTCCCAGACTGTCTTCCCACTGCTCCCCAGGTAGTCAGGGCAACCGACCGGCTCCAGGGTCTGATCTTTACCCTCATAGATCCGAAATTTGTGGGTATAGCCTGTGGCCCTTTCACAGAGCATATACAATTTGACCCCATACCGGGCGCGCTTGCTTGGGATGTATTGTTTGAAGCCAAGGCGCCCAGTAAAATGTATAAGGGACTCGTCTACGCAGATATTTTGCTCAGGGGTATACAAATCTGCAAATTTCTGGTTGAAGTGGTCTATGAGGGGCCGAATTTTGTGGAGCCAGTCAAAAGCTGGGTGGCCTCTGGGACGGGAGGTGGTGTTGTCACTAAAGTGCAGGAAACGCAGGATGGCCTCAAATCGTGCCCTGGACATAGCAGCAGAGAACATGGGCATGTGATGAATTGGGTTCGTGGACCAATATGACCGCAATTCATGCATTTTGGTTAGACCCATGTTGAGGAGAAGGCCCAGAATTTTTTTTAATTCGGAAACTTGGACTGGTTTCCACCGGAAAGGCTGGGCATAAAAGCTTCCCGGGTTGGCGGATATAAATTGAGTGGCATACCGGTTTGTTTCTGCTAAGACTAAGTCCAAGAGCTCCGCAGTCAAGAACAGCTCAAAAAAATCCCAGGGCCGAACCGATCTGAGCTGTCTCAACCCGAACTCCAGACTGGGCGGTGTAAGGGGGAACTAATGGTGCGGCTGAAGTTGGGGACTGCCAATCAGGATTTGCCAGCACCTCAGGGACTCTAGGGGGTCTATGGGTCCATCTGTGCGGTGGCTGCGACGGGGTAACTATTGCACGTGCCACCGTACCAGCTTCAACTGCCCTTCTGGTGCTCGCCACTTCACCATGTTGTACGGCAGTGCTGGTACTAGGTCCAGGGAGGGCTGCGCTGCTGGTGTATGCCTCACCACGTAATCCGACAGCGCCAGCCCCACTCTGCTGCCCTTGAAGCGGATCCTGCGCAACCTGTGGTCTAGCAACACGGGGCCGGGTATGCCTGGTGGTATCAGGGACCTCAACCTCCTCGTCCGAACTTTAGGTCAGACTGCCACTGCTTTCTACAGGTTCATATTCTGACCCGCTAGATTCGTCAGATGAGGGTTCCCATTCCTCATCCGACTGCGTCAGAATCCTGTAGGCCTCTTCAGAAGAATACCCCCTGTTTGACATTTGGACTACTAAATTTAGGGGTATTCCCTGAGACTACCCTAGAAAAAAAGCAAGCCTGTCTTACAAATGGGAGGCTAGCGAAGTACCGGAGGTCGCTGCGATTGATAAAAAATATCAAAACAGATTTTTTTTTATCGCCGCAGCGCTTGAAAAGTGATTGTGCAGTGATCAAAAAAATATATAATTTTTTGTCACTGCGGCGGGACATTGTCCCATGGGGAAGGAGAGGTTTGTCCTATAAAGTTAAAAAAATAATAATAAACACCAGTAAGCAAAAAAGTTAACGTTCAGTTCAAAAAGTTAAATAAAGTTTATATGTTCTGTTCAAAAGTTATTATAAAGTTAATAAAATTTATTGCGTTGCGGCCTGGTTTTTCTTTTTTTTCTTTTCTTTTTTTACCTTCCAGGTCGACCAACCGATCGACTAGCTGCAGCACTGATGTGCATTCTGACAGAAGCATTGCGCTGCTGTCAGATTACACAAAAGTCGGTGTATGCGGCGCTGCAAGACGAGATTTCTCCTCTGCAGTAAAAGATACGTTTGCCGAGGCATATGAGCTGAGGAGGCGGCGGTGTTCATATGCTTTGGCAAACACTTTGTATATATAAAAAATCCCGGCAATGATTTATTCATCCACATTGATTGATGTGAATGGAGAAATCGGGTTTGCCAGGGCATACGAGCTAAGTGGGTATGGATGTTGGGCGGAGCTCCTATGTCCTGGCAGACGCCTTAACCCTCCTTTTTTTTTTTTTTTTGGCAGAGATTTTTTTATCCACATTGATCGATGCGAATGAAGAAATCTGTGCCGTTCATTTTTTCTTTCAGCCCAGAGGCAGTACACTGCCAGGGCAGTACAAACACCCCACAAATAACACCATTTTGGAAAGAAGACACCCCAAGGTATTCCGTGAGGGGCATGGCGAGTTCCTAGAATTTTTTATTTTTTGTCACAAGTTAGCGGAAAAGTGTCACACATCTGGTATTGCCGTACTCAGGAGAAGTTGGGCAATGTGTTTTGGGGTGTCTTTTTACATATACCCATGCTGGGTGAGAGAAATATCTCGGTCTAATGCCAACTTTGTATAAAAAAATGGGAAAAGTTGTCTTTTGCCGAGATATTTATCTCACCCAGCATGGGTATATGTAAAAAGACACCCCAAAACACATTGCCCAACTTCTCCTGAGTACGGCGATACCAGATGTGTGACACTTTTTTGCAGCCTAGGTGGGCAAAGGGGCCCACATTCCAAAGAGCACCTTTAGGATTTCACAGGGCATTTTTTATTCATTTAGATTTCAAACTACTTACCACACATTAGGGCCCCTAGAATGCCAGGGCAGTATAACTACCCCACAAGTAACCTCATTTTGGAAAGAAGACACCCAAAGGTATTTCGTGATGGGCATAGTGAGTTCATGGAAGTTTTTATTTTTTGTCACAAGTTAGTGGAATATGAGACTTTGTAAGGAAAAAAAAAAATCATCATTTTCCGCTAACTTGTGACAAAAAATAAAAAGTTCTATGAACTCACTATGCCCATCAGCGAATACCTTAGTGTGTCTACTTTCCGAAATGGGGTCATTTGTGGGGTTTTTCTACTGTCTGGCCATTGTAGAACCTCAGGAAACATGACAGGTGCTCAGAAAGTAAGAGCTGCTTCAAAAAGCGGAAATTCACATTTTTGTACCATAGTTTGTAAACGCTATAACTTTTACCCAAACCATTTTTTTTTTACCCAAACAAGAGAAAAATTTATATATGGATGTTGTTGTTTTTTTAAAATTTTACAACTGAAAGTGAAAAATGTCATTTTTTTGCAAAAATTTTGTTAAATTTCGATTAATAACAAAAAGGTGGTAATTAAATGTGCCCCAAGACGTATACCTAAGACAACATGGCTGACCATCCGATATAATCCTGATTCTGCAACACCTACAGTTAAGGAAGAGAGAACAACACCCGAGAGATGTCCCAGTCCTCTTCTTCCACAGGATAATTCAGAAGAACATCACTATGTCCCACAGGATGATCAGGTAGATGGATATAAGGTCATCATGATGGAGGATCACAAGCCTCTCATATCAACAGGTAACAGACATGACTAAATACACACGTCCTCTTATTATCTGTATGTAAGGAATTAATTCAGTCACTGGATGTGTTTCCTACAGTAAAGGAAGAGATAATAACACCGGAGAGATGTCCCAGTCCTCTTCTTCTACAGGATGTGTCCGAAGAACATCACAATGCCCCACAGGATGATCAGGTAGATGGAGATAAGGTCTCATGAAATATCCCCTATGATCTGTAGAAGACTGTGAAGATCTTGTGTTCAGTCTTGTTTTATCCACCAGTATTATATGTTTTATCCTTGTATAATGAGAAAGATGGAGATGGCAGAATTACAGCTGACCATAGACGTTACATGTTACATGGATCTTCTCACTATTTTCTGTCTGTATAGACTTTTTAGATTGCCTTCTCTGTCAACTGCTGCAGATCTTTTGTGGCTGCACAAGAGTGGCACAACAGTTTTCTGAGAGGTCTTAGGCCAGGACCATACAACAATACAAATGGTCAACCAAAGTTTTGTAGTCTATGGTGCAGTCTCCTGGTGTCTCCTTACTGTCAGAATGGCAGTACCAAGATCATACCACGGATTCTATTCTAGCACATGTAGATGCAAGTCATCCTCCTTACTTGCATAGAGTATAATAAAATATTCAGGGATGTAGCTAAAGGCTCATGTGCCCTGGTGCAAGAGTTTAGCTTGGGCCCCCTTCCCTCAGTGCTTTGTGGCCAGGGGCAGGGAAGCACATGGCCTTCGTGCTGCTTGAGGTGAAAATTGAAACTGCATCCCCTGCCCCAAGCCAAATTCTTGACCTTACCCCTTCCCTCCAGCCAGAGATGTAACGTGACCTTCATGAACTTTGTATAGTACCGGTGTCTTCTTATGTGACACAAGGGTCTTTGGGCACCCTCAGCCTCCTAGGCCCAGTAGTGACTGCACCCCTAACAGCAGGGGTGGGGAACCTTTTTGCTGCCGAGGGCCATTTGGATATTTGTAACATCTTTCGGGGGCCATACAAAATTCTCAGCTTAAAACTTTGACTGCTATATTTGGTCAAAGGTATAACTGACTCAGGGGTAAGTTACAGAAATTGAGCTTCGATTAAAAAAATCTAGAGCGCTATATTTTTGCAGCACAAAATGGCGCCTGCGCTATATATTACAAATAGTACAGGCTCCATTTTGACCACATATAGCAGTCTAATTTTTAAGTTGAGAATGTTATATATTTAGTTCTTTATTTGGCATTAATGGCAGCCAAGCTAAACCCAGAGGGGTCCAGAGAGGGTTCACCCAGTTTTCACTCTCCTTGCCACTGTCCCTGCCTCTTTCTTCGCAAATGTCCCTACCCTTGTCCCTTTCTCAGCCTCAGATCTGCGCCCCTCCTCCATCAACTTCAAATCACCCTCCTGTCAGACCCCTCAGCCTACATCGGTCTCAGAACAGACCCTCCCCAGCCTCAGATCAGACTTCAGATCAAACTTGCCTCTCCAGCTCCGGATGGCGCTGCCACTTGGTAGATTTACTTACCCTCCCTGGTCTTCTTTTCGCTACGGTGTACTGTGACCAGACAGTGCACAGCTGTTGCCGGAAGAAGACCAGGGAGGGTGAGTACAGGTAGCAATGCGATGTTCTCACCTTCCTGTGCCTCCTGCATGCTAATGATCGCTTCTATAATGGAAGTGGTCATTAGCATTTTCATAAAATGTTCTGGCAGGGGGCCGGGGGCCACATGAAATGGTCCTGTGGGCCAGAGGTTCCCCACCCCTGCCTTACAGCTACGCCCCTGATAATATTGGAAGTTGATTATTGGAAAAGCTATATAGGATTATTTTCATCAGCACATATAATTCTAACTCTACAACAATTTTCTAGCTGCTCAGATGCATCCATCCATTTTGAACCTTTGATTATGGACACCTGGTCATGTGACCTCTAGTCTGACCTCCAGTCTGAGGCTTGCTGTCTCTCTCCTGTGTGGCTGACATCCTGTGAACTACAAGATTACAGCATGATTTATCAGATCCCTCTGGAGAGCTCCCTCCCCACCAGCTACTCCTCCTTGTCTTCTGTATGTCCCTAAACATATCATGCTGCTGAAGATCTCATCTCTACATTATCCATTACACATGAAGAGCAAAGGTTTAGAGTCTAAACCTTGTAGAAGTGGAGAGACATTTAATTGTGCCACTGTCTTTAAATGACAAAAAACACACTTGCCATTTTGCTTGTACTGTTAAATAATCTGTCTGTACCAAACCCCTGACTTTTCAGTTATAGGCCTCATAATAAAATGTCTGAGAAATGGAAGAGTGCAAAACGAAAGACCCATGCCTCATCCTCCCAGAGTCAGAATGTATGTAGTACCAGCAGTATCAGTACCTGCCAGGAGTAGTAGTAGTTGGCCACAGTTCTTCCTGGCTCCTAATATTATTGAGGACAGGGAGAATGGAATTGTGGACTGGATGGCTCAGCGTTTAGATTACCATGAGGAGGAGATTCGGGGGAGGAGGGGCACCCCATGCATAGTTGTGCTTGTGGTGGTAGGAGTAGTGGCACCTGTAGCTGCACTGGTGGTGGTAGGGGCAGTGGTAGCAGCAGTGGAACTCAAGCCAAGTATAAAGCAGGTAATCTGGAGGGGGCTAGGAAGCCCATGATAACATATCGCAGTTTTCATGGCGGGGAGGTTGAGGACTATTACAATGATTGTGTGTTGGACAGGATCTGGGAGCTAGATCAGGGAGCTGAGAAGAAGGTAACATTAGAGGAAGAGGATGGTGGCAGTGACAGCAATACAGAATGAATCACATACAGTTAGAACCTCCCAAAACCTGCCAGGGCCAGATCTGCTTCTAGTATTGTCAGCTTGGGAACTGGTGATGTTGATGATACTGTGGTCGCAGGCTGAAAACGTGCCAGACCTCAAACAAGCTCGGTTGCAGCTAGCTCTGTGTGGAGTGTGCAAGTATCTCCTGTCTGGCAGTTCTTCTCCACGGTGCTGGAAACCAAAACAATGCCCTGTGCAAGATCTTCCAGATTACAATAAGCCATGGGAGTGATGGAGGTGTCTGCCAACTACCACAACAAGAGATTCCTCCTTCTCCCAGTCTCCTTTGTGGCAGCCATGGTTAACAGAAGATATCACAGCAGCATGTCCAGTGTGACTTTTATTGGGGACCAGAGTGCACCCGCAAGTACGACGTTTCGGCTACGCAATAGCCTTTCTCAAGTATATTTGAAAAAGGCTACTGCGTAGCCGAAACGTCGTACTTGTGGGTGCACTCTGGTCCCCAATAAAAGTCACACTGGACATGCTGCTGGTGATATCTTCTGTTAACCATTTATACCTATGGGACGGCGTTGGATTGGCTGTTCCTCCACGGCTGGTGCATTCCAGACAGGCCAGAAGGTCCATTTTGTGCTGCTCTACAACTATTTCTTATCACTGCTTTGTGGCAGCCAGGCGGCATCCACGTGCAGTACTGTGTCCGAGTCGTCATCATCAGTTACTGCTTCTCCTTCTCAGACTGCCTCCTCCTATTCTGTCCCACCATCAGCCATCGATAATGGAATGTGTGGCCAAGAAACAACTCTGCTTGCACAAGTTGCTGGTGGTGCAGTCTCTGTGGTACCACTTTGTGGATTCTGTTGCCTTTAGAGGACTAATGGCATGTGCTCAGCCTCACTAGAAGTTATCTAGCTGGCACTTTTTTTAAAAAAAAGCCATCCCTGCTTTGTACTCTCAAGTGGCGGTGAATGTAGGCCACTCCTTACAATTCTAGCTGTGCAGCGAGGTGCACACAATGGACACCTGGAGCAACGGTTACGGACTGGAACAGTTCATGTCTTTCACAGCCCATTAGATCAATGTTTTTTGCAGCGAGGCAGCACTGTAGCAAGAAGGCCAGGTCCTATTGACACCTCCATGTTTGTTCCGACACCAGACACTTATCGGCCTCCTCCATGGATATCCTCCTGTTCACAACAGAAGCAGGGCAGAACATCGCACCCACTCCCCCTTCTTCCCATCATGTGAAGCTTTGCCATGCCGTTTTAGAGCTGATCTCCCTGGGTGATAGTAGCCACATAGCCAAATACTTTCTAAAGTGCATCAAGCAGCAAACAACCTCGCTGGCTGTCTCCTCACCTAACTCCAACTGGGCGAGGTGGTCAGAGACAATTGCAGGAACATTGTGGCTGCTTTGTGTTTGGGAGAAATAACACATGCTCCCTGAATGATGCATGCGATAAGTCTAGTCGAGCAGCGTTTGTTAAAAAAAAAGTACAGTGGCTTTTAGAAGGTGCAAATAATAGTAATATAATAATCATATAATATAATCGTAATCAGTTCTCACCTCTCCTGTCCTTATACTATATACAGTGATAAGCAGGGTGTTCTAGTGGTGATAGATAATCGGTTCTCACCTCTCCTGTCCTTATATATTATAGAGGGATAGTCGGGATGATCTAGTGATGATAATCAGTTCTCACCTCTCCTGTGTTCTCCGCTGTGCTTTTGGTATAAACACTGATAAGCAGGGAGTTGTAGTGATTAGTGTTAAGCTAATTGAAGCAAAACTAATTGACTTTGATCCAAATTCTAGGAAAATGCTATTTGCCACGAATCCAGATTTTCTCTCACTTCGTGGCAACAAATCGTTTTTTTCCCCCTAAAATTGCAGCTGCACATGTTACAAAGTAAAAGAAGCCCAGGAACGCAATATGACCCGTAATGCTGTGCAGCCAGCTAATCAGCAGTGACTGCCCTATAAAATCCTCATCCTGCCCTGTCTCCACCATTTCATTGTGAACTGAGAATAGGGAGAGACGTGACAAGTGCTAGGGACAGTGTTTATCAAAACTTTTAATTGTAGAATCTTGGATAGGGACAGTGTAGGGAGATTGTAGAGAGAGTTTTCACACACTGTAGAGAGAGCATAGGGAGACTGCAGGGACAGTGCAATCTCTTTGTAATCACCCTGTACATCTAGTTTCACTGCTGTACCATTTATTCTTAATCTGTTCTGTTATACATATGTATGAAATTATTATATATAAATATATACCATATACAACACAACCTCTTACTGGGTCTGATTCGAGGTTGTATACAATAAATGAGACACGAGTGAACGTATAAAATAAAAAAAATATTGTATAATGTGGAAAATTGATACTATAGTATTATTATTGATGAGTATATATGGAGTTACAGTGAAACAAAAGATATAAATATTACATAGAGAGATAATTATACACACACATAGTAATAATTATAATTGCTAGCAATTTCCAGGATACAATATAATGCTACTTTAACTCAACATTAAAATTCCTTATAGTTTATAGTAACCACACATGGGCCTCCAATACTTGTCTCTCCTCTACCCTCTCCTGTCCTCTCTTCCTCCCAGCCTCCTCCTCCAGCTTCCAAGTTTTTTTTTTTTCCATGTTTCTTCCATCTACCCTAAAGCATGGATCTTTTATTCCTTGCAGCTCTCAACCCCCATCCTTGCCAATGCCCCATATCGGTTATCTGAGAGTGTGGGCCTGCCCAGAAACTGAATCTTGGTCAACCAGTTTTTTAGCATTTTATGACTCTGCTCTTATTCCCTTGTTTTGGGTGCTTTTTGTTCTCTGCTAATCAGCATATGTAAGAGATGCAGGATTCTACAAGGCCTTTATCTGTGAGAATCGGAGTAAGACAAAAGGAGCTAGATACATACTAATAAATTCCGTTACCTACCCGTCTCTGATTCACACAAATAAATCCCTCATAATCTATTAAATATAATGTAATATAATGCATATATTATTTTCAAAACCTGTATTTCTTACACCCCTATAACACTGTCCTCCACAGATCCCCCTATAACACTGTCCTCCACAGATCCCCCTATAACACTGTCCTCCACAGATCCCCCTATAACACTGTCCTCCACAGATCCCCCTATAACACTGTCCTCCACAGATCCCCCTATAACACTGTCCTCCACAGATCCCCCTATAACACTGTCCTCCACAGATCCTTCCCTAAACACTGTCCTCCACAGATCCTTCCCTTAACACTGTCCTCCACAGTTCCCCCTATAACATTGCCCTCCACAGATCCCTCTATAACACTGCCCTCCACAGATCCCTCTATAACACTGCCCTCCACAGATCCCTCTATAACACTGCCCTCCACAGATCCCTCTATAACACTGCCCTCCACAGATCCCTCTATAACACTGCCCTCCACAGATCCCCCTATAACACTGCCCTCTACAGATCCCCCTATAACACTGCCCTCCACAGATCCCCCTATAACACTGCCCTCCACAGATCCCCCTATAACACTGCCCTCCACAGATCCCCCGATAACACTGCCCTCCACAGATCCTTCCCTATAACACTGCCCTCCACAGATCCTTCCCTATAACACTGCCCTCCACAGATCCTTCCCTATAACACTGCCCTCCACAGATCCTTCCCTATAACACTGCCCTCCACAGATCCTTCCCTATAACACTGCCCTCCACAGATCCTTCCCTATAACACTGTCCTCCACAGATCCTTCCCTATAACACTGTCCTCCACAGATCCTTCCCTATAACACTGTCCTCCACAGATCCTTCCCTAAACACTGTCCTCCACAGATCCTTCCCTAAACACTGTCCTCCACAGATCCTTCCCTAAACACTGTCCTCCACAGATCCTTCCCTAAACACTGTCCTCCACAGTTCCTTCCCTAAACACTGTCCTCCACAGTTCCTTCCCTAAACACTGTCCTCCACAGTTCCTTCCCTAAACACTGTCCTCCACAGTTCCTTCCCTAAACACTGTCCTCCACAGTTCCTTCCCTATAACACTGCCCTCCACAGATCCCCCTATAACACTGCCCTCCACAGATCCCCCTATAACACTGCCCTCCACAGATCCCCCTATAACACTGCCCTCCACAGATCCCCCTATAACACTGCCCTCCACAGATCCCCCTATAACACTGCCCTCCACAGATCCCCCTATAACACTGCCCTCCACAGATCCCCCTATAACACTGCCCTCCACAGATCCCCCTATAACACTGCCCTCCACAGATCCCCCCCTATTACACTGTCCTCCACAGATCCCCCTATAACACTGCCCTCCACAGATCCCCCTATAACACTGTCCTCCACAGATCCCCCCCATTAGTTCAAAACCCACCAAAAGCGAGGGGCGTGGTCTGGCTGCCGAGGCAAGCGGATGCTTGGAGTTTGAGCTCCTGAGACAGCACTCTCAAAAACGAACGTAAAAGCGACATACCGAGCGGTGAACCCACTCAAAACTGGAGAGGAACCTCCTCAGTACCGCTACCGACATGGTTGGAAAGAAAAAAAGAGCCGTTAAACACCCTCGGCTCTCCAAATTCTATTTCTCTAAAGACGCAGGCAGCGACCAAGATGGCGCCGAGGAGACGCCCGCTTCGCTTCCAGAGAGCTCGGACGAACTGCAGCCTTCCCAAGATACAGCGTGTGATATGCAGCGCTTTCTTCCAGCTTCACCTTCCTTAATCTCTCGTGGGTTTGATCATATCATTCCCCCAACAGAAGTTTCTGATCCAGGGCTGGGCCCAGAACTCGCCGACCCGTTGGAGACGTCCAGACACCTCACTGGCCCAGAAAAAAACGCGGACCCTGCTGGCTCTCCAAACAAACAAACGGCTCGCTTACAATCCCCCCAGCCTGAAGAACATACTCCGGCGTCCTCAAAAAAAGGTAACCGGGGCTGGGAAGGGGAAGCTGACAAGGAGGGAGAGGCCGCGTTATTAGCCATACCAGTCTCCAACACCGCCTTGACTGATACCGCCATGCGGGACATGTTGTTGCTCCAGAGGCGCTCCTTACTGCAAGATATGCTACTGGTGGTGACCCCCATACGCGCTGAAATATCGGACTTGGGAGCGAGAACCGACCACCTGGAGAACAAATTTGGAGACTTCGCATTGTCTCATAACTCATTGATTGATGCGCACACCGACTTAGAAGCAGAGGTGGAAGCCAAAAAGATAAAAATGGCCGACCTAGAAGACAGAAGTCAGCGCAATAATATTAAATTGCGTGGGGTCCCTGAATCAATCCCCGCGAAAGAAATTCCAGAATATGTGCAATCTCTTATTAAAGCGACTTTGCCACATTGCCAAGACAAAGATCTGGAGATTGACAGGGCCCATAGAGTCCCTCGTCCGCGACACCTAGATGCTTCTATTCCGAGAGACGTACTCGCCAGAGTTCACTTTTTCAAAGTTAAAGAGCAACTCATGGCTCACGCCAGAAAAAATGGAGGACTCCCTGCACCTTATCACAAGGTTCTAATATTTGCGGATTTATCCGCCACTACGCTGAGATTACGCAGAGCCTTACTCCCAATCACCTTGGCTTTCCAACGGGAGCAGATCCAATACCGCTGGGGATTCCCAGTTCGTCTCCTAGTGCACCACAAAGGGGAGATTCACGTCATCAAATCCCTGGATGAGGGCCACAAAATCCTAAAAAGCTGGAATATCGCACCTTCGCCACCAGAGGGAGCCCGCCCAAAGGCTCCAGGAAGGATCCACAAAGAATGGGAGAAAGTCCGCTAATCTTGGGTTCACTGTGAAGGTTTTTTCTCTCTTCCACATTAAGGTGCTGAAGTCATCCTGTTTTCTGTCCTAGGTTACAGACAGGACTATAGCCCCAATGTCAGAGAGCCCTGAGCTCTTCAAGTTTAATTTTCCTATGTTCTACTTATATTTCTGTTTTTATATGTTATACTCCCATTTGTCCTTTGGGAATATATGTTTGTATGATGCATATATATTGCCTGTGTCACTTCACGCCGCCTATGTCCGACTGATGCGGGCGTCCTGGCTGGGAGGCGCTCTGCATCTCTTTAACAAATTTTGCTATATAGATCTTGCAATGTTGTTTATTCTACTGTATAATGGTCATTGCCTTAGCTAGCTTAAATGTAAACGGTCTAAATAGTCCAATGCGTAGGGCGCACCTCTGGAGGGAAGCAAAAAACTTGCAATGTGACATCTTAGGGGTTCAGGAGACACATTTACTCTAAAAAGATGCATTTAGATTAAGTCATGCACATTTTCCCCACATATTCCAGTCTCATTTCCACTCTAAATCTAGAGGAGTGATGATTGCTATCAAAAATACGGTGGCTTTCTCCCAAGTGGAGGAGTACTTGGATCCTAAGGGGAGGTTTATTGTTTTAATCTGCTTAATCAATAATGCCCTCTTCACTTTGGTATCCTTGTATGCCCCTAACAGAGGCCAACTGGTATTTTTCCGCAAATTAATGAAATTAGTTAAAAAGAAAAAACAGGGACGATTGGTGATTTTCTGAGATTTTAACATGACAACAGACCCAAGTGTAGATACCTCCTCCCCGCAGAATAGAAACACACCATCTTTGGCCTCAGCCTTCTGGAAGGAGGAATTATATGACATCTGGCGCATCCACCATACATCCGCCAAAGATTATACATTCCACTCTGGGGTCCATAATGTATACTCCCGTATTGATATGTTCATAATAGATAGATCACTGCTTAG
The DNA here is from genome assembly GCF_905171765.1 of Bufo bufo. NCBI lineage: Eukaryota > Metazoa > Chordata > Amphibia > Anura > Bufonidae > Bufo > Bufo bufo. The sequence goes on along the minus strand of NC_053394.1, from coordinate 387,683,451 downwards.
TAAAGCAACTGAATCCTCAGTGGAAATTATAAAATGGTCTGACCATGCAGCGGTCACTTTGAAGGTCTCCGAGGACATCAATCTTCCTTGCCAATATTTGTGGAAGAGCAACCCTTTTCTATTATCCAATCCCCAACATGGATCTCGCATTGAATTTGATCTAAAAGACTTCTTCAAAATCAATGCTCAACCTCAAATGGATCCAGTCACCCTATGGAACGCCCATAAGGCTTGTATTAGAGGATCTTTCATTCAACAAGGTGCGATACGTAAAAAACAAATGGAAGCGGCCATCTCGTCCCTGTTATCCAAATTACAACAAATAGAAAATAAAAACAAGACAGCCCCCAGTCCACAGTTAGCTGAAGAACTCATTCAGGTTAGGCAGGAACTAAGAAACCAAATGCTTGCCTCATACGAAAAAATGTTTCGCAAGACGTAAGCATCTTACTACTCCCAAGGGGATAAGGCAGGTAAATTACTAGCTTCTAGTTTTAAAAAGAGATATACCAAAAGTAGACTTCCCCATATTATTCACCCCCAGACCTTAAACAAAGTATACTCTCCTATAGATATAGCAAATGGTTTCCAGACGTACTATTCCAATCTTTATAATTTGGAGGAATCCACTCCTACGCCAGAAAATTTGGAAAACTTAGCAAATTCATACCTTACCTCCCTGGACTTGCCCAGTATAACAGCCTCCCAATTCCAAGCTCTTAACTCTCCAATATCGATAGAGGAAGTAGAAGGGGTAATCAATTCCCTGCCACGCGATAAAGCCCCGGGTCCAGATGGCTTTGCCAGCCACTATTACAAGCACTTTAATGTAATCCTAGGCCCATACCTAAGAGACTTCTGTCAATCTGCCCTCACATCTGGTTCTTTTCCCATGGAGAATTTACAAGCGATTATTATTACCCTCCCCAAGCCGGGTAAGACCCCCGATAGGCCTCAAAACTTTAGACCTATCTCTTTACTGAACCAAGATATAAAAATTTACGCAAAACTGTTGGCTATGCGGTTGGCCAAGATTCTTCCCTCCATCATCCACGAGGATCAAACTGGTTTTGTCCCCTCTAGACAACCCTACTATAATACAAGGAGAATGCTGGGTATATTTCACCATGTAAATGTACACAAAACCCCTATGTTGGCTCTGGCACTGGACGCCGAGAAGGCATTCGACAGGCTCCGATGGTCGTTTGCCTTCTCGGTGCTATCACAGCTGGGTTTTCAGGGCCCGATTGTAAAGGCCATTAGAGCCCTTTATAGCAACCCAACAGCAAGAATTTTTGTGAACGGTGCCCTTTCAGAGGCATTCAATTTAACAAATGGTACTAGACAGGGATGCCCCCTATCTCCCTTGATCTTCATAATAGCAATGGAACCGCTAGCACAAGCAATTAGGCAAGATCAGCAAATTTCGGGAGTGTCGGCAGGGAATCGTTCCCATGTCATATCCCTCTATGCAGACGATGTTCTCCTCTCTCTAACTAACCCCATGGTATCCCTAGAGGCAGTGATGGTTCAGATTTCTAGATACGGAGATCTTTCATACTATCACCTCAACTCCTCCAAAACTCAAGCCTTGCCAATCAATATGCCGGAATCAATGGTGACAAACCTAAGAACCACTTGGGATTTTGACTGGCAAAAGGAAAGCATTAAATACTTGGGTACTTATATGACCCATTCTACATCACAATTATACGCACTTAATTATGATGCTCTCTTAAGCTCCACAGAAAGGGAATTATTAGATTTTAACAAACTTGAAACCTCGTGGATGGGTAGAATTGCGGCTTTCAAAATGTTTACCCTTCCAAAGTTTCTATATACGTATCGCACCCTGCCTATACCAATCCCAGAGAAATTTTTCGTACAGGCACAAGCTTTACTCTCAAAATATATCTGGAAAGGGAAACAACCCAGAATTGCCAGGGAGGTTATAAGGAGGAACCGTCGTCAGGGGGGCCTTGCTGTCCCAGACCTTAAACTGTATTATGTAGCAACTTTGGTGTCAATGCTTAAGGGATGGGCTAAATCTGACACGAAAATACCTTGGGTTCACTTGGAATTAGCACAAGCCACCCCTTTTTCACTGACAGATTTATTGCATCTGCCATTTTGGAAACTCCCTACTCCCAAACACCTGAGCCCGACTATGTTAGCTTCCATAAAGGCTTGGTCCCTGTATCACACTGTAGCTGATGCTGATGGCCCTCCTTCCCTTTCCTCCATACCAATATCTATGCTTCAGGCTATGCTTCCACACTCTGATTTGTCTCTCTGGATGTTGGACACAAATCGGAAGGTTGAAAGCTTGTGTGCAGACGGGTGTTACAACCTTTTCAATCAGTCAGGGATAGTTTGGCTCTCCCGGCGACGGAATTTTATAAATATCTCCAGATTCGCCATTTGTTGCAGAATCTTCAACCGTCAGGTTTAAAAATGGACATGCTAGCAAAAGCCTATATTTCAAGCAATGCCAAAGGGCTAAAAACATTATACAACTCTATTCTTCAACCGACCCAATTTAAACGTTCCCATCCCATGCGTACATGGGAAAAAACCCTAAACATATCCATTACAGATGCCGAATGGCTTGGAGCCCTTAGGGCGATCCACAAATATCTCAAATGCACCTCCCATATCGAATCAGCGTTAAAAACTGTCTTACTTTGGTACTACACACCAAACAGACTAGCAATCATGTACCCAGATGTTTCAAATCTATGCTGGAGGGGCTGTGGTGGTAGGGGGACACTCTTCCACATAATATGGCAATGCCCTATTCTTAGCTCTTATTGGTCTGATTGCACTACCATGTTGAATCGACTGTTTCAGAATAGGATCAGCTGGTCCCCTCAGTTAGTCTTACTTTTTATAGGTATTGATAATGTCCCGAATCAATATAAAACACTGTTTTGTGTAATATGTGTTTTAGCCAAACTAATAATACTGAGACACTGGAAGTCTCCAGACATACCGAAGATGTGTGAATTAATCTCTGCAATAAATACGACATATGCTTATGAAAAAATCATATCTTTGGGAAATGGTAGTTTTACCAAACTACAGTTACATTGGTTGGAATGGATAAAATCCCCATTATGCTCACTACCTTAGGTGAAGTGTAATCCATCACACTCCTGTATACGCATTGGACCCAATAGGCTTCAACAGGCCTTTACTTAGGCTTCCGGGCCTTACCTGACTAGGCGGCGACATCCTTGTTATCCTCTTTATCATTAAAAACACCATTTCACAGGCTTGTTAAATATATTTGCAAAGCTATTTATGTTGCTTACTTTTTTATATGCATCATTGTTCTGGAATTTTCTTTATTTTCTTTCTAAATTGGCGTAATGCGCTGTTGCATCGCGCACTGTAACAATATTCATTGTATCCTAACCGGTAATCCCGATTTGTTTTTGTCATCTATGTCTTAAATAATCTCAATAAAAATTTATTGAAATGAAAACCCACCAAAAGCACACAATTTAGTTCAAAATATTTTCTTTTCTTAATTTTCCTCCTAAAAAACCTAGGTGCGTCTTACATCGTTACATCGTATAAAGTGATTCTAACTCCCCAGCAGTTTTCTAAAGTTGCCCCCACACACCCTTCCATCAGGAGGTAGATTCTGTAGGTTTGTTTGTCAGCAAGCACTATCTCGTGCCAGAGGTAGAATAGCGGTTCCCTGCCTAAAAAATATGTCCATGAGCAAACCCTCCCTACATGTTTCACCAGCACACTGGCTTCATCAGGGGAGTTTGGGTTGTGCTAAGGGGAAGCTCAAGGACCTGCCACATTTTATTGTAATCCTGCGCCCGCCTTTTTTTACAGCCAATAGTGAAGTCCCCCAGGGCCAGGGAACCATTGGAAAAGCAGTATAGGATTTCTTTTCATCAGCACATATAACGTCAACTCACTAGCAATTTTCTAAATGCTCAGAAGCATCCGTACATTTTAAACCCTTTGATTATGGACACCTGGCCATGTGATCTCCAGTCTGACCACCAGTCCGAGGCTTGCTGACCTGTCAGACAGGAGATCAGTCTGTCCTGTGTGGCTGACATCCTGTGAACTGTTTAGTTGCTCTATAATTGTGCCTCTGTCTTTAAATTACAGAAAACACACTTGCAATTTTGCTAGTACTGTTTAATAATCTGTGTGTACAGAACCCCTGACTTTTCAGTTATATGTCTCATAATAAAATGTCTGGAAAACGGAAAAGTACAAAACGAAAGACCCATGCCTCGTCCTCCCAGAGTTAGAATGTGGGTGGTAGCAGCGGTATCAGTACCGGCCAGGAGTAGTAGAAGTTGGCCACAGTTGTCCCTGGCTCATGAAAAAGTGATAAATTATTATTGAGGACAAAGAGGATGGGATTGTGGACTGGGGGAAGTATGGGGGGTATTAATATTACTGAAGGCACTGTCAGAGGTATTATTAATACTGGTAACACAACCAGGGCATTATTATTGCTGGGTCCACTATAAGGGGACGTTAAACAACTAGGACACCATAAGGGGCCTTACAGGGGCTTCAAAGCTATAGGGGTTTAGACGCTGTGAGTTTGTGTAGTGATCAGCGGCAGTGTACTAGAACCTATTCAAACATATTATGGGGAGGGGGAACCCTATCCACAGTTTGCCCTGGGGCCCTTAGAGCTCTAGTTAAGCCACTGTGTCCTTATACTATAAACAGTGATAATCAGGATGATCTAGTGGTGATAGATAATCAGTTCTCACCTCTCCTGTGTTCTCCCCTGTCCCTTATACTAGGTACAGTATCTTCATGCCTGCAGTCATCCCAAAACTGGTAGACAGAACAGGAAGACAGCATTAAAGGGTTTGTTCAGGAAAAAGTAACTTTTCACATGTGTCCACAGCCTCTACTATGGAAAGAGTCGTACTGCTACCCTCAGCTCCGGTTATGCACTCTGTCTCCATTATGTCCATCTTCCAGTAAATGATGTTTGCTTCCGGTACAGGCATGGTCACCTGCTTCCAGTCATTTGCTGCAGCAGAGCAGATGATTATGCCCATTCCTAGGAAGTAAACAAGCCACAGATCGAAAGAACTTTGGCTTACCGGCTTCACAGTCCTGGGGCGGGCAGCAAGGGCAACAGGTGCACAAACAATGTAATGTTATATACACACAATGTAATGTTATATACACACAATGTAATGTTAGGGATGGAATATAAGGGCTTCTCTCCCTGCATTGGAAACTGGTTGGAATAATGGAGCAAACAGATTGGATTTATACAGGAGACCTGCAGATATTTGGGTCAGATAACTCCTGCTGTCCGGGCGTTTTTGGTCGTCTTTTCAGGTCATATAAAACCTTCCACACGACTTCTCCAACCGTCTGATGACTTCTACAATATTTCTTTCACAGCTTGTGAATCCGGGTGAAGATCTGAACAATATTAGTCCTACAAAGACATATGTGAGGGGTGATGAGCAGAGTACAGAGGACATTCCTGCAGATAACAGCTCAGGTGAGTAGTGACCACTAAGTAAAGCAGAGAAGACTCACAGATTCTACTCCTTCACTGGATGATACAATTTTATGTTATATTTTTAGGTTCTCACTTCTGTCAATTTTTTTGCGTTATATTCACCGATTTCAGCTAAAATTCAAATTAAATATGGATGGAAATGTGACAGCGTTATAGGTGATATACAGTATATATATGATACATATAGTCCATTCTCAGGAGATGTCATTAATATCAGATCGGCGGCAGATTCAACTCCCGGCAGCCTTGTCGGGAGTTGAGAACCCCTTTAATCATCTGCAAATGCTAAAAAACTGAAACCAAATACGCAAAACATCTCGCTTGTATTGAGTATGAGAGCCACGTGCATAAATACATTCACTTTTACACGCCTTGGCATCCTACCAATGAGGTTACTAATGATTGTCTGAGGAATGTTCTGCCATGCTGAATGCATTTGGGCAAGCAAATCATCAAGATCTGTTGCTGGTGCCTACAGTATCCCACAAAAGTCAGTCCACCCCTCACATTTTTGTAAATATTTTATTCTATCTTTTCATGGGACAACCCTGAAGATCTGACACTTTGATACAATGTAAAGTAGTCAGTGTACAGCTTGTATAACGGTGTATACAGTTGTTGTGCCCTCAAAATAACTCAACACACAGCCACTAATGTGTAAACCGCTGGCAACAAGCGTGAGTACACCCCTAAATGAGAATGGCCAAATTGTGCCCAAAGTGTCAACATTTTGTGTGACCACCATTATTTTCCTGCACTGCCTTAACTCTCTTTGGGCATGGAGTTCACTAGAGCTTCACAGGTTGCCACTTGAATCCTCTTCCACTCCTCCATGAAGACATACGTCCATTTTAAAAAGACAACCTCTGGATAAAGAGACGAACATTGAGAAGCCTTGGTGTCTCCTCCACCCTGTATCGATGCTGAGTATTAACATACTGAGCGGAAAAACTGCAGTGGGGCACAGCGGGGCGTAGGAGGAATATTTGAAAAAAAAAAACATGAAAGGTCCTCTTTAAAGCTGATGAGCTTGGGCGAGAGAAGCTACATAGATTAGTTGGTAATCTGCACAGGATTGGCGCATGGCAAATGTGGTGCCAATATTCAAAAAGGGTCCAAAAACAGAGCCTGGAAACTATAGGCCGGTAAGTTTAACATCTGTTGTGGGTAAACTGCTTGAAGGTTTTCTGAGAGATGCTATCTTAGAGCATCTTAACGGAAATAAGCAAATAACGCCATATCAGCATGGCTTTGTGAGGGATCGGTCATGTCAAATTAATTTAATCAGTTTCTATGAGGAGGTAAGTTCTAGACTTGACAGCGGCAAATCAATGGATGTCGTATATCTGGACTTCTCCAAAGCATTTGACACTGTACCACATAAAAGGTTAGTATATAAAATGAGAATGCTTGGACTGGGAGAAAACGTCTGTAAGTGGGTAAGTAACTGGCTCAATGATAGAAAACACAGGGTGGTTATTAACGGTACATACTCAGATTGGGTCACTGTTACTAGTGGAGTACCTCAGGGGTCAGTATTGGGCCCTATTCTCTTCAATATATTTATTAATGATCTTGTAGAAGGCTTGCATAGTAAAATATCAATTTTCGCAGATGACACTAAACTGTGTAAAGTAATTTACACTGAAGAGGACAGTATACTACTACAGAGGGATCTGGATAGATTGGAGGCTTGGGCAGATAAGTGGCAGATGAGGTTTAACACTGACAAATGTAAAGTTATGCACATGGGAAGGAATAATGCAAGTCACCCGTACATACTAAATGGTAAAACGCTGGGTAACACTGACATGGAAAAGGATCTAGGAATTTTAATAAACAGCAAACTAAGCTGCAAAAAAACAGTGTCAGGCAGCTGCTGCCAAGGCCAATAGGATAATGGGTTGCATCAAAAGGGGCATAGATGCCCGTGATGAGAACATATTCCTACTACTTTACAAATCATTAGTCAGACCACACATGGAGTACTGTGTACAGTTCTGGGCTCCAGTGAACAAGGCAGACATAGCAGAGCTGGAGAGGGTCCAGAGGAGGGCAACTAAAGTAATAACTGGAATGGGGCAACTACAGTACCCTGAAAGATTATCAAAATTAGGGTTATTCACGTTAGAAAAAAGACGACTGAGGGGATATCTAATTACTATGTATAAATATATCAGGGGTCAGTACAGAGATCTATCCCATCATCTATCTATTCCCAGGACTGTGACTGTGACGAGGGGACATCCTCTGCGTCTGGAGGAAAGAAGGTTTGTACACAAACATAGAAAAGGATTCTTTACGGTAAGAGCAGTGAGACTATGGAACTCTCTGCCTGAGGAGGTGGTGATGGTGAGTACAATAAAGGAATTCAAGAGGGGCCTGGATGTATTTCTGGAGCGTAATAATTTTACAGGCTATAGCTACTAGAGAGGGGTCGTTGATCCAGGAAGATATTCTGATTGCCTGATTAGAGTCGGGAAGGAATTTTTTATTCCCCTAAAGTGAGGAAAATTGGCTTCTACCTCACAGTTTTTTTTTGCCTTCCTCTGGATCAACTTGCAGGATAACAGGCCGAACTGGATGGACAAATGTCTTTTTTCGGCCTTATATACTATGTTACTATGTAAGCAGCAAGTTTCCTTCTGGATTTCTCTCCTCCATCTACAGCTGGACAACGTGGTTGGTGACAATGGAAGGAACATTGTGGCTGCACTTCATTTGGGGGAAATAACCCATGTTCCCTCCATGGCACACATCATACATTTTTAGTGGTGCATCAATTTGTGAAAAAGTAACGTGGCTGGGACCCGCACCTATATCGAGAATGGAGCGGGCCAAAGTGGTGGCTGGAGGACTCTGGTCCGGCCACCCCCAAGCGCCCTTCCATAGAAGTGAAGGGGAGCGCACTGTGCATGACCAGCCACTATTTCCATTCACTTCCATGGGCCTGACTGATATAGCCGAGCCAGTGCTGCGCATGCACAGTGCATCCTCCACCACTTTTAGGGCTCTGTTTAGGAGATGGGTGCGGGTCCCAGCCGTGGGACCCGCACCTACCAGACAATAGTGGCATATCCTAGCGAATTGCTCCTATTGTTTCAGATGAGACAATCCCTTTAATCTAAATGCACTAAAAAATGAAGTTGTTATGGTGTGGGCCATGCGATTTTTTTAGTTGACAGTGACAGGACTGAGATTTGGAGAGACCTCGGTGTGCACAGTGTCCTAGCTGCAGTGATGATGTTCGGGTCACAGGATTATTCTTTGGCGCTATATGTAGTTTGTGTAATTGGGAAAGGCTGCAGGATAAGACTACATTCACACAACTGTGAAAAATGGCACACAGCTGTTTTCAAAATGAATTGAACTCAATGGCGCTATTCACATGGCCATTTTTTTTTTTTTAAGGCGAGTGTCACGGATAAGGTACAGGGTGAAACACCACACTGAAAACCAAGAGGGAAGGGGAAAGCCACTAGGCCTCAACGCTAGGGAAGGAAAGGGTCACCTCCTAGAGAACCCAACTCCTGGCCCCGACTCCTATCCATATGGGCACCCCTTGAAGGTCGAAGTGCCCATACACTGGAACCTGGAAGCCCTGGAGACCCTAAAAGATTTTGGCAGGGCTGAGACAACCGTTCCTTCCCAGATGAAGGAACAAGCATCTCCCTGAGGCCTAGTAACAACCAACAAAGGGAGAGAAGACAAAACACAAACAAGTGACACACTAACTTCTGTAGTAGATAGATGAACAGGAACTCAGAGATGACCACACACCAGCTCTTCCAACAACCAAATGAAGCTATCTACCGCATAGTCTGAAGGGTGGGGTCAGACTATATAGGGTAGAAGTGATGACCACAAGCTACACCTTAAACAAGGGATGTAGTCATTAACAAAATCAACACAGACTCAGGAGTAATCAGAGGCAGTTAGATTCCTCCACGCTCAGCCAGTCTTCCTGATCTCCTGACATCTGTCACATGCGGGACTGTGACAGCGAGTGACTAGTGGTTGTGAAAAATAGGACCTGTCCTATTTGTAGCCGTTTTCACTGCCAGATGGACCCCATTTAAATCAATAGGACTATTTTTAATGGCCATTTAGACAGGAGTGCACCCATGTAGTGGCCATTTAAAATGGGTACACTAGTGGAAAATGGCCTTTTAGGGGTTAAAATAAAAATTAATTGCCTTATCCGCTTGCACACACAAGGCAGTCTCTCTTGGTGCTGAAGGACATGTGCTACCAACGTGATGACATCACCATGCTCTCCCAGCATTATTGCTTAGGAGCACATCATGACATGATCCCACTGAGAGTGTAGGTCCGTTAGCACCAAATGAAGAGCGACTTTTCTCTATGCCTGCAAGTCGATGAGAGGAGTAATTTTGTTTTTTTCCCCATAAAAACAAAACCCTGCACATTATTAACCCTTTAAGGACCCATGATGTAGCTGTACGTCATGGGTCCGATCACTAAACATGGCGCCCGCTCCAGCGTGTAGCAGACGCCTTGGCCGCGGGGTCTCTGTTATTTTAAATGGCAGCCTTGTATTGATATAGTGCAAATGAAGTCTTCAATGATGGCTATTTGGCCATCACTGAATACTATGGGCAATCGAATGATTGCCAGTTATTGTCACCCAAGGTGACTTAAAAAAAGTAAAAATAAGTTTTTACAAATATAAAAAAAAAAGTTCAAATCACCCCCCTTTCTTTAAAATAAAAATACTGAACAAATAAAAAAAATAAACATCATGGGCATCGCCATGTGCGAAAATGCCCATACTATTAAAATATTACAATATTAATGGCATACGGCAAATGGTGTAGCGGGGAAAAATATTAAAACAGACAATTTGCCATTTTTTGTCACTTCAACTACCCAATAATTTTTTAATAAAAAGTGATCAAAAAGTCGCACACACTTAAAATTGGTATCACTGAATAGAACAGATCGTCCTGCAAAAAATGAGCCCTCACACAGCACCGCACACATAGCTACAAAAAAGTTATAGGGGTCAGAATATGGTTATAAAAAAAAAAACATTTCTCAAAGTTTTAAAAAATTTTTTCAGTATTAGGCCACTTGCACACGACCGTATGGCTTTTTCAGTATTTTGCGGTCCGCAAAAAACAGGGATGACATCCGTGTGCATTCCGTTTTTTACGGAACATCTGGCCCCTAATAGAACAGTACTATCCTTGTCCGTTATGCGGACAATAATAGGACATGTTCTATATTTGAACGGAACGGAAAAACAGAAATACGGAAACGGAATGCATACGGAGTACATTCCGTTTTTTTTTGCAGACCCATTGAAATTAATGGTTCCATATACGGAAAGCAAAAAACTGAAAGTAAACGGAAAAATAAAATGTTCGTGCATTAGACCTTAAAACGCAAATTTTTTTTATACAAGTGTGGTAACGTTGGAACCATACTGACCTGGAGAATGAAGATAACAGGTCAATTTTACCGCATAGTTGTTGTACAGTGTAAAAAAAAAAACGTTAACAGAATAGCATTTTCTCCCAATTCTACCCCATTTGGAAATTCTTTTCCCGCTCCCTACTACATTGTATGCAACCATAAATGGTGCCATTAGAAAGTACAACTTGTCCCGCAAAAAATAAGCCCTCATAAGGCTATGTGAATAGAAAAATAAAAAAGTTAGGACTATGGGAAGGCGGGAGTGAAAAACTAAAATGGAAAATTCCAGTTTCTTTAAGGGGTTAACATTATTAATTATTACTGATGGGGACCACCCTGAGGAACATTATTACTAACTGGGGCCACTATGGGGGACATTATGTATATTGCAGGGGTTGGTAATTAAATAAATAAAATAAAAATCATCTAAATCATTATCAAATAATGGCCCTTAAAAATGAATGCAAAACGTCCGGATGACCAAGAAAAGGATGCGAAAAATGGCCATGAAAAACTGAGTGTCCGTTTTTTTTATGGCTTTTTTTTTCACATGTGAATTTAGCCTTAAGAGGTCATACAAAAAAGTCTCACCACTGAACACCATATATTTGCCTGCTGCTGGGAAGAGCATGATGTGCTCGGTATTACTTTTTTAACTTTATTCACAGTACAGGATCTTCACTGATGTAAAGGGGGTACTAAGGGACAGCACTACTGCAGGAGGCACACTTAGGGGGCATAACTACTGTGTGGACACATCAAGGGGACATTCTACTGAGTGGGGGGCACTTAGGGAGCATCAGTACTGTGAAGAGGGCACTAAGGGGGAATTCCACTGTGAAAGGGACACTGAGAGGAGATAACTATTGTGTGGGGCAGAAGAGGGGATTTGTCGCCTCTTGTCCAGCGCTAGTAAATGTTTTATTTATATATCTTTTAAATAACTGATTGGGTGGGGGTTGCAGGAAAGTAGCTCAAGGTGGGAGCCAGCATTTTCTAGTTATGCCACTCGGTCCACTATTAGATTGTGGTCTGTTTGACCACCACTGTTTTACTCAATTGATACTTTAATTTTGTGCCATGTCTTATACTTTCTGTGGATTTTTTATTTATTGGAAAAGTTATAAAATTTCAATACAATTTTAATGTTATTCATCAATAATAAAATGTATTTTATTCTTGGCAGATGACTGTACCAGGAACTTAGAGAAACATCTGGTATCGTCAGATTTTGAAGTAGATGATTGTGGTATCACACGAGATACATTTGAAGAGCATGCCAATATGCAAGATATACCCTCATCCAATCACAGCAACAACGCATCATTTGATTCTTTTAAACAGGTCCGATCTTCTGATTCATCACAGACTGTAACACCGAATAAAGGTCACAGAAGAGGTGCTAAACATCAAACCGCTTACATAAGAGGGAAGCCATTTTCATGTTCAGAATGTGAGAAATGTTTTCACTATAAATCAGCTCTTGTTAAACATCAGAGAGTTCACACAGGGGAGAAGCCATTTTTATGTTCAGAATGTGGGAAATGTTTTAACCTTAAATCAAATCTTGATACACATCAGAGAGTTCACACAGGGGAGAAGCCATTTTCATGTTCAGAATGTGGGACATTTTTTAAGCATAAATCACATCTTGTTAGACATCAGAGAAATCACACAGGAGAGAAGCCATTTTCATGTTCAGAATGTGGGAAATGTTTTAGCCGTAAATTAGGTCTTGTTATGCATCAGAGAAATCACACAGGAGAGAAGCCATTTTCATGTTCAGAATGTGAGAAATGTTTTAATATGAAATCAGAACTTGTTATACATCAGAGAAATCACACAGGAGAGAAGCCATTTTCATGTTCAGAATGTGTGAAATTTTTTCACAATAAATCAGTTCTTGTTAAACATCAGAGAATTCACACAGGGGAGAAGCCATTTTCATGTTCAGAATGTGGTAAATGTTTTAACCGTAAATCAAATCTTGATGCACATCAGAGAATTCACACAGGGGAGAAGCCATTTTCATGTTCAGAATGTGAGAAATGTTTTAATATGAAATCAGAACTTGTTATACATCAGAGAAATCACACAGGAGAGAAGCCATTTTCATGTTCAGAATGTGTGAAATTTTTTCACAATAAATCAGTTCTTGTTAAACATCAGAGAATTCACACAGGGGAGAAGCCATTTTCATGTTCAGAATGTGGGAAATGTTTTAATCGTAAATCAAATCTTGATGCACATCAGAGAATTCACACAGGGGAGAAGCCATTTTCATGTTCAGAATGTGAGAAATGTTTCAACGATAAATCATCTCTTGTTAAACATAAAAAAAAACACATATAAGAGAAGCCATCTTCATGCTTAGCCCGTTAGTGACCTCATTTATGTGTTTCTATGGTGTTCACTAACTAGATTTATTTCTTCAGATACTCTTTTTTTTACAGGGAGATAAAACAGTGCCAAAGGTAGCTGAGTGCTTGGAGCGATGATTGGGACCATTGTGAGAGCTCCCCAAACAAACATAGTCTCCTTTTTTTTTTAAATATATCTCCTCGAAACACAAATGTTTAGTGAGAGAAAAAAATATAAACTGTTTCCCACCCTGCCTGTGATCGGTATGGGGACCTTCCATTCCTGTTAAACTGCAAATACAGGGGCCTATATGTGAAAGTCCAAAAAATAGAGCTGGATTCCCACAAGAGCTGGTGTCCAGACATGTGGAAAAAGGGGTGTAAATTGCCAGTTATTTGCAGTCAAGTGGAATGACAGATAGGATATAACATAGTTTATAAGGCGGAAAAAAGACATCTGTCCAACCAGTTCGGCCTGTTATCCTGCAAGTTGATCAAGAGGAAGGCAAAAAAAAAACTGTGAGGTAGAAGCCAATTTTCCCCACTTTAGGGGGGGGGGGGAATTTGTTCCCGACTCCAATCAGGCAATCAGAATAACTCCCTGAATCAACGACCCCTCTCTAGTAGCTATAGCCTGTAATATTATTACACTCCAGAAATACTTCCAGGCCCTTTTTGAACTCTTTTAGTGAACTCGCCATCACCACCTCCTCAGGCAGACAGTTCCATAGTCTCACTGCTCTTACCGTAAAGAATCCTATTCTATGTTTGTGTACAAACCTTCTTTCCTCCAGACGCAGTGGATGTCCCCTCGTCACAGTCACAGTCCTGGGGATAAATAGATGATGGGAGAGATCTCTGTACTGACCCCTGACATATTTATACATAGTAATTAGATCTCCCCTCAGTCGTCTTTTTTTCTAAAGTGAATAACCCTAATTTTGATAATCCTTCAGGGTACTGTAGTCAACCCATTCCAGTTATTACTTTAGTTGCCCTCCTCTGAAACCTCTTCAGCTCTGCTATGTCTGCCTTGTTCACAGGAGCCCAGAATTGTACACAGTACTCCATCTGTGGTCTGACTAGTGACTTGTAAAGTGGCAGGACTATGTTCTCATCACGGGCATCTATGCCCCTTTTGATGCAACCTATTATCCTATTGGCCTTGGCAGCATCTGCCTGACACTGGTTTCTACAGCTTAGTTTGCTGTTCACTAAAATTCCTAGGTCCTTTTCCATGTCAGTGTTACCCAGCGTTTTACCATTTAGTATGTACGGGTGACTTGCATTATTCCTTCCCATGTGCATAACCTTACATTTGTCAGTGTTAAACCTCATCTGCCACTTCTCTGCCCAAGCCTCCAATCTATCCAGATCCCTCTGTAGCAGTATACTGTCCTCTTCTGTGTCAATTACTTTACACAGTTTAGTGTCATCTGCAAAAATTGATATTTTACTATGCAAGCCTTCTACAAGATCATTAATAAATATATTGAAGAGAATAAGGCCTAATACTGACACCTGTGGTACCCCACTAGTGACAGTGACCCCATGAGTGTGTACCATTAATAACCACCCTTTGTTTTCTATCACTGAGCCAGTTACTTATCCACATACAGACATTTTCTCCCAGTCCAAGCATTCTCATTTTATATACCAACCTTTTATGAGGTACAATGTTAAATGCTTTGGAGAAGTCCAGGTATACGACATCCATTGATTCGCTGCTGTCAAGTCTAGAACTTACCTCCTCATAGAAACTGATTAAATTAGTTTGACATGACTGATCCCTCATGAAGCCATGCTGATATGGCGTTATTTGCTTATTTTCATTGAGGTACTCCAAGATAGCATCTCTTAGAAAACCTTCAAACTGTTTACCCACGACAGATGTAAAACTTGCCGGCCTATAGTTTCTGGTTTTGTTTTTGGACCCTTTTTGAATATTAGCACCACATTTGCTTTGTACCAATCCTGTGGAACACCCCCTGTCAGTATAGAGTCCTTAAATATCAGAAATAAGGGACATTACTTAACTCTCTTAGGATACGGGGGTTTAAGACAAATTGCTGGGACCAGATGGCAATTTTTTATTTTTAAACATAATTTTTATTGGTGTGCCATATTTTCAGTTACATACCTTAGGTCGGAAAATGGTACCCGACATGGCAGCAGTTTACAAGTTTTTTTATAGTGTAAGAAAAACAATAATAACAAAGTAACTGGAGGGATATATCATAACCTCAAGTATGTAGTTATATTCTGTTATATCACAAGGCAGTTATCGAGAGTCAGATCATCTATGTGGTAGATGAAAGGAGTAAGGGCTTAGTATAATGAAAAGACAATATTTATAGTAATGTATACGCATTGAAAATACATTGCTATATATATCAGTACACATTAAGATACTTGGATTGTATAGGAGCACTTAAGAAGTTGGTGAGTAAAATGTGGATGAAGTCCAGATTTCCGATCTAACTCTGTTTATTTAAGTAATGGAATGCCGAGGCAGACATCTTCTCATACCAACACTGTTCGTTAACCATTTTAATAATAGTAGAGATATGTATGTATAGGAGTTTGAGTTTTCCATGATGAGGCAATTTTGTGTCTTACTGTTATACACACATGAGAGATAATGGTAGCATGTAGAAAGGTAAATGTATCTATACCCAATGATAATAGAGCTAGGGCAGGATCCGGAATGAGTGGGAATAGGCATAGATTGATTAGCATTTGGAAAACCTGAATCCAAACACCCTTTATGGGACTGCAGTCCCACCACATATAGATGAAGGTGCCTTCTTTCTTCCTACATCTCCAACACAAATTGGATGTATCCGGGAATATATGAGACAATTGGGAAGGGGTGAGGTACCATCTGTAAAATATTTTCCTGTGAGTTTCCAGATGTGACGTACATTTGGAGAGTTTTGTTATGGGTGAAAGGGCTGCCTTCCATTGGTCATCTTGAAATACCTGGTTTAAATCGCAATGCTATTTACTTATGATAGAATCCGATTTGTCTATTTCCTCTAGCAATAGAGTCTTGTAGCAGAAAGAGATGCTGTGGGAATTAGAATTAGGATTATTCATCCATAAATTCATTAGTGATGGAGATGGCAGAGATTTTGAAGTTTGTGGATTTGACCAGGTGTTTCAGTTGTATATACATGAAATAGTCTAACTCTGGAAGGTGGTATTTTTGGGCTAGTATGGGGAATGGGAGAGGATCAAGGCCTCCTATGTCTCTCAGGTAAATGATACCTTTATTATTTCAATTCGATACGGAAAAGTCAGGGATAAATATTTCAAAGACCTTTTATGGGTCTGTCTAGTATATCTATAGGGTTGAAGAGCTCATGGGTTTTTGTATGAAACCACACCTTAATTATAGCATGAAGTGTAGAAGATGGAAAAGGAGCTTTATGTAGTGGTATAAAGTTGAGAAGTGCATGTAACAGATGCGAAATGTCACAATTTTTCAGCAACCCAAGTTCAATTTGTACCCAACTCTTATAGGTATCTTTTATCCATAGTAATTTCAGTTGAGACAATATCCATGATTTATTATATAAGGAAAGAGAGGGGTAGGTTACTCCCCCTCTGTATAGGTGTGAAAACAAAATACTAGATTTGACCCTGACTCTTTCCATTCCATATACATTTTGTGTTAATGGTTTGGAGATTTCTAAGGACCGTGGGATGTATATTGGTAGATTTCTGAAGGTGTAGAGGATTTTTGGTAGGATCATCATCTTGGAAATCGCTATTCTACCTAGCCAGGAGATGCCGAATGTCTTGTAGAAGGATAATACTAAGTCCAGTATGGCCGTCCCTCTAGTCGGGTCCAGAACAAGTTGGGAAAGGTAATTGTCTTTGGTTATTGCCAAGAACATGTTTCCTTTATGAGATGTACAGGTTTCAGTTTTCCAGTCTATATCTAGGTAGTTAAAGTCGTCTATTTTGTTTAGTAGTAGATTTTCTGTGGACTTTGGTAGATTAGGTGGTTTATAATAAACGCCTATTAGTATTTTATTATTGGTTTTTTTTCTCCATGTATTTCTACTCACAGTGATTCCACATGTTCATGTCCCTCGCTTATATCTTCTCGGACTGTGGGCTTTAGACAGGACTTTACATACAGGCAGACCCCTCCCCCTCTCCGGTTTTGACGATCCTTTCTAAACAGACTGTAACCCTGTACATTAACCGCCCAGTCATAGTTATCATCCAGCCATGTCTCAGTTATTCTCACTATGTCATAGTCCTCCTCACACATCACTAATTCCAGTTCACCAGTTTTATAAGTCAGGCTTCTGGCATTAGTATACATACAATTAAGAGGTTTATGTATATTTTTTACCCTACACCTTTCCTTCTGAACTGTTCTACTCCCTCCTTCCATTCCTCCCCCAGTTCTATTACCTTGCCCCACTATCTTCCCCTCCTATAACGTAATTTCCCCCCCAGTCCCTAGTTTAAAGACTCCTCCAACTTTCTAGCCATCTTCTACCCCAAAACAGCTGCCCCTTCCCCATTGAGGTGCAGCCCATTCCTACGATAGAGCCTGTAGTCGACAGAGAAGTCAGCCCAGTTCTCTAGGAACCCAAACCCCTCCTTCCTAAACCAGTTCTTGAGCCACTTGTTAGCCTCCCTAATCTCCCACTGCCTTTCTTGTGTGGCTCGTGGTAGAGGTAGTATTTTGGAAAACACTACGTTTGAGGTCCTTGCCCTAAGCTTGTGACCTAAAACCCTAAGATCATTTTTAAGGACGCTCCACCTACCTCTGAGCATGGGACAGCACAGGGGTAGTAATAGAGAGAGGGGCTACCACTGATAAGAGTAAGCTTGTCTGCGTGACACACAATAAATCTATGGGAGTAATGTATCTTTCAGCCATACCTGAAGCACAAAACCAGGGCCTAATATAATAGGATAATAATCTGTCTATTCCAGCCCCGGTCTGTTCTACCCTATACGTATTTGTAACATTAAAAAAAACTGTCAGCTCTGGTCTTACTGGACACATGTCATCAGTAATGTGCAAGATCTCCCAAAAAGTGACCCCTGCTAGGATTGCCTCATTACATAGAGGCCATTACTCGTCTTCCTAGAGAAATATCTTCTTAATCTGTACACCCTGACCAAAATGTACCTGTAGATAAATCCAACAAGTGGGGCCCCCGCCACCCCTGTATTTGTAGAAGTCATGTGGTTCACTCATCTCACATGAATTTACCAGTGGGAATCCTTGATTATTTTTTTTATTGTATGTCCCACCAGCTATGGATTCTTTAGTTTTATAATTAAAGATGACATGATATAAAATATATTCATTAAATATGTTACATTTGTGTCCATTTTCAGTTAATAAATTAGAGTTAAGAGTTTGTGTGTTAACCCTTACTACATCTGTACTTCTAGAAGTAATGACGATAGATCGGAGGGGGGGGGGGGGGTAGTGATTCTTTACTATTACAGATGGTTTTGGACACTGCCCCATAATATATTCTGTCAGTGATTGCTTGTTTTGTGCACATAGTGGTTTCTACCTTGCCAGGCAGGGTCGTTGTGCCATCACAAGCCCCAGTTATAAAGAAAATTGCAAAATAAAAAAAATAAGTGTAAATGTCCCACCTGCCAAAATGTATGGTATTTTAAAAGTATCAAAATCTATCATAAAATACAAGTGAGAAAAAAATAGAAAAACAGTCCACACCTGCCGAAACCGTCAACATAGTAGGACTTTTCACATGAAACAAAAAAAACTATTAAAATGACCAAAACCGAGAACCAATTTTAACAATTTATTTTGGTGTCAATTTGCAAATTTAAAGAATAAGCAAAGATTTTAAAAAAATCTCCAGAAACATATTAATAAAGAACCCCTTTGTGACATGTAAAAACAATAGCAAAAATTTGGTGGGCTACACAAGAAGTAAAAATGATGCTTGGACCATTAAACTGCCCCATGCTCTAAATGACTATAATGAGTATGTCATTAAAGGGGTTTTCCAGTAATGTGATATCAATGGCCTGATGACACCTGGTACCCCCACCAATCAGCTGGTCTACGGTAGCTCTGGAACCAGAACCCCACAGATCCATTCATTATGCCTTAGAACGAGGTGGGGACCAATCGCTTCAGTTGAAGCTGCTCCGACATAACCGGATTTATCCACTACACCATGTTGGAAAAGTTTTTGAAATTCATAACATTTTAAGGGTTAACAAAGTGATTTTTGTAAAGACTGTTGACTTGGGTAATAAAGCACAACTGCAGATAACATCTGGATTAACAGTTTATAGAACATCCTGCCTCATCATCCTGTCATATTCTATAGAAATATCCTGTTATATGTTCTATGCAAAGTATCGACTAACCTGCCTAGTTATAGAGATTATTATTATTATTATTATTATAAAGCTTATTTCTTTATTGCTTACATAAAGAACTGTATAGAACGCCTGGACTCCTAGTATAATCAGACAGCTGCTTAGCAGAGCTTGACAACATTGTATTGTGTGTTATTTGGTTGTCTCACTGTCGGCAGGAAATAAAGATTGCCGACCTTCTGATTCAGATGACTTTGTTCCTTAATTGATAGATATTTAAAATAAAACTAAGCAGATGGAAATATATTTCTGATAAAGATTTTGAATATATATATTTGGAATATGTGGAGTTAGGATTTAATGCCTGCCCATTTGCTCAGGTGAAGGGAATTGGCAGAGGAAACGGGCTCCAAAGGTGGTCCTGCTTCAAAGCAGACCCTTTGGTTACATGTCACACGTGACTCGGACAAGCTGGCAGATACGGAGAACTACATCCGATGAGGAGCTAGGATCCATAATGGGTTTTTGGATCTCTGGCTGCCAAGCCAAAAGGAGGGAGAGTGGGATCTTCCTGGGGGGGGGGGGGGGGGGTGGTAAAGTTTAAATGCTTGTGCAGGGTCATGGGGTGTCATGTTTGGAGGGACCTAGAAACTCTCTGTCCTCACTGCCTCCCTTGTGACTACAGCTAAGGATTATATCATCCAAGAATTCTACAAGATTACAACTTTGTAATCATATGTATCTGGTAACTGACTTTTTTCTGTTAACTCTCACTGTACCATCACCTGTATTTACATAGCTGACCATTGTATATATTCTGTGTATATAGTTTTATGTGTAGTGCGCCCTTAAAGGAGTTGTCTCACTTCAGAAATTACATTTATCATGTCGAGAAAGTTAATACAAGGCACTTACTAATGTATTATTATTATCCGTATTGCTTCCTTTGCTGGCTAGACAAATTTTTCCATTCCATTTGCGTTCCTATGGTCCCGGCCACCAGAGAAGCCAGTTCTTCTTTTTTCTTTAGTGTGCAAGCACGGCCACCGAAGCTGGATTACAGGGTGGTCGTAACCATGGAAACGAGACATCTACAGTCGTGGCCAAAAGTTTTGAGAATGACACAAATATTCGTTTTCACAAAGTTTGCTGCTAAACTGCTTTTAGATCTTTGTTTCAGTTGTTTCTGTGATGTAGTGAAATATAATTACACGCACTTCATTTGTTTCAAAGGCTTTTATCAACAATTACATGACATTTATGCAAAAAGTCAGTATTTGCAGTGTTGGCCAATTCCTGACTGATAGCAACCCATTCTTTCATAATCGCTTCTTGGAGTTTGTCAGAATTAGTGGGTTTTTGTTTGTCCACCCGCCTCTTGAGGATTGTCCACAAGTTCTCAATGGGATTAAGATCTGGGGAGTTTCCAGGCCATGGACCCAAAATGTCAACGTTTTGGTCCCCGAGCCACTTAGTTATCACTGTTATTATGGTGCTCCATCGTGCTGGAAAATGCATTGTTCTTCACCAAACTGTTGTTGGATTGTTGGAAGAAGTTGCTGTTGGAGGGTGTTTTGGTACCATTCTTTATTCATGGCTGTGTTTTTGGGCAAAATTGTGAGTGAGCCCACTCCCTTGGATGAGAAGCAACCCCACACATGAATGGTCTCAGGATGCTTTACTGTTGGCATGACACAGGACTGATGGTAGCGCTCACCTTTTCTTCTCCGGACAAGCCTTTTTCCAGATGCCCCAAACAATCGGAAAGAGGCTCCATCGGAGAATATGACTTTGCCCCAGTCTTTAGCAGTCCATTCACCATACTTTCTGTAGAAGATCAATCTGTCCCTGATGTTTTTTTGGGAGAGAAGTGGCTTCTTTGCTGGCCTTCTTGACAACAGGCCATCTTCCAAAAGTCTTCGCCTCACTGTGCTTGCAGATGCGCTCACACCTGCCTGCTGCCATTCCTGAGCAAGCTCTGCACTGGTGGCACTCCAATCCCGCAGCTGAATCCTCTTTAGGAGACGATCCTGGCGCTTGCTGGACTTTCTTGGACGCCCTAAAGCCTTCTTAACAAGAATTGAACCTCTTTCCTTGAAGTTCTTGATGATCCTATAAATGGTTGATTGAGGTGCAATCTTAGTAGCCACAATATCCTTGCCTGTGAAGCCATTTTTATGCAACGCAATGATGGCTGCACGCGTTTCTTTGCAGGTCACCATGGTTAACAATGGAAGAACAATGATTTCAAGCATCACCCTCCTTTTAACATGTCAAGTCTGCCATTTTAACCCAATCAGCCTGACATAATGATCTCCAGCCTTGTGCTCGTCAACATTCTCACCTGAGTTAACAAGACGATTACTGAAATGATCTCAGCAGGTCCTTTAAAGACAGCAATGAAATGCAGTGGAAAGGTTTTTTTGGGATTAAGTTAATTTTCATGGCAAAGAAGGACTATGCAATTCATCTGATCACTCTTCATAACATTCTGGAGTATATGCAAATTGCTATTCTAAAAACTTAAGCAGCAACTTTTCCAATTTCCAATATTTATCTAATTCTCTAACCTTTTGGCCACGACTGTACATGTTTGAAGAGCGCTCTGACGGGACCCGGTATTGTCACTGTACATCATGCTGGGCCCCGTCATAGCGCTCCCATTACATGTGAGCACAGTGAGCCCCCCCTGCCGAGCCCAGTCGAAGTCGCACCCTCTGCGACCGCGAACGTTACGCACCTGGTTGTCACGATACCAAAAAGTATTGCGATACTCGATACCATTTGATACCACGCGAAAAAATAAAAACACCAAAACAAAGCTGCGTGCATTTCGCATTTTATGGAACGTCCGGCCCTTAATCGAACAGTCCTATTCTATTTATGGGAGGACCAGGGGTTTATTTTTTTTAATGTTTTAATAGTTTGGACTTTTCAGACGTGGCGATATGTGATATATTTATTTATTGTTTATATATAAAATTGTGAAAGGGGTGATTTATACTTTAATATATTATTTTTTTACTTTTTATTTAATAACTATTTCCTCCTTAGGGGCCAGAACCTGGGATCTTTTAATCCCTTGTCCCATTCACCCTAATAGAGCTCTATTAGGGTGAATAGGATCTCACACTCTCCCTACTGCCCTGTGCATAGTACACACAGCAGCAGCGAGATTACCATGGAGGGCTTCAGTAGCGTCCTGGCTGCCATGGTAACCGATCGGAGCCCCAGGATTACACTGCTGGGGCTCCGATCACATTGGCCACTGCACCACCAATGGGTGAGGAGGGGAGAGGGGACCCTGTGGCCACTGTCACCAATGATTTTAATATGGGGGGGGAGGGGAAGGGTGCACTGCACCTCAAATTATTTTAATACTGGGGTGGCGGGGCTCACTGCGCCACCAATGATAATTACTGTTTATTAAAGGAGGCGGGTGCCGGCGGCAGAATCACATAGCCGGTACCCTGCCTGTGACAGGGAGCTGCAATCAGCGGCAGTTAACCCCTCAGGTGCAGCACCTGAGGGGTTAACTGCCGCTGATCGCAGCGCCCTGTCATAGACGTCGGGTGCAGGCTATGTGATTCTGCCACCACACCCGCCTCCTGTATCTGCATTAAACGTTAATTTTCATTGGTGGCGCAGTGCGCCCTCACCTCCTCCGCCACCAAAATAGTACCAATCTAACTGTCACATCATCCCGCAAAAAATGAGCTCCTACCTAAGACAATCGCCCAAAAAAATAAAAAAAACTATGGCTCACAATATGGATACACCTAAAACATAATTTTTTTTTTGTTTTAAAAAAGCTGTTATTGTGTAAAACTTACATAAATAAAAAAAAAGGGTTAAAAAACTTTCTGGGTTGAAGATAAATAGATCTAAGGGTGAGGTTTTATTTTTAAAAGGAGGAGGGCAAAGGGTGGCGGGAAGTGATCTAGGGGGTATCCCAATTGCCCGTTCTTACATAACGTACCTAGGTATTAAAGTCGAAACTACTTCTGAGTCCATATATAGACTGAATTATGATCCGCTGATAAACAAAATAGTTCAGGAGTTGCAGAGATGGAGGGATCTTCCGCTGTCGTTGTTGGGGCGGAATCATCTTAAGATGATGTCAGTCTCCAAATTACTCTACCCTATGCAGACCATCCCTGTTCTGTTAAAACATAAAGATGTCTCTAAATTAGTAAAAGCATTCAAGCATTTCTTGTGGCACGGTAAGAGGCCCAGAATTTCAATGCGTTCCCTAGCGAAGGGTATTGAACATGGAGGGATTGCGTTTCCTGACATCAGGAATTACAATCTGGCCTGCATGGCAAGGCATATATGTGACTGGATAAATGGCTCTAACTTTTATTCAGCTTTAATGTTGGAAAAGGAATTCTGTGCTCCCTGGTCTCCGGTGGCGCTGCTGCATTCAAGGTTGCAGGTGATTCCTACATGGATTAAGCAATCTTTATTGTTTAAGGACACAATAGCTACATGGAGGATTCTTAGGAAAAAGTACTGGTTGTCGTACAGAATTTCCAAGCATCTTCCATTATGGAATAATCCTGAATTCCTGCAGGGTAATAGGAATAAACTGTTTGAAGAATGGAGACGGGAAGGGATTCTGTATGTGAAGCATCTATTACATGAATCGGAGCCTAGGTGGCTATCTGGAGAGGAATTGATTACTAAGTTCTCTGTCTTCCTTTCAAACTATTCAGTGGTCTCAAGTGAAGGTGTCAGTAATAAATCAGTTGGTGTGGGTGCAGAAGGAAGTTTGCAAAAATATTTTGGATAAGATTTTAGACTTGGGAGGTGGGAAGATCTCAATTTCTACAATTTATGCTGATATGAGGAGAGAGGATGGGACTAGGGATAGGAATAATTTATTAGGTAAATGGGCGGAGCAATTAGAAGATGGGGATATTGAGCAGAAGATAATAAAAGGATGGGAGGTGGTTAGGAGACATGTAGTTAATAAGTCTTGGAGGGACACTCAGGTTAGACTTATGTATAGGGCTATTTATGGCTTTAATATTCCCCCTCATCCAGCTAAACCAGACAGGATTACAAATTGCCCTAAATGTGGACTAAGTTTCTCGGATCTATTGCATGGAATTTGGTCATGTCCCATGAGTAAAAGGTTGTGGAAGGACGTAGGGAGCTTGATCCGGGGGATCTGGGAAAGGGAGTTTCCATTGTCTGCCAAATTATATTTATTCCATTATGAGGAGGGAGAGGTAGGACAGTTACCCCGGTTGTTTCATACGATATGTATGTTAGTGAAACGTAGTCTCCTGCAGCATTGGCTTCAAGTGGACACTCCAGGGTTACAGGTTATAATAGAACAATTAAAACGTGTCTTTTTTATGGAAAGGCTGAACTCTCTTGCGACAAAGGAAAAACAGGCTAAAGGGCTATTTCAGAAATGGAAACCGTTTATTGAACATTGTATGTCAAGTGCAGAAATTCAGCTGATTATAAAACCGTTCACACTTACAGAATGGTATCTAGTGGGACAATTGAAGGGAACGCTAGGTCGTCTGTCGCTCAGGTCTGTGAACTCTTCATAACTTTACGTGGGAGTGGTGCTTTAATATATCATTATATATTGATTGTGTATTTGATCTGCACTATATCAGTGTATACTATATGCCCTTATGTTTGCTTTTAAATTTTTCTTTTGCTCTCATATTGTCAGTCTGTGTTCAGAGATGTATACTCTGAATGTTTTGTTGATGAAAAATCAAAAAAAATTTTTTTTTTTTAAAAAAGGCGTATGCCCACCAAAATAGCACCAATCTAACCGTCACCTCATCCCGCAAAAATTTAGCCCCTACCTAAGACAATCGCCCAAAAAATAAAAATAAACTATGGCTCAGAATATGGAGACACTAAAACATAATTATTTTTTTTTTAAAAAGCTGTTATTGTGTAAAACTTAAGTAAATTAAAAAAAGTATACATATTAGGTATCGCCGCGTCCGTATTGACCGTCGCTATAAAAATATCATATGGCCTGTGAACACCCTAAAAAAAAAAAAAAAAAAGAAACGGTGTAAAAAAAAAAGCTATTTTTTGTCATCTTACATCACAAAAAGTGTAATAGCAAGCGATTAAAAAGTCATATGCACCCCAAAATAGTGCCAATCAAACCGTCAACTCATCCCGCAAAAAATGAGACCCTACCTAAGATAATCGCCAAAAAACTGACTCTCAGACTATGGAGACACTAAAACATGATATTTTTTTGGTTTCAAAAATGATATTATTCTGTAAAACTTACCTAATATCTATACTTTTTATTTATGTATCGCCGCATCCGTAATAACCTGCTCTATAGAAATATCACATGACCTAACCCCTAAGGTGAACACCGTAAAAAAATAAAAATGGTGTAAAAAAAGCTATTTTTTTGTCATCTTACATCACAAAAAGTGTAATAGCAAGCAATCAAAAAGTCATATGCACCCCAAAATAGTGCCAATCGAACCGTCATCCTGCAAAAAATTAGACCCTACCTAAGATAATCACCCAAAAACTGAAAAAACTATGGCTCTCAGAATATGGAGACACTAAAACATGATATTTTTTTTGTTTCAAAAATGAAATCATTGTGTAAAACTTACATAAATAAAAATATAGTATACATATTAGTTATCGCCGCGTCCGTGACAACCTGCTCTATAAAAATACCACATGATCTAACCTGTCAGATGAATGTTGTAAATAACAAAAAAAAAAAAAAAAAAAAAAAAGCTATTTCTTGTTCCCTTGCCTCACAAAAAGTGTAATATAGAGCAACCAAAAATCATATGTACCCTAAACTAGTACCAACAATACTGCCACCCTATTCCGTAGTTTCTAAAATAGGGTCACTTTTTTGGAGTTTCTACTCTAGGGGTGCATCAGGTGGGCTTCAAATGGGACATGGTGTAAAAAAAAAAACAGTCTGGCATTCCTTTCCTTCTGCGCCCTGCCGTGTGCCCGTACAGCTGTTTATGACCACATATGGGGTGTTTCTGTAAACTACAGAATCAGGGCCATATATATTGTTTTGTTTGGCTGTTAACCCTTGCTTTGTAACTGGGAAAAAAATATTAAAATGGAAAATATGCCAAAAAAGTGAAATTTTTAAATTGTATCTCTATTTTCCATTATTTTTTGTGGAACACCTAAAGGCTTAATGACGTTTGTAAAATCAGTTTTGAATACCTTGAGGGATGTAGTTTCTAGAATGGGGTCATTTTTGGGTGCTTTCTATTATGTAAGCCTCTCAAAGTGACTTCAGACCTGAACTGGTCCTTAAAAAGTTGGTTTTTGAAAATTTCTGAGAAATTTCAAGATTTACCTAAAGGGAACCTGTCACAGGGATTTTGTGTATAGAGCTGAGGACATGGGTTGCTAGATGGCCACTAGCATATCCGCAATATCCAGTCCCCATAGCTCTGTGTGCTTTTATTGCATCAAAAAAACGATTTAATACATATGCAAATTACCCTGAGATGAGTCCTGTCCCTGACTCATCTCACATACAGGACTCATCTCAGGTTAATTTGCATATGTATTAAATCGGTTTTATTACACAATAAAAGCACACAGAGCTATCGGGACTGGGTATTGCGGATGTGCTAGCGGCCATCTAGCAACCCATGTCCTCAGCTCTATACACAAAATCCCGGCGACAGGTTCCCTTTAAACTTCTAAGCCTTGTAACGTCCCCCAAAAATAAAATGTCATTCCCAAAATGATCCTAACATGAAGTAGACATATGGGGAATGCAAAGTAATAACTATTTTGTAGGTATTACTATGTATTATAGAAGTAGAGAAATTGAAACTTGGAAATTTGCTAATTTTTCAAAAATTTTGGCAAATTTTGTATTTTTTTTATAAATAAAAATGTTTTTTTTTTTAATCCATTTTACCAGTGTCATTAAGTACAATATGTGACGAAAAAACACTCTCAGAATGGCCTGGATAAGTCAAAGCGTTTTAAAGTTATCACCACTTAAAGGTCCTTAAGGTGAAATAAGGCTGTGTCCTTAAAGGGTATTGCCATCTTGCAAATTCATCCTCACCTGCAGTCACTCTGCTGTTCACTTCCTGGTTTTCTGCTGCTAAGGCTGGGCGGGTTTAGGCAGCTAGAGTGAAGGCCGGCCACACCTCCTTATGACATCACACTGAGAACTCAGTCCCTGCGTGCTAGTTCATGTGAAGAGTATGACTCATCAGTCTGGCAGCCTGCAGTGTCTGTGAGGCCCCTACCCCTGCTGGGGGAATCAGAGAGCCATGTGAAGTGAGCTAAGTGTACAGTAACACGTGGCTGTTCTGCACAGTTTTAGGGTCCATTCACACGTCCGTGGTGTATTGCGGATCCGCAACACACCCGGCCGGCACCCCCTATAGAAATGCCTATTCTTGTCCGCAGCTGCGGACAAGAATAGGACATGTTCTATCTTTTGCGGTGCTGCGGACTGGAAGATCGGGGCCGCGCTCCGCAAATCCGCATCCATTCCGTCCCCATAGAGTATGAATGGGTCCGCACCCGTTCAGCAAAAAATCGGAACGGATGCGGACCCATTTGCGGACGTGTGAAAGGACCCTTACACACAAAATCTCTGACTGATCTCTTACAAACCCATTTTGTTTATCAAAAAATATAATTCCATATTATACATTAGCTCAAAAGCTTGTCAGCTAGTAAATGTATAATCTGTGCTTTTGTCTCCCATAAAACATGACCATCCCCCACCCACCAGCATTGATGCAGATTTGTTTCCATTAAAGCTGTACTCCAGTTGTGTATAAACATTACACTATGTATCTGTATAGCTGCATATACAGCTCACCTACATGTGTCTGTTTATCTCTTCAACCAGCACTGTGGCTGAACAGTCTCATATACAGCTCTGCTACATCTGTTTCTCTCTTCCATCATCATTGATGCTGACCCACCACATATACAGCTCTGCTACATCTGTCTATTCCCTTCCCCATTAGTTCTGTGGCTGAACAGCAGCTTATTCAGCTCTGCTACATCTGATTCTCTCTTCCACCAGCATTGATGCTGACCCTCCACAAATATACAGTTGTGTTCAAAATTATTCAACCCCCAATGCTGTAAAGGGTTTTAGGGAATTTAGTGTACATTTGTAATTGTGTTCAGAATGAAATCTTACAAGGACTTTTTAAAGAACCAAATGCAACTAAAATGACCAACTTTTTTTGTAATACAGTATTAAATGTTTTTTTTTTGTGATTTCTTCATTGACACAAATTATTCAACCCCTTAAAGACTACCACTCTTAAGAACAGAGGTTCATTCAAGTGTTTTCGATCAGGTATTGAAAACACCTGTGGATGTCAAGGAGCAGCAATCAAGCATAATAAGCACCAATTAGGCAGATTTAAAAGGACTGTGATACTCAGCTCCTTCTAGACATTTACTGGTGTGTTTACAAACATGGTGAAGTCAAGAGAATGGTCCAGGAAGACAAGAGAAGAGGTGATTTCTCTTCACAGGAAGGGCAATGGCTATAAGAAGATTGCAAAGATGTTAAACATACCAAGAGACACCATAGGAAGCATCATTCGCAAATTCAAGGCAAAGGGCACTGTGAAACGCTACCTGGTCGTGGCAGAAAGAAGATGCTGACTTCGACTGCTGTGCGCTAGCTGAAGCGCAAAGTGGAGAAAAGTCCCCGTGTGACTGCTGAGTAACTGAAAAAAGATTTGTCAGATGTGGGTACTGAAGTTTCAGCTCAGACAATAAGGCGCACACTGCGTAATGAAGGCCTCCATGCCAGAACTCCCAGGCGCACCCCCTTGCTGTCTCCAAAGAATAAGAAGAGTCGACTGCAGTATGCCAAAAGTCATGTGGACAAACCACAAAAGTTTTCAGTGGACTGATGAAACAAAATTAGATCTGTTTGGGCCCATGGATCAACGCTATATTTGGAGGAGGAAGAACAAGGCCTATGAAGAAAAGAACACCTTGCCTACTGTGAAGCATGGTGGGGGGTCAATCATGCTTTGGGGCTGTTTTGCTTCTACAGGTACAGGGAAGCTTCAGCGTGTGCAAGGTACCATCAATTCTCTTCAGTACCATGAGATATTGGATGAAAATGTGATGCAGTCCGTCACAAACCTGAGGCATGGGAGACGTTGGACCTTTCAACAGGACAATGATCCCAAGCATACCTCCAAGTCTACTAGAGCATGGTTGCAGATTAAAGGCTGGAACATTTTGAAGTGGCCATCGCAGTCACCAGACTTAAATCCGATTGAGAACCTCTGGTGGGACTTAAAGAAAGCAGTTGCAGCGCGCAAGCCTAAGAATGTGACTGAACTGGAGGCTTTTGCCCATGAAGAATGGGCGAAGATACCCGTAGATCGCTGCAAGACACTTGTGTCAAGCTATGCTTCACGTTTAAAAGCTGTTATAACTGGAAAAGGATGTTGTACTAAGTACTAAGATTGAATGTCACTTGGGGGTTGAATAAAACTGATAATGATGTGAGCACAGAAAATACATTTGTGGTTATTTCATTATAAATGTTATGTTATATTTGTCTGACTTACAAGTGCCTCTTTGATTTAATTGTAAACAAGATGACTGAAATGATCAAAATCAATGTCAAACTGGCCAAAACACTCATTTTCAGTGGGGGTTGAATAATTTTGAACACAACTGTAAATCTCTGTTACATCTGTCTATTCCCTTCCCCATTAGAACTGTGGCTGAACAGCAGCTTATTTAGCTCTGCTACATCTGATTCTCTCTTCCACCAGCATTGATTCTAAACCGCCAAATATACAGCTCTGCTACATCTGTCTATTCCCTTCCCCATTAGAAATGTGTCTGAACAGCAGCGTATTCAGCTCTGCTACATCAGTTTCTCTCTTCCATCAGCATTGATACTGAGCCGCCACATATACAGCTCTGCTACATCTGTCTTTTCCCTTCCCGATTAGAACTGTGTCTGAACAGCAGCGTATTCAGCTCTGCTACATCAGTTTCTCTCTTCCACCAGCATTGATGCTGACCCGCCACATATACAGCTCTGCTACATCAGTTTCTCTCTTCCACCAGCATTGATGCTGACCCACCACATATACAGCTCTGCTACATCTGTCTATTCCCTTCCCCACTAGAACTATGGCTGAACAGCAGCATATTCAGCCCTGCTACATCCATCTGCCCCCCATATGCTTCCATCTGCCCCCCATATGCCCCCATATGCCTCCATAAGCCCCCAATATGCCTCAAACAGCCTCCATAGTGCCTCCATCTGCCCCCATAGTGCCTCCATCTGCCCCCATAGTGCTTCCATCTGCCCCCATTGTGCCTCCATCTGCCCCCTATGTGCCTCCATCTGCCCCCTATGTGCCTCCATCTGCCCCCATTGTGCCTCTATCTGCCCCATTGTGCCTCCATCTGCCCCATTGTGCCTCCATCAGCCCCATTGTGCCTCCATCAGCCCCCATTGTGCCTCCATCAGCCCCCATTGTGCCTCCATCAGCCCAAGTGCCTCCATCAGCCCCCATTGTTCCTCTATCAGCCCCATTGTGCCTCCATCAGCCCCCATTGTGCCTCCATCAGCCCCTATTGTGCCTCCATCAGCCCCCTTTGTTCCTCCATCAGCCCCCATTGTGCCTCCATCAGCCCCCATTGTGCCTCCATCAGCCCCATTGTGCCTTCATCAGCCCCCATTGTGCCTCCATCAGCCCCCATTGTGCCTCCATCAGCCCCCATTGTGCCTCCATCAGCCCCCATTGTGCCTCCATCAACCCCCATTGTGCCTCCATCAGCCCCCACTGTGCCTCAATCTTCCCCCACTGTGCCTCCATCTGCCCCCATTGTGCCTCCATCAGCCCCCCAAGTGCCTCCAGATACTTACCTGTGCTGTGGCCACCCGACGCTTCTTCTTCTTGTAACTCACCGGTCTGTGCGGCGCATTGCTTATGCTTATAGCAATGCGCCGCACAGACCTGTGACGAGTTACAAGAAGGAGCGCCGGGCGGCCACAGCGCAGGTAAGTATATTGCTGCAGAGTAAATGACCAAAGCAGCCAGGACTTCAGTAGCGTCCTGGCTGCCATGGTAACCGATCGGAGTCCCAGCATTACACTGCTGGGACTCCGATCAGAACTGCCGCTGCCACCAATGATGGGGGGAAAGGAGGGGGAGGGCGCACTGCCCACTAATGACTTCGCTCCAAGAATTAAATTTTTAATCAATACGGCCATCCCGAAATTGAAGGGTAGGGGGGTGTGGCCGGCACAGTTATACACAGCAGCGCAGCCCTGAACTCACCTTTCACTGAGGAGATCCGGGCTGCGCTGCTGAACGCTGAAAGCCTGGGAAACATCTGCGCAAGCGCGGCCAATGGATGCGGCAGGCAAGCGGTGGTCGTATCCATGGGCAGCGACTATAAACAATGGAGTAGGAGAATGCAATATATTTAGTCAAATGTTCACTGGGGGTATATAATCAAATACAATATGATCATGAAGATTGGAATACCCCTTTAAGGAGTTAAATGGTTAAAAAATAAAAAAAAATTTATTAACCTCTTAAGGACACATGACGTACCGGTACGGCATGTTGTCCTGGTACTTAAGGACACATGACGTACCGGTATGTCATGTGTAGTTCCGATCACCGCCGCCCGGCGGGCGGTGATCGGAACCTGGTGCCTGCTCAAATCATTGAGCAGGCACCTTGGGTAGATGCGCTGGGGGGTCCTGTGACCCCTTCATGTTGTCAATTAAGACCTGCGGTTTTCTGCGTTTCCGGGTTTTTTGGGTCTCTGAGGACCCGATAACCCGGAACAGGATGGTGATCGGTGGTGTGATTTTACCCCACCAATCACCATCCTGCGATCCTGAGAGGTGACGGTGACATGACCTCTCAGGATTGCCTCTGATTGGTAGGTGGGTGGGCCGGCGGGAGATTCAAATGTTGCCAGCGCTCCTCTCCTCCTCCTTTTGTCTCCGGAGCCCGAGGAGAGAGGTGGGATGCCTGCACGTCGGTGGGATCTGAGCCAGCATCACCCCATCTGTGCCCCAGCACCCATCCTTGCCCCCCAGGACCCAATCTGTGCCCCAGCACCCCCCATCTGATAAGCAGGTAATTAGGGAAAGTACAGGGAAAGGTTGGGCTAGGCAGGGATAATAAAGGGAAAGTTACTGTGAAAAAAAGTTTTATTGCATCACCCTAAGTAGGGTGTCTGGGGTCCACAGCACAGCTGTGTGACCCTAGACCCCCCAGGGGTGCTGCTGCTTGCCCCCCTCCCCCCCCAACTTTTTTGGGGTGCAGGCACTTTTTTGGGGTGGCTGGCACTCTTAGCGTCTGGCCACTGTTAGCGCATCGCACACCCCATCGCTGATCAACTTCGGACAGTTGATCAGCGGTTTAGATTTTATTTTTTTTTACTATTTTTTTCAATTTTTTTGCCCTTTTTTTTAATTAGTCTTTTTTTTTCTGTTAGTTTTAGGGATAAGTCCGCGAATACCCGTGCCCCCACACACACGCACACCAAATAAAGATTTACACGCACGCACATACACACGCAGACACACACTCCCCTATGGCCCGCCAGATGTTCTCGGCCGAGGAGGCATACGCTCAGCTTGCCTCCGAGTCCGAGAGTCCCAGTGAGGACGAGGATGACCCCACTTTCCTGTTGTCATCCGCGTCCTCCTCATCATCTAGCGATGATGATGAGCCCCCAAGGTGGCCGTGACGCCGCCAGGCGGAGCAAGGGGACCGCCATGTTAGGGACCCTGTGGCCCACCCTAGTACGAGCAGCTCTGGGGCTCGTACTAGTTTTCCGGCCCACCAGTTAAATTCACCGGAGCCCCCTGCCGGTGAACTTGTCTGGTGTACCCCAGAGCGATTTGAGCCTGTGATTCCTGATTTTGAAGGCCAACCAGGAATCCAGATTTCCACAGTGGGCTTCACTGAAGTCATTTTTTCAGTGACCAACTGGTAAATCTAATGGTGGAGCAGACGAACCTG
The DNA here is from genome assembly GCF_905171765.1 of Bufo bufo. NCBI lineage: Eukaryota > Metazoa > Chordata > Amphibia > Anura > Bufonidae > Bufo > Bufo bufo. The sequence goes on along the minus strand of NC_053394.1, from coordinate 387,649,756 downwards.
TACGCCCAACAGTTCGTTGCTCAACACCCGGGCTCCTTTTTGGCTAGGCCCGGTGGCTGGACGCCAGTCAGTGCAGCCGAGATGAGGACATTTTGGGGCCTCGTGCTGCATATGGGCCTAGTCAAGAAACCTAGTGTCAGGCATTACTGGAGTGGGGACTTCCTCTACCAGACCCCACTTTACAGTACGGCCATGACACGCTCCCGGTTTGAGGCCATCCAGAAATGCCTGCATTATTCAGATAATGCAGCATGTCCCCCCCCCCCCCCCCCCCCCCCCGAGGTGATCCTGCCTATGACCGTCTGTATAAGATACGGCCGGTCATCGATCACTTTGGGGCCAAATTTATACAGGCCTATGTACCTGGAAGAGAGGTCGCGGTTGATGAGGCTCTCATTGCGTTCAAGGGGAGACTCATTTTCCGCCAGTATGTTCCCCCTAAAAGCTTTGTGTGTACGAGGGGCGAGATTCCCGTATTCAACCCTCAGAATGTCCCCCCACTCTGGGTGTTAGCGGGAAACTTGTGTGGGACCTTTTGCACCCACTGCTAGATAAGGGTTACCACCTTTACGTGGATAACTTTTATACTAGTATCCCCTTGTTCCAGTCCCTCGCCGCCAGATCCACATCCGCTTGTGGGACCATGCGGAAAAATCAACGCGGCCTCACTGCCCACCCCCTCCAGGTACCTATCCCCAGGGGTGAGACCCGTGCCCTTACCACTGGAAACCTGTTGCTGGTCAGATATAAGGACAAGAGGGATGTCCTTGTACTGTCCACAATTCATGGTAACAGCATCACCCCTGTCCCTGTGCGAGGTACCGTGGCAACGGTCCTCAAGCCCGATTGTATCGTCGACTACAATCGGTATATGGGAGGAGTTGATCTCTCTGACCAAGTCCTCAAGCCATATAATGCAATGCGCAAAACCCGGGCATGGTACAAAAAAGTTGCGGTCTACTTGGTGCAGGTTGCCATGTACAACTCTTTTGTGCTGTCCCGGAGCGCTGGCAACACAGGGACATTCCTTCAGTTCTATGAGGCAGTCCTCAAGGCCCTGATCTTTTCGGACCGGGAAAGAGCAGGCCAGAGTACCTCGGGAACTGGAGGCGCCCGGATTGTCCCTGGCCAACACTTTCCAGGTGTGGTCCCCCATACTGGAAAGAAGGGACAAACCCAAAAAAGGTGCAGAGTGTGTCACAGGAGGGGGATACGGAAGGACACCACTACTCAAAGTGACACATGCCCCGATCATCCGGGCCTCTGCATTATTGGTTGCTTCAGGGAGTACCACACTTCCATGGAGTAATAAATTTATATCCCAATTTAGCCACTGACATCGGATAAAAAAAACGATGGTTCTCAGACTTGAGACACCCCAAAAAATTGTAAAAACTAAAATAATTTAAAAAAAAGTATACAAGTTAGGTATCTCCGTGTCGGTAATAATCTCCTCTATAAAAATACCCCATGACCTAACCCCCCAGATTAACATGATCCAAAAAAAGAAAAAAAAAACGGTGCAAAAAAAGAATTTTACCTTACATAACAACTTATTAGGTATCGCCGCATCCGTAAGAATCTCCATTATAAAAATACCCCATGACCTAACCCCCCAGATTAACACGGTCCAAAAAAAAAAAGGTGCAAAAAAAGATTTTTTTTGTCACCTTACATAACAAAAAGTTTAATAGCAAGCGATCAAAAAGCCATATAGCCACCAAAATAGTCCCACTAAAACCATCCTCTCATCCCGCAAAAAATGAGCCCCTACATAAGATAATCGGCTAAAAAACAAACAAAAAAATTACTCTTAGACTTTAGAGATACAAAAAAAAAATGTTTTGTATCAAAAAGGATAATATAGTCTAAAACCAAAATAATTGTAAAAAAAGTTGACTTATTAGGTATCGCCGTGTCCGTAAGAATCTCCTCTATAAAAATACCCCATGACCTAACCCCCCAGATTAACACGGTCCAAAAATAAAAATAAAAACGGTGCCAAAACAGCTATTTTTGCCACTTTTCCATTTCAATCCGTTTTTTCCGTAAACAAAGCAAGGGTTAACAACCAAACAGAACGTATTATTTATTACCCTGATACTGCAGTTTACAGAAACGCCACATTTGTGGTCGTAAACTGCTGTATCACTAGAAGGCAGGGCGCAAAAGGAAAGGACCGACATGGTTTCTGGAAGGCCGATTTTGATGGCCTTTTTTTTATTGACACCATGTCCCTTTTGAAGCCCCCCTGATGCACCCCTAGAGTAAAAACTCCCTAAAAGTGACCCCATCTAAGAAACTACACTCAAGGTATTCAAAACTGATTTTACAAACTTTATTAACCATTTAGGTGTTCCTCAACAGTTAATGGCAAATGGAGATGAAATTTCAGAATTTAAATTTTTGGTAACCTTGCCTCACAAAAATGTAATATAGAGCAACCAAAAATCATATGTACCCTAAAAATAGTCCCAAGAAAACCGCCACCTTATCCCGTAGTTTCCAAAATGGGGTCACTTTTAGGGAGTTTCTACTCCAGGGGTGCATTAGGGGGGTTGAAACAGGACACGGTGTAAATAAACCGGTCCATAAAAATCAGCCCTCCAAAAACCACACGGCGCTCCTTTCCCTCTACGCCCCGCCGTGTGGCCGTACAGTAGTGTATGACCACATATGGGGTGTTTCTGTAAACGGCAGAGTCAGGGCAATAAAGATACAGTATGGTTTGGCTGTTAACCCTTGTTTGTTAGTGGAAAAAATGGGTTAAAATTAAAAATTTGACAAAAAAAAGAAATTCTCAAATTTCATCCCCATTTGCCAATAACTCTTGTGCAACACCTAAAGGGTTAATGACGTTTGTAAAATCAGTTTTGAATACCTTGAGGGGTGTAGTTTCTTAGATGGGGTCACTTTTATGGAGTTTCTACTCTAGGGGTGCATCAGGGGGGCTTCAAATGAGACATGGTGTAAATAATCCAGTCCAGCAAAATCTGCCTTCCAAAAACCATATGGCGCACCTTTCCCTCTACGCCCTACTGTGTGGCCGTACAGTAGTGTATGACCACATATGGGGTGTTTCTGTAAACGGCAGAGTCAGGGCAATAAAGATACAGTCTTGTTTGGCTGTTAACCCTTGCTTTGTTAGTGGAAAAAATGGGTTAAAATGGAAAATTTGCCCAAAAATTTAAATTCAGAAATTTTATCTCCATTTGCCATTAACTCTTATGGAACACCTAAAAGGTTAACGAAGTTTGTAAAAATCAGTTTTGAATACCTTGAGGGGTGTAGTTTCTAGAATGGGGTCATCTTTGGGTGGTTTCTATTATGTAAGCCTCGCAAAGTGACTTCAGACCTGAACTGGTCCCTAAAAATTGGGTTTTTGAAAATTTCAGAAAAATTTCAGAATTTGCTTCTAAACTTCTAAGCCTTGTAACATCCCCAAAAAATAAAATATCATTCTCAAAATGATCCAAACATAAAGTAGACATATGGGGAATGTAAAGTAATAACTATTTTTGGAGGAATTACTATGTATTATAGAAGTAGAGAAATTGAAACTTGGAAATTTGCAATTTTTTAAAATTTTTGGCTAAATTTGGTATTTTTTTATAAAAAGAAAAAAAATATTTGGGCTTCATTTTACCAGTGTCATGAAGTACAATATTTGACGAAAAAACAATCTCAGAATGGCTTGGATAAGTCAAAGCGTTTTAAAGTTATCACCACTTAAAGTGACACTGGTCAGATTTGCAAAAAATGGCCTGGTCCTTAAGGTGAAATAAGGCTGTGTCCCAAAGGGGTTAAATATAAAAAATTCCATAGAAACAAATGACACTTTTTTTCATTGAAAATACACTTTTCAATAAAAAAATTGCAAAAAATAAATAAATCTCCCCCATATGTTTGGTACTGCCGCGTCAGCAACGGCCCAGACTATATACATATCACATAAATTATCTCCTACGGTGAACGCCATTAAAAAAAAAGACTGAATTGCTCATTTATTCTTAGTTGCTACCGAAAAATCTTAATTACAAGCGATTTACTCCAAAATTATACCAATGAAAAATACAAGTCGTCCCGCAAAAATCAAGCCCCCACACAACTCCATAGAAAGAAAAATAAAAAAGTTATGGGTTTGGGAAGCGGCAATGCAAAAACATTTTCTTCTTTAAAAAAAAAGGGGGATTTTATTGCAAAAAAGTAGTAAAGTGTAAAAAAAACTATATGTATTTGGTATCACTGTAATCGTAGTGACCCAGAGAATAATGATATGTTATTTATACTGAAAAATTGACGCCGTAAAATTTATAACATAAAAACGCAGTGATAGTATTGCTGTTTTTCCCATCTCCCTCCCAGAAAGAGCTAATAAAAGTTAATCAGAAAGTTATGTGTACAACAAAATATCGCCATCAAAAACTACAACTTGTCCCACAAAAGACATGACCTCATAAAGCTATATAGACGGAAAATTAAAAAAGTTATAGCTCTTGGAACGCGACGATGAAAAAAGGAAAAAAAGAAAAGTTTGGTCAACAAGGCCCAAAACAGGCTGGTCACTTAAAAACAACAAGAGTTCAGTTCTAACGCATAGCGCGTTTAGTGGACCGGCCGTCCCCTCCTTCAGGTGCAAAAAAAGCCTGGACCAGAGGGCGTTATATAGAAGACATATCCAGGAGATCTCAGAGACATGGACGGGAGCAGAGGGCGTTCTATAGAAGACATATCCAGGAGATCTCAGAGATGTGGACTGGAGGAGGGGGCGTTATATAGAAGACATATCCAGGAGATCTCAGAGGCGTGGACTGGAGCAGGGGGCGTTATATCAGAAGACATATGAAGGAGATCTCAGAAACGTGGACTGGAGCAGGGGGCGTTATATAGAAGATATATCCAGGAGATATCAGAGACGTGGACTGGAGGAGGGGGCGTTATATAGAAGACATATCCAGGAGATCTGAGAGACGTGGACTGGAGGAGGGGGCGTTATATAGAAGACATATCCAGGAGATCTCAGAAACGGTGACTGGAGCAGGGGGCGTTATATAGAAGATATATTCAGAAGATTTCAGAGACGTGGACTAGAGCAAAGGGCGTTCTATAGAAGACATCTCCAGGAGATCTCAGAGACGTGGACTGGAGGAGGGGGCGTTATATAGAAGACTTATCATCATCCATCTATCGATATATCAGGTTTACTCTACTCGCACCCAGAGCTGCGTTCACACGTCCTACACTACTACAGGTTCTTTCCAAGTCTGCTGTCACATCAAGTTAATATTCCGTTCACATCCAAAGCTGCGTCCGCATGTCTGCTTTTACATCTTGTCCTATACTCCATTCCCATACTCAGAGCTGCGCCCATACCATGTTTTTAGGTACCACTCACATCCAAAGCCCCATTTGTTGTTACATCATGTGTAGTACTCTGCTTCACAGAGTTCACTGCTACGTCATGGTTTTACTCAAAAAATCTCACCGGGGCAGTCTGCACCCACCGCTCTGGTACCACTCTCCCGACAAACATAACTGCATTCTTTTCAGGCTTACGTTCCTTTCCTCGGTGGTCTGTTACATTCCATAGGCCTACTTTTCAGTTCACTTCAGGGAGAATTATTATATTTTTTTTTGGGGTCTCCTTTAATCCTGGTTCATATTCACTCAGACTGGTCTCCTTTAAAAAAAAAAACAAACACGCTTTCACTACTGCAGTCCGAGTCGTCCGCCGCTTGTACACCGCCTGTACGCGTCTCCAGGACGGGTAAGCCCCTTCCCTCAGTCCTTCCCCTCCACAGGGCTCCTCCGATCAGCGCTCATGTGTTTACCTGCTTCCGGTCGCGGGGTCGGCGTGCGTTCCAGCGTGGATTGCATGTTGAGAACCACTGCCGGACTTGTGTGTTTTGAATTACAGGTGGTGTCCTGGTTAGTACTGTCATTGCTGCCCAAACTTACCGGTGCTCGCTCCTTCCGGTTCCTACAGTGGCATTTTGCAGATCAGGTTCACACACACTGACATAGCTCTTGATAGTGGCTTGCAGCTAAACCAGCTCCTCTATTCCTTGTTGTGGTTGCTAGGAGCTGGTCATACAGTGCAAAATCCTCACGTTGGAGCGCATGCTGGGCTGTGTTTTACATGAATACGACTCACCTGGGTTGAAAATAGACAGCTTCAGCCTAGACACTATGCACAGTCACTGCACGCTGACCATTTGCCTGCCGTCATCTGTACTGATATGTAGTGGTAGCAGGGCCGTTCTGTATGTGTATGTTCATTTATTCATAGGCTATGTTTTTTCCTGTTTCCCACTGGATCACCCAGGCTCGTACCTACCTCTGTCTCCTGGATCGCCCAGGCTCGTACCTACCTCTGTTTCCTGGATCGCCCAGGCTCGTACCTACCTCTGTCTCCTGGATTGCCCAGGCTCATACCTACCTCTGTCTCCTGGAATGCCCAGGCTCATACCTACCTCTGTCTCCTGGATCGCCCAGGCTCATACCTACCTCTGTCTCCTGGATCGCCCAGGCTCATACCTACCTCTGTCTCCTAAATCGCCCAGGCTCATACCTACCTCTGTCTCCTGGATCGCCCAGGCTCATACCTACCTCTGTCTCCTGGATCGCCCAGGCTCATACCTACCTCTGTCTACTGGATCGCCAGGCTCATACCTACCTCTGTCTCCTGGATCGCCCAGGCCGTCATCTCCTCAGTTATTCCTCCTTCTGACTCGACTAGGTTTTGTTCTCCAGGGAACGGGTACATTCGGTTTATTTTTTATGTATCATTACCCCGGGTCCGTCCAGGCCCTGTTCTTCCTTCTCTGCCTGGTACGTTCAGGTCTGGTCTCCCTGCATGTCTACTATTCCGGGTTTTTTCCAGGGTGTCCCGCTGTCGGCGGATCCGTCCAGGCTTAGCCTCCTATCCATTACGATACTTCCCCATGATCCGCACAGGCCCACCTACTCTTTCACACTCGTCTCACCCATGCCTGTCCTTTCCTGGTTTACTTTTTCCTGGCACTGCCAGGTCGGTCCTTCACCGGGCTACGTGGTGCGGTATTTCTGGGTCACCCCCCTTTTTCCCATGTGATGCCAGAAGCAGATCCAGCGGGGTCCCCTCTCCCAGCCTTCAATTCCCGGGTGATGGATTAGAGTCCCTCCTTTCTCACGCCAGGAACCTGGTACAACATTCCCTCTCCTCCAACACGGCCAGGAATTATCAAGCCGGCTATAAAATATATAAAGAATTCTCGGCCCCATGGCTTCGGGGGCCCGACAACGGCTTCGGCCCCATGGCTTCGGGGGCCCGACGACTGCTTCGGCCCCATGGCTTCGGGGGCCCGATGACTGTTTTCAGTCCTGCTGGTCTTATTGCCTGGTTGGTTGTCCATCTGTGCATCTGGGCTGATTTGGCCCGTATGTATCACATACATATCTGCTTCCCTAATTTCCTAATAATCCATGTTGATCGCTCACTTTATGTTTTGATCGCAAACTGGTCCGGTTCGCCCTACAGCATCATTGTCATGTCTTACGCAGATATTTCGTCTTGCTTTAATTGTTCATGCTTTCGTTCAGGTCCTGCCAGAGGAGGAACAAGTAGGGTAATTCCCTCTAGCATTTCAGTCTCTGATCGTAGTCGATCATATCTTGTCAACCAGGTCCCCGCGCAAAGTCTTTGCCTTTTTACCACGACCAGGAATTCATTGCATTCCCTCACTCATGGGAGGGCATAGACAGAATCTTGTACAGTACAGACCAAAAGTTTGGACACACCTTCTCATTCAAAGAGTTTTCTTTATTTTCATGACTATGAAGGCATCAAAACTATGAATTAACACATGTGGAATTATATACATAACAAACAAGTGTCAAACAACTGAAAATATGTCATATTCTAGGTTCTTCAAAGTACCTACCTTTTGCTTTAATTACTGCTTTGCACACTCTTGGCATTCTCTTGATGAGTTTCAAGAGGTAGTCCCATGAAATGGTCTTCCAACAGTCTTGAAGGAGTTCCCAGAGATGTTTAGCACTTATTGGCCCTTTTGCCTTCACTCTGCGGTCCAGCTCACCCCAAACCATCTCGATTGGGTTCAGGTCCAGTGACTGTGGAGGCCAGGTCATCAGGCGCAGCACCCCATCACTCTCCTTCATGGTCAAATAGCCCTTACTTTCAAAGTTTTCCCAATTTTTCGGCTGACTGACTGACCTTAATTTCTTAAAGTAATGATGGCCACTCGTTTTTCTTTACTTAGCTGCTTTTTTCTTGCCATAATACAAATTCTAACAGTCTATTCAATAGGACTATCAGCTGTGTATCCACCTGACTTCTCCTCAACGCAACTGATGGTCCCAACCCCATTTATAAGGCAAGAAATCCCACTTATTAAACCTGACAGGGCACACCTGTGAAGTGAAAACCATTTCAGGGGACTACCTCTTGAAGCTCATCAAGAGAATGCCAAGAGTGTGCAAAGCAGTAATCAAAGCAAAAGGTGGCTACTTTGAAGAACCTAGAATATGACATATTTTCAGTTGTTTCACACTTGTTTGTTATGTATATAATTCCACATGTGTTAATTCATAGTTTTGATGCCTTCAGTTTGAATCTACAATTTTCATAGTCATGAAAATAAAGAAAACTCTTTGAATGAGAAGGTGTGTCCAAACTTTTGGTCTGTACTGTATATTATGGCTATGTAGCTTCTCTCCGCACTAACCTCAGACTTCCTACAACCACGTTGAATCGGGTTTTGGACAAAGTTCAGCATTTCCTCATGGTAGAAGATCCAAATAGTAGGTCGGTCTTCTCGTCTCAAGCGTTAAAACAATTCTCGGGGGCACACAGTAGAACAACGTGCGGACCACGGCTAGCAGATAGCTGTTGTCTGGGGAACTATTCAAGGATTCTCTTCCTATCTACATAGTTCTTTTTGGCCCTCATTCCTGCATAGTCTAGGCAGTTAGGTTTCGGTCCCACGATCTCCTGAGGCTAGGGCATTGCCAGTACTCCGTAGAACCAAAACTTTACAAGGTTCATTTGGTTTTCATGATCCATTTCACAACGTATTCCCGGTCCTCCATTCTGCTTTGGGGCAGTATCCGCAATATTGAGCATCATGTCTCTGGCCGTGTCATCCACAAGATGGGTTGCAGGTCTCCTTCTGGCCTTGCCTCATACACTCCGAATTTTTCGCTCTAGTGTCACGACTGTGACTGATCCAGACAGGTCTGGGAGGAGAAGGTCGCAGCGACTTGCTACTCGCGATAGCTTGTGAGTTTGCTCCGTGGTTCAGGGTATGTCATCTGGGTTTTGCCTTGTGAACCTTTTTGTCCTGACTGGGAGTTTGTAGGCATCCTTCTCAGGTGAGTCCTGTCTGCCACTCCCAGCTACTATATTAGTTTCAGTTTCACTCTCAGTCATTGCCAGATATAGTCCTTACTTCCAGTGCTACTCTGACCTTGGAAGGAGATCGTTTGATGGTGTTGCTGTGGAGCTCTTGTCCGGCGTGGACTGTCGTGTTTCGGATCGCCTTCTCTGCTCGTGACTGGATAAGTCTATCTCTGCTGTTGTTTGTTTGTTGTTGTCTTCCCCTGTTGTTTTCCTAGACGTGAGTGATGGTGACTAGCGCTCCCATCGGCCTTTCCCCAGTCCAGTGTTAGGGCGACTGAGGGTTTAGGCATCCAGCTCGCCGCACGGGTTCACACCCTGTCTAGGGTATCAGGGCAGACAGGTGCCAGCTTAGGGTTACTCAGGGGTGGCCATTCTATTTACCATCCGTAGATAAGGGTCCCCCTTCCCCTCCGTCTGGTGCGACATGACTGCTGCTGGGATAGCGGTCGTGACAGTATATCTGGCCTTTTAAAAAAATATATAAAAAAAAGTGACATTTCATTTATTTATTTTTTTCCTTTTTTGCTTGCTGTTTTGCTTTGTATTTTGTCTGTTCCACTATGGATCCGGTTTCGGTTTTGGCGAAACAATTACAGGGGTTATCCCTTGAAGTGGCAGGATTAAAAGCAACAGTGCTGCAGCAGCAATCCTTGGGTTCCACCGTTGCTACGGGAAACCAAGGTACTCCTGAGCCAAAAGTGGCTTTACCTGATAGGTTCTCAGGAGGGAGAGACCAATTTGTAACCTTCAGAGAAGCTTGCAAGTTGTTCTTCAGGTTACGCCCTAGATCCTCCGGCGGTGAGGAACAACGGGTGGGCATTGTAATTTATTTCCTGCAAGGAGATCCGCAGGCTTGGGCTTTCTCCCTACCATCAGACTCTCCGGCCTTACTATCAGTGGAGGAGTTTTTTGAAGCCCTGGGTCTCGTATATGATGATCCGGACAGGGTCTCACTGGCTGAGTCTAAGCTATGTAGACTTCGGCAAGAGAACCGGTCTGCTGAACTATATTGTTCCGAATTCCGTAGGTGGGCTACTGATACGTTATGGAACGACTCGGCCCTTAGGAGTCAGTTCTGCCAGGGTTTGTCTGAAAAATTAAAAGATGCGCTGGCGGTATACGAGGTCCCTGGGTCTCTTGAGGCTGCTATGTCTCTGTCCATAAGAATCGACAGACGACTCAGGGAGAGACTATTAAATTTTACGGAGGCCTCTATAGGGCAGGGATCGGTCTGTTATGGTCCAGTCGAACCAATGCAAATAGGGGGCACCACTAGACGGGTGAATCCTCCTAAATTCCGCCGTAGGTCAGAGGTTTGTTTTCGTTGTGGGGGGAGGGGTCATTTTGTAAAGGTTTGTCCCTCAGAACCCAAGAGACCACAAACAAAGGAGCCGCCGGAAAACTAGAGTCCCCAGATTGTGCGGAGGAGAACAGTCTGGGCGTATTAGTTTCCTCCATACGCATGTCTCAGTTTTTGTTGTCCGCTACCGTTGAGGCGGGCAATAAAACTGAGATCTGTTCCGTCTTTTTGGACAGTGGGGCGGGGGTCAACTTGGTGGATTCACGGTTTGCTCAGGCTCTGGGTTTTACTCCGGAACCGGTATGCAGAACTATTCCTGTTTTTGCCATCGACGCCTCCCCTCTTACTCAGAGAGAGTTAACTCAGATCATCCATAATATCCATCTGCAGGTAGGGGACCTCCATAAAGAGCATATCTCTTGTTATGTCCTGGACGGTCTTCCGGCTCCTATAGTATTGGGGCTTCCCTGGCTGGTGACTCACAATACAGTGGTGGATTGGCAGGCCGGGGAGATTGTGGAGTGGAGTGGAGTGAACGTTGTAAGGACAACTGCTTGAGTAGTAGGTGCTCTACACTCTCTGTAACATCTTTACCTGCCTTTCTGTCAGATTTTATGGATGTGTTCTCTGAAAAGGGTTGTCAGGGGTTACCACCTCATCGTCCATATGATTGCCCGATTAATCTATTACCTGGGGCAAAACTACCTAAAACCCGGTTATACAATCTTTCCGGCCCGGAGAGGAAGGCTATGAAAGATTATATTTCGGAGAGTTTGGCTAAGGGACACATCAGACCCTCTTCTTCACCTGTGGCTGCAGGGTTCTTTTTCGTTAAAAAGAAAGATGGGGGCCTACGTCCTTGCCTGGATTTCCGGGAATTAAACCGGATAACTATCCGAGATCCCTATCCTCTTCCTCTCATTCCCGACCTCTTTAATCAGGTTGCTGGTGCTAAATGGTTCTCCAAAATGGATCTCAGAGGAGCCTATAACCTGGTTCGCATCAAAGAGGGGTATGAGTGGAAGATGGCTTTTAATACTCCGGAAGGGCATTATGAAAATCTGGTCATGCCATTTGGTCTTACTAATGCGCCTGCGGTATTCCAACATTTTGTCAACGATATTTTTAGTCACCTTATCGGGAGATTTGTTGTGATATATCTTGATGACATCCTGGTCTATTCCCCGGATCTGGATACACATAAGATCCATGTGAGACAAGTGCTGCAGATATTAAGGGCCAACAAATTGTTTGCTAAGTTAGAAAAATGTGTGTTCGCCGTAAAAGAACTGCCATTTCTGGGGTATGTGTTGTCAGATTCAGGTTTCCGCATGGATCCAGAGAAGGTCTGGGCGATTATAGACTGGGATCTGCCTGAGAACCTGAAGGCATTGCAACGCTTCCTGGGGTTTGCCAATTTTTATAGAAAGTTTATAAAGAACTATTCCTTGGTGGTCAAACCACTGACGGACATGACCCGAAAGGGATCCGATTTTTCCAAATGGTCACATGCAGCCAAAACTGCCTTTGCGTCTCTGAAGGAGAGGTTCACCTCGGCCCCTATTCTCGTACAGCCAGATGTCTCGCTTCCTTTTATTGTAGAGGTTGACGCATCAGAGGTGGGGGTGGGAGCGGTACTATCTCAGGGCCCGTCCCCTGGTGAATGGCGTCCGTGTGCTTTCTTTTAGAAGAAATTGTCTACTGCAGAGAGGAACTATGATATTGGCAACAGGGAACTTTTGGCTATTAAGTTGGCCTTTGAGGAGTGGCGTCATTTTTTGGAGGGGGCGGTTCATCCCATCACGGTGATTACTGATCACAAAAACTTATTATATCTGGAGTCTGCTAAACGTCTCACCCCTAGACAGGCTCGGTGGTCGTTATTTTTTACTAGGTTTAATTTTGTAATAACCTATCGCCCAGGGGCAAAAAATACTAAGGCGGATGCATTGTCTCGAAGTTTTCCTGGAGGGGGTGATGTTGAGGTACCAGAGCCCATTTTGCAAAAGGGGGTTGTGGTCTCTGCATTACACTCAGGTTTGGAGGGGAGGGTGTTGGAAGCTCAGGGGGACGCCCCGGCCTCCTGCCCCTCGGGTAAACTGTTTGTGCCAGAAAATTTACGACTGGAGATACTAAAAGAACACCATAACTCCACACTGGCAGGACACCCAGGTAGTAGGGCAACCTCTGAGTTAGTGTCTCGTCGGTTCTGGTGGCCTAAATGGCGCCAGGAGGTGTTGAATTTTGTGTCTGCATGTGCTACCTGTGCTCGTTCTAAGGTAGATCATACTCGTCCGGCAGGGCGTCTTTTACCTCTGGCCATCCCCAACAGGCCTTGGACGCACCTGTCAATGGATTTCATTACGGATCTACCAGTATCAGCGGGGAAGACTGTTATTCTGGTAGTTGTTGACAGATTCAGTAAAATGGTGCACTTTATTGCTCTTGCCGCATTGCCTAATGCTAACACACTGGCTCAGGTTTTTATTGACCACTTCGTGAAGCTTCACGGGGTCCCTTCCGATATTGTTTCGGATCGTGGTACCCAATTCGTTTCTAAATTTTGGAAAGCTTTTTGTTCTCGTTTAGGGGTTCATCTGTCGTTTTCTTCATCTTTCCATCCACAGTCCAACGGTCAGACTGAACGTACCAATCAAAACCTAGAGACATATTTGAGATGCTTTGTTTCCGAAAATCAGGAGAAATGGTCATCTTATTTACCGTTAGCTGAGTTTGCCATTAATAATCGTCGTCAAGAATCCACCGATAAGTCACCATTTTTTGGTGCGTATGGTTTCCATCCTCAGTTTTGTACGTTTAGTGAGGGGGGGCCGTCTGGGATTCCCGAGGAGGAACGATTTGCATCTTCACTTTCTTCAGTGTGGCAGAGTGTGCAAGAAAGTTTGAAGAGAATTGGTGGTAGATACAAACGTGCGGCTGATAGGAAGCGCTCTGAAGGTCCGGACCTTGGGGTGAATGACTTGGTGTGGTTGTCTACCAGAAATATCAAGTTGAAGGTTCCCTCGTGGAAATTGGGTCCGAGATTTATTGGTCCTTATAGGGTAATTAAGATCATTAACCCGGTGGCTTTTCGTCTGGAGCTACCTCAGACTCTAAGGATCCATAATGTCTTCCACAGATCTCTGCTTAAGAGATATGTAGAACCTCCTGAACCATTGCCACTACCGCCTCCACCGGTGTTTGTTGATGGCAGTCTTGAGTTTCAGGTAGAAAAGATTGTTGATTCACGATATGTTCGCCGCTCTCTTCAGTACCTGGTGCACTGGAAAGGTTATGGTTCCGAAGAGAGAATGTGGGTTCCAGCATCAGAGATAAAAGCGGACAGACTCATTCGGGCTTTTCATAGCTCCCATCCGGAGAGGCCTGGTCTTGAGGGTCCAGGGGCCCCTCGTAGAAAGGGGGGTACTGTCACGACTGTGACTGATCCAGACAGGTCTGGGAGGAGAAGGTCGCAGCGACTTGCTACTCGCGATAGCTTGTGAGTTTGCTCCGTGGTTCAGGGTATGTCATCTGGCTTTTGCCTTGTGAACCTTTTTGTCCTGACTGGGAGTTTGTAGGCATCCTTCTCAGGTGAGTCCTGTCTGCCACTCCCAGCTACTATATTAGTTTCAGTTTCACTTGCAGTCATTGCCAGATATAGTCCTTACTTCCAGTGCTACTCTGACCTTGGAAGGAGATCGTTTGATGGTGTTGCTGTGGAGCTCTTGTCCGGCGTGGACTGTCGTGTTTGGGATCGCCTTCTCTGCTCGTGACTGGATAAGTCTATCTCTGCTGTTGTTTGTTTGTTGTTGTCTTCCCCTGTTGTTTTCCTAGACGTGAGTGATGGTGACTAGCGCTCCCATCGGCCTTTCCCCAGTCCAGTGTTAGGGGGACTGAGGGTTTAGGCATCCAGCTCGCCGCACGGGTTCACACCCCGTCTAGGGTATCAGGGCAGACAGGTGCCAGCTTAGGGTTACTCAGGGGTGGCCATTCTATTTCCCATCCGTAGATAAGGGTCCCCCTTCCCCTCCGTCTGGTGCGACATGACTGCTGCTGGGATAGCGGTCGTGACATCTAGATCCCTGACGCCTTGCAGTTGGCTTGGGGATTAGTTTGCACATGCCATTCGAGTTCTTTTTCTACCCTACTTGGCTTGGTTTTTGCCCACTTATAGGCCTACCCACGATCATGGCTTAGGGCACACAACAAGCCATTTAGTCAGGTTAGCTAAGACACGCCTAGCTGGGTTAGGTTGTTCCCATTGTTTCTCTCCCTAGGATTCTTCGGATATTCCTTGGCCGTAGCCATGACCACAAGTTGGTAAGGCTGAATAGTCAGCCTGCATTTGTGGGAGGGGCGGAGGCGCTTCAAATACGAGCCACAGCCTCACTCACATGCATGGGTTCTCAGGTGCCCCACCCTCCCTCCCTTATCTTCTCATTTCCACAGGGTATGCCCACTTATAGGCCTACCCATGATCATGGCTTAGGGCACACAACAAGCCATTTAGTCAGGTTAGCTAAGACACGCCTAGCTGGGTTAGGTTGTTCCCATTGTTTCTCTCCCTACGGTTCTTCGGATATCTCTTGGCCGTAGCCATGACCACAAACAAGTGTCACATGATCTGTCATTACATATACACACCAGAGCCTGCAACACCTAAGCAAGAGGCATCACTAACCAAACACTGCCATGAAGACCAAGGAACTCTCCAAACAAGTCAGGGACAATGTTGTTGAGAAGTACAAGTCAGGGTTAGGTTATAAAAAAATATCCAAATCTTTGATGATCCCCAGGAGCACCATCAAATCTATCATAACCAAATGGAGAGAACATGGCACAACAGCAAACCTGCCAAGAGATGGCCTCCCACCAAAACTCACGGAGCGGGAAAGGAGGGCATTAATCAGAGAGGCAGCACAGAGACCTGAGGTAACCCTGTAGGAGCTGCAGAGTTCCACAGCAGAGACTGGAGTATCTGTACATAGGAAGACAATAAGCCGTACGCTCCATAGAGTTGGGCTTTATGGCAGAGTGGCCAGAAGAAAGACATTACTTTCAGCTAAAAACAAAAAGGCATGTGGGAGACTCCCAAAATGTATGGAGGAAGCTGCTCTGGTCTGATGAGACCATCAAAGAAAACACTATGTCTGGCGCAAACCCAACACATCACATCACCCAAAGAACACCATCCCCGCAGTGAGACCTGGTGGTGGCAGCATCATGCTGGGGGGACTGGGAAACTGGTCAGAGTGGAGGGAAAGATGGATGGTGCTAAATACAGGGATATTCTTGAGCAGAACCTGCACCACTCTGCGCGTGATTTGAGGCTAGGATGGAGGTTCACCTTCCAGCAGGACAATGACCCCAAACACACTGCTAAGGCAACACTGGACTGGTTTAAGGGGAAACATGTAAATGTGTTGGAATGGCCTAGTCAAAGCCCAGATCTCCATCCAATAGAAAATCTGTGGTCAGACTTAAAGATTGCTGTTCACAAGCGCAAACATCCAACGTGAAGGAGCTGGAGCAGTTTTGCAAGGAGGAATGGGAAAAAATCCCAGTGGTAAGATGTGGCAAGCTCATAGAGACTTATCCAAAGCGACTTGGGGTTGTGATTGCCGCAAAAGGTGGCTCTACAAAGTACTGACTTTAGGGGGGTGAATAGTTATGCACATTGACTTTTTCTGTTATTTAGTCCTATATGTTGTTTGCTTCACAATACAAAAAAAACAAACCTCTTCAAAGTGGTGGGCATGTTCTGTATATTACATGATTCAAATCCTCAAACAATCCATGTTAATTCCAGGTTGTGAGGCACCAAAATGCGAAAAAAGTAAGGGAGGTGAATACTTTTGCAAGGCACTGTAATACTCTCCACTTATTTATGTGGAGCATGCGCATGCACTCAGGAAGGAAACCCTGTCCCCGGCGACAAGAGGACACGCAGGAAGCAGGGAGGCGAGTGGGACATCAATCAGTAATCTCGTGTTCACCACGCCAGCACAGGGGAGGAGGAGCCAAGCAGAGTGAAGCGCATGCGCACGTGAGGAGGAGTATTAATGCTCCATATTGGAGAAGGCCAGAATGACCCAGGGAAACAGGGAGAGATTCAGGAATTCCTTGGATTTCTTCATTCAATCCCTCCGGTGTCAGAGTCCGCATCCTGACCCTCCAGAAGTCTTCTCCATCGATCAGCCGTGCAGACCCATCTCTACACCACGTAGGTATCAAACCGCCATCTTTATTATGTGTGATGGTGAAATGACGGACAAACTGCGGTTAGATTTCCCTGCATTAACCCCTTCAGAAAAAATGTGGAAAAATTCACCGTTTTCAAAATGGTAATTTATCTGCTTTTCCGTCAGATAGTGATACCTCGTAAACTAGTTATTACTTTACATCCCCATATGTCTACTTTATGTTCCTCCTTCTGTAAATGTAATTAAATTTTTTTAGGACAGGCTTAGAAGTTTAGAAACAATTCTTTAAATTTTTAGGCAAATTTCCCAAACTACTTTTTTAAAGGGGTTCTCGGGGCTTTTAATATTGATGACCTATCTTCAAGATAGGTCAGCAGTATCGGATTGGCGGGGATTCGACATCTGGCACCCCCACAGTGTCACCGCCACTTCTGTGAGAATGTCTGATAGACGTCCTATTCTACCTCTTGCATGATGTTCTTTGTTTTGGTTTCACTTTGTCATCTCATTTACTTCTCCCAAGTGTCACCTATTTTGACTAATCCTCTTTCCTTTATATTCCCTCCCATACTGCCTCACTTTGCGGTTTATACTACTTCCTGGATTGAAGTGTTCACTGCTGGAGACTTCTGTGGCTGCTTGTTCAGATAAGTCCTTTCATGTATTGTGTTTCCTTGCTGGCTTGATTCTAGGTGACCCTGACTCCCTCCGTATTAAGTGCAGGGAGCCGGTGGTCGTGTCCCCTCACTATTATAGGGTTTTCAGGTGTCACACAGGTGTCACAATCACGTTTATACAATCTCTCCCAACCTGAGTCGCTATGCGTACATATATCTCTGAGAGCCTGAGAAAGGGACACATCCGACCCTCGAAGTCACCTGTTGCCGCTGTTTTTTTTTTTTGTTAAGAAAAAAGATGGTTCTTTAAGACCTTGTCTGGATTTCAGGGAGCTGAACTGTATCACAATTCGTGACCCATATCCGCTTCCTCTGATCCCGGACCTGTTTAACCTGATTGTTGGGGCTAAAGTTTTTTCTAAGTTGGATTTAAGAGGGGCATAAAACCTAGTCAGGGTCAGGGAGGGGGACGAATGGAAGACGGCCTTCAATACCCCTGAGGGTCATTTAGAGAATTTGGTTATGCCCTTTGGTTTGATGAATGCTCCGGCCGTCTTCCAACATTTTGTGAACAGCATTTTTTAGCATTTAATGGGGAAATTTGTACTGGTGTATCTAGATGACATTTTGATTTTTTCTCCTGATTTCAAAACTCATAGGGACCACCTACGTCAGGTCTAGCTCATTCTGCGGGAGAATAAATTGTACGCTAAACTGGAAAAATGTGTGTTTGCAGTTCCGGAGATTCAATTTCTTGGTTTTCTTCTGTCCGCTTCTGGTTTTCGCATGGACCCTGAGAAGGTCCTCGCTGTGCTTGATTGGGAGCTTCCTGAGAATCAGAAGGCGCTGATGTGGTTTTTGGGTTTTGCCAATTATTACAGAAAGTTCATTTTGAATTATTCCTCTGTTGTTAAGCCACTCACTGATATGACTAAAAAGGGGGTAGATTTTTCCTCCTGGTCGGTAGATGCGCTTAAGGCCTTTTCTAGTATCAAAGAGTTTTGCTTCCGCTCCCATTTTGGTACAACCTGATGTCTCTCTACCTTTTATTGTTGAGGTGGACGCTTCTGAGGTGGGTGTGGGTGCGGTCTTATCTCAGGGTCCCTCTCCTGCCAAATGGCGACCGTGTGCCTTTTTCTCAAGGAAACTCTCCTCCACAGAGAGAAATTACGATGTGGGAGATAGGGAGTTGTTGGCCATCAAATTAGCTTTTGAGGAATGGCGCCATTGGCTAGAGGGAGCCAGACACCCTATTACCGTGTTTACCGACCATAAGAATCTGGCCTACTTGGAATCAGCCAAGCGTCTGAACCCGAGACAGGCCAGATGGTCTTTATTCTTTTCTAGGTTTAATTTTGTTGTCACGTTCCGCCCTGGGGTTAAAAATGTGAAGGCGGATGCCCTGTCACGTTGTTTTCCGGGAGGGGGGAACTTTGAAGACCCGGGTCCCATTTTGGCTGAAGGGGTGGTCGTCTCTGCTCTTTATCCTGATTTGGAGGCAGAAGTTCAGGCAGCCCAGGCAGAGGCTCCTGTTCTTTGTCCTCCTGGGAGGTTGTTTGTGCTTCTCGCTTTACGACACAAGGTTTTTAAGGAGCACCACGATACTGTCCTTGCTGGTCACCCGGGGAGTAGAGCCACAGTAGATCTCATTGCTCGGAGATTCTGGTGGCCGGCTCTTCGTAAGATGGTTGAGGGTTTTGTGGCAGCCTGCGAGACCTGCGCTCGTGCCAAGATCCCTCATTCACGGCCATCAGGTTCTCTCCTCCCGTTACCCATTCCTTCCCATCCTTGGACGCATCTGTCCATGGACTTCATTACGGACCTACCTAGTTCCTCGGGGAAGACTGCGATTCTGGTGGTAGTCTACCGTTTTAGCAAAATGGCGCATTTTATTCCCTTTCCTGGGTTACCCAATGCTAAGACGTTTGCACAAGCATTTGTTGATCACATTGTTAAATTGCATGGCATTCCTTCAGACATTGTTTCTGATAGGGGCACGCAATTTGTTTCCAGATTCTGGAAGGCCTTCTGTTCTCGCTTGGGGATTCAGTTCTCATTTTCTTCTGCTTTTCACCCGCAGTCGAATGGTCAGACCGAACGCGTCAATCAGAATCTGGAGACATATCTGCGCTGTTTTGTGGCGGAGAATCAGGAGAATTGGTATTCTTTTTTGTCCCTTGCTGAGTTTTCTTTAAATAACCGTCGCCAGGAGTCCTCTGATAAGTCACCATTTTTTGGTGCGTATGGGTTTCATCCGCAGTTTGGACATTCTCTGGAGAGGGGTCTTCTGGTTTACCTGATGAGGAGAAATTTTCATCGTCTTTGTCATTTATTTGGCAAAAGATTCAGGGTAATCTGAAGAAAATGAGTGAGAGATATAAGCGTGTGGCGGATAAGAGACGTGTGCCTGGTCCGGACCTGAATGTGGGTGATCTGGGGTGGTTGTCTACAAAGAATATCAAACTGAAGGTTCCCTCCTGGAAGTTGGGTCCTAAGTTTATTGGGCCTTACAAGATCTTGTCCGTCATCAATCCTGTTGCCTTCCGTCTTGATCTTCCTCAGACTTGGAAGATCCATAATGTTTTTCATAGGTCCCTAGTAAAACCCACTGTACCCTCCTCTTTGCCTCCTCCTCCGATTTTTGTTGATGGTAATCTTGAATTCCAGGTCTCTAGGATTGTGGATTCTCGCATTATCCGCGGTTCTCTCCAATACCTTGTTCATTGGGAGGGTTATGGTCCTGAGGAGAGGATGTGGGTCCCAGTGGCGGACATTAAGGCCACTCGTCTCATCAAGGCTTTCCATAGGTCTCATCCTGAGAAAGTGGGTTCTGAGTGTCTGGAGTCCACCCATAGAGGGAGGGGTACTGTCACCGCCACTTCTGTGAGAAGGTCTGACAGACGTCCTTTTCTACCTCTTGCATGATGTTCTTTGTTTTGGTTTCACTTTGTCATCTCATTTCCTTCTCCCAGGTGTCACCTATTTAGACTAATCCTCTTTCCTTTATATTCCCTCCCATACTGCCTCACTTTGCGGTTTATACTACTTCCTGGATTGAAGTGTTCACTGCTGGAGACTTCTGTTGCTGCTTGTTCAGATAAGTCCTTTCATGTATTGTGTTTCCTTGCTGGCTTGATTCTAGGTGACCCTGACTCCCTCCGTATTAAGTGCAGGGAGCCGGTGGTCATGTCCCCTTACTATTATAGGGTTTTCAGGTGTCACACAGTCTAGGTACGTGGGCATGCAATCGTCTACCTCTGAGACCCTTGTATGTGCTTAGCAGTCAGGGTGAGCTCTTAGGGTTTTATATGGGTCACCTTTATGCTCCTTAGTTTGGGACCAGGCCAGTCGGATGTTTATTCATAACTTCCAGCTATCTGCAACATCATCCGTGACAAAAGGCCACAGGTATAAGAAGCACCTAGTAACCACACCCAATCAGGGGGTTAACCCTTACAGCACCAGACAGGGGAAGGCTACAACTTAAAGGGGAAGTGCACACACCAGCCACCACGTTGCCACCGGCAACAGCATGCATTGCAACCATGTCACAGCGCACTCAGGCAAAGCCAAGACACTGCCACCACATGCCATAAAATTAACACGTTGCCACCGGCAACCGCAAGCATTGCACAAGTGTCACGGCGCACACAGCAAAGGCCGTGACAAGGGGACTCTCCATCACTTCCAGTTTCAGGTTCTGCCGTTTGGCCTCTGCTCAGCCCCAAGGGTCTTTATGAAAATCATGGCGGAAGTTGCAAATTTTTTTCATCTGGCAGAAATCCTGTTCATCCCATGCTTGGACGACTTTCTAATTGCAGCCCCATCAAAAAATCTTCAGTATCAGCTTCAGAAAATATTGGTCACCCTTGCAGACCTGGGCTGGATTATAAACCAACAAAAATCCTGCCTTCTCCCCTCACAAAAGAGAATTTTTTTAGTAGTATTGCTGAATTCTCAGGTGATGAGCTCCTTCCTTCCGGATCAGAAGCGACAAAATCTAGTCTCCAACATCAGGAAATTCCAGTGGCAAAAAGTATCCTCATTCAGGGAGATAATGACTATTCTGGGACTCATGACCTCGACAATTCCATCAGTAAAATGGGCCCAGTCCCACTCAAGAATTCTCCAAGCCTTTCTGTTAAAAAAAATGGGACAAAAACCAATCTTCCCTAAACAAGAAGATAAAAATTCCATCACAGGTAAAAATCTTGCTGTCCTGGTGGACAAACCAGACAAATCTCTCCAGGGGGGTAGAAAGGCGACAAACAGACCAGATAGTCATTACAACCGATGCCAGAAAACAGGGCTGGGGAGCACATATGGAAATGGCCGTAAAGCAGGGCTTATGGAAGACAGAGCTTCAACAAGCTTCCTCCAATATGCGGGAACTAAGTGCGGTCTGGGAAGCTCTAAAAGCCTTCGCTCCCTCAATTCATCGGAGGAATGTAAAAGTTCTCTCAGACAACTCCTCTACAGTGGCCTACCTGAACAAGCAGGGAGGAACGAGAAGTCGCTCACTATCCTTAGTGGCAGAGAAGATCCTTGGTTGGGCCGAGAAAAACCTGTTGTCCCTATCGGCAGCCCACGTAAAAGGGAAAGAAAATCTTGTAGCAGACTTCCTGAGCAGGGATCAATTAAAAGAGTGAGAGTGGAGTCTACATCCACAAGTGCCAGATGGGGCACTCCAAAAGTCGATTTATTCGCCTCGAGGAAAAACAGACAAGTGTCAAATGTCTACTCCCTATCCACTCTAGACCAACCCGTGAAAGTGGACGCCTTATCAACATCTTGGCCTCAGGGACTTCTCTATGCCTTCCCGCCATTCCCTCTAATACCAAAAGGTCATAACCAAAATCATAGAGGAGAAAGTTCAAATAATTTTGATAACTCCTTTCTGGCCCAGGAGGGCATGGTTCCCAGTACTAAAGTGCCTAGCCAAGATTTTTGGATCCTCCCACTCCTTCCAGATCTTCTACTCCAGGGTCCAGTAGTTCATCCCAGGGTCTCCCAACTCCGCTTAATTGCTTGGAAGCTGAAAGGAGCATCCTGAGAAATACAGGGTTTTTTAATGCAGTAATCACTACTCTGTTACAGAGCAGAAAGCCAGTTACATCTAAAATCTACCTAAGATCCTGGGAATCTTTCCTACGGTTTGTAGATGTACATGGGATCCTTCTATGGCTCCAGATATTACCCGAATTCTGGACTTCCTACAAGCTGGACTCAACAAAGGTTTATCTGTAAGTACCTTAAAGGTCCAGGTAGCGGCTCTAAGCGCTTTTTTGGGCACCAAATTGACAGTTCTAAATGTTGTCAAAAGATTTCTTAAGGGAGCTAGAAGGATTCGCCCCAAACTTAGATCTTCGGTCCCTCCTTGGCAAATCTGACCAGTGTCACTTTATGTGGTGACAACTTTAAAACACTTTGACTTATCCAGGCCATTCTGAGATTGTTTTTTCATCACATATTGTACTTCATGACACTTCAATACACTGTGTGTATTACTCATACAGCTTCCTGCCTGTGAGATCCAGGGGGCTGGATCTCACAGGCTCGTCACCGGAAGGCAGCGCAGATGCCTCAAAAAGGCATCGCACTGCCGTCCATGCCATCGGGTCTCCCCTACAGCCCCTCGGGGACCCGATGGCATCGCCAATTGCCGCCGCCGCATAAAGGTAAAAGCGGCAAACCGCAGGTCTGAACTGATCGCCGACACGGGGGGGTCACGGGACCCCCCCCCGCGCATTTAGCCGAGGTGCCTGCTCAATGATTTGAGCAGGCACCGGGTTCCGATCACCGCCCGCCGAGCGGCGGTGATCGGAAATACACATGACGTACCGGTACGTCGTGTGTCCTTAGGTACCGGGACAACATGCCGTAACGGTACGTCATGTGTCCGGAACAGGTTAAGGATGCTGAAACTTAATACAGTATTCTTGTTGGCCATTACTACAGCAAGGAGAGTGGAGGAAATCCAGGCATTTTCAATCTTACCTCCCTACCTTACAGTATTAGAGGACAGAATTATATTAAAACATGCTCCGGAATTCCTCCCTAAGGTAGTAACCACATTCCACTGTCAACAAGAAATTACTCTTCCCTCCTTTTGTTCTCAGGCAGGATCAGAAAAAGAGAGATTCCATAACCTGGACGTCTGGAGGTGCGTACTTCAGTATCTTGAAGCCACAAAAGATCTAAGAAAATCTAATCGTTAGTGCAGTATCTGGGACTTCATCGAGGGAAGGCGGCTAGCAAAGCTTCCATTTCCAGATGGATTAAGGCTTGCATCGTTCTAGCTTATGAGACTGAAGGTGTTACTCCTCCGCCTATGCTGAAGGCTCGCTCCACTAGAGCATTGGCAGCTTCTTGGGCTGAAGGTGCCTCAGCCTCTCTGGAAGAAATCTGTCGGGCTGCTACCTGGTCTAGCCCTTGTACCTTTTTCAGACATTATAAGCTTGACATCTCTTCCAACAAAGACTTCTCCTTTGGCTGCAAGGTCTTATCTGCTGTTGTCCCACCCTGATATGTTTCCTCCTGTTATTCCTCCAGGTGGTGCTGTTGTGGAGGCGTGGGGAAAAGATGAAAATTACTCTTACAGGTAATTGGATTTTCCTTTAGCCTCCACAACGGCACGAGGAATTCCCACCCAAAAAAATGTGTATATATATATATATATATATATATATATATATATATATACACAGTACAGACCAAAAGTTTGGACACACCTTCTCATTCAAAGAGTTTTCTTTATTTTCATGACTATGAAAATTGTAGATTCACCCTGAAGGCATCAAAACTATGAATTAACACATGTGGAATTATATACATAACAAACAAGTGTCAAACAACTGAAAATATGTCATATTCTAGGTTCTTCAAAGTGGCCACCTTTTGCTTTGATTACTGCTTTGCACACTCTTGGCATTCTCTTGATGAGCTTCAAGAGGTAGTCCACTGAAATGGTTTTCACTTCACAGGTGTGGCCTGTCAGGTTTAATAAGTGGTATTTCTTGCCTTATAAATGGGGTTGGGACCATCAGTTGCGTTGACGAGAAGTCAGGTGGATACACAGCTGATAGTCCTACTGAATAGACTGTTAGAATTTGTATTATGGCAAGAAAATAGCAGCTAAGTAAAGAAAAACGAGTGGCCATCATTACTTTAAGAAATGAAGGTCAGTCAGTCAGCCGAAAAATTGGGAAAACTTTGAAAGTAAGGGCTATTTGACCATGAAGGAGAGTGATGGGGTGCTGCACCAGATGACCTGGCCTTCACAGTCACAGGACATGAACCCAATCGAGATCGTTTGGGGTGAGCTGGACCGCAGAGTGAAGGCAAAAGGGCCAACAAGTGCTAAGCATCTCTGGGAACTCCTTCAAGACTGTTGGAAGACCATTTCAGGGGACTACCTCTTGAATCTCATCAAGAGAATGCCAAGAGTGTGCAAAGCAGTAATCAAAGCAAAAGGTGGCCACTTTGAAGAACCTAGAATATGACATATTTTCTGTTGTTTCACACTTGTTTGTTATGTATATAATTCCACATGTGTTAATTCATAGTTTTGATGCCTTCATAGTCATGAAAATAAAGAAAACTCTTTGAACGAGAAGGTGTGCCCAAACTTTTGGTCTGTACTGTATATATAAATTATAGGAGATCCCCCTGCGCTACCGTTGTCTAAAATCGTCGACCTACCTAAAAGGGAGGTCTGCTGCTCGGTCATCTGTTAAGGTGCTGTTGTCCCCCTTAATTGGAAAATTTTATGTTACACATGTATATCACCCATGGGTGATAAAAGAGACCGGCGCTGAATGACGAACTAGAGAGTTGCTCCCAATAGAGCTTGAATACTATATTAAATCTCCCTCTTATATTCTGGTAGGGTCTGTAAAAAAAAGGGGTGTGCTAAGATCAGCCTGTTAGTATCCTATTATGTAATTAAATGTGTATAACTGGTGGGTAAAATATTATTATAAGTGCTGCAATGTATATGAAAAATCAAAGCATACACTGATATTATTTAGTCCGGTCCATTACCTTCTTTGAGTCTCCTTCAGATTTGCTGTACTCTTCTTCTGCTCGTACGTAATCCTTTCTATGTAGGTGCTTGTGTGATAAAAGAGACCGGCGCTGAATGACGAACTAGAGAGTTGCTCCCAATAGAGCTTGAATACTATATTAAATCTCCCTCTTATATTCTGGTAGGGTCTGTAAAAAAAAGGGGTGTGCTAAGATCAGCCTGTTAGTATCCTATTATGTAATTAAATGTGTATAACTGGTGGGTAAAATATTATTATAAGTGCTGCAATGTATATGAAAAATCAAAGCATACACTGATATTATTTAGTCCGGTCCATTACCTTCTTTGAGTCTCCTTCAGATTTGCTGTACTCTTCTTCTGCTCGTACGTAATCCTTTCTATGTAGGTGCTTGTTGAAAAAAGCGTCCTCCTTGTTCACCTCCTAACACCAGCGCTGCTCCGGCCGGAAGCACGCGCAGTGAAGGGGTACCTGTGATACCGTTACCCGGAAATACTGAAGCCTCCATGGGTCAAAAAGCATCCGACGCGTTTCAGAGCCTGCCGGGCTCCTTCGTCAGGGATAGTGCGCTGATGATGTCTCGGAGGTTAAGTAGGTTCTATGGTTTCCATGGCAACGTATGTACAGTCCCTGACAAAAGTCTTGTCGCTTGTGTACAAATTGACCTGAAGTGCCACAAAAATATATTTCTAATCAAGATTTTGTTACAAGAAATGGGTCATTTTAATCCCAACAGCTTTTGTAATAATGTTTCACTGCAAAACGAAACTGACAAAAAGTATTCTAATATTCACAGCTTGGTAAAGCCCATTGAGTCAATTTTTGCCAAGACATAAGTGTTGTCGCCTTGTCATATGAGCTTCACCTGTGACTAATAATGGATCAATTAGGTCTTAGGTGTGTATAAAAAGAACCCCAGTACACTAGACCTTCACATCAACTGCAACTAGACCTCTGCAAACATGCCTAAGATTCACCCGGAGACTAAAGTGTTGATTATCAAGAGGCTGAAGACCAGATCCGCTGCTAATGTTGCAGACACCTTCAATGTGTCTCAGCATCAAGTTCAGAGGATAAAAAAAAGATTTGAAGAGACTGGAGACGTTTTGGACAAGGCCAGGTCAGGCCGACCCCGCAAGACCGTTTGTTGGCTCGAAAATCCAAGGCCAGCCCATTTTCCACTGCAGCAGAGCTCCACGAGACCTGGTCACCTGAAGTCCCTGTGTCAACCAGAACAGTTTGTCGAATTCTGTCTCGAAATGGCCTCCATGGTCGAATCAGTGCCCATAAGCCAGCACTAAACAAAAGACAATTGAAAAACCGTGTGGCATTTGCCAAGGGCCACAGCCTGCTAAAAGGATGGACGCTGGAAAAGTGGCAGAAGGTGGATTTTTCAGATGAATCTTCTGTTGAATTACACCACAGTCGCCGCAAATATTGCAGGAGACCTACTGGAACCCGCATGGAGCCGAGATTTACCCAGAAAACAGTGTAGTTTGGTGGAGGCAAGATCATGGTCTGGGGTTACATCCAGTATGGGGGTGTGCGAGGGATCTGCAGGGTGGAAGGCAACATCAATAGTCTAAAATACCAAGTAATCTTAGCTACCTCTTATATTCCCAACCATAAAAAAGGCCAAATTCTGCAGCAGGATGGTGCTCCATCGCATATTTCCATCTCCACATCAAAGTTCCTTAAGGCGAAGAAGATCAAGATGCTCCAGGATTGGCCAGCCCAGTCACCAGACATGAACATCATTGAGCATATGTGGTGTAGGATGAAAGAGGAAGCATGGAAGACGAAACCAAAGAATATTGATGAACTCTGGGAGGCATGCAAGACTGTTTTCTTTGCTATTCCTGATGACTTCATCAATAAATTGTATGAATCCTTGCCAAACCGCATGGATGCTGTCCTTCAAGCTCATGGAAGTCATTGAATTTGGATCTCACAGCACCACTACTTAATTTGCTGACATATTTTTGGATTTGCATTAAAGTTGTTCAATTTCTGTATAGGCGACAAAACTTTTGTCTTGCCAAAATTTTACCTTTCTGTCTTGATTAAATTATATATATTTTTTCAGTGAAACTAATTTATTTCAGCGCATTAAACATCATTTGGGAGGGCTTTAGCTTTTCATATGAGCTATTTCTAACACCAATTGATTAATTAAAAGTCAGGTTAATAGCAGGAGTTTCTACAAAATAGAGAAGCGACAAGACTTTTGTCAGGGACTGTATACACATTCTTCAAGTAACAGTAGTCCCGGTATATAGATAATCAAGTTTCAAGGGAGCATTGTGGACACAATTGCTACTGGAATGCAGATAATTCTATCTCTTTGTTTAACCCATTAGGGGCCAAGCTGTTGAATCTAAAAATCCACTTGCTTTTTGTTCGAGACATATAAAATCACCTCCTCACCTTGATAAAATCACCTCCTCTCTTATCAGGTTTAACTCTTTCAATACCCCCAAAAACTGATCCTAGGAGTCTCCCCTGGTGGAATTCAGCATAATGACGTGATAAGGGGTGATTTTCAGATTTTTTTATGGATATTGTTAATATGTTCCCTGATTCTTGTTTTTAACTCTTTTAACCTTTTTGTCCGTCCCACGTATATTTGGTTACAGGGGCACTTGATGTAGTAGATAACCCCTTTAGTGCTACACCAAAAAATATATTCTTTAATTGCGTATTTAACCTGTGGGGTATCTATTTCTAAGGGCTCTTTCACACTTGCGTTGTTGGGTTCCGGCATAGAGTTCCGTCGTCGGGGCTCTATGCCGGAAGAATCCTGATCAGGATTATCCCAATGCATTCTGAATAGAGAGAAATCCGTTCAGGATGCATCAGGATGCCTTCAGTTCCGGAACGGAACGTTTTTTGGCCGGAGAAAATACCGCAGCATGCTGCGCTTTTTGCTCCGGCCAAAAATCCTGAACACTTGCCGCAAGGCCGGATCTGGAATTAATGCCCATTGAAAGGCATTAATCCGGCCTTAAGCTAAACGTCGTTTCGGTGCATTACCGGATCCGACGTTTAGCTTTTTCTGAATGGTTACCATGGCTTCCAGGACGCTAAAGTCCTGTTTGCCATGGTAAAGTGTAGTGGGGAGCGGGGGAGCAGGGCGCCCCACGTGCATGGATGACGTGTCGCATGGATCACGTCATCCATGCGCATGGGGCGCTCTGACGTCATTCTGGAGCGCCCCGGGAGCCGCACGGACTGTAAGTATACTGCTCCCCCGCTCCCCACTACTACTATGGCAGCCAGGACTTTAATAGCGTCCTGGGTGCCATAGTAACACTGAACGCATTTTGAAGACGGATCCGTCTTCAAATGCTTTCAGTTCACTTGCATTGTTACAGATCCGGCGGGCACCTCCGGCAAATGGAGTGCACGACGGATCCGGACAACGCAAGTGTGAAAGAGGCCTAATATGGGCTTAAGTTGGTGCCTTAAGGTTTTACAGTTTTGGCATAGTCTGCAGGGATAAAAGCCTTTTTTAATGCATGGTTTATTGCCTGATATATTTGATTTAATGGAGGGAGCCACCAAATTAGCCAGATTGGGGGCTTTTCTGAAGGTAAATGTGGGGTTAGCCGAGATCTTGTCCCCAATTATTTTATCATATTTTAAGATGTCCAAATCTCGTTTTATAATTCTTTTGAAGGTGCCCACCCCTGCACTATACTTTGTGATAATGGGGACCTTGATGGTATTATGCTCTTCAGTCCCGGATTGATCAATAGGCCGGGTCTATGACTATGGTCTATGTCCTTCACTTCTTTAGTGATTGGGATCAGCTGTTCGACTTTGTATCCTTTCTCTATGAATTTTTTGTTTAACAGTTCTGCCTCATTTTGGTAATCCGTGCCATTAGTACAGTTCCTATGTGCTCTTATATATTGACTGTAGGGGATATTGTTGAGCCATATGGGTAGGTGGGCAACTCTCAAGTGGAATAAAACCATTTGTGTCCGTAGGTTTATGGAAGGTTTTAGTGTGTATGTTACTGTTTTTTATGAAAATTGTTAAATCGAGAAAATTAATCTGTTGTTTGTTGTAAGTTGAGGTGAAATGTAGATAAAACTCATTTTTATTTAAATTAGTTAAAAAAATTAGGAGGTGAACAAGGAGGACGCTTTTTTCAACAAGCACCTACATAGAAAGGATTACGTACGAGCAGGAGAAGAGTACAGCAAATCTGAAGGAGACTCAAAGAAGGTAACGGACCGGACTAAATAATATCAGTGTATGCTTTGATTTTTTCATATTGTAAGCATTCAAGGGGTGAGGTTATTGATGGTAAGTATGTGTCACTGAGGCTGCTGCTCTCAGTGATGTAAATCCCGGAGGTAAATGGCAACCAGTGATGTTAGATCGCTGAGTTTGTGGTAGCTGGAATTTAGGTCCGGGATTTAGGAGTGACTGAAGAGTTTGGGTGGGAAGGTCATTCCCATACTCCATCTCCTGTGTTACCACCTCACCCAGCTGGAAGCTAATTTAAAAGACACAATGTCAGTGTGTGGTTGGT
This sequence comes from Bufo bufo, assembly GCF_905171765.1. Taxonomy (NCBI): domain Eukaryota; kingdom Metazoa; phylum Chordata; class Amphibia; order Anura; family Bufonidae; genus Bufo; species Bufo bufo. The sequence continues at coordinate 387,619,648 of NC_053394.1, read as the reverse complement.
GTTGGTCTGCAGAGGACTTGGGAGTATTCCTCTCCACAGTGTTCCAGAGAAGGGAAAAGACAAGATTCAGCACAAAGGTGACTCCTGTTTAAAAATTGAACTGTTATATGACACATGAGGGCTGAAGATAAGTGCTTTATGTGACTGAACTTTGATGGGCTGAAGCCAAGCCATCCTGTTGGAACAATTTGTGTTGTGTTTTTTTCCAATAAAACCCTTATGTTGCATCCAATCCTGCAGACTCCCTACCATTTGTACAGCTAACCTCCACAATATACATTGCAGCACTTATAATAATATTTTACCCACCAGTTATACACATTTAATTACATAATAGGATACTAACAGGCTTTAGCACACTGTCAATGTAGGATTGGCACACTCAAAACATGCGGAGCCCCACGGAGTTTGAACAATTTATTGTGACTACGTTTGATAAAATATGATAAAATACAATAAAATACATAAAATTAAATTAAACAATGGTTGTAGTTTTATAACGTTCAGATCGACTTGTTGCAGATAAAGTGCCCTGAGTATTTTCAATGATAGATGGGTCTGCAATGACACGCAATGAAATCTGTGTATGTTCAATTGCAGATCCTAACAGCAGGGTGTTATCATGCAAATAAATCACACTCTATGTCACTGCATACATATACAGGTTGTAAATGTTCAAAGAACCTGTTTAAATTTCGGGAGGTTGCCGAAAACAATCTCTCGAAAAAGAATCCTTTCAGAAAGATTTTTCGCATCAAGCTCCGGTTATATTTGTATACGAAAAAAACGCTAGAAGACTCCACATGCAAAAAAACGCATACAATGGTTTTCTATACAGGCACTATATTCCTATCTCTGTGTGCCTATAGTTACTGCAATCCATGCGTTCCCAAATTGTTGTAAACTCAATTTTTCATAAGAGTTTTTTGCATACATCTATATTCGTATTTTTTCAAGGATTGTCGAAAATTCTGTTCAGGAGGATCCTCAGAGAAGTTATTCCACACAAAGTCCCGATTGCATTCACATACAGTCGTGCTCTATATGGACACTATGTTGTTATTTTGTGATAAGATTTAAGTTTGTACCGATAACCCACGCTTCTGGGCTTACCTGTCCTTTTTATTCAGCTAGTTTTTCTGGGTGGTTATCACTTCAGACTTTAGGCCGGCGTCCCGGTCTTTGCTGTGTCGGCGGCTTAGTATTCCCCAGTGATGACTTTCAGCTGGTTGCAGGCAGGTTGATATAGAGCGTCTTGTTTAAATCCTCGGTATCCTTTGGTTTTTAACAGTGCACTGTTCTTTCGGGGTTCAAATCCTTCAGGGCTGAAACTCTCGCCATACGCGTTTCGGGGATACTTTCCCCTTCCTCAGTGGCATCACCCTGAGGGGTAGGGAGGGGGGAATCACATGCCCTTAGCTTTATTGAGAAGACAAATACAAACGGGGGGAGAGGGGGAAGGAGAGGGGTTTAGTCCTCTTCTTCTTCGTCGACGTCCGAGATGTTGTAGTCCTGCAGCATACTATGGATAAGTCTGCGGCAGTCCAGGACGGACTTGTTCTCCCTCCTGAGAATGAGCCGGTTCCTAGCAAACCAAATAGCGTCCTTAAAACAGTTCATAAGGCGCCAGGCCTCCTGGATGGCTCCAAGAGTATGAATCCCAGGAAATAATCCGTACAGCACCGAAGTGCATTGCAGGCTGTTCCTGGGCACAGAGTCTTTGAGTTCATGTTCTAGGCGTCCAACAGGCGCTGTGCAAAGTGGCACTCCCAAAACAGGTGGTAAGATGTTTCCTCCACGAAAGGGCACCTGGGGCAGTACCAGGTTTTGCACAGATTGCGGGCATGCATGAATGACCGTATTGGCAGTCCGCCCTGAATGGCCATCCATGACAAGTCCTTATGCCCGTTGGTCAACCTGCCTGACGACACATTAGTCCAAACTGTCTCTACGGTGTCCGCATGGATCACTGGAATTGACTCGACCACATCCTTTGCTCTGATAAGTTTGTAGATAGTTTTTGGCTTCCACAAGTCGGGCTTGAGGCCCTCCAGTTGGTGTTCCCTCACAAACCTGACGACGTCCCCGTAGAACCAGGGAGCGTGCCAGTTGTAAGGGATGGAGCTGTCCCACTTGTCCCAGCCCAGACCCCTCCAGAGGGGCAGGAGGAAAAAGCGAGACATAGCCTTGCCCGCAGAGCCGTTAGCAGTTCTCAGAGTCCGGCGAACGCTGTCACAAACAAAGGCGATCCGCAATAAGGTGGGCAGGTCCGGTATGCCCTTTCCGCCCTTGTGGGGTTCTTTGTACATGATGGCTCGCTTCACTCTGTCCATGTTAGATCCCCAGATGAAGCGGAACACTGTCCTGGTGATGGCCCTGGAAACGGTGGCAAGAGGGGGCCATGCCTGTGCGGTGTATTGAAGCACAGGCAAAACTTCATTTCGCAGGACGAGTGCTTTGCCTTCAATTGTGAGGTGTCTAAGGCTCCACAGTCCGATTCTTTGGTTGACTTTGGCCAAGCGTTCTTCCCAAGACTTGAGGGCTGCGCCTTCCTTCCCGAACCAGACTCCCAGAATTTTGATGAAGCCCGATTTGATGGTAAATGGGAAGGAGGCAGAAGAGGCCAGTTGCCAGTCCCTGAAGAGCATGGCTTCTGACTTGCCGCAGTTGACTTTGGCCCCTGAAGCTTGTCCGAACTCCTCGCAGGTCTGGACGAGTGCAGTCACCGAACGCCAGTCAGCGCAGAAGACGGTCACGTCGTCCATGTACAGCGAGCACTTGACCTCGTAGTGTCCAGGTCCTGGTGCGGTGATCCCTCTGATCTCTCCATTCTGCCGGACAGACTCCGCGAAGGATTCTATAACACAAACAAAAAGGAGAGGTGAAAGAGGGCAGCCTAGTCTGTCCCCGGAGCGGACCGAAAAGGGGTCAGTCTTCCAGCCGTTAACCAACACCGTGCTGCAAATGTCAAAATACATCAGGTCAACAAATGAACAGAACCTCCTGCCTAGACCCAGCCTGCGCAAAGCCCTGCCCATGAACGCATGAGACACTCGGTCAAAGGCCTTCTCCTGGTCCAGGCTGACCAGGGCCGCATGTACACGGCGGTCTTTGATGTATTGTACCGTGTCCCTCATGAGAGCGAGGCTGTCTGCGATCCTGCAGCCGGGAATGCCGCAGGTCTGATCCGGGTGGATGATTCTGCCGATGATGACCTTCAGCCGGTTGGCTAGCACCTTGGCAAGGATCTTGTAGTCCACGTTCAGGAGAGAGATGGGACGCCAGTTTTTCAGGTCACATCTCTCCCCCTTCCGCTTATACAGGATCGTGATCATTCCTTCCCTCAACGATGGGGGCATCCTACCCTCCACCACCATCTCCTCATAGAGTTCCAGCAGGTCCGGACAGATCAGGTCCCCCAGCGCTACATAGAGCTCCGCTGGGAGGCAGTCACTGCCCGGGGTCCTGTACTGTATATTGTAAGGGATTGCCTCTTATTCAGGGGTCATTCTCACAGATACGACTTTAGGACACCAGGTTTCAGGTCCAAACAGTGCATTTATTTTACATTCCAACCAATATAGGTCATCATGAAGTCGCAGCTTCATCTAACACATGTGACATCCACATAAAATAACAAACACTTGCCCGGCTAGGCTCTAACTAACACAGAGTTTCCTGACTCACCTAGGTCACAGTTCACACCTTGTGAACTCGTGCGGCTTTGTTAGCCAATGTCCCACAGCCTCCTGGCTGTACAGAGCACAGTATGCCCACTGTCTCTAGTTCACCGTTACTTGTGGGGGATTGGGGCTCAGTAGTCCCCCCCAACTCCAGGCTATCTCCCAGCCTCGTGGTCCCTCAGCCTTGCCCAGCTGAGACCATACAGACAGAGCCTCACCAGGACTCTGCTTCACCAAACACTCCAGAGTGAGACACACCCAAGATCCAGTAGCAGGATTAAATAGGATCCCTGGACATGAGCATGTCTCAAATCCCGGAATGGAACCTGGGGAAACCCCTCAATGTTCACATTGCCACAATATATATATATATATATATATATATGGGAAATTATAATTATGTGCTGGATTTACACAGATATGCAGTCTTGTTTATTAGTTCTCTTGTTAAAAGCCTTTTTTTCTCTGAAGCAAGTCAACCTTGTTCTTGTTTGTTTATGTGGAACCGTACTAAATGTCTGGCATCTACTTCTGAGTCCTAGGTTATTAACTGGAGAGGTAAGAGGGAGAGGGCCTTTTATTGGCTGATCTCACAGTTGTTTCCTGTCCCTGGGAAGGCGGGATATCCTCCAGGTGGTGCCGTTGTGGAGGCTAAAGGAAAATCCAATTACTGGTAAGAGTAATTTTCATCTTTCTCTTCTCTTCTACAAACAGAAAGTTAAACAGATGCAAATCCAATTATTCAAGACAAAATAGTAAAAAATGCATATAACAGAATAACAAAATCAATACAATGCCATGTAGACTTAATACATAAGGGACATCCTATCTTATATGCAAATAATCATTAAAAATGCTTATTACCTTATTTAGCCCTATAAGATGCACCGGCCCATAAGACGCACCTAGGTTTTAGAGGGTGAAAATAGGAAAAAAATATTTTTAACAAAAGGTGTTAATAATGGGCTACATGGGGTTAAAGCATGAGGTACATGAACAGTCACTTGCTATTAATGAATTTTGACTTCCATCATTTTATGTGCCTAACATTAATAATAAGTGGCCTGTATTCTGTTACTCACATTAACCCCATTTTGCCCATTATTTAAAAAGGTACGGTACTTTGGAGGTCACTCACTATTAATGTGAGGCACATGGGGTCCACTCCAAAAGCATGTGCCCCGCCTGACATTAAAAATAAGTGAACCCCATTCATGTTTAATACATGGCAGTGGCAAGATTGGGGTCAATGAGTCACATTAACCCCAATTTTGCTGGCTGCCTGGTACATATGTTTTTGCCTGCCCTTATTTTCAGGCAGGCTAATCACTTTTGTACTGGGGGGATAGCTGCTAAGTGCACACTGGGGCCCGGGCTGATGCTGAGGAGGACAGGACAGTCAGGAGGGAAGGCTGCTGCTGCTGTTTGTCACGCTCACAAGGTCAGACAGCACAGCAGGTTATTCCCTTCCCAGTCCTTCCTCCTCATTCAATTATCGTCACATTCATTGGTGGCAGTGGCGCGGGCAGCTTCAGAGCCCACAGTTTTCATTTGGGCAGTGGAGGCTGCATCATAGGAGGGAGGGACTCCGTCCCTCCTTCTCTGCTGTGTCGCCGGAATGAACATGATACGCGCCAAGCGGCGCACCGCCCACATGCTGCAGATAAGCAGGAACGCGGTCAGCCAGGCTGTCCCATTATCTATGCCACATGGAAGCGTCAGGCTCTTCCCTCTTCCTCAGTAGGTATTGTATATGCCAGGATTGATGTCTGATGCAGTACAGCCTGTGATGTATCAGCAACATGCAAAGCGCCAGCCATTCAACCGCCTCCTCCCTGTATTCGTCCTATAAGACACACTATCATTTTCACCCCACTTTTGGGGGGGGGGGGGAAAGTGCGTCTTATAGGGCAAAAAATACGGTATTATAAAAAAATATAATAAAATATTTACAAAATTGAATTATATTTTTTCATTGGACAACCTTGAAGATCTGACACTTTGAGACAATGTAAAGTAGTCAGTGTACGGCTTGTATAACGGTGTAAATTTGGTGTGCCCTCAAAATAACTCAACGCACAGCCACTAATGTCTAAACCACTGGCAACAAAAGTGAGTACACCCCTAAGTGAGAATGGGCAAATTGTGCCCAATAGAATTTTTTTTTTTTCCAAACTCAGGTTCGGTTCCAACTTGGAACTGAACCTGAGTTCGGGAAATGATTTTTTTACAGTACAAATTAATTTATGAACTTATTGCGAGAAGTCTCGCGAGACTTCACGAAGCAATAACTTTGGCTCATCGGAGCCAATACATTCTAACACTGTACGGAGCTCCTGCTCTGTACAGTATTAAAATGAAGTTTTATGCGAATCGACTTCGGATGTTTCATCCGAATTCGATTCACTCATCCCTAGTCATCATCATGGAGATTGTAGTGAAAACTAAATTTTTCTGATAGTCTGTTCGATCAGGGTGGTGAAGAGAAAGCAGAGCCAGCAAATTATACATTAAAGGAGTGATCAGAGAGAAAGGAAGAGAACCAGGAGAGAGCAGTGTCCTTAAGGCCAATTAAGTTGGAGCATGGTGAGAAGGAGTTTGTGGTCTACTGCATCAAACGCTGCAGAGAGATCAAGAAGAATCAATAGAGAATAGTCACCATTCCTTTTTGCTGTCAGGAGATCATTAGACATTTTAGTAAAGGCAGTTTCTATAGAGTGGAGAGAGGGAAAGGCAGATTGAAGATAGAAGAAAGTAAAAGAGTAGCATTGAGCGAGCATGCTCGGCCGAACACCATTTTGACTCGAGCATCGCGATGCTTGGCCGAACACCACGTATACTCGAGCGCGATGCTCGAGTCAGTGTATTTAAATGTAATTTAGCCTCTGTTTCTGAAAACTTTCTACTGGGATTTTAACTCACAACCTTCTACATTAGAGGCAGGAACCTTAACCACTCAGCTATAAAATTGAATTATAGACTTTGTCAGAAAAACCTCATAACAGTTTCTTATATAGTAAGTATTCCTATACAGCAGAAGTAGCATTTTTTATTTCACTGCAGGTTAACATGTAGCTCTATAGCGTAGTGGTTAAGGTTCTTGGCTCTAATGTAGAATGTTGTGAGTTCAAATCCTGGCAGAAACATTTTAGAAATAGAGTCTAAATTAAATTTATATATTTTATATTTTTTTGTAATTGTAAAAAATGTATTTTCTAAATATATAATAATATATGTAAATATATTATGGCTAAAAACATATATGTTTAAATTTAATTTTGCCTCTATTTATGAAATGTTTCTGCCGGGATTTAAACTCATAACCTTCTACATTAGACCTAAGAACCTTAACCACTACACTATAGAGCTACATGTTAACCTGCACTGAAGTATAAAATTATACTTCTGCTGTATAGGAATACTTACTACATGAGAAACTACTATAAGGTTTTTCTGACAGTTTATCATTCAGCTGTATAGCTGAGTGGTTAAGGTCTTGCCTGTAATGTAGAAGGCTGTGAGTATAAACCGGCAGACACTTTTCAGAAATAGAGGCTAAATTAGATTTAAATACACTGAGTGTCCCCAAGCACTGACTCCATATATGGACTTAGCTATATATGGAGTCAGAGCAGGGACTCCTAAGCTGCCGATTCACACTGGGGGATTCCCCCACTGTATAGCGATCTTCTGCATAGACCTCAGTGGGATCCGGCACCCTCCCCTCTTCAGAGAATGAGGTGCCTGGTTTAATGCTCGAGTTCTCCTATTGACTTCCATTGTGCTCGGTGCTCTGTAGAGCATCCCAAAGTGTTCTACTCGAGTACTTTAGTGCTCGATCAACACTATAAAAGGGATGTTCCAGAAGTTTGGAAATGAAGGGGAGGGTTAGAAACAAGTTGGTAGTGAGCGGCACAGGTTGGCTCAAGATGTTTTTTTTTTAGTAGTGAGGTTATAACAAAATGTTTGAAAGAGGATGGGAAGCGAGAGAGAGAGGTTAAATAATGTAGTTAAGTGGGTAATGAAAGCCGGGGAGAGGGGCTGGAGAAGGCATGAGCGGATAGGATCACTGCTACAGGTGGTGGGTCGAGAATCAGAGAGAAGCCTAAAAACTTCTTCATTTGTTATAGCGTCAAAAGAGGAGAGAGAGCACATGGAAGTGTGGGAGGGAGGAGGATCGAAATTGGTTGGAGACTGGAAATTATTTCCTGCCGGATGTAATCGATCTTGTCTCTGAAGTTGGTGGCCAGATCATCAGCGCAGGTCATATCTTCTCTTCATGATGCAGATGCAGCCGCTGTCTTCTAGAACACCACAAGCTCTCACCCCTGCGTCTCACACAGAGCAGAACCCAACAAATCCATCCCCAGCCCCGACATAAACCAAACAGAAAAGCTTAGGCTTCCAGAGTCTAGAACGAAGCCGGAAGAAATCCCACCCAAAGAAGACTTCATGACCTACAGAGAAGCAGCTTCATGTCTGCTCTCACCTCCTCACAGGAGGACTTCTTCACTTCTATTACGTCGTCTCTGTCCCACAACCCCAAATAATTATTTCATACCTTCACCTCCCTCTGCCCCCCCATACCCCGTCTGACACCCCTCATCCCAGCTGAGGACTATGCCTCTTATCTCTAAACCATTGGCAGCGTTAGATGAAGCTCGGAGCCACCATCCTCTCGGCCTCTCTACGTTACTACTCGCTGCTCTTCCCACATAAACTGCTTTACCGCTGTCACTGAGGACAAACTTCACGCCCTTCTCTCCATTCCCCGTCACACTAATCACCGCTTTACCTCTCCGAGCCTGTCCTGCCCTCCGTTCACAATCTGTCCGACATTTCCACGGTTCTCCGGCGTCGCCAGATACGTTTTTTCTAATCTCCAAAGACTAAAATCTCACCTTTGAAATTCAGCCAATGATGCAAGACTGAAACAAGGGAACTTATCTCCTTTCCACTGATTGTGGGGGTCAATCCGCTGGGGGCCCCTGCCAGTCATGAGAACAGGGCCCATGTTCCCCATTGGAATGGAGCAGCAGACAAGCTCAAATCAACTACAAAGAAAATCCCCAGCAATAAGACATAGCGCGGCCATTTATGTGCTAACACTAGGAAATAACAGAAGATAATTTTAATCCTCTTTTTCCTCCACAGTGGAAATCCTACATCTGCCCCGACATAAGGTATCGCCAGGGCTCGAGTCCTGCGGGAACGGCGTTCCTGCACTTTTTTCATAGCAGGAACGCCGTTCCCTTTCAGGGCCGCCCGTCTTTAACGCCGGACAAAAGGACCAGGAAGCGGTGTTGGCTTTGTACTCACCGCTTCCTGGTCCTCTGTAGGTAACGCTTGAAGTTAAAATATACCATCGGATTGGAGAAAACTCCGATCCGATGGTATATTCTAAATCCGAGGCGTTCCCATGGTGATGGGGATGATACATCATTGGTGGGCAGTGCGCCCCCCCTCCTCCCCGGTATTAAAATCATTGGTGGGCAGTGCGCTCTCCCCAGTATTAAAATCATTGGTGGGCAGTGCGCCCTTTCCCCCCCATCATTGTTGGCAGCGGCAGTTCCGATCGGAGTCCCAGCAGTGTTGGGGCTCCGATCGGTTATCATGGCAGCCAGGACGCTACTGAAGTCGTGTCTGCCATGGCCAGTTACTCTGCAGCAATATACTTACCTGCGCTGTGGCCGCCCGGGTTGCTCCTTCTTCTTGTAACTCGTCACAGGTCTGTGCGGCGCATTGCTATAAGCATAAGCAATGCGCCGCACAGACCTGTGAGTTACAAGAAGGAGGAGCGCCGGGCGGCCACAGCGCATGTAACTGACCATGGCAGCCAGACAGGAATTCAGTAGCGTCCTTGCTGTAGGCATTACACTGCTGGGACTCCGATCGGAACTGCCGCTACCACCAATGATGGGGAGGGGGGAAAGGGGGAGGGCGCACTGCCCACCAATGATTTTAATACTGGGGAGGGGGGCGGGTGCACTGCCCACCAATGATTTTAATATTGGGGGGGGGGTGGCTCACTGCCCACCAATGATTTTAATACCGGGGAGGGGGGGCGCACTGCCCACCAATGATTTTAATACCGAGGAGGGCGCACTGCCCACCAATGATTTTAATATTTTAATAAATACCGGGGAGGGTGCACTGCCCACCAATGATTTTAATATTTTAATACCGGGGAGGGTGCACTGCCCACCAATGATTTTAATACCGGGAAGGGGGGGGGGGTTGGGCGCACTGCCCACCAATGATTTTAATACTGAGGAGGGGGGGAGGGCGCACTGCCCACCAATGATTTTAATACTGGGGAGGGGGGCGGGTGCACTGCCCACCAATGATTTTAATATTGGGGGGGGGGGGGGCTCACTGCCCACCAATGATTTTAATACCGGGGAGGGGGGGCGCACTGCCCACCAGTGATTTTAATACCGAGGAGGGCGCACTGCCCACCAATGATTTTAATATTTTAATAAATACCGGGGAGGGTGCACTGCCCACCAATGATTTTAATATTTTAATACCGGGGAGGGTGCACTGCCCACCAATGATTTTAATACCGGGAAGGGGGGGGGGTTGGGCGCACTGCCCACCAATGATTTTAATACTGAGGAGGGGGGGAGGGCGCACTGCCCACCAATGATTTTAATCCCGGGGAGGGGGGGTAGGGCGCAGTGCCCACCAATGATTTTAATACCGGGGAGGGGGGGGCGCACTGCCCACCAATGATTTTAATATTTAATACCGGGGAGGGTGCACTGCCCACCAATGATTTTAATACCGGGGAGGGCGCACTGCCCACCATTGATTTTAATACCGGGGAAGGCGCACTGGGGGCGGATGGAGAGGGTACTGGGAGCTGGTGAGAGGCACTGGGGGCTGGAGATGCACTGACTGGGGGCCTGGGGGCTGACGGAGAGGCACTGACTGGGGGGCCTGGGGGCTGATGGAGAGGCACTGACTGGGGGGCCTGGGGGCTGATGTAGAGGCACTGGGGGTACGCTGGTGAGAGGCACTGGGAGCTGATTAAGAGGCACTGGGGGCTGATGGAGAGGCTTTGGGGGCCGGTGAGAGGCACTGGTGGCTGATGGAGAGGCATTAAGGGCTGATGGAGAGGCACTGGGGCTGGTGAGAGGCACTGGGGGCTGATGGAGAGGCTACTGGGGGCTGCTATGAGGCTACTGGAGGCTGCTATGAGGCTACTGGGGGCTGCTATGATGCTACTGGGGGCTGCTATGATGCTACTGGCGGCTGCTATGAGGCATGGGGCTCTTATCTGAGGTCTGATTGGGGGTTATTCATATTGGGGTCTGAGCTGAGGTGTGATCTGAGGTCTTATTGGGGTCTTATCATTGGGGATCTTATTGGGGCTGTTGGCTGAGGTCTGATTGGTGGTCTGACCTGAGGTGTAATGAAATATTATTTTTTTTTCGTAGCAGCTTGGAGAAAAAAGGCCTCACAGTCTCCCACACTCCTTCTGCCCGGCCAAGCCTGTCAGCACCCCTGAGGCCAAGCCTGTCAGCACCCCTGAGGCCAAGCCTTTCAGCACCCCTGAGGTTAAGCCAGCCAGCAACCCTGAGGCCAAGCCAGCCAGCAACCCTGAGGCCAAGCCAGCCAGCAACCCTGAGGCCAAGCCAGCCAGCAACCCTGAGGCCAAGCCAGCCAGCAACCCTGAGGCCAAGCCAGCCAGCAACCCTGAAGCCAAGCCAGCCAGCAACCCTGAGGCCAAGCCAGCCAGCAACCATGAGGCCAAGCCTGTCAGCACCCCTGAGGCCAAGCAAGCCAAATCCCTGAGGCCAAGCCTGTCAGCACCCCTGAGGCCAAGCCTGCCAGCACCCCTGACGCTAAGCCAGCCAGCACTCCTGAGGCTAAGCCAGCCAGCACTCCTGAGGCCAAGCCTGTCAGCACCCCTGAGGCCAAGCATGCCAGTACTCCTGAGGCCAAGCCAGCCAGAACTCCTGAGGCCAAGCCTGCCAGCACGCCTGAGGCCAAGCCTGCCAGCACGCCTGAGGCCAAACCAGCCAGGAGCCCTGAGGCCAAGCCACCCAGCCCCCCTGAGGCCAAGCCACCCAGCCCCCCTGAGGCCAAGCCATCCAGCACCCCTGAGGCCAAGCCAGCCAGCACCCCTGAGGCCAAGCCTGCCAGCACCCCTGAGGCCAAGCCTGCCAGCACCCCTGAGGCCAAGCCTGCCAGCACCCCTGAGGCCAAGCCTGTCAGCACCCCTGAGGCTAAGCCAGCCAGCAGCCCTGAGGCCAAGCCAGCCAGCACCCCTGAGTCTTCAGAACTGTAAGTGAATTATATATAAGAGGAGCTTATAATATGAAAGAGACGAATTATGTCGGAACAGACATATAGCGCAAATTCCAGTTTTTGTTTATGTTTTATGTTGCACTATATTTTTTGCGAAATATATGTATATTTTTATTTTTTATATTTTGAGGGGGGGGGGGGGGGTGTCAGTGTATCTTGGGTGAGATCCCACACTTTTTTTCCCAGGACTTGACCCCTGGATATTGCTTACATAATTTCTAATAACTGATATGGATAAAAGGGACAAAGTTACCCCTAAACATCTCCTGAGCACACACAGAGCCCCGATACCAGCAGACTACATCTCCGACTCTGCTCAGGGCCGTTTCTTGGGGCGGGCGGGCCGGGCAGCCGCCCGGGGTGCTGTCAGAAGGGGGGGCGCTGGCAGGGCACAGCAGGAGATGAGCGCTGCGCTTCCATTGTGGAAGCGCTCACTCATCTCCAAAGTAATCTCATCTGTATCGCCGTTCTCAGGACAGCGATACAAATGTCTGTAATGCGGCAGGGCAGGGAGAGGTGTGTCCCCTCCCTGTTCCTCTGATAGGCTGCCAGCACTAGGCCGGCAGCCTATCAGAGGCCAGAGCAGGCGGCGCGATGACGTCATCGCGCCGCCTGAGCCAGCGAGGGACACAGGCCGGAAGAGGCCTGCATCGCATCCTGGAGGAAGTAAGTATAATTTTTTTTATTTTTTTTATATATGTAAAAATGACAATCCTGGCACATAAGGGGGGCTGCTGGGCTGGCACAGACATAAGGGGGGCTGCTGGGCTGGCACAGACATAAGGGGGGCTGCTGGCACATAAGGGGGGCTTCTGGCACAGACATAAGGGGGGCTGCTGGCACAGACATAAGGGGGGCTGCTGGCACAGACATAAGGGGGGCTGCTGGCACATAAGGGGGGCTACTGGCACATAAGGGGGGCTTCTGGCACAGACAGGGGGCTGCTGGCACAGACATAAGGGGGGCTGCTGGCAGATAAGGGGGGCTACTGGCTACTGGCACATAAGGGGGGCTACTGGCACATAAGGGATAAGGGGGGCTACTGGCACATAAGGGGGGCTACTGGCATATAAGGGGGGCTACTGGCACATAAGGGGGGCTACTGGCACATGATAGGAGGCTACTGGCACATAAGGGGGGCTACTGGCACTTGATAGGGGGGTTACTGGCACATGATAGGGGGGCTACTGGCACATGATAGGGGGCACTCAGGCTACTGGCACATGATGGTGGGTGGCTCTTATTACTGGCACATGATTGGGGGGCATCTATGGGGGCACATCTTACTGGCACAAGATATGGGGGCACATCTTACTGGTACATGATTGGGGGGCATTTATTGGGGCACTTATTACTGGCACATTATTGGGTGGCACTATAGGGACATCTACAGAGGCTAAAAAGAAGGGGTATTTTATATGGGGGCTCTGTATAGGGGCATTTTATACTGGGACACATTATGGTGGGTACTATGGGGAAGGGGGGAGAGGAGCACTATGAGGGTCATCTACGGGGGCACTGAGAAGGGGTATTTTATATTGGCACATTATGGGAACATTAGCTCAACTGGGGGCATTACAAGGCGGTATGTTTTGCACATTATAAGGAGAATTATTACTACTGGGGGGGCATTATGGTGGGCTTTATTACTCCCCTATGGTATGACCCCCTAGTAGCAGCACAGCCTCTCCCTGCTATCCCTCTGCCCCTTAATCCTTATTATGAAATCTTTCTCATTAGGATAAAACACATCAGCTCCGCCGAGCCCCCGGCCAAAGTGTGGAAGTGGTGTCCGAGATCCCCAAGGGCCAAGTCAAGTAATTGTAAGTTTTCATGTGAAATATGTTTATGTTATACACATATAGCATACACTGTGCCACACAATATACAGTATACCGCTACACTGTGCCACACAATATACAGTATACCTCTACACTGTGTAGGGGTTAGGCTCCATTCACACGTCCGCAAAATGGGTCCGCATCCGTTCCGCAATTTTGCGGAACGAGTGCGGACCCATTCATTCTCTATGGGGACGAAATGGATGCGGACAGCACACAGTGTGCTGTCTGCATCCGCAATTGCGGAGCTCGGCCCCGATCTTCGGGTCCGCAGCTCCGCAAAAGATAGAACATGTCCTATTCTTGTCCGCAGCTGCGAACAAGAATAGGCATTTCTATAGGGGTGCCGGGCGGGTGTGTTGTGGACCCACAATTTGCATTAAAAAAAAATATATATATATATGGTGAGACGGTTGCAAGTACTCTTCTGATATGATTTTATCGAGCAGTGGGGGGGTTGTTTTTTTGACACTCGCCCTGAGAGAAATTTTACCTAGAAACTGCACTGACTCTGCTACATGGACATGACAAAGACTCAGCTGTAGTAACTGAACATTACACATACACAGCTCTGCTGCACACACTGATACAAGTCTTCAGAGGCATATTACACATAAACAGCTTGGTTGTATGCACATACAGCTCAACTACACAGACATTACACGGATACAGCTCATCTATACAAACATTACAGGCTTACAGCTCTGCTACATACAGACTGGTATTCCACACAGCACAGCAGAGTCTCACACACAGAGGAGATAAACCTGGTCATGTGATCTCCATGACTCCTCCCACAACTGATCACATGGTCATGACATCATCACAGGTCCTGTACCTTCTCCTGCAACACAGCCTGACTCCTCCCACACACGGTCACATGGTCATGACATCATCACAGGTCCTGAGACCTTCTCCTGCAGCACAGCCTGACTCCTCCCACACCTGATCACATGGTCATGACATCATCACAGGTCCTGTACCTTCTCCTGCAGCATAACCTGACTCCTCCCACACATGATCACATGGTCATGACATCATCACAGGTCCTGTACCTTCTCCTGCAGCACAGCCTGGAGCCCGACTACTGCATGGTGGTAGAAATTACAGCCCAGGAGGCTCCATAGTGAAGGGTTGTCAGAGGAGGACACGCCTGCCCCCAGGTAAGTGGAACACTCATCACATCCACACATATAAGGGTTGGGACTGAATCCCATGACTCGGAGGCACCTGGTCCTCCCCAGACATGGTATATAGCCGTCTCTACAGCAGCTGTCTATTTCCCATAACAGGCTGGACCTTCTTGCCCCCTAGTGGTGAGGTCCTGCATAGATGTCACGGTGAGTGGGGTATTTCCCAGGACTCAGAAGGACCTGCTCCTCACTAATAATGGAGAACGGCCAGCTCTATAGCAGCGTCTATTTCCTATAATCTGCAGGGACCAGTTATTCCCCCATTCTCCTGGACCTGATCTATCATAGTATTTAGCTTCACAGTGAATTGGCTAAATCCCATTCTCTCCACAAGAGCCATTCTGGTAAAGCTTCGGGGACATTATTATTATTTGTATTTGTTCCACATTGTAGCATTGACTAAAGTAACACAGGTGAACGGTGGATAATAAAGTCCTTATAGTTATTTCCTATTTCCCGGACTCCAGAAGGACCTTCTCCATCTATTATATACTAAGAGGGTGTCATGTAGGAGAGGTCCCTCTGAGTGATGGGATTTAGCCGGCTCATATAGACATGACTATTTCCCAGACTCCAGAAGGACCTTCTCCATCTATTATATACTGAGAAGGTGTCATGGAGGAGAGGTCCCTCTGAGTGATGGGATTTAGCCGGCTCACAAAGAAATGACTATTTCCCGGACTCCAGAAGGACCTTCTCCATCTATTACATACTGAGAAGATGTCATGTAGGAGAGGTCCCTCTGAGTGATGGGATTTAGCCGGCTCATATAGAAATGACTATTTCCCGGACTCCAGAAGGACCTTCTCTATCTATTATATACTGTGAAGGTGTCATGTAGGAGAGGTCCCTCTGAGTGATGGGATTTAGCCGGCTCACATAGAAATGACTATTTCC
The DNA here is from genome assembly GCF_905171765.1 of Bufo bufo. Taxonomy (NCBI): domain Eukaryota; kingdom Metazoa; phylum Chordata; class Amphibia; order Anura; family Bufonidae; genus Bufo; species Bufo bufo. The sequence continues at coordinate 387,603,718 of NC_053394.1, read as the reverse complement.
CGGACTCCAGAAGGACCTGTCACAACCAGACAGCTGAGAAGCTCTGACAGGAGCCTTCCAGATCCTCCTCCTTGAGTTTCTTTGTTTTGGTTTCAGTTCCTCATCTCGTTAGTCTATCTCAGCTGTCATGCAGTTGGACTGATTGCTTCCCTTTAAGTTCCTCCCCATAATGCAGTAGTGTGCGGCTTATACAACTTCCTGGAGTGTGTGTGCATGCTGTTCCTATTTCCCAGTCCTCTGCAAGATAAGTGCTGTTCCTTTATTTGTGATTTTCTGTCTGCTGGATTTCAGGAGACCCTGACTCCCTCCGTGTCTGGTGTAGGGAGCCGGTGGTCGTGTCCCCTCACTATTGTAGGGTCTTCAGGTATTAGATAGCCGAGGTACGTGGATATGCGCCCATCCACCTTTGGGGTGTTTGCATAGGCTGAGCAGTCAGGGAGAGTGGCAGGTCTCATGCAGGGGTCTCCCTTTTGTTCCTTAGTTGTGGATCCAGTGAGTCATTGATTATATTGCATTGTCTTGTTTCCTGTACACCATCCGTGACAGGACCTTTTTCTTTTTTAATTGTTTTACTGGTGGTTAGGCCGGGATTCCTCTGACACATTAGCAGCACGTATATTCACCGATGACGCACTTTATGAACTCAGCCTTTGTTTCTTTTAACAAATATTTAAAAACCAACCCGAAAAGGGGGTTGAAGGGAGGGATGGGAGGGCAAAGATAAGAGGGAAATTTAGCACATGATGATATTATGCTGTATTATGTTTTTCTGATATCAACTTGGTAAACTGTAGATTTCTATTTTTGAAAATAAAAGGTATATATATATATTTTTTAAAAACAACCTGAGCTTCTGCAGGACATACCGTTGAAATGTGGTCAACCTTGTACATCATTAAAGATGTTTTCCAGTTTTCACAAGTTAGTATCCTTATGAGTATTCTTAGAATAGACCCCATCTACGATGCTGTGGCGTGGCTGTGTACTGCAGCCGCTCTGCAATAGACTTCTATGGGATAGATTGCTCTCCCGGAGAAGTCTATGGTGGAGTGACTCCATAGTACGCCGCACACTTGTATAAACTGGAAAACGCCTTATAAATGTACTATTTCTAGGATTCCAATGCAAACAGATTAGGCAGAGTCCGTATCCTTCTAAAAATGGATTTGTAAAGTTAACTTATCATGTATTCATAGACAGATATATTTATGTAATGCCGGCAGTCCGTGCCAGCCAGCGGACTACTTCTCCCAGCAGACACAGTAACCCTGTTAACGTCCATACATTGTGTCTGTTCACTGCTCCTCCATGCTGGAATACACATGCACAGTGTCTGCCCGTGGGGTGGCGTGTGCTCCCTTCCTGATATTTATAAGGAAAGTGCATGTTCTAATAAGGGGAGAAATTCTATTTATCCGTGTACCTGACCCCTTGTGTTCCTGTTCTGTGACCTATAATCCCTGTTCTGATATCCTGCTCCTGACCCCTTGTGTTCCTGTTCTGTGACCTATGATCCCTGTTCTGATATCCCGCTCCTGACCCCTTGTGTTCCTGTTCTGTGACCTATAATCCCTGTTCTGATATCCCGCTCCTGTCCCCTTGTGTTCCTGTTCTGTGACCTATAATCCCTGTTCTGATATCCTGCTCCTGACCCCTTGTGTTCCTGTTCTGTGACCTATAATCCCTGTTCTGATATCCCGCTCCTGACCCCGACTTGTGTTCCTGTTCTGTGACCTATAATCCCTGTTCTGATATCCCGCTCCTGACCCGGCTTGTGTTCCTGTTCTGTGACCTATAATCCCTGTTCTGATATCCCGCTCCTGTCCCCTTGTATCCCTGTTCTGTGACCTATAATCCCTGTTCTGATATCCCGCTCCTGTCCCCTTGTGTTCCTGTTCTGTGACCTATAATCCCTGTTCTGATATCCTGCTCCTGACCCCTTGTGTTCCTGTTCTGTGACCTATAATCCCTGTTCTGATATCCCGCTCCTGTCCCCTTGTATCCCTGTTCTGTGACCTATAATCCCTGTTCTGATATCCCGCTCCTGTCCCCTTGTGTTCCTGTTCTGTGACCTATAATCCCTGTTCTGATATCCTGCTCCTGACCCCTTGTGTTCCTGTTCTGTGACCTATAATCCCTGTTCTGATATCCCGCTCCTGACCCCGACTTGTGTTCCTGTTCTGTGACCTATAATCCCTGTTCTGATATCCCGCTCCTGACCCCTTGTGTTCCTGTTCTGTGACCTATAATCCCTGTTCTGATATCCTGCTCCTGACCCCTTGTGTTCCTGTTCTGTGACCTATAATCCCTGTTCTGATATCCCGCTCCTGTCCCCTTGTGTTCCTGTTCTGTGACCTATAATCCCTGTTCTGATATCCTGCTCCTGACCCCTTGTGTTCCTGTTCTGTGACCTATAATCCCTGTTCTGATATCCCGCTCCTGACCCCGACTTGTGTTCCTGTTCTGTGACCTATAATCCCTGTTCTGATATCCCGCTCCTGACCCGGCTTGTGTTCCTGTTCTGTGACCTATAATCCCTGTTCTGATATCCCGCTCCTGTCCCCTTGTATCCCTGTTCTGTGACCTATAATCCCTGTTCTGATATCCCGCTCCTGTCCCCTTGTGTTCCTGTTCTGTGACCTATAATCCCTGTTCTGATATCCTGCTCCTGACCCCTTGTGTTCCTGTTCTGTGACCTATAATCCCTGTTCTGATATCCCGCTCCTGACCCCTTGTGTTCCTGTTCTGTGACCTATAATCCCTGTTCTGATATCCCGCTCCTGTCCCCTTGTATCCCTGTTCTGTGACCTATAATCCCTGTTCTGATATCCCGCTCCTGTCCCCTTGTGTTCCTGTTCTGTGACCTATAATCCCTGTTCTGATATCCTGCTCCTGACCCCTTGTGTTCCTGTTCTGTGACCTATAATCCCTGTTCTGATATCCCGCTCCTGACCCCGACTTGTGTTCCTGTTCTGTGACCTATAATCCCTGTTCTGATATCCCGCTCCTGACCCCGACTTGTGTTCCTGTTCTGTGACCTATAATCCCTGTTCTGATATACCGCTCCGGACCCCTTGTGTTCCTGTTCTGTGACCTATAATTCCTGTTCTGATATCCTGCTCCTGACCCCTTGTGTTCCTGTTCTGTGACCTATAATCCCTGTTCTGATATCCCGCTCCTGTCCCCTTGTGTTCCTGTTCTGTGACCTATAATCCCTGTTCTGATATCCTGCTCCTGACCCCTTGTGTTCCTGTTCTGTGACCTATAATCCATGTTCTGATATCCCGCTCCTGACCCCTTGTGTTCCTGTTCTGTGACCTATAATCCCTGTTCTGATATCCCGCTCCTGACCCGGCTTGTGTTCCTGTTCTGTGACCTATAATCCCTGTTCTGATATCCCGCTCCTGACCCGGCTTGTGTTCCTGTTCTGTGACCTATAATCCCTGTTCTGATATCCCGCTCCTGTCCCCTTGTATCCCTGTTCTGATATTCCGCTCCTGTCCCCTTGTGTTCCTGTTCTGTGACCTATAATCCCTGTTCTGATATCCTGCTCCTGACCCCTTGTGTTCCTGTTCTGTGACCTATAATCCCTGTTCTGATATCCCGCTCCTGACCCCTTGTGTTCCTGTTCTGTGACCTATAATCCCTGTTCTGATTCCCCGCTCCTGACCCCGACTTGTGTTCCTGTTCTGTGACCTATAATCCATGTTCTGATATCCCGCTCCTGACCCCTTGTGTTCCTGTTCTGTGACCTATAATCCCTGTTCTGATATCCTGCTCCTGACCCCTTGTGTTCCTGTTCTGTGACCTATAATCCCTGTTCTGATATCCCGCTCCTGTCCCCTTGTGTTCCTGTTCTGTGACCTATAATCCCTGTTCTGATATCCCGCTCCTGACCCCTTGTGTTCCTGTTCTGTGACCTATAATCCATGTTCTGATATCCCGCTCCTGACCCCTTGTGTTCCTGTTCTGTGACCTATAATCCCTGTTCTGATATCCCGCTCCTGACCCGGCTTGTGTTCCTGTTCTGTGACCTATAATCCCTGTTCTGATATCCCGCTCCTGTCCCCTTGTATCCCTGTTCTGTGACCTATAATCCCTGTTCTGATATCCCGCTCCTGTCCCCTTGTGTTCCTGTTCTGTGACCTATAATCCCTGTTCTGATATCCTGCTCCTGACCCCTTGTGTTCCTGTTCTGTGACCTATAATCCCTGTTCTGATATCCCGCTCCTGACCCCTTGTGTTCCTGTTCTGTGACCTATAATCCCTGTTCTGATATCCCGCTCCTGACCCTGACTTGTGTTCCTGTTCTGTGACCTATAATCCCTGTTCTGATATCCCGCTCCTGACCCCGACTTGTGTTCCTGTTCTGTGACCTATAATCCCTGTTCTGATATCCCGCTCCTGACCCCGACTTGTGTTCCTGTTCTGTGACCTATAATCCCTGTTCTGATATCCCGCTCCTGACCCCTTGTGTTCCTGTTCTGTGACCTATAATCCCTGTTCTGATATCCCGCTCCTGACCCCTTGTATTCCTGTTCTGTGACCTATAATCCCTGTTCTGATATCCCGCTCCTGACCCGGCCTGCACCTATACTACCGGCCCTGACTAGATGACTGACTACCTTGGCCTGTATTCATAGACTGCTCCTGCCGGACCCTTTGAGACTTGTTTTATGGACTGTATTCTGCCTGGTCAGCCGTCACCTCCTCCATGTTAGGTGATACAACCCCGCAGTATGTTAGTTTAGGCAGTTCATTACAATTTACCTAGTTGTCATACTAAATTTCCATTGAATACCATTGATGCCACAGATGGCCATGCTCTTACCAGTCCCACATCTCAGTGCTGCCCTCATTACTCACAATTTGCACTGACACATGGGATGTGAACATAAGAAGTGCTGCAGAGTTTCACATACTAACAGACTTGTTTAGGGAACAGCAATAATCTGCAGCTTTTCTGTAACGTGTGTTCGCACCCATAGACTATCCTCTTCTATAATGACACACAGTCCTCTGCCATCTTCGCAGGAACTGCAGGTCATTATGCACTGGTTAGTTTCTTTATGCACAACCACAATATGACGGCATGCAGAAGTGGGCCGCATACAGTTAGGCTGGGTTCAGACCTGAGCGTATTCGATATGCGCTGTTTACAGGCGTTTTTATCGGGTGTATTTTGGGGCGTTTTTGTATTTTGGAAACGCGCGTCGTACGCGCGTTCTTGCTATTGACTACAATGACTTACGCGCGACAATACGCCCCAAAGAAGCTCCTGCACTTCTTGGGGCGTAGGGCGTTTTACAGCGTGTTCGTACGCGCTGTAAAACGCTCTGGTGAGAACCATGCCCATAGGGAAACATTGGTTTTTGCCTGTTGAGCGTTTTACAGCGCATAGCAACGCGCTGTAAAACGCTCAGGTGTGAACCCAGCCTTATGGTCAGGGGTCGCACTACATTTTTTCCAGAAAAGTAAAAATACTCCTCCAACCATTTTTGAGGATTATTTTCACCCGAGGAGGAGGACGAAATTTGCAGTAATACTTTATTTTTATTATATATTTGTAATAGCGGGCAGGCACTCTATTTATGGGTTCATGGAAAGGCAATTTTTATTAATTGATTTAAAATACCATAAAATTGTGTCTGCATAAAACAATAGATAATGACAATATAACAACAGTTAATACCTATAGGATAAATATTTTAGCAGCAATCTCAATATAATAGCAATTAAATAGCAGTTTGACAATTAGCAGCAATGTCACTTCATAAATAGCAGCAATATTCGCAACAGTTGATGATAATGAAAAGCAAAAAATCTCCGAAACATGTTTGGTTGAGCAAACGTACTAAAATTGGAATTACACAGCTGGAGCGCTCCAAGAGGAATCTAATTTAAAGTACTCACGAAAATTGACCTACTATCTATAAAGCGGAACCCCGGCAGCTGAAATAAAGAAGTTAAGAGGCGATCCGAAGACTGAAGGGGCGGAACTAATAACCAACAGAGACGCCGCCATAGCATGTGGCACGCCGACTTCTAAACAAGCTGCGATCGAAGGATCCGAGCCATAAAAGGTCAGTCTGTTTCTCAGAATAGGAGCGGGACCAGAAAACAGCCGAACCGTGAGTAAAGGAAATATTCAAAATATTCAATGTGCACAATAGAGAATTCCCTAGTTAAAAAAAACGAGACTATATTTGATTATCTGCATTATATAATGAAAGAAAGATAAGAAGACATCTAGCGATCAACTGCAGTCAGTCCTATAACTAAATTCTCATAACTGCTACCACTAAGAACATTGTTGCGACATTGCCACATGGTACAGATACCTTGTTCCCACTAAGAATAGTGGTCTACAACATAGGGGGATTGATATATGGGATTATTGCTATCAAACCAATCATAGAAGAGATTTTTTGCTTTTCATTATCATCAACTGTTGCGAATATTGCTGCTATCCATTAACTGCTATTTATGAGGTGACATTGCTGCTCATTGTCAAACTGCTATTTAATTGCTATTAAATTGAGATTGCTGCTAAAATATTTATCCTATAGGTATTAACTGTTGTTAGATTGTTATTATCTATTGTTTTATGCATGCACAATTTTATGGTATTTTAAATCAATTAATAAAAATTGCCTTTCCATGAACCCATAAATAGAGCGCCTGCCCGCTATTACTTTATTTTTAATCTATCTATTATTGACGAGGGTGAGTCAAATTGGGCAAGAGCACCTGCTGCCAGAAAACCAGTGGAGAGCCGCCTTTTCTGCTATATTTTCTAAAAATACATAATATGTCGGTCTACACTCGCTCACATCTGCGTTCGGAGCCTCTGTGGCAGATTCTGTCCAAAGACCAGACAGAAAAGCCTTGTATGCAGCACTTTTCTGGTCTGGTAAAAAGGCTCGTGGATGGGAACTGAGCGGACTCCATCACAGTAAGCGGGGTCTGTTCTGCTTCTTCCCTGTCAGGCCGGGTTCACATGACATTATTGCCATATATTTAATGTACACACAAAAACGTATATACATTAACAGACACCTCAGACAGACGCCATCCTGTGGCATCTGTCACCATAGAATTCCGTTGTGGGGAAAAAAAAAAAGATACATTAGTCTACATTTTTTTTTGCTGGACTTTGCCGGATGGAAAAACTATACTACACCTTCCCATCCTGCAGAATCCTCAAAAAAATAAAAATAAACTTTCCGTCATAGAATTGCGTTATGGTCTGTGGTAACGGAATCCATAACGCAATTCTGCTTTTACCACCAAACGAAGCGCAAACAAATTTCCTAACCTGAAATTCGCTCATCCCTACAGGGGACCATTACTGGTCTAAATAACATCAAGCTATTATAGCAAAGTTATAAAGTCCAGTCCAGTCCAGGGGGGGGGGGGGGGGGGGGACGTGGCTAGCCAAACATGTGAGCAGACGTGATCTCCGGAGCTCCTGCACTGCCTCGGTCAATTATCCGCTAAAAACAGCCTAAATCTCCAAATAATTTGGACTGACCACCAACAGACGATCGATCCAGAGGCTACTCTGTCACCCGCTGGCGCTTGAAATCTGCTGCCATATCCAAATGGAGGGACGGGAAAGGAGCCGGCAAGTCTCTGCAAGATGGCGCCGGGGCTGCCACGCCGAAGCGCCGAGACCGTGTGAGCGACCTGCAGCAGGATGTAGCCGAGAGGCTAAGTCAGTTCGCACACACTCAGGAGCTCCTCAGAGAGAGATTTACCTCCGGCAACAACAGTGAGTCCTCCCTGACTGGTGCGGGAAGAGATTCAGATGGGGAAGGGCCTGGAGAGGTGATGGGCCTGAAGCAACACCCTAATAGATTTGCCGCCATTCAGGAACAAGATGGGTCTGGGGACCCAGATGTCCCAGACTCAGACATGGAGGAGCCGACTATAAAGGACGTTCTCCAAGCCATTTCTAAGTGGGGCAAGTCACTTAATATCCTGACTATGCAGATGGGAGCCATTAAGGAAGATATCTCTATTGTCAGGCATGATCTGAGAAAACTTGCAGACCGTACTACGTCTCTAAAAGATCGTATGGGGGACATGGAGGATGTGGTGCACCCTCTCAAGAGGGACTCTGCGGACCACTCCCGCAGGCTTGATGCAATCTCTGCTAAGCAGGACGATCTAGAAAACCGACTGAGACAAAACAATGTGAGACTAGTTGGAGTGCCTGAGAAAGTGGAAGGCTCTAACCCCACTGAGTTTTTTGAAAATTGGCTCAAAGAACACTTTGGAGGGAGCGTATTAACTAACTATTTGCCATCGAGCGCACGCACAGAGTTCCTACCCGGCCTTTACCACCAGGGGCGCCACCAAGACCGGTCCTTATGAAAGTGCTGCACTATAGGGATCGGGATTCTATTCTCCGCAAGGCAAGAGATCTGCCTGATCTTTCTATTGACGGACACAGGGTGTCGTTTTTCCCTGATTTCTCCATGCAAGTCCAGAAGAGGCGAGCTAGGTTCCTGGATGTAAAACGACGTCTGAGGGAACTTGGAGCATCATACCCTATGCTATATCCGGCCAAGCTCAGAATAGCGGCTCTTGGATCCACAAGCTTCTTTGAAGACCCGAAGGAGGCATCCAAATGGCTCGACCGACATGAAAGACAACTTTGTGCGGAAAAGAACCAGGGCGAATAAGAGGTCCACTTTGCAAAATGACATTGTACATTCTGGATGGTGAACACTGTCTATTTGGCAATGCACAGATGGTTATAGCCGGATATAGTTAACCTCCTGCCCGCTCTGTGTTGCTGTCGGGAGCTAAGATACCTTTTGTAATGCATAGGGTTGCTACATGTAGCTATTATTGTCTATATTACTCATAACTGAGGTTAGTGCAGGATGTTATCCATTTTGTATTTTTCTGCTGGTTAACAGTTTGTATTTGAATTTGGCGAAATACGGAAGCGTTCAATTCCGCCTGGCCAGATGTTATGGGTTTAGGGAGCTCGCTCTGCTGATAGATATTCTAACTGCCCTCAGACCTTAATATTAAGGTGTATTGGTGGGATCTGTCAGGAGGAGGGACTTCAAGTGTTAGTTAGATAATGGGGGCGGGGGGGGGGAGGAAGTTGGGGAAATATGGTCCCATGTCCGTAGATATGCTCCAAGGGGTAATATTGCTTTTACACTGTAAGCTAAAGTATCAGTTTAAGATGAGGTTCCCTATATTTAAGTATGGCTAAACCAGTGAATTTTCTGAGCTGGAACGTTAGAGGCGTTAAAGATGCCATTAAAAGGAAGGCTGTAATGGAGAGTGTTAAAGTGTACCACCCTACAGTCTGCTGCCTACAAGAGACGCACCTCCTTGCGGAACAATCCCATTTTCTTACCCCTAGGTGGGCGAGTCAATGTTATCATGCTACTTACTCCTCATATCCAAGGGGAGTAAGTATATTGATTCCCAGACAGCTGGATTTTAGCTGCATAGATAAGAGGATTGATACGAATGGATGTTACGTCTTCCTTTATGGCAAACTTTTTAATGTTCTATGTATTATCTGTGGGATATACATACCACCGCCTTATTCCCCGCTTGTAATTGATGGCTTTTCTGTCAGACTATCCAGATACTCCAGCAATGATACTGGGGGACTTCAATAATATAATATGTACTGAATGGGATAGAATGTCCGCTTCTGTGACACAATCGGAGAGGCTGCTTACACCGTTTGGGAGACTTCTAGAGGAAGCGTCATTAATGGATTTTTGGAGGCTGCGTAATCCGTTTGTACGGCAGTACTCTTGCTGTTCTAGCACGTATCAAACACTGTGAAGAATAGATTTAGCTCTTGGGAATGAAGCGATGGGCTGCCGTATTTGCGATATTAGATATCTACCCAGGCAACTTTCAGATCATTTGCCTATATTAATATCTGCCAACGTCCTACCCTCTGTGACCAGCTGTAGGCCATTATGGAAATTCAGTCCATTTTGGCTGTCGGTTTTACCCACAGTCTCAAACATTGGGGATATGCTAAAAGAATTCTTTACCTTTTAATCTTCCAGGCGCTTCTTCACTGATAGTTTGGGATACCATGAAAGCCTTTCTGCGGGGAGTACTTATTGCTGAGGTTAATAAAAAACGAAATGAGTCCCGAATGACTGTAAGTCCAGGGTTTTAGATATAATGGGCTTATCGAAAAAGTGTCTCTTTACGCCGATGATGTGCTTCTATTCCTAGATGAATGGAGCTCCTCTCTTCCGGCAGCCATGAACTGTAATGGTACGCTGGGTTGCGCTCCAGCGTGGAACGCAGCGGCCGCCTGTAATGGTACGCTGGGTTGCGCTCCAGCGTGGAACGCAGCGGCCACCGGGCCGTCTAGTGGCTCCGCCCACTCACGCTCCGGCGATAAATAGGAGCCAGGGGCTGCACAGGGTGTTCCACTAATGGAGTGCGCACCCTGTCAGCTCCATTCACCCAGAGGACGCCATCCCTGAATCTGGACTGGAACCCTGAACACCGTGGAGGACTCCCCACCATCATCCACTGGCTCCCCCGCTGCTGGCTCCCTCGCGAATGACTGCTAACTGCAAGTATATGCCTGCTAACCGGCTTTTCTATTAGCGTGGAAGTCAGAGTGGAGGGAACTCCCGGTGGTGAGAATTGGTATTGCAGTGTTATTCCTAACCTGAGGAAATGCTATGAACTACCTCGTAACCCCTTCAACTAATAGGAGACCTTCCTCCCCATTAGTTAACCATTTAGTTTATTATTGCGGTAAATGATTTTGCTAACCCCAAACTCTCCGCCTAAGACTGAGAGAGCCGCCTGGGGTTCTTACTGAGCAGCCGCAAATCACACAGCCAACACTCAGGCAGTGTGGTAAAAGTTGATGTCCATTGACTTCGCAGTTGAGATCCTAACTGATCAACTTGGTGCGTTACATGAACATTATTAATGGATTTAGTAGCCTGTCAGGTCTGAACATTAATTGGTCCAAATCTGTGTTGATGTTGCTTTCTGCTGTTAACGGGAATGATTGTCGCTCAACAGAAGGCTTGCAACTTGTCACGTCTTTTAAATATCTAGGTGTCCAGGTCACCATTGATGTCCGAGATTATGAAAGACTGAATTTAACTCCGCTGATAGAGATTTCGACAGAAGGTACAGATTTGGACCAAATTGCCACTCTCAGTAATAGGAAGGGTTAACCTTCTAAAAATTATCCTAATGCCACAACTCCTATACTTGCTGCATAATGCACCTATATGGGTTCCTGCCCGATTCTTTGTCACGGTTAATGCAATATTTAGGGACTTAATCTGGAAGAGAGGGGTTCCACACATAAAATTGGCTACGCTTTGTCGACCAAAAACAGATGGGGGACTTGGGGCTCCAGACCCATGGATTTATTATTTGGCTGCCCAACTTATTTGGCTGCGGGGTTGGGGGATGGAAGAGGACATTAATAAGGGGGGGGGGGGGGGGGGGAACCTAATAACAGCATTAGAGGATGGATCGCTGGATAAACCGGGAAATGATATTCCGTTACTTCGAGTAATTCATAAAGTTTGGTGGAAAGCGAGGACAGTAGCAGGGATACAAGGTTACACAAAGTTTACCGTAATTTGGCCCAATCTCATGTATGCAGAACTGCATAAAGTATCTAATGTTCAGATTTGGGGACGATATGGACTGACACACATGCATCAGCTCTACGATGGGGGTACCCTGAAAGAATATGGCCAACTACAAGAGCTTCTGGGTGTTATCCCTCTGGAAATATGGTACAGGTGGGATAAGGTACTAGCTTTTGAGGGGCTGATGTGCTACATACGATTTATTACTGTACCTTGTAATATGCTATTATATGAATCAAACGGTAGATTTGATATATTTACTACACCAATGTGAACTATGTATCTGGTTAATAGTGGATTGGAGCTACTACTGCTTTTCATGATCAGATTTTTATTTGCAGGGACTTTTGGAGATCTTCTCCTCCGATGTAGGACATTTGGGACCAGGGGCGGGAGGGGAGAATGTTTGTTTGTTTTTATTGAGAGATTTTAAAGCAACACAGAGAAAAATCTGATTTTTTAAAAAAAGTCCAGTCCAATATGGCGGATCTTCCCTGTACTTTACCACTTGGCTATAATAGGCTGTCTGCATTCACTACATACTGCACCACATACATGTGTGTGATGTGTATGGTGCAATGTATGATCTATACATGCGTGTGGGGCAGTGTGTGATGTATACATGTGTGTGATGTATGTAGTGCAGCGTGTGATGTATACATGTGTGTGATGTATGTAGTGCAGCGTGTGATGTATACATGTGTGTGATGTATGTAGTGCAGCCTGTGATGTATACATGTGTGTGATGTATGTAGTGCAGCGTGTGATGTATACATGTGTGTGATGTATGTAGTGCAGCCTGTGATGTATACATGTGTGTGATGTATGTAGTGCAGTGTGTGATGTATACATGTGTGTGATGTATACATGTGTGTGATGTATGTGGTGCAGTGTGTGATGTATACATGTGTGTGATGTATACATGTGTGTGATGTATGTGGTGCAGTGTGTGATGTATAAATGTGTGTGATGTATGTGGTGCAGCGTGTGATGTATATATGTATGTGGTGCAGCGTGTGATGTATACACGTGTGTGATGTATGTACTGCGGTGTATGATATATAATGTGTGTGATGTATGTAGTGCAGTGTGTGATGTATGTGCTGCAGCGTGTGATGTATACATGTGTGTGATGTATACATGTGTGATGTACAGTACAGACCAAAAGTTTGGACACACCTTCTCATTCAAAGAGTTTTCTTTATTTTCATGACTATGAAAATTGTAGATTCACACTGAAGGCATCAAAACTATGAATTAACACATGTGGAATTATATACATAACAAACAAGTGTGAAACAACTGAAAATATGTCATATTCTAGGTTCTTCAAAGTAGCCACCTTTTGCTTTGATTACTGCTTTGCACACTCTTGGCATTCTCTTGATGAGCTTCAAGAGGTAGTCCCCTGAAATGGTCTTCCAACAGTCTTGAAGGAGTTCCCAGAGATGCTTAGCACTTGTTGGCCCTTTTGCCTTCACTCTGCGGTCCAGCTCACCCCAAACCATCTCGATTGGGTTCAGGTCCGGTGACTGTGGAGGCCAGGTCATCTGGCGCAGCACCCCATCACTCACCTTCATGGTCAAATAGCCCTTACTTTCAAAGTTTTCCCAATTTTTCGGCTGACTGACTGACCTTCATTTCTTAAAGTAATGATGGCCACTCGTTTTTCTTTACTTAGCTGCTTTTTTCTTGCCATAATACAAATTCTAACAGTCTATTCAGTAGGACTATCAGCTGTGTATCCACCTGACTTCTCCTCAACGCAACTGATGGTCCCAACCCCATTTATAAGGCAAGAAATCCCACTTATTAAACCTGACAGGGCACACCTGTGAAGTGAAAACCATTTCAGTGGACTACCTCTTGAAGCTCATCAAGAGAATGCCAAGAGTGTGCAAAGCAGTAATCAAAGCAAAAGGTGGCTACTTTGAAGAACAAAAATGTCCAGCTGAGTCAGTAAACAATTTATAGAGGGGTCATAGAGTCTAAAGAGTTCCAGCAGAGTTGACCCTTTAAAACATAACTTTTACTAAATTATTCTAATAAAATTACACCACCTTCGTGATTCACCAGTGAGAAAATTGTGAAACAAATAATATAGAACGATAAAAACTGTTTACACGGGATAGCCAGTGAAGAACCTAGAATATGACATATTTTCAGTTGTTTCACACTTGTTTGTTATGTATATAATTCCACATGTGCGGGGATCAGAAACTTTAAAATGCCTAAAATATAGATTTTTCATCCCCCCCCTGCACCCCTGAATAATTTTATGCCGGCGGGTGGTGCAGGGGGGGGGGGGTTGCGGGCAGTGCGGCAGGCGGGATTGCGATACCCCGCCCGCCTCCTCTTGAATATTCATTGGTGTCCAGTGGTTATACCAGAGTGTCAGCACATTGCTGATACTCTGGTATAAACGGCTGACATCTGTGCTGTGATGTCAGCCGTTTAACCCTTTCCATACCGCGGTCGGTATGGAAGAGCAGAGGTTAACAGTCAGGGAGCTCCCTCCCTCTCCCATCGGGGGGCTGCTGTGCCTTTGCAGCCCCCAGACAGGATGGGGTCACAGAGGGAGGGAGCCCCCCTCCTTACCTTTCCCCGTCTGCTCAGTTGTGGCCACAACTGAGCAGACGGGGAAGGTTCCCATGGCAACAGGACGCCTTCTCAGGCATCCTGCTGTCCATGGTGCTGAACAGATCTGTGCTAAAGGCATAGATCTGTTCAGACAAAGTGTAAGTAAAATACAGTACAATACACTATATAGTGTACTGTATTATACAGACATCAGACCCACTGTTAAAAAAAAAACATTTATCACAGAATAAAAAAAAATTCACTACACATATTAGGTATCGCCACGTCCGTAACGACCTGATCTATAAAACGGTCATGTTACTTTCCCCGCATGGTGAATGCCATAAAAATAAAAAAATAAAAACTATAAGGAAATTTAAATTTTGCCCACCTTACTTCCCAAAAAAGGTAATAAAAGTGATCAAAAAAGTTGCATGTATGCCAAAATAGTACCAATCAAACCGTCATCTCATCCTGCAAAAATCATACCCTACCCAAGATAATCGCCCAAAAACTGAAAAAAATATGGCTCTTAGACTATGGAGACACTAAAACATGATTTTTTTTTTGTTTCAAAAATGAAATCATTGTGTAAAACTTACCTAATATGTATACTTTTTTTTATTTATGTAAGTTTTACACAATGATTTCATTTAAAAAAAAAAAAAAATTATTATTTAGTGTCTCCATAGTCTGAAAGCCATAGTTTTTTCAGTTTTTGGGCGATTATCTTAGGTAGGGTCTCATTTTTTGTGGGATGAGATGACGGTTTGATTGGCACTATTTTGGGGTGCATATGACTTTTTGATCGCTTGCGATTACACTTTTTGTGACGTAAGAAGACAAAAAAATTGCTTTTTTTACACCGTTTTTATTTTAATTTTTTTACGGTGGTCACCTGAGGGGTTAGGTCATGAGATATTTTTATAGAGCCAGTCGATACGGACGCGGCGATACATAATATGTATACTTTTTTTATTTATGTATCGCCGCGTCCGTATCGACCGGCTCTATAAAAAAAATATCACATTACCTAACCCCTCAGGTGACCACCGTAAAAAAATTTAAACGCTGTAAAAAAAGCCTTTTTTTTGTCTTCTTACGTCACAAAAAGTGTAATGGCAAGCGATCAAAAAGTCATATGCACCCCAAAATAGTGCCAATCAAACCATCATGTCATCCCACAAAAAATTAGACCCTACCTAAGATAATCGGCCAAAAACTTAAAAAACTATGGCTCTCAGACTATGGAGACACTAAATCATGATTTATTTATTTTTGTTTCAAAAATGAAATCATTGTGTAAAACTTACATAAATAAAAAAATTGTATACATATTAGGTATCGCCGCGTCCGTGACAACCTGCTCTATAAAAATACCACATGATGAATGTTGTAAATAACAAAAAAATAAAAAAACGGTGCCAAAAAAGCTATTTCTTGTTACCTTGCCTCGCAAAAAGTGTAATATAGAGCAACCAAAAATCATATGTACCCTAAACTAGTACCAAGATGATGGGAGAGATCTCTGTACTGACCCCTGATATATTCATACATAGACATAGTTATAGTTATATTATCGTCTTTTTTCTAAAGTGAATAACCCTAATTTTGATAATCTTTCAGGGTACTGTAGTTGCCCCATTCCAGTTATTACTTTAGTTGCCCTCCTCTGAATCCTCTTCAGCTCTGCTATGTCTGCCTTGTTCACAGGAGCCCAGAACTGTACACAGTACTCCATGTGTGGTCTGACTAGTGTCTTGTAAAGTGGCAGGACTATGTTCTTATCACGGGCATCTATGCCCCTTTTGATGCAACACATTATCTAATTGCCCCTGGCTCAGCTGCCTGACACTGGTTTCTACAGCTTAGTTTGCTGTTCACTAAAATTCCTAGGTCCCTTTCCATGTCAGTGTTACCCAGTGTTTTACCATTTAGTATGTACGGGTGACTTGCATTATTCCTTCCCATGTGCATAACCTTACATTTGTCAGTGTTAAACCTCATCTGCCACTTCTCTGCCCAAGCCTCCAATCTATCCAGATCCCTCTGTAGCAGTATACTGTCCTCTTCTGTGTCAATTACTTTACACAGTTTAGTGTCATCTGCAAAAATTGATACTTTACTGTGCAAGCCGTCTACAAGATCATTAATAAATATATTGAAGACAATAGGGCCCAATACTGACCCCTGAGGTACCCCACTAGTGACAGTGACCCAATCTGAGTGTGTACCATTAATAACCACCCTTTGTTTTCTATCATTGAGCCAGTTACTTACCCACATACAGACATTTTCTCCCAGTCCAAGCATTCTCATTTTATATACCAACCTTTTATGTGGTACAGTGTCAAATGCTTTAGAGAAGTCCAGATATACGACATCCATTGATTCACTGCTGTCAAGTCTAGAACTTACCTCCTCATAGAAACTGATTAAATTAGTTTGACATGACCAATCCCTCATGAAGCCATGCTGATATGGCGTTATTTGCTTATTTTCATTGAGGTACTCCAAGATAGCATCTCTTAGAAAACCATCAAACAATTTACCCACGACAGATGTCAAAGCTCACCTTACCTGAAGTTCTCAGGAACTCCAACTGAGAGCATGGTAGGTTAATTTAACCCCTCCTGCAAAATACCTTGCTAATTAAAATCACCTGGCCGAATGGAAGGAGTGCTGATCCACGGACAGAATCTCTATACATATATAAAAGAAAAGAATCGCATCGCACATCCAGCTGCTATGCATTGATCTCATCCCTGCTACTTTTGCAGAAAACAGCGCTAGGTAGCGCATGTGTACCGCCTCCTGTGCTAAATGAGGCATTAGTGTACATTTTGATCAAAAGGCATAAGCCCACTCACCACACCAAGGTCGCCTCTATGAGTGGGTCCTACTCTAAAATTGGTACGGTGCTGCACTGGAGCCACTGTGCTGTTTTTTTTGGCGGGTTAGTGGGGCCCAGTGCTAGATATGGCATAGTCGGGCAGCAGGGGTGCTGTTTGACTGCTGGGTCCCGCCACCTGCCGGATTGGTTGCCGTGCAGCGCCTCTCCAATTTTAGAGTAGGACCCACTCATCGAGGCAACCTTGGCATGGTGAGTGGGCTTATGCCTTTTGATAAAAATGTACACTAATGCCTCATGTAGCATAGGAGGCGGTACACATGCGCTACCTAGCGATGTTTTCTGAAAAAGTAGCAGCGATGAGATCAATGCATAGCAACTGGATGTGCGATTCATTTCTTGTCTTTCCTCTTTTAACTTAAAGGGGTTCTGCACTTTGTTTAAACTAATGATCTATCCTCTGGATAGATCATCAGTATCTGATCGGCGGGGGTCCGACACCCGTGACCCCCGCCGATCAGCTGTTTGAGAAGGCAGCGGCGCTCCAGCAGCGCCGCAGCCTTCTCAGTTTTTACCGCTGGCCCAGTGATGTCACGACATGTATCAACTTGCATGGGCGCGGCTAAGCTCTGTTCACTTGAATGGAGCTTAGCCGCGCCCAGGCCAGTTGATACTAGTCGTGACGTTACTGAGCCAGCGGTAAACAGTGAAAAGGCCGCGCTGGTGCTGGAGCGCCGCTGCCTACTCAAACAGCTGATTGGCGGGGGTCCCGGGTGTCAGACCCCCGCCGATTAGATGCTGATGATCTATCCAGAGGATAGATCATCAGTTTAAACAAAGTGCAGAACCCCTTTAAGAATAGAGAAGTATGCAGGAGGCAGGATCGCTCAGTATACAGTGATCGTTTGCATCCGCCTGTGTAAAAAGCCAATGCAAACGAGCACTGATCAAAGGCAGAATCGTTGGTCAGTATTCAATACGGGCCATCTATGTTTAAAAGCCTCCTAAGGGGTGGTTCAGACTGCGTAATTAGAAACATACGAGACGCGGTTCAATCCCGCTGTACCGTCGGTAGTGCCGTCACTCTCATAATCGCAGCGCATACGATCTCTGAATCCCCCCCAAAAGTGCTCCCCTGTGGATCGGCCACAGAGATCTCTGCAGCGTTTGCCACACAAGCTTCTCCACATGCTGCTCAAGAAACCTGCAGCGGACCGCTTTCGCCATGAGGCGATATGAGAATCTCGCTTTGAAGGGGCGACATCAGAGCAGCCTGTGGCCGAGGCTCCCCTTGCCAGTGGCGCAGTAGTTTTCCCTTTACAAAATGCACTGCATCTTATAAAGCGAATTCTAGTGAGCGCTTCCATATGCAGGAGGAGGGGGAGAGAAGCGATGTGGGCGCTGTACTTACCCCTCCTCCTGCTCGCCTCTTTTCAGATCCCACGGAGAAGTGGAGCAGGAGAGGCAAGTTAATTTATTTATTTTTAAGTCTGATATGGGGGGGGGGATTGCAGGTCCGATATGGGGGTGGGAGTCTGGAGGGCTGATATGGTGGAATCTGGAGGTCCGATATGGGGGTGTTATGCTTCGCGTTATTGAACTGTTGTATAACACTAGTCAGACAGCTTAACAATAATTCAGAAGTCAAGAAAGAAACGTAAGACATCAGATCTGTATGTATTATTTTTTCTGAATAACTTTGTAAAACTACAACATAAACAAAACATATGTCAGTACATTAAACATTATACAGCAGCCTCACTCCATCAGTGAGAGTACTGACAGACAATTCCATCATAAGTCCAGGAATAGATCAAGAGCTCCTCTGCATGCAGCCTGCTAGATCCAGGAGCAGCATTTCAGATCTACTGAGGAAGGAACACAGTTCCGAAACGCGTCTAGTGTGAACCAGACCTAGCTATTGATGTGTTTTTTCAACTCTGCCTGAAAAAAGATTTCTTCAAAATACCAGGGTATATACCTTCAAAAAGGAACAAGCCTGACATCAATTCCAAGCGGTTTCAGCTATAAACTATTGGCAAAGTGGCTTGATCTATGCTGATATGCCTAACTTAGGTAATTAACTTTGTGATCAAAGTCGGACCGCATACCGAAGGAACTCTGCTGCATCAGCTTCCATTGCACCATCGACCAGCAAACCATCTTCCGGGAGGTCACGTGGGACGCTGTGGGGAGTGAGTTCGGAGCCCATTCCGCAACGATAGCGGTGGAGTAACATCAGGTGAAGGCGGGGGCATTAACACCAGCGGGCGATATTTGAATACAGCATCTTCCACATCAACAACCGCAAAAAGGACGTTCCTTGAACCATCTTGGTTCCAACAACCGGTAAAATAGTACACCAGTACTAAACTTTTCAATTTATATATTTGAAGTCTGCAGAAAAACGGCAATAACACTAGCCAAAGGTCTTTTACATTTTTGGAGTACTCCAGTCGTATAGGTGTGTGCGAGAGCTCCGCACTATTTATGTCTATACATGTAATTATGCTGATATGTTGACATTAATCTAAGTGTATTTTAAATGAGTAATAAATTCATGTACGCAAAAATACTGTGAGACAGCCTAAATTATTTTAAATAGATCCAGGAGCAGTCATGAGATGGAGGAAATACAGTTCCAGGTTAAAGGTTACTGCCTCTGACTCTGAGAAAATTACACTTCCTGTAAAGTTCTGGCAAAGTAGTAACTAACTTTGACCACTAGATGGCAGCAACGTCAAACATAACATTTCAGTATAATCTTTACAGCACATTACATACATTTACTATGCACAATATGGGCAGAACAGGGGGTCTGGAAGTCTAACGGTGGTCTGATATGGGGGATCTGAGGTCTGGTCTGGGGGGTTTAATGGGAGTCTGATATTGGGGTGTTGAGAAGGTGGGAGGATGATGGAAAAGTAGGAAATAAGATGTCTGTTTGTCAAACTCTGCAGAGAGAGGAGATGGCTGAAAGAAGTCACCATGGTGGTCTAGGGTTGGGCAATATAAAAAATAGCGACATTAAGAAATTTATAGCGATAAATACCCATTTAGAAGAAAAAAACACTTGGGCCCACAAGGAGACGTTCTACTGTATGGGGGCAGCCACAAGGAGACGTTATACTCTATGGGGGCAGCCACAAGGAGACATTATACTGTATGGGGGCAGCCACAAGGAGACATTATACTGTATGGGGCAGCTACAAGGAGACGTTATACTGTATGGGGTCAGCCACAAGGAGACGTTATACTGTATGGGGGCAGCCACAAGGAGACATTATACTGTATGGGGCAGCTACAAGGAGACGTTCTACTGTATGGGGTCAGCCACAAGGAGACGTTATACTGTATGGGGCAGCCACAAGGAGACGTTATACTGTATGGGGGCAGCCACAAGGAGACATTATACTGTATGGGGCAGCTACAAGGAGACATTATACTGTATGGGGGCAGCCACAAGGAGACGTTATACTGTATGGGGACAGCCACAAGGAGACGTTATACTGTATGGGGCAGCCACAAGGAGACGTTATACTGTATGGGGCAGCCACAAGGAGACGTTATACTGTATGGGGCAGCCACAAGGAGACGTTATACTGTATGGGGCAGCCACAAGGAGACGTTATACTGTATGGGGCAGCCGCAAGGAGACGTTATACTGTATGGGGGCAGCCGCAAGTAGACATTATACTGTATGGGGGCAGCCGCAAGGAGACGTTATACTGTATGAGGGCAGCCACAAGGAGACGTTATACTGTATGGGGGCAGCCACAAGGAGAGGTTATACTGTATGGGGGCAGCCACAAGGAGACGTTATACCGTATGGGGGCAGCCACAAGGAGACGTTATACCGTATGGGGGCAGCCACAAGGAGACGTTATACTGTATGGGGCAGCCACAAGGAGACGTTATACTGTATGGGGTGTCGAAGTATTTATTTCATATAAGATATGAAATTATAAAAATTATGATTTCATATTTTTATGAAAAATTAAAAATTTAATTGGCGGACATATAAACGCCAGTTCTTTTATTGATGAGATCTAAAGTTAATTCGTGCAGCTAATGAAACAGGGTGCAATTAATTATATAAAATATAATTTATTACAAATAAATACAGTAAAAATGGCATACAAATTAATACAAGGACAATATCAAAATTGACCACAAGATGGTGCTCCACCGTTTACGCCGGGCTCACTTAATTTACTACACCAAGTACAATATAATGTTACTCAAATTATTACCTATTAGTGTATTGGTTATCAAAATATTATAATGCAACAAAAAAAACAATAGAAATGAATCTGTGGAAAGTCCCTTATGCTCAATCAAAGGATATGTATGATATTAATATGATATTATACCCCACTCTGCAACCAGACTATGGAAATATAATTTCCCAGAGTTTTTCCTCTACTCAGACAATGTCTAATCTCCCATTAGCAATATGCATCTTTGCTAAGAGAACAACTAGCATTAGGGAGTTGTTTAACACTATATGTTCCCACAGTATGGGGACTCTTGACTATATGCCGAGAGGAATATCTTATTAATACCACAATCAGTAAGTACAAATATACGTTACCGGGTTAAGGATGAACAGAGTTTTGGATGTGATCAGTTCTCAAAAACTTTTCCAGTAGACAAAAATTAATCTTTGTGATAAATCCTTCTTATGGGCAATTTTCTCTGTGCCAATGTTTCTTTGTAGCAAGATTTTCTTGTGTTGTAGTTGTATTTTAGTTGTTGAAGTGAGTTGTTAGTTGAAGTTTTTAGTTGAAGTCCTGTCTAACCTCTTACATGTATACTTTATACCCCATGTTATCTACGAACTCATCCCCTTCTAGATTAGGGATTTCCAATCGGACAAGGTGGGTGTAACGTATGTTAATCATGGGGATGATGTCACTTAATTGGCATTCCTTAAAAACTTCTGCCCATCTACCACTTGATGGCACTGTTGTACCACATAATAATTTCCAATATTTTAAGAATTAACACATATATATGGCTTCATTACACCCCTTAAACTTTGACCTCTCCCAACTTAAATCAATTAGGAGGGACTCTTCTTTGACACTTTAGAATCACTTCCCCAGACATCATGGATCCATCTTGACAGTTAACAGACCATCTTATTTATGGTCAGATAAGAGAACAAAATCTTTTAACTTTTCTCCTGGTTTGTGTACCCTAACTGTCTTAGCTATTGAGTAATGATGTTTGAAATAGGATCTATTCAGAGGAGCTGATGTTATTTGGAAAATTCTACTTAAAGGCCTTTCTACATCACCTAAGACTATATATCTACTTAGTGAGATACACACGGTATAAAATATATATTAACAATATTTGGTTATAATACATCAATATTGCATAGTATATATGAATCATTAACACGTTCAAACGCTAAATAAATGCATAAAGGAATATATATATATATATATATATATATATATATATATATATATATGTGTGTGTGTGTGAATATATGAATAGATATCTATTCCACACCAGATGTGTTTGATGGATATCTTTCCTTATCAGATCATGGCTCAGCCATGAAACACCCATTGTTCCTCAGACAGACATGTTTAGAGAAACCAGTACAGATAAATACATGTCTCTAAACAATAATAAAAAGTACACTGCTCAAAAAAATAAAGGGAACACAAAAATAACACATCCTAGATCTGAGTTAATTAAATATTCTTCTGAAATACTTTGTTCTTTACATAGTTGAATGTGCTGACAACAAAATCACACAAAAAATAAAAAAAATGGAAATCAAATTTTTCAACCCATGGAGGTCTGGATTTGGAGTCACACTCAAAATTAAAGTGGAAAAACACACTACAGGCTGATCCAACTTTGATGTAATGTCCTTAAAACAAGTCAAAATGAGGCTCAGTAGTGTGTGTGGCCTCCACGTGCCTGTATGACCTCCCTACAACGCCTGTGCATGCTCCTGATGAGGTGGCGGACGGTCTCCTGAGGGATCTCCTCCCAGACCTGGACTAAAGCATCTGCCAACTCCTGGACAGTCTGTGGTGCAATGTGACATTGGTGGATAGAGCGAGACATGATGTCCCAGATGTGCTCAATTGGATTCAGGTCTGGGGAACGGGTGGACCAGTCCATAGCATCAATGCCTTCGTCTTGCAGGAACTGCTGACACACTCCAGCCACATGAGGTCTAGCATTGTCTTGCATTCGGAGGAACCCAGGGCCAACCGCACCAGCATATGGTCTCACAAGGGGTCTGAGGATCTCTTCTCGGTACCTAATGGCAGGTATAGAGAGGACCGGCACTTGCTTTAGTTTAGGCTCATAGTAGCCGAAACGCGTCACTTACCACTTGTATGTGACTATTAAAATTATTTGAAAATCTAAACTAAAGCGAGTGCCGGTCCTCTCTATACCAGTATCTGTGGATCTTCCCTTGACACGCGCACCGCATCGCAGACAGCGGAGTGCCGCCTGTATCTTCCTTGGTACCTAATGACAGTCAGGCTACCTCTGGCGAGCACATGGAGGGCTGTGCGGCCCTCCAAAGAAATGCCACCCCACACCATTACTGACCCAATGCCAAACCGGTCATGCTGGAGGATGTTGCAGGCAGCAGAACGTTCTCCACGGCGTCTCCAGACTCTGTCACGTCTGTCACATGTGCTCAGTGTGAACCTGCAAAGACTAAACTTTCCCTTAGTACTGGATGCGGTGTTTTTTACACAGAAAATAATAATTACTAATGTCCTAAGGACTAAATTACACCTGTTAATCCAGCACCTACTTATATGCCTAATACTTAATACTTAACTTTTATTAGCAGCTAATAGTGCTGCTTCTAACTTAACTACATATTTAAAATTCCAGTGCATTGCAGACCTTTCTCGTCTATTCAGTTTGCTATTGGGTTTACACCACCAGATTTATTAGTACAGGGTTCGAATCACTGATGCTTAGCTGGCTGCGCGCTGTGCTGGTTAGACTGCAACAATGTACTGTATTAACCACCTCCGGACCGCCTAACGCACAGACGCGTCTGGAAGGTGGTTGATTCATTCCTCGTAGACGCATATACGCGTCATCTCGCGACACGCGAGATTTCCTGTGAACGCGCGCACACAGGCGCGCGCGCGCGCTCACAGGAACGTAAGGTAAGCGAGTGGATCTCCAGCCTGCCAGCGGCGATCGTTCGCTGGCAGGCTGGAGATGCGATTTTTTTAACCACTAACAGGTATATTAGACGCTGTTTTGATAACAGCGTCTAATATACCTGCTACCTGGTCCTCTGGTGGTCCCCTTTGTTTGGATCGACCACCAGAGGACACAGGTAGCTCAGTAATATGTTGCACCAAGCACCACTACACTACACCCCCCCCTGTCACTTATTAACACCTTATTCACCCTTGATCATCCTTGATCACCCCTGATCACCCTATATAGACTCCCTGATCACCCCCCTGTCATTGATCACCCCCCTGTCATTGATCACCCCCATGTAAGGCTCCATTCAGACGTCCGTATGAATTTTACGGATCCACTGATAGATAGATCAGATCCGCAAAACACATACGGACGTCTGAATGGAGCCTTACAGGGGAGTGATCAATGACGGAGGTGATCACCCCATATAGACTCCCTGATCACCCCCCTGTCATTGATCACCCCCCTGTAAGGCTGCATTCAGATGTCCGTATGATTTTTACGGATCCACTGATACATGGATCGGATCCGCAAAACACATACGGACATCTGAATGGAGCCTTATAGGGGGGTGATCAATGACAGGGGGGTGATCACCCCATATAGACTCCCTGATCACCCCCCTGTCATTGATCACCCCCCTGTAAGGCTGCATTCAGATGTCCGTATGATTTTTACGGATCCACTGATACATGGATCGGATCCGCAAAACACATACGGACATCTGAATGGAGCCTTATAGGGGGGTGATCAATGACAGGGGGGTGATCACCCCATATAGACTCCCTGATCACCCCCCTGTCATTGATCACCCCCCTGTAAGGCTCCATTCAGACATTTTTTTGGCCCGTTAGCGGAAATTATTATTATTTTTTCTTACAAAGTCTCATATTCCACTAACTTGTGTCAAAAAATAAAATCTCACATGAACTCACCATACCCCTCACGGAATCCAAATGCGTAAACATTTTTAGACATTTGGATCCCAGACTTCTTCTCACGCTTTAGGGCCCCTAGAATGCCAGGGCAGTATAAATACCCCACATGTGACCCCATTTCGGAAAGAAGACACCCCAAGGTATTCCTTGAGGGGCATATTGAGTCCATGAAAGATTGAAATTTTTGTCCCAAGTTAGCGGAAAGGGAGACTTTGTGAGGAAAAAAAATATATATATATCAATTTCCGCTAACTTGTGCCAAAAAAAAAAAATTCTATGAACTCGCCATGCCCCTCATTAAATACCTTGGGGTGTCTTCTTTCCAAAATGGGGTCACATGTGGGGTATTTATACTGCCCTGGAATTCTAGGGGCCCTAAAGCGTGAGAAGAAGTCTGGGATCCAAATGTCTAAAAATGCCCTCATAAAATGAATGTGGGCCCCTTTGCGCATCTAGGCTGCAAAAAAGTGTCACACATGTGGTATTGCCGTACTCAGGAGAAGTTGGGCAATGTGTTTTGGGGTGTCCTTTTACATATACCCATGCTGGGTGAGATAAATATCTTGGTCAAATGCCAACTTTGTATAAAAAATGGGAAAAGTTGTCTTTTGCCGAGATATTTCTCTCACCCAGCATGAGTATATGTAAAAAGACACCCCAAAACACATTGCCCAACTTCTCCTGAATACGGCGATACCACATGTGTGACACTTTTTTGCAGCCTAGGTGGGCAAAGGGGCCCACATTCCAAAGAGCACCTTTAGGATTTCACAGGTCATTTACCTACTTACCACACATTAGGGCCCCTGGAAAATGCCAGGGCAGTATAACTACCCCACAAGTGACCCCATTTTGAAAAGAAGACACCCCAAGGTATTCCGTGAGGGGCATGGCGAGTTCCTAGAATTTTATATTTTTTGTCACAAGTTAGCGGAAAATGATGATTTTTTATTTTTTTTTTTTTCCTTACAAGGTCTCATATTCCACTAACTTGTGACAAAAAATAAAAACTTCCATGAACTCACTATGCCCATCACGAAATACCTTGGGGTGTCTTCTTTCCAAAATGGGGTCACTTGTGGGGTAGTTATACTGCCCTGGCATTTTAGGGGCCAAATGCGTGAGAAGTGGTTTGAAATCAAAATCTGTAAAAAATGGCCTGTAAAATCCGAAAGGTGCTCTTTGGAATGTGGGCCCCTTTGCCCACCTAGGCTGCAAAAAAGTGTCACACATCTGGTATCCCCGTACTCAGGAGAAGTTGGGCAATGTGTTTTGGGGTGTCATTTTACATATACCCATGCTGGGTGAGAGAAATATCTTGGCAAAAGACAACTTTTCCCATTTTTTTATACAAAGTTGTCATTTGCCGAGATATTTCTCTCACCCAGCATAAGTATATGTAAAATGACACCCCAAAACACATTCCCCAACTTCTCCTGAGTACGGAGATACCACATGTGTGACACTTTTTTGCAGCCTAGGTGGGCAAAGGGGCCCATATTCCAAAGAGCACCTTTCGGATTTCACCGGCCAATTTTTACAGATTTTGATTTTAAACAACTTACCACACATTTGGGCCCCTAGAATGCCAGGGCAGTATAACTACCCCACAAGTGACCCCATTTTGGAAAGAAGACACCCCAAGGTATTCGCTGATGGGCATAGTGAGTTCATGGAAGTTTTTATTTTTTGTCACAAGTTAGTGGAATATGAGACTTTGTAAGAAAAAAAAAATCATCATTTTCCGCTGACTTGTGACAAAGAATAAAAAGTTCTATGAACTCACTATGCCCATCAGCGAATACCTTAGGGTGTCTACTTTCCGAAATGGGGTCATTTGTGGGGTGTTTGTACTGTCTGGCCATTGTAGAACCTCAGGAAACATGACAGGTGCTCAGAAAGTCAGAGCTGCTTCAAAAAGCGGAAATTCACATTTTTGTACCATAGTTTGTAAACGCTATAACTTTTACCCAAACCATTTTTTTTTTTACCCAAACATTTTTTTTTATCAAAGACATGTAGAACAATAAATTTAGAGCAAAATTTATATATGGATGTCGTTTTTTTTTTTGCTAAATTTTACAACTGAAAGTGAAAAATGTCATTTTTTTGCAAAAAAAATCGTTAAATTTCGATTAATAACAAAAAAAGTTAAAATGTCAGCAGCAATGAAATACCACCAAATGAAAGCTCTATTAGTGAGAAGAAAAGGAGGTAAAATTCATTTGGGTGGTAAGTTGCATGACCGAGCAATAAACGGTGAAAGTAGTGTAGGTCAGAAGTGTAAAAAGTGGCCTGGTCATTAAGGGTGTTTAAGCTATAGGGGCTGAGGTGGTTAAAATTGAAGCTTCACGCTGCCCCCCGACATGTTTCGCTGTGAACCGGCATCTTCAGGGGTTAGGGCAGAGTGTGAGCGTGTCTCCTCCGGACTGACTTATAAGACCTTAGTTTGTGATGTCATCAGTGGGCGTTCCGCCTATGGGCGTGATTGGGATCCTCTAATGGAGAATGATAGGTGGCGTTCCGGAGCGCTTCCTCCCAATGACTCCGCCTACCTACGTTCGGCCTTCTGATTTGCTTACGTCATGGGATTGCGCCGCGCATGTACTGTGGACTTAGTTTTTTTCCGGGTCCACCTTACTGCGCATGCCAGTCTACTTTATTCCCGGCGCTTCGATTCCTGGTGCTGCGCTTGTCACGGCGCAATGCTCTGGGACTTCGACTTTTTTTAGGGCCACCTTACTGCGCATGCCTGTCGACTTTGTTACCAGCGCTCCGATTCCTGATGCTGCGCTTGGAACGGCGCATGCCCTGGGACTTAGTTGCTGGCACTGCCGATCCAATAGTTCACGCATGCGTCCAGACTCCTCCACCTAGGTGAGTTGTCAATGTCTGGGCGCATGTCATTGGGGTTACTGTGGCCCTGTAGATAAAGCCTGCGTCTGCACATGTCCTCATACTTTGTTGTTTTTCTTCAGTGTTTCCACTGTCTATTTCAGAACTCATCACCTAGCATGTCTTGGGACTTAGCCGCAAACATGACCATCTTTCTGTCCAAGTAGGTTTTCAGAGTTCGAGCATCAATATATAGACGAATCCAGCCTTGAGGTCTGCTTCTACGTATGTTGCGGTATATAGTTATTTATAATAGATCCGCAATCATCCCAGCATCTCTCAATTGAGCTGGGTATCCATCCTCAGTCGCGTCTTCTTATCTTTTCCCCATATGTGGTGTCATTGCATGATTTTGATATTCACTATATATTGTCCGCTCCCTAGTTATGCTGGATCCTGTAGAGCTTGCTGACAATAATCCCAATTTTTTGATGAGGATATCTAGAGTTGTGGGTTTGGGTCTATCACAGATAAATATCCCTATATCTTAATTGTGCCATTTTTGAACCCTTGGATGCTTCACCTTGTCTATATGTGAGCTGCATCTTACTTCCTCATACATGCCAGGTTCTGTTATGTTCTTTTGCTCATATCTGATATCTGGTCGCAGTCAGTATTCTGCGGCCTTCTAGACAGATTATGGTATTTATGAGCCGCTTACTTTTTAACCTCCATTGGGTTCCCTATAACAACCTACTGATTTTCCGGACAGATTTGTGGTGTTTGTGAGCCACTTACTGTTTACCCTCAATTAGGATCCATATTCCGGCCTTCCGGTGCCTTCAAACTCTCAATCTGATGTTTTTTTCCTCAAAATATCCCCTTCTTTATCATATTATTTTCATTGTTCCTAGGTCTGCCATCCGGTGGATTGCTCCATTTTATTGACATATTTTCTTTGTTATTTGGCGTATTATTAATATTTTAATTTTTTCCTTTTTTTAGGTGGGGGTCATATCTACTGGAAGGACGAGTATGTGAACCCTTCATTCAGGCCTTTTGGAGATAGACTATGGAGCAGGTAAATCCATTTTGTCTCCTCCTGTTGGAGTTTTTTGTCTATATCTCCTTTTCGTGGGCCTGATTTTACTCTCATCAGTCCCCAAAATTTAAAATCTGTGCTTTTTCCTCTGTGCTTCTCTCTCATGTGTCTGGCTTAGGCTAGGGTCCTCTCCCGTATTAATACTGCTCAGGTGTCTTGAAATTCGCCTTCTTAGCTCCTGAGTAGTCTTCCCAACGTATAGTTTTGGACATTCACTTTTTATGACATACTCGACTCCTTTTGTCTTGCAGTTGATGTAGTCTCTTATTTCATAGTTTTTTCCATTCACTGGATTCGTGAATGTTTTTGTAGCCTTCATCCGACCACAAAAGGTACAGTCCCCACAGGGATATGATCCTTTGTGATTCAGCCAGGTGGTTTTCTTAGCTGTTCTATGGGATTGGTAATGGCTGTGGACTAACATCTCTCTCAGATTGCGTCCTTTTCTATATGTTACTGCTGGATACTTTGGTATCACATGTTGTAGGTCGGTGTCGGCTTGCAGAATATGCCAATGTCGTCTCAGAACTTGTTGTATGGCTCTATGTTCCGTATCATAGGTTCCTATGCAGCGTATGATTTTCCCACCTTCTTTTTGGGGTCTGCCTGTCAATAGGTCCAATCTTCCTACCTTTTTTGCTTTATTATACGCTCTGTGCAGGCATTTCTTAGAGTAGCCTCTATCATAAAATCGTGAATATAGTACACTGCATTCTTTTTGGAATGCCTCCTCTGTGGAGCAGTTCCGCCTGGCCCTAAGATACTGCCCCACAGGAATTCCCTTCTTCAGGGGGTTGGGGTCAGGGTGTAAGCTTTGCCGGTGTAGCAGATTGTTCGTGGACGTTGGTTTACGATATATTTCAGTTTGGATACTGCCGTCAGATTGCAAAGTTAGTTTGAGATGGACAGTCTGTGGTGCAACGTGACGTTGGTGGATAGAGCGAGACTTGATGTCCCAGATGTGCTCAATTGGATTTAGGTCTGGGGAATGGGCGGGCCAGTCCATAGCATCAATGCCTTCGTCTTGCAGGAACTGCTGACACACTCCAGCCACATGAGGTCTAGCATTGTCTTGCATTAGGAGAAACCCAGGGCCAACCGCACCAGCATATGGTCTCACAAGGGGTCTGAGGATCTCATCTCGGTACCTAATGGCAGTCAGGCTACCTCTGGCGAGCACATGGAGGGCTGTGCGGCCCTCCAAAGAAATGCCACCCCACACCATTACTGACCCAATGCCAAACCGGTCATGCTGGAGGATGTTGCAGGCAGCAGAACGTTCTCCACGGCGTCTCCAGACTCTGTCACGTCTGTCACATGTGCTCAGTGTGAACCTGCTTTCATCTGTGAAGAGCACAGGGCACCAGTGGCAAATTTGCCAATCTTGGTGTTCTCTGGCAAATGCCAAACGTCCTGCACGGTGTTGGGCTGTAAGCACAACCCCCACCTGTGGACGTCGGGCCCTCATATCACCCTCATGGAGTCTGTTTCTAACCGTTTGAGCAGACACATGCACATTTGTGGCCTGCTGGAGGTCATTTTGCAGGGCTCTGGCAGTGCTCCTCCTGTTCCTCCTTGCACAAAGGCGGAGGTAGCGGTCCTGCTGCTGGGTTGTTGCCCTCCTACAGCCTCCTCCACGTCTCCTGATGTACTGGCCTGTCTCCTGGTAGCACCTCCATGCTCTGGACACTACGCTGACAGACACAGCAAACCTTCTTGCCACAGCTCGCATTGATGTGCCATCCTGGATAAGCTGCACTACCTGAGTCACTTGTGTGGGTTGTAGACTCCGTCTCATGCTACCACTAGAGTGAAAGCACCGGCAGCATTCAAAAGTGACCAAAACATCAGCCAGGAAGCATAGGAACTGAGAAGTGGTCTGTGGTCACCACCTGCAGAACAACTCCTTTATTGGGGGTATCTTGCTAATTGCCTATAATTTCCACCTGTTGTCTATCCCATTTGCACAACAGCATGTGAAATTGATTGTCACTCAGTGTTGCTTCCTAAGTGGACAGTTTGATTTCACAGAAGTGGGATTGACTTGGAGTTACATTGTGTTGTTTAAGTGTTCCCTTTATTTTTTTGAGCAGTGTATAATGTTCCCTATATATTCACTTTTAACATATTGAACTTGCCATGAATCCATCTTGGTTTTTTCCAGGTTCATGCTGATCACATGCTGTTAAAGGCAATGATCATCCATATTGAATATAGTATCATCAGATACATTGTACACTTATGAAAATGCACTACAGGGGGCAGCCACAAGGAGACGTTATACTGTATGGGGGCAGCCACAAGGAGATGTTATATTGTATGGGGTCAGCCACAAGGAGACGTTATACCTTATGGGGGCAGCCACAAGTAGACATTATACTGTATGGGGGCAGCCATAAGGAGATGTTATACTGTATGGGGGCAGCCACAAGGAGACGTTATACTGTATGGGGTCAGCCACAAGGACACGTTATACCGTATGGGGGCAGCCACAAGGACATGTTATACTGTATGGGGGCAGCCACAAGGACATGTTACACTGTATGGGGGCAGCCACAAGGAGACATACTATGGGGGCAGGCACAAGGAGACATTATACTGTATGGGGGCAGCCACAAGGAGACGTTATACCGTATGGGGGCAGCTACAAGGAGACATTATACTGTATGGGGGCAGGCACAAGGAGACATTATACTGTATGGGGGCAGGCACAAGGAGACATTATACTGTATGGGGGCAGGCACAAGGAGACATTATACTGTATGGGGGCAGCCACAAGGACATGTTATACTGTATGGGGGCAGCCACAAGGAGACGTTATACTGTATGGGGGCAGCCACAAGGAGACGTTATACCGTATGGGGGCAGCCACAAGTAGACATTATACCGTATGGGGGCAGCCACAAGGAGACGTTATACTGTATGGGGTCAGCCACAAGGACATGTTATACTGTATGGGGGCAGCCACAAGTAGACATTATACCGTATGGGGGAAGCCACAAGGAGACGTTATACTGTATGGGGGAAGCCACAAGGAGACGTTATACCGTATGGGGGAAGCCACAAGGAGACGTTATACCGTATGGGGGCAGCCACAAGACCCCCCCCTTCCCTTTCATATAGCATTCATGGTCAGAGACAGACATATCACCTTTTTATTTAAGACAGTCTGGTCTCTCAGGCTCCTCTTATTCCTCTGTGGGGGTCGGAGTGAGACTTTACCTGCCTCATTGCTCCTCCTCGCCAAGATGTGGAAAGAGAACATCTACATCAGAGGAGACATCACTGGATGTAAGAGGTATGTGGTGCTGTATTTAATGTTTTCCTAGTATGTCTTTAAAGGGGTGTCCGCTTTTTTTCCCCCCCTGCAAGCGCTGCCTTCTCTGCTCTGTTTACCTGCTCACCACTGCAAATGCTGCGGTGATCATGTGAACATATGAGCGCTGCCTTCTCTTCGCACAGCTGATCGGCGGGGTGCCGACTGTTGGACCCCCGCCGATCTGGAGGAAAGGGGTTAGGTTAACACCAGCAGTCAAGAGCATCCAGTGTAAATGCCTGTGGTAAAGACAGGCATTAGTTCTGCTCTCCTTTTACTTCAGACGCCATCACTCTGAATGATGATGTGTCTGCTTTGCGGTCACATGATTTCAGTATGTCACGTGCCTCCTTGACGTCAGAAGGTCCTTCCCGTTCATGGGATTTAGCCTTTACCCATATATAAGGCTCCACAGCCACAAAGATACACAGCTCCATCCGCCCTTAAGGCCAAGTTCACACTTCAGTTATTTGGTCAGTTATTTCCTTCAGTTATTGAGCCCAAACCAGTAGTGAAGCTACTCAGAGATCAGGTGTAATGGGAAGATCTGCACTTGTTCTGTGTTTTTCACCCACACCAGGTTTTGGCTCACAATAACTGATGGAAATAACTGATCAAATAACTGAGACGTGGACTGGAGCAGGGGGCGTTTTTTGTATATAATATATATTGGATTTTAAGACATATCATGAAACTGCCTTGACCTCACACATGTTTCGATCCGTATAAAAAGAGAGAACACAACATCTACACTTTATTATCTCCTCCGATGTCTCCTCTTATCTCCAGTTATTGTATTTTACATGAGATTTTGTAGGATTTTCCATCGTCTCATCTTCTCTCCATTCAGGTTCCTACAATATAGGATCTGCTCAGTGGATATCTTCTATATAAGATCCTTCTCCTGATTGACCCGACAAGGATGGACAGGGACAAGATGGCGGAGAGGATAATAAATCTCACCCTAGAGATCCTCTTCCGGCTTACTGGAGAGGTGAGAGATTCTGATGATGTCACATTACATCATCTTATCTATGTTACTAACAGATGGACATGACTGGAGAGGTGAGGGACTCTGGAGGTGTATGAAGTGATAGTTATTACTGTGTCTCTCCATAACCAGGACTACACAGTAGTGAAGAAGACTTCTAGTGAGCGCTGTCAGGACCCTGTGTCTGAAGGATGGGGAAGAACCCTGAGCCCAATCATGGGGCCTCCACCTCACCCCCTGATACATGAGGAAATCAATAGAGAGAAGATCCTAGAACTCACCAACAAGATGATTGAGCTGCTGACTGGAGAGGTGACACTGCTGGGAATGCTGGGACATTATACAGGAACGCTATGAAGGGATCTGGGTGATGACTGTATCATTGTGTTGTCAGGTTCCTATAAGGTGTCAGGATGTCACCGTCTATTTCTCCATGGAGGAGTGGGAGTATTTAGAAGGACACAAAGATCTGTACAAGGACGTCATGATGGAGGATCACCGGCCCCTCACATCACCAGGTAATAGACATGACTAAATAGACACGTCCTCTCATTATCTGTATGTAAGGGATGAATTCAGTCACTGGATGTGTTTCCTACTGTTGGAAATTGGCCACAACAACACAAAACTTCTTGAAGCAACTTCTTCCTCAGAAGATTCTTTTGTTTAAGCCTCTTTCACACATCAGTGTTTTGTCAGTGATTTCCATCAGTGATTGTGAGCCAGAACCAGGATTTGAGCCTCCACAGACATAAGGTATAAGGGAAACTCTGTACCTGTTCTGTGTTTAGAGTCTCACCTGGTTTTGGCTTAAAATGTCTGATGGAAATCTGAAGAGCAGCAAGACCTCATTGAAGTCAATGTAAAATGTAGGCAGATTATGGCATAAGAGGTGAATGGAAGTGAATTACAGCCGTGGTAAAATGCAGCGCTCCGTTATAAGTCCTGGACACCGTCCTTTATACCTCAGAGAACAAAGGAATCATTAATATTTAATTCCAGTTTTCCGCAGTGTGTCGCTGTACGTAGACTTCAGTGTTTTACACACAGATTCCATCATTCTCATACGTAACCATAGATCTACACAAGTTACACCGACAACAACTTCTACTTGGATAAAAGTTCCTTATCACGATCTTTTGTTACATAAATAATTAGTTCCTGGGGCCTTCCATTAATCCTCTCCAATTCAAGTACCAATCTCCATTTTTCTTTCCAAAGAGCCCCATGGTCCATAAAGACAAGATCGGCTCTTTCATTTATCACCGGTCCAACACCGAGGATCGATCCTGATCATAAACCTGCAAATGGTTCGTTTTAATAGACAAATACATTTATCTTGGCCAAGGCTTCCACTTCTAGTGCAAATATTATCTACTTTCTAAAGGTCACCATTCCATCCTAACATTTGTAATCGATTACTTAAAGGGCTTCTGTCACCCCACTAAACTCATTATTATTATTTTTTGTGTACTTATAATCCCTATCCTGCGATATATCTATACATTATGTTATTAATAATTTTCGTTCAGTAGATATGTAAAAAAACGTACTTTTATAATATGCTAATTACCTGTCTACCAGCAAGTAGGGCGTCTACTTGCTGGTAGCAGCCGCAAAAAACTGCCCCCTCCTCCTGTTGATTGACAGGGCCAGCCGCGATCTCCTCCTCCGGACAGCCCTGTCAGCATTTCAAAAATTGCGCGCCTGTGTTAATTCGGCGCAGGCACTCTGAGATAAGGAGGCTCGCCTCCTCAGCACTCCCTCAGTGCGCCTGCGCCGATGACGTCTTCTCTTTCGGTGACGTCATCGGCGCAGGTGCACTGAGAAACTGTACTGGTTCTGGGACTATAGTGTCCTTTTATAGCGGACAAGAACAGGCATATTCTATTAGTGCCGGCAATGTGCAGTCCGCAAAATGCGGAACGCACATTGCCGCTGTCCGTGTTTAGTGGATCCGCCTTAATGTGAGGTAAATTAGTTTCCAATGTAGTATTAATAACTAAACAATTACATAATAAACTTATTGCATTGTTTACTTACCACCAGGATAATAAGATGATCTGGACTCTGGCTGCAGTCTGGCTCTGGGGACTCCATTGTCACTCTCTTCTCCCCCCCCCCTCCCTTCTCACTCTCTTCTCCCCCTTCCTCCCTCCCATGTCACTCTTTTCTCCCCCCCTCCCTCCCATGTCACTCTCTTCCCCCCCCTCCCTCCCATGTCACTCTCTTCTCCCCCTCCCTCCCTCCCATGTCACTCTCTTCTCCCCCCCCCCCTCCCTCCCATGTCACTCTCTTCTCCCCCCCCTCCCTCCCATGTCACTCTCTTCTCCCCCCCTCCCTCCCATGTCACTCTCTTCTCCCCCCCTCCCTCCCATGTCACTCTCTTCTCCCCCCCCTCCCTCCCATGTCACTCTCTTCTCCCCCCCTCCCTCCCATGTCACTCTCTTCTCCCCCCCTCCCTCCCATGTCACTCTCTTCTCCCCCCCTCCCTCCCATGTCACTCTCTTCTCCCCCCCTCCCTCCCATGTCACTCTCTTCTCCCCCCCTCCCTCCCATGTCACTCTCTTCTCCCCCCCTCCCTCCCTTGTCACTCTCTCTTCTCCCCCTCCCTCCCTTGTCACTCTCTCTTCTCCCCCCCTCCCTCCCTTGTCACTCTCTCTTCTCCCCCCCTCCCTCCCTTGTCACTCTCTCTTCTCCCCCCCTCCCTCCCTTGTCACTCTCTCTTCTCCCCCCCCCCTCCCTCCCTTGTCACTCTCTCTTCTCCCCCCCCTCCCTCCCTTGTCACTCTCTTCTCCCCCCCTCCCTCCCTTGTCACTCTCTTCTCCCCCCTCCCTCCCTTGTCACTCTCTTCTCCCCCCTCCCTCTCTTGTCACTCTCTTCTCCCCCCTCCCTCTCTTGTCACTCTCATTTCCCCCCTCCCTCCCTTGTCACTCTCATTTCCCCCCTCCATCCCTTGTCACTCTCATTCCCCCCCTCCCTTTTCACTCTCATTCCCCCCCCTCCCTTGTCACTCTCATTCCCCCCCCCCTCCCTTGTCACTCTCACTCTCATTCCCACCCTCCCTTTTCACTCATTTCCCCCCCTCCCTTGTCACTCTCTTCTCCCCCCTCCCTTGTCACTCTCATTCCCTTCCCCCTCCCTTGTCACTCTCATTCCCCCCCCTCCCTTGTCACTCTCATTTCCCCCCCCTCCCTTGTCACTCTCATTTCCCCCCCCTCCCTTGTCACTCTCAATTCCCCCCCCTCCCTTGTCACTCTCATTTCCCCCCCTCCCTTGTCACTCTCAATTCCCCCCCCTCCCTTGTCACTCTCATTTCCTCCCCCCTCCCTTGTCACTCTCATTTCCTCCCCCCTCCCTTGTCACTCTCATTTCCTCCCCCCTCCCTTGTCACTCTCATTTCCTCCCCCCCTCCCTTGTCACTCTCATTTCCTCCCCCCCTCCCTTGTCACTCTGTCCGGCCGGGTAAAGGAAACAAAAGCTCCTGTACCGCGGACCGAACAGAGCTCGGCCACGCTACATTAGAGGTGCTTACCTCCTGTCAGTCCCTCTCTTCAGGCTGCACCCGGGCGGTGCATGCACAATCATAGACGCGCCACCCCGGGCTGTAAAAAACTTGCGGCAGGACCGGCCCGGCCGCCACTTAACTAACGCTTTTTTTTTTAAAACCGCACGGGGCTGGCGCCCCCTGCTAAATTGCGCCCTAGGCGGCTGCCTAGGTTGCCTTACAGGTGGCGCCGGCCCTGGTCGGTGGGCGGGGAAGGGAACGGGCCGGCAGGCCTGTCTCATTTACCATTTTCTACAAATGTTTCAGGTGTAGAAAAAGGTCTAAATGTAAGACAGCTTGGAAGCTCTCTTACATTTAAAACTGGTGTTCGAAGCCCTGAAGTTATGGAGAGGCCTGCGCCTCTTCATAACCAGCTTAGGGCTTTGCCAAGACCTGCGCCTAAAATACAAGTCTTAATAAATGTGCCCCAAGATGTTTACCTAAGACAACATGGCTGACCATCCAATCTAATTCTAATTCTGCAACACCTACAGTTAAGGAAGAGAGAACAACACCCGAGAGATGTCCCAGTCCTCTTCTTCCACAGGATAATTCAGAAGAACATCGCTATGTCCCACAGGATGATCAGGTAGATGGATATAAGGACATCATGATGGAGGATCACCGGCCCCTCACATCACCAGGTAATAGACATGACTAAATATACATGTCCTCTCATTATCTGTATGTAAGGGATGAATTCAGTCACTGGATGTGTTTCCTACAGTTAAGGAAGAGATAACAACACCAGAGAGATGTCCTATTCCTCTTCTACAGGAAGGGTCAGAAGAAAATCAAAATGTCCCACAGGATGATCAGGTAGATGGAGATAAGGTCTCATGAAATGTCCCCTATGATCTGTAGAAGACTGTGAAGATCCTGTGTTCAGTCTTGTTTTATCCACCAGTATTATATGATTTATCCTTGTGTAATGATTAAGGTGAAGATGGCAGGATTACAGCTGACCATAGACATTACATGTTGTCTGGATCTTCTCACTATTTTCTGCCTGTATAGACTTTTAAGATGGCCTTCTCTGTCAACTGCTACAGATCTTTTGTGGCTGCACAAGAGTGCCACAACAGTTTTCTGAGAGGTCTTAGGCCGGGACCATACAACAATACAAATGGTCAACAAAATCTGTGCCCTCAGCTTGAACATGAACATCAGGAGATAAATGCATCATTATCTTCAAAGGTTTTGTAGTCTAGGCTGCAGTCTCCTGGTGTCTCCTTACTGTCAGAATGGCAGTACCAAGATCATACCACGGATTCTATTCTAGCACATGTAGATGCAAGTTATCCTTCTTACTTGTATAGAGTATAATATAATATTCAGGGGCGTAGCTAAAGGCTCATGTGCCCTGGTGCAAAAGTTCAGCTTGGTCCCCCTTCCCTCAGTGCTTTGTGGCCAGGGGCAGGGAAGCACATAGCCTTCGTGCTGCCTGAGGCGAAAATTGAAACTGCATCCCTTGCCAAATTCTTGACCTTACCCCTTCCCTCCAGCCAGAGATGTAACTTGACTTGCATGAACTTTGTATGGTACCGGTGTCTTCTTATGTGGCACAATGGTCTTTGGGCCCCCTCAGGCTCCTAGGCCCCATAGCGACTGCACCCCTTACAGCAGGGGTGGGGAAACTTTTTGCTGCCAAGGGCCATTTTGATATTGTTCAAAGGCCATACAAAATTCTCAATTTAAAAATTTGACGGCTATATTTGGTCAAACATATAAGTGACTTAGGGGTAAGTTACAGAAATTGTGCTAGAATCTAGAGCGCTATATTTTTGCAGCACAAAATGGCGTTTGCGCTATATATTACAAATAGTGCAGGTGCCATTTTGACAACATTTTGCAGTCAAATTTTTAATGTTATATATTTAGTTCTTTATTTGGCATTAATGGCAGCCAAGCTAAACCCAGAGGGGTCCAAAGAGGGTTCACCCAGCTTTCACTCTCCTTGCCACTGTCCCTGCCTCTTTCTTCGCAAATGTCCCTACCTATGTCCCTTTCTCAGCCTCAGGTCTCCCCCCTCCACCTCCATGAGCCTCAAATTACCCTCCTATCAGACCCCCCAGCCTACATCAGCCTCAGATCAGACCCCATCTGACCTCAGATCAGACCCCATCTGACCTCAGATCAGACCCCATCTGACCTCAGATCAGACATTTATAATAAATTAAAGAAATAATCTTGCCTCTCCAGCTCCGGGCGGCGCTGCCACTTGGCAGATTCACTTACCCTCCCTGGTCTTCTTCCCGCCACGCTGTACTGTGACCTGACAGCACACAGCATCAGGTCATAGTGTGCATCTACTGTCACGAGGGTGTCAAGAGCCACGCCTGACTCCGTTATACCCAGGGTCAGGAAGTCGCAGCGGGTGGCTGTGCGCTCTATGTCTAAAGACAGTGCTGTTTATTAATGGTAGCTTTCTGGGTTTGCCTTGCAATCCTTTTTGGCTCACTCAGGGATCCGTAGCTTCTCCTCCTCAGCTGTTTCTTGTCCAGCAATCCCAACCTCCTTATATTCCCCTCTCCCACTTCTCTGGTTGCCAGATATAGAGCTTCCTGCCTGGACTTCTATACTGACCCACTGGAGCTGTGTAGCTGTGTTCCCTGGTAGTTGTTCCAGAACGTTACCCTCCGGATCCCTGTTGGGTTCTTGGTGGTCTGCTGTTGTCGCCCCCATGGGATTATATGTTTGTCTGTATTGTCTGTCCTCTCCTTGGTGTTTTCCTCTTAGTGTCAGTGGTGCGGACTAGTGATCCCACCGCCCCGTTCACTACATAGGGCTCATCTTAGGGAAAGCCAGGGTTTAGGCACGTGATCGGCGTACGGGTGAGGAACCCGTCTAGGGACGTCAGGGCAGTCAGGTGCCAGCCGCAAGGTGAGTCAGGGGTCACCATCTTTCCCTCTCCCTTGGACAGGGCCTTCCCATTTCCCTCCCTTTGCGTGACGCCGGTCATTACATCTATTCTACATGGTCTAGGTCCTGACACTATACGTGTCAGGACAGAGCGTGGGGCCGGAAGAAGACCAGGGAAGGTGAGTACAGCTAGCAATGCGCTGTTCTCACCTTCCTGTGCCTCCCGCATGCTAATGACGGCTTCCATAATGAAAGTGGTCATTAGCATTTTCACAATATGTTCTGGCAGGGGGCCGGGGGCCACATGAAATGGTCCCATGGGCTGCACACGGCCCGCGGGCCAGAGGTTCCCCACCCCTGCCTTAAAGCTCCGCCCCTGTAAATATTGGAAGTTGATTATTGGAAAAGCTACATAGCATTATTTTCATCATCACATATAATTTTCTAGCTGCTCAGATGCATCCATCCATTTTGAACCTTTGATTATGGATACCTGGTCATGTGATCTCTAGTCTGACCTCCAGTCTGAGGCTTGCTGTCTCTCTCCTGTGTGGCTGACATCCTGTGAACTACAAGATTACAGCATCATTTATCAGATCCCTCTGGAGAGCTCCCTCCCCACCAGCTACTTCTCCTTGTCTTCTCTATGTCCCTAAACATATCATGCTGCTGAAGATCTCATCTCTACATTATCCATTACACATGAAGAACAACGGTTTAGAGTCTAAACCTTGTAGAAGTGGAGAGACATTTAATTGTGCCACTGTCTTTAAATTACAAAAAACACACTTGCCATTTTGCTTGTTCTGTTAAATAATCCGTCTGTACCAAACCCCTGACTTTTCATTTATAGGCCTCATAATAAAATGTCTGAGAAATGGAAGAGTGCAAAACGAAAGACCCATGCCTCGTCCTCCCAGAGTCAGAATGTATGTAGTACCAGCAGTATCAGTACCTGCCAGGAGTAGTAGTAGTTAGCCACAGTTCTCCCTGGCTCCTAATATTATTGAGGACATGGAGGATGGACTTGTGGACTTGATGGCTCAGCGTTTAGACTACCATGAGGAGGATATTTGGGGGAGGAGGGTCACCCAATGCATAGCTGTGCTTGTGGTGGTAGGAGTAGTGGCACCTGTAGCTGCACTGGTGGTGGTAGGGGCAGTGGTAGCAGCAGTGGAACTCAAGGCAATTATAAAGCAGGGAACCTGGAGGAGGCTAGGAAGCCCATGATGACATATCACAGTTTTCATAGCGGGAAGGTTGATTACTATTACAATGATTGTGTGTTGGACAGGATCTGGGATCTAGATCTGGGAGCTGAGAAGAAGGTAACATCAGAGGAAGAGGATGGTGGCAATGGCAGCAATACAGAGTGAAGGCAACATACAGTTAGAACCTCCCAAAACCTGCCAGGGCCAGATCTGCTTCTAGTAATAGATTCTAGTGAAGACAGGGCGGCACTACCTTCTTGAATTCGCGGTGCACGTGTCCGTGGAATGGCGTCCAGACAAACGTTTCAAAGAAGAAGACCGGCACTTCGCAGATGTAGATCACAATGTAGATTTATTCAGTCACATATTCAAGTGGCATAGTGACGCGTTTCAGCACAAGTGTGCTTTCATCAGACTGCAATGAAACATCTTACACTCCAGCTATTTATACATAAATGAGACACTAAGGAACTGACATCATCAGAGGAGCTCCGCCTCCCTCATTAACTAAAAATTTGCATATCAAATAATCGCAATGAAATATTCGCATTAGAAAATTTGCATAAAAAATTTGCATAAAAAAATTTGCAAAAACATATCCACTCTATACTGGCGAAGATTTTCAGTCCAATAGTCCATTTTGGCAGTGATTAATCACGCTGAAGAAAAAGAGAAATATATTTATTTAATTGCATAAAGCCGAATGTCTTATAGGAAGCAGGACACATTGTACTCACGATTGAGGCCCCTGGGCTCCATTGTCTGAAGACGATGGATCCAGTAAGCCTCTCTTTTCAATAACAATTTATTTCTATCACCCCCTCGACGGGGTAATGATACACCTTCAATAATCTGATACCTCAACTGCTAGATATTATGTTTTTTATCATGAAAATGAAGGGGTATTGGAAGTAATAAATTCTGTTTACGGATAGTAGATTTGTGTTTACTTAGTCTGTCCTTCGTTCTCATCGAGGTTTCCCCCACATATAATAATCCACATGGACATTTAAGAATGTAAGGGGCACGTTCACCTGTGATAGTATGTGCTCACTCTCACTAGAAGTTATCTAGCTGTAATTTTTTCAAAAAAAGCCATCCCTGCTTTGTACTCTCAAGTGGCGGTGAATGTAGGCCACTCCTTGCAATTCTAGCTGTGCAGCAAGGTGCATACAATGGACACCTGGAGCAACGGTTACGGACTGGAACAGTTCATGCCTTTCACAGCCCATTAGATCAATGTTTTTTGCAGCGAGGCAGCACTGCAGCAAGAAGGCTAGGTCCTATTGACACCTCCACGTTTGTTCCGACACCAGGCACTTATCGGCCTCCTCCATGGATATCCTCCTGTCCCAAACAGAAGCAGGGCAGAACATCGCTCCCACTCCCCCTTCTTCCCATCATGTGAAGCGTTGCCATGCAGTTTTAGAGCTGATTTCCCTGGGTGATAGTAGCCACATAGCCAAATACTTTCTAAAGTGCATGCTTTGTGTTTGGGAGAAATAACACATGCTCCCTGAATGATGCATGCGATAAATCTAGTCGAGCAGCGTTTGTTAAAAAAAAAAGTACAGTGGCTTTTGGAAGGTGCAAATAATAGTAATAATAATCATATAAAATAATCGTAATCAGTTCTCACCTCTCCTGTCCTTATACTATATACAGTGATAAGCAGGGTGTTGTAGTTAAGCAAATTGAAGCAAAACTAATTGACTTTGATCCAAATTTTAGGAAAATACAATTTGCCAACAATCCAAATTTTCTCTCGCTTTGTGGCAACAAATCGTTTTTTTTCCTAAAATTGCGGCTACGCATGTTACAAAGTAAAAGAAGCCCAGGAAAGCAATATGACCCATAATGTTGTGCAGCCAGCTAATCAGCAGATAGCCACCTCTGTGATGTGACTGCCCTATAAAAGCCTCATTCTGCACTGTCTCCACCATTTTATTGTGAACTGAGCATAGGGAAAGACGTGATAAGTGTTAGGGACAGTGTTTAACAAAACTTTTAGAATCTTGGATAGGGACAGTGTAGGGAGATCGTAGAGAGAGTTTTCACACACTGTAGGAAGAATGCAGAGACAGTGCAATTTCTTTGTAATCACCCTGTGCATCTTGTTTCACTGCTGTACTGTTTATTCTTAATCTGTTCTGTTATACATATGTAAGAAATTATTATGTATAATAAATATATACCATATACAACACACCCTCTTACTGGGTCTGATTCGAGGTTGTATACAATAAATAAGACACAAGAGTGAACGTATAAAAAAAAATGTATTGTATAGTGTGTAAAATTGATATTACAGTATTATTATTGATGAGTGTATATGGAGTTACAGTGGAACAAAAGAAATAAATATTACATAGAGAGATAATTATACACACACAGTAATAATTATAATTGCTAGCAATTTCCAGGATACAATATAATACTACTTTAACTCAACATTAAAATTCCTTACAGTTTATAGTAACCACACATGGGCCTCCAATACTTGTCTCTCCTCTACCCTCCCCAGTCCTCTCTTCCTCCCAGCCTCCTCCTCCAGCTTCCAAGTTTTTTTTCCAAGTTTCTTCCATCTACCCCAAAGCATGGATCTTTTATTCCTTGCAGCTCTCATCCCCATCCTTGCCAATGCCCCATATCGGTTATCTGAGAGTGTGGGCCTGCCCAGAAACTGAATTTTGGTCAACCAGTTATTTTAGCATTTTATGACTCTCTGCTCTTATTCCCACGGTTTGGGTGCCTTTTGTTCTCTGCTAA
The DNA here is from genome assembly GCF_905171765.1 of Bufo bufo. Taxonomy (NCBI): domain Eukaryota; kingdom Metazoa; phylum Chordata; class Amphibia; order Anura; family Bufonidae; genus Bufo; species Bufo bufo. The sequence continues at coordinate 387,559,862 of NC_053394.1, read as the reverse complement.
TCAGCATTTGTGGCCGCGGCCACGGTCAGTAAGGTGACAGGAGGGGGCTAGACAGTGGCTGGGGTGTGCCTGGAGCCACGGGACGTGGGCCTGCCTAAAAGAGGGCCAACCCTAGGGAGAGAAGGAAGAAAGGGGTGGGAAAAGGGTGGGTGAAGTGCGAGTCGGCGGGCGCGGTGATGGTGAGCTGTACGAGGGGGTTTAAGAAGGGGGACCTGGCCCCTCCCACAATTACAGGCTGCATGCAGCCTTAACTATTTGTGGCCGCGGCCACGGTCAGTAAGGTGACAGGAGGGGGCTAGACAGTGGCTGGGGTGTGCCTGGAGCCACGGGACGTGGGCCTGCCTAAAAGAGGGCCAAAAAGACACCGGGTAGGAGAAGTGCTGCTGTTTAATGCATGGAACAGGGTTACAAAACCAAGGAAAGGAATACCTGCCGGGTTTCAGTCAGCGGATCCGGGATGTACCGGGAAAAACAGGCAGATCTCCACCTACCCATGTGACGGATGACGTGCGGAGGCGTCCCGTGCTTGGAAGCCGCTGAAGCCGCTCCGATGCGGAATGAATGTTCTGATATGGTTTTGGGGTCCACCCCCAACCCTGCGACCAGGGATCTGATGTGGGAGACAAACTGTGGCGTGGATAGGGGTTTCCCTTGGAATGGCAGCAACGGAGACTCTGGATCTGGAGATGGTGTGGAACCCAGGAGATGTTGGAGTACCACCACTGGACACCAGGCGTTCCCGGACTTGAAGAAGCGGATCAGTATGGGAGGACCGGTTTGGGACGTCTTGGTGGAAGGAAGGCTTAATACCAGATGATCCTGGCTCCAGGATAGCTGCTTCTTCTTCAGGAAGATCGTCTTCTGGGAAGAAACTGAAAATTCCCCTGGACGAAGGAAGCCGTAGAAGCTTAGGTACATAGCGGCCTTGATGACCAGACTAATGGAAGGGCCAAAAGGATTGCCATCTAGGGATGCAGACAGCTGCCTAAACAGCTCGCCGGAGACCGGCCGCCGGGACGGGCTGGAGTCTTTGCTGTTTTTCTCAATGCCCCTGAGCGTGGCCTTGACGGCTTGGGATGTGAATGCCGCGCGCACTTCTGGGTTCTGTAGGGCTAAGAAATGTTGCGCCCCGGCCAGGTACAAACGGATGGTGCTGGGTGCCAGTTTGAGGTTGACATGGCAATGGGCCATGAAAGCCATGATGTATGCGATGAAGGTCGTATCCTGTTGGGGATGGTCCCTGGAAAACTTTTGGAAGAGTTTCCAACCTGTGCCGTAGTTGCGAGCCGTGTTGGCCGAGAGGGACCGGTGCATAAGGTCCTTGGCGGTTGCCAGCAGAGACCTCAATCCAAGATCAGGTCGCTGAAGCCGGGAATCCGGGCCCCGGTCCGGTCTGCTTCTGGACATACCTGAAAGAAGGTGTGAAAATTGAACCTCGATAAGGCATCGGCCGCCGTGTTGCTGGCACCTGGAATATGGGAACATGAAAAATGAAAGTTATGGGTCATGGCCAGCCAGACCAGTTTGCGCAACAGGGACATGACCCTGGCCGACTTAGCTCGGCCTTTGGAGATGATGTCCACCAGGTCCTGACTGTCAGATATAAACATGACGCTGGAATTAGCCCAGAGGTGACCCCAGACGGATGCGGCCGCCACGATGGGGTAACATTCCAGGAACGGTGATGAGCTGAGGGACTGAGGGTCGGAACTGACCTGAGGAGGCCAAGGGCCCGCCAGCCACCGGGACCCGAAGATGGCCGCGAAACCCTGGGATGCTGCGGCATCAGCAAACACCCTGGCAGATGACTGGGACCATGAGGGGACGAACAGGGTGTTCCAAGATAACAGAAAGCTGTCCCACATGCGCAAGTCTGCCATGGCAGCCCTGTCCAAGTGGACAATGCTGCTGGGTTCGGAGGCTGTGGGAAGGAGCGAGAGCAGACGGGAAATGAAGGCCCTGCCCTGGGGCATGACCCTTAAGGCAAAGTTCAGCCGACCCAGGATGGACTGTAGCTCGACCTTGGTCACCTGAGAAGAGGTGATGGCCCTGGCCACGACTTCCCGTATTTGGGACAGCTTTGCCTCTGGAAGCCTGGCTTCCATTCTGTCTGAGTCCAGGACAATACCCAGGAAGGTGATGGAAGTGACCGGCCCCGCGGTCTTCCCCTGCGAAATTGGGATGGAAAGGGCGGCAAAGATCTCCAGGAGGGAGAGCAGCCCGGATGACCGACATAGCGGAGATTCTATGAGGAGGAAGTCGTCCAGGTAATGGATGACCGCTGGGGCGCTGCCGTGGTGGATCAGGATCCAGTGTAGGGCCTGCGCCAATTGGTCGAATAACCACGGGCTGCTTTTAGAGCCGAAAGTCAACCTGTTGGCAAAATAGAACCTGCCCTCCCACCTGATACCATAGAACTGCCAAAGGTGAGGGGCGATGGGCAGCAGTTTGAAGGCGTCCGCTATGTCAGTTTTAGACAGCCAGGCGCCTTTCCCGGCGCTAAGGATGAGGGCAATGGCTTCGTCTATGGATGCATAGGTCATGGAAAATTCTTCGGAAGGAATGAGGGAATTAATGCTGGGGATGACGGAATCATGGGGGGCGGAGAGATCGTAAATCAAACGTTTTTTATTCGAATCTTTTTTGGACACTATGCCTATGGGGCTGATCCGCCAGCGAGAGAAAGGAACCTGGTTGAAGGGGCCCAGGAGGAACCCTTTCTCAACCTCCGAATTCAGGAGTTCCTGTACAGCGGTGGAATCTGACCTGGCTGACTGCAGATTGTCGCACTCCCAGTTGGAATGGGGTAGTGCCACCAACCCTGTGTCAAAGCCGGAGCAGAGGCCAGTGACCAGGAAATCCACGAACCCCGGCACCGAATGGTCCCGTAAAAGGAGGGCCAGGAGGTCGATGTCGCAGTCGGCTAGTCATAGGCGCTTGTACGCCTTCTTGGGACATGTGGACCTGGGGTGAGCCCTGAAGCAGATGGAGCAGATGTGCAGAGCCCTGCAACCGCTGAAGAGACAGGAACCAAAGTTGAAGTTATTGCAAACTTGGCTGTTGCCAAGGTAAACAATGGGTCTACCCAACTTATCGGTGGTGGAGGGACTGCGGGGGACCCCGGAGGGGCCTGGAGTAGCCTTGTCTGGTTGGGCCGTGGCCGTTTGAGGACACCACTCAGTGGAGTGAAAAATCGACTGGCAGGTCGAACAAGCGGGGGCCCGGAGACCGGCGAAATGCTGGCAGAACAACTACATGTCCAGCATGGCCCAGTTGACGGAAAACTGAAACTTGGCAAGCGCGGCGGCGGCCTTGGCTGAAAAGGAGCGGTGGTAGTCATAGAAAGCCGTGCCGCCGTACTTGTGCCCAAGTCCAGTAACCCTGTGTAGATACGTGTCCAGCTCCTCCCGGCGGGCCGGAAAGGCGGAGCAGAGCACGTCTCTAAACAGGCCGAAGGCCAAGACAAACTCGACGACAGAGAGCTTGCGGTTGAGACGTCCATCCTTGGCCCGAAGGACCACCGAGACCTCCCCGCAGTCAAAGGTCTTGTTGTCTGCGGCATCGTGGGACGCAATCAGGATGGACGCGAGATTCACGTCCTTGCCCGCCAAGATGTCCCTCCTGATGTGGTCCGGCACCAAGTGCGCAGGAGCCACCACCGGAGCAGCCGGGGATGTACCTGGAGCCGGAAGCTGAGATAGAGGGGGATCGGAGACGGGGACCACCGCCTGGGAAGACGCCGGTGTTCTGGACTCCAAGTCCACCACCCTGGTCCTGATGTCGGCAACGGACGAGATGAGCGAATCCAAGGAGGCCTGCAACAGCACCAGGGACTGCTGGATTGCTGGGGGTGGATCTTCCCTTTCAGGAGCGCTGGGCTCGGTCATCAATAGACGGTATAGCTCGGCCTTCCTGGCTGACGCTGGGTGTCTGATGCCTCTCTTGGCCAACTCCGCAATGAGCCTCGGCACAGTCCATCTTCGGAGGGCAACTGGGCCGCCTTGGCTTGAGACCGAAGTACCCGGGAGGGACAATGTGTCGTCGACGTCAGAGACTTGTGACATGGCTTCAACAATAGCAGAGACCTTGCAACACCTGGAATAGAGACAACAATATGGCCGCTGGAGAGGTCATGGGGACGTGTACCCTGACTACGAAGGTCGTGGACGAACGTATAAGAGGACGTACCTGAGAGCGTGGAATCAACACCCTTGTCTTACCGTCAGAGGATGGACGGGAACGAACCGGCTGGCCCTGAGGACTGGAAAAAGTTAGGAGTGACGTGAGAACAATTGCCGCGCGGGACCGGAAACCATCGCGGGTGCGCGCGGACACAGCGTAGTGTTGTCTAATGTGGAGACAGGGAGACGTGGATAAAACATGGACCAGGAAGAAGGGCACCAGGAGGCGGAGACTAGGGACTGCGGTAAGAAGGGGCCTGGAAGTACCGGGACGCGTGGCGAGGCGTGGTCCGAATGCACCGGCTGCCTACCGGGAAGGTGGCTGCACCTGTGGCCGAAGAGCCCAGGACCGACCCTGACGTTACCAGCCACCGTGGACGGAGAAGACACCTGAGCGCCTCAGGGCACCTGGCAGGGAAGACACCTGAACGTCTCGCCTGAGAAGGACAGAGGAGACACCTGAGCTCTTCAGGGTGCTGGGACAGAGAAGACACCTGAACGCCTCAGGCAAGGATGGACAGAGAAGATACCTGAACGCTTCAGGGTACCTGGACAGAGAAGACACCTGAACGCCTCAGGCAAGGATGGACAGAGAAGACACCTGAACGCTTCAGGGTACCTGGACGGAGAAGACACCGGAACGTCTTAGGAAAAAATGGACAGAGAGGACCCCTGAACGCTTCAGGGTACCTGGAAAGAGAAGACACCTGAACGCCTCAGGCCAAGATGGACAGAGAAAACACCTGAACGCTTCAGGGTACCTGGGCAGAGAAGACACCAGAACGCCTCAGGCTAAGCAGGACAGAGAAGACACCTGAGCGTCTCAGGTTGAGAGCGAGAAAAACATCCCTGTGTGCCTCCTGGGCGGCCACCCGGGATGTCGGTAAGAGGAACTGCCAGGAGCAGCCCAAGATTACCTACCTGAACCCTCAAGTATGAGATTTCCCGCGAGCGGCCGACAGCGATTTTCTGCAGGACCTAACCTGACGTCAGGAAAGTCGAGACAAGGTACGACGGGGACCACGAACGCTACTGGCACCTGGGAAAGGAACACACATGTGAACATTGGGAGCAACAAGGCCGGAGCCCCCGAGGGCCCCGCTGGAAGGCCGTGGGTAGGCCGGGGCGTGAAAGGGCCCGGAGCACCACGGATCTGACCCGAATGTGCGTGGCGGAGACCGCGGCGCATGCCAGCCAGGCAGGAGCGGGGCCTGGGGGTGGACGCGCCGGGCCAGGCACGGCGACCTGGATGGGCCAATGTGGGACGTAGAGGGGGTGTGGCCCGTAAATTGCCCATCTGGCCATATGTGATGGGCAATAACGCGTGCCAGGGGTCAGACCACCCTGATGGTGGTCATGACCAGAGAGCTATCC